>NC_138656.1:10403355-11003355 GCF_964273445.1 Streptopelia decaocto | reverse complement strand
AAAATTTACAAAAAGAAAACATTGTAGGTGGAATTCTTTTTTTCAAGAGACTTTACATTGTAAGGAATAAAAGTCCTGTACACTTAATAGGTAAAGGCTGGACACCACTAAGTGGATAATTGTGTACCCTGGCAATTTACATACTTTGTTTTGTAGAGTGATTTTCTTTTTTCCTCCTTTTTATATATAGTAGCTCTTTATGCTGGTATTCCATAAAATGTATACTTACCTTGGCAGACTCTGCATCACACGGTACATAAAGCATGCACGATACAGAGCACCTACTTAAAGAAACACACTCACCAATACATATCGTAAACTTTTTCAAATGTTAAAACAGAAATTGTGTTGCCTATGAGCACATTTTCTGCCAATCTGTACTCATTAAGTGTGTTTTTTCCTACCGTGCTGTTGCTTTTATTTTAAAATTATGGGCTTTTGCAAAAAATGTAAGAGTTCCATCAGAGCCTCTAGGCTGTAAGAACTGATCTACTTTTGGCCTCAGTTTGACCTTAGAAAAAGAAATCTATTATTGATTTTCCCTTCTTTCGCCTCAGAGTAACAACTTAAACATCAGTTTCAGATTAGACTATTTCATATGCTGTAATAAAAAAAAAAAAAAAAACAACACAACAGAATTGTGTGTCAAACTTTTTTTTCACTGAAAGGCTAGTCCAGCTGACAAAAAAACACATGTTCTTGACAGTAACTTAAAATATTTAAAAGATATAGACGGATGATACTGCAAGTCATTTTGCACATTTAGCTACAGCCTTCATAATGCCAATTTCAACAAAGAACTAAAGGCCAGGGTGAATAGCTACAGGATATTAATACAGTAAGAAAGACAGCAAAGATAACTGTAAGAAACAACCCATTTAAAGCTATTATAATACTTGTTATCGAGAAAAAAAGGTAAAGAATAGCTGCTTATTTTCACAACCTAGTCCAAATTTTTTTCTGGATGCAGTCTCATTCCTAGTCTGAATAACTTCCCATTTACCCTAGTTGGATTTTTACAGACCAGTATACTGCCACGTAGATTCAACTCACATGCAATTTTGACATCAATACCTGTAAAAATACATGTGTGCCTGTCTCTTGGGTTTTTTCCCCCCAAGTCATGCAAATACCTATATAGAAACCTAGAGAAAATACTAGGATGCCCCATTCCTTGTTTGACCTTTTCACTCCAAGAGATTAACATATGTTAATTATGCAGCCCAAAAGCTAGTTAATACTTCTCATGCTTCACCAAAAATCTGCAATAATTTTAAAAACTGTAGTAGTTTAGGCAAATTTAAATACACCTGCTCACACTAATAATTTTTCTCCTTCTATCGCTTGCTTCCATGCTAGAGATCCTTGTCTTCGTAAGTCCATATACAATTTTAAGTGAAGAAGTTGTTCTCATTAGTTATAATGGGGCTATAACTTCACCATATCATCTAAGCTTTATTATAATGTCAGGCATTTCACTACAACTGGAATTTTTAAAACACTAACACTGGTAAAAGAGAGAAGGCAATTTCACAAAGATCATTACAGTTAACAGTATATTGTCTCCTATTTCCAGAAGTGAACTGCTTCTATTTCCACAAGTTTCGATGTTTCATATTTTGCAATTTGAGATTTATTTCTAAAAACTCAACCTCAACTCAGAAAAATCCTGTTTATTATACATAAGGGTGTTTTTTATTAGAGATGAGTCAACTTAACATAGAAAAGGTTGTACATACCTTAGGTTCCAGGAAGTATCCTTTAAAATACCGATACTGCACAGGTTCTCCTCTAGGAAGCTCTACAGTAGTTTTCCATAATTGACTGTGTAGAAAATAAAAAGTTTGAAAATACAGGCTAGCAGCCATTTCAGACATGTCTGTCCTAAGTGATATTCTACAATGAAGTTTAGCTGCAAGAAAGGTTTTCCAAGGTAACTTAGCCAAACATGCACAAAGCATAATAAATGCTTAGAGCTGAAACTGCACTTTCTAATCAACAGAAGTGCTCCAAAGGAGCAAGAATTCTCATCCTCACTTAACAGATGGGGGAAATATGATGAAATAATTCAGGGACTCATCCAAGATCACACAGCAAGTCACCAACAGAATTATAAATACATCATGTGAGCCCTATTTTCCTGCAGCATACAGTGATATGCAGGGCACCATTTTAAGAAAACACTGCATTCCTCTGTTCTATTTAAACTTTCTTCATGTACACTCACGTTTATATGCACACAAACCACTTAAGAGTTTTAATGCAACTCTGATTTTAAATAATCTTCTACCCATTTTTACAGCCACAATACTAACTTGTGTATGTTAAAAAGAAAGTAAGCACTATAAACCTCTCATATAACTTGCTGTATAGTTATTGGACTAAGAATTATCCATAGGAGTTTCTTATTCAAAATGTTTACAACTAAACTACTGAAATACGCCAGCTACAATGGTAGAAGCATTACCTGTAACTAGAAAATCACACCCAAGTTAAACATTCTCTTAGACACATTCCTAAGCATTCAAAATGTTCAAGGGCATCATAAGGAATTCCGGTGAGTTTTACCAACAGTAGGTGTAGCTCAATAGTTTACAAACTCAAAGCCAGAAGAAATTTGTTGCTCCAGAACTCCAGCTACTTCAAAAGGAACAAGTATAATAACCAAAACACCCAACCTACCGATCGTCAGTTTGGAGGACCACTGCAAGTTGAGGATTCCAATTTCCCAGAACACTGCAGCTCCCACATATTGCAAAAACCTCTCCTAGAAAAACTCCAAACAGAAGAACAATTATGAATACAGATGGAAAGGACAAACTACTATTTTGCTTTTACAGGGTTTCAACAATGTTTTTAGACACAATAAAAAAAAAATCTGTTGCAGAAGAAGAAAATGTGAAGTTTTAAATATATTTAGGTACGATCTGATTAACCTTTTAATCTTGCTGTGCAAAATATAAGAACTACCAGAGTATCTGAGCAACTTTTAAACCACATGCAAACAAAATAAACAATCACAAACAGAACACAGATATTTACTTCAGCCTCTCAAATGACATACCTAAATGCAAAGTTTCAAACAAATTCACGCTTAAACCAAATCAGACATAAGACAGTTCGGCTACAGTCAAATGAGTCCCTTAATTGGGGGCAAGAGGAACATTTAAGAAAAAAGGAGAGAGGGTATACAGAGCTACGCTGCATAGCGCATCAACTGGAAAAGCAAGGATCAAATTGATAGCTGAAAAGTCTGAAGCAAAGAAGTAGCAGTCTTAACAAAAGGAAGACACAAGCATCTCTGATGGTGATTTCCTTTCCTCAAACTGGGATGGCAGTAGCAATAGTGTTGGAACCACAGTAATCTGAAGATACAAAGTAGGCAAGTATATCTTTGTATGTATACCTTTTACTAAACCAAGTATCACAGCTGGAACTTTAAAGTCTGAATTAACAGTTTTGAGGAAGTCCGTGTGCCTCTAAAATTGTGTCAATTTTTTTCCCCATTATAGGGGTTAATCTAATAAGAGATTAGCACCAAGATTGTTTATGAAAGAAACCCCTGCAGACCCCATGGTTGCAAAAAATCTACAAAAATCAGGAATTAAGTAACATAATTTGTTCCTAAAAGCAGCTTGCTGAAATAATTTTGGAGAACATCTTGAACTACAATCCTTTTTTAAATGGAATATTTGGTCTAATTCATTTAAAAAAAAAAAAAAAGCTTTTTGGATGCTTGCTATAAGCATACAAATGCAGACAAAAAACAGCTGTATGAGTATACTTACTATGCAATTCACTGCACACAATTGGCTAGGTCAGGTGCTTTACCTTTTCCATTCTGTATTGAGGCGCATTATGGTTTGTTTTTGCAGGGAGGAGATAAAGGGGAGAGGGAAGACCACCTGAATACCGCACAGTTAGAATTTCTGACTGCATATATTAAAAGAGAAGCAAAAATTCTTTTAAGGACCCTTTAAAATAGCAGCATTTAGTACATCTTAGTGTACATGCTGGCCAACCTCTGAAGTGCTACCTAAATGATATTGCTCTTAGTAACAGCTATTATAGAATCATAGAATGTCCTGAGTTTGAAGGGACCCACAAGGACCATCAAGTCCAACTCCTGTCCCTGCAGAGGACAACCCCACAGTTCACACCATGTGTCTGAGGGTGTTGCCCAGTCTCTTCTTGAACACTGTCAGGCTTGGGGCCATGACACATCCCTGGGGAGCCTTTTCCAGTGCTCCACCACCCTCTGGGTGAAGAACCTTTTCCTAATAATGTCCAACCTAAGCCTCCCCTGGCACATCTTCTTGCCATTCCCTTGGGTTCTGAGCTAGAATAGTTTTCTGGACTCCTTTTTTAAGCAAATGTGAACATTCAGTGAACACTTGTAATTCCGCAAGGTACAACACACAAAAGGCAACATCTGAACAAGATGGGCAGTTACCCCTAAATTCACTTCAACAATTACACTACAAGACTGAATCAGGATACTTAAATTATCCCAGGAAAGGCACAAGTGAAATGCACGATAAACTGGAACTGCCTTTTCAAAGGCAATTCAGTGGTGTTTGGTTTGGTTTTGTGTTTTAAGCTCAAGGATCTACAACTTCCCCCTTCCCTTGCCGCGGAATCCGATGCTGGTCCTGGCAGAGCTCGTGTAGCTACAGCAAAGAGGAAGCTGGTGCAGGCGTTCTGCCCAGCCCCAAAGCTTCCAACACTGTCACTGATGCTGCAATCTCTCTGCTTGGGCCAGCTCCATTGGAACAGTATTCCTGTGTATAGTTAGGAGCTAGAAGCTCCATTTTTTATTTCATAATAGTTAATCTTTGGCCACCTAGCAGTCTCTCGGTATGGGACTGTGTCCCAATGAAGTCCTAAAGGAGCCACAGCCAGTAACCAGTGACCCTCTTCCTTCCACCAGAATGAGGAAACAGTGAAGCCCTCCACATCACAAACACATAGAAACCTATATCAACATGTTGGCCTTCATCACCCATGTTGACTCCGGAAGTGGTTTGGCTAGAGGGATTGAGTCAAAGCATTAATCCTATGCTGGTGATACCCTTTTATCCTGTGAATTAGCCTGGAACCACTGGCTTTGACACCAACAGAAAGGGACAGTGATGAGGACACAGGGAGCACATTTGTGCTCCAAGTGAGGATTCTTGTCTCACCAACTGACTATTCACCATGGTGATTTGACAAAATCAGTACATGATATTCCTAAATAAACTGAAAATGTTGCTGTTTGTAGAACAGCTGAGAGCTCTGAAAACCTACCTCTTCTCTTTCCCAAGACTGCATCTTGTCACTGCTGCATCTCAAAGATCTTCTCCCCGACCAGAACCAACACTATCAATACTGTCATACGTCTTTGTCACCTCTTTATGATATACATATGGTAAATATGTATAGTAAGTAATATTTCCATGTAATTCTTTGTAACCAGCCACTGAGGCAAGATCTAGCCCTCCCTAACACTAATTTTTGTTCGAGGTTTTATCAGAACAAGAAGTTACACATCTGAAGTCAACTTGGCTAGTGACGGTGCCATCACAACATTGGAAGCAACACTATAAGCAAGACAAAAAGAGCATGGCTTGCAGTACTCTACTGTATAGATACACCAGTACTTCACAGCCTCATTTGATCAATTTATTCTTTAACTTTAAAGTTTTCTCCAGAATGCTATAAAAACACTCCTCTTTACTAGAGGCTTCATGTCCACATCATACGTCAATGTTCAGTTCCCAAATTCCTAGTGAAATGGAAGACACACAGCAGAGGTCTAACATGGGCCAGATGTCAAAACTTTAAAAATGTTTTTATCATTTTTTCCCCAACTATAATACACACTTGTGCCATCTGGTATTTGTCCGTAACAAGAATTTTGCCAATCTGTACATGCTCCCACATTCATCTGCTTCTGTTAGGCAGAAGCAAATGAATGTGGGAACAACCACCAATTATTTGTGATCTTCCTTGAAGTTCCTAAAGATGAAGGTCAAAGTAATAAGCACAATTTATCAGCACTAAATCTCAGTGTTCTACATTTTCAAATTCCTCTGTGAAATTTCTTAATGTACTTTACAATGACTTATTATTTTGATATTTGAACCGACTTGTTCTTTACCTCTGAGGAAAACAGAAAAGACAGCTTTTAAACATTCTTCTATTCAGTTTTATTCTACTTAAACCATATAAAAAGGAGAAAGCATGATTTGGGTACCTGGTGCTGATGGTGCTCTTACTTCAAAAGTGACTTGAGAAGAGGTCATACTTGCAGAGCTTTTGTCTTAGGGTAGTTAAAATCTCCTATAGTGGGAGGAAAAAGATACTACATTTCAGGAACAATACACTACATCTGTTGCTGTTCTAAGCGAGAGGAAACAAATCCCACCACTTATAGGGAAGCAAGCCACTGTTTGAGTGAGCAGTGAAAGCTGAAAGCTCTTTCAAACAACCAGGAGCCTCAGAAAATAGCACCCAGATGCACAAGATGCTGTTGCAACACTGGCATGAGAAAAGGATTACTAAATTAAATACCATACTCAAGTATCAGTATCATGCAGTATTCATCAGTCTTACGCTGAGATTTTTCAAAAACCTTTGTTTTGACTATTTTTGCTCCCAAAGAAATCATTGGCAATTACAAGACATTTAACATTATGACCTTTGGCTAGCAGTAACTTCTGACTGTTTCCCCATGCATTCTTCAGCATCTCCTTCAAAACACAAGAAAGGTGTCATAGACAAGCACTACCACCTCGCAGAAAAAAAGGGTGTCTGCTGTCACAGGCAGTGCAATGTTCATCATCTGGCGCTCTGCTCCCCTGCCAATACTTCCAGCCTTTCACATGGAGCACCAACAACTAGCAGCACCAAGCAGTCTTCAAATCACCACAGCAGGAACGGAATGCATACAGCTTCTGTAGCCAGGACAGTAGTTGGAAGACTGACACCGCTTCAATTTTCCATTCTCCTCCAATACACAATAATGGAAGAAGCTGGCAGAATCTCACTCTCCCCATTGCAACACTATTGATGTAAAATATCCCTATGTATTATTTATGAAAGCAGTAGACACATCAAAGTCCAAGTCCAGGTGTTGCTAGACTAAATGTCATCACCCAACTATATTCCTTCAGACATGGGCTGCAAAATAATCATACTAATTCTATGCAGAATTAACTCTACAGTGCTCTCAACTAATCCATTTCTTTAAATCATTGTTCTTTGCATTGTGGTTTTTTTTGTTTGGGGGGTGGGGGGGGAGGACACACAGCATGTGGTTTGTTTTGTGGTTTTGTTTGGGTTTTTTTTGTCTTGTTTGTTTGTTTTTTAACCAAGCAAGTAGAATGCTTTTATTGCTACTTTTGAACAGGACAAAAACACATAATTTCAGCACGATGTTGAATTCTTTAATGTCAGCTTTAATAATAATGACAAGTAGAACTATGGCACTAGAGAAAAATCCACCTTTCATTAGCTCTACTACAAGCCCTTGCCTTCAAAGGGCACAGGGCAGTTTAACAGATGCCTTGAAAACAGAAAAAGCAAACTAAAGTCAGATACCTAACAGTGAAGGAAAAAAAAAAGCTCATAATCAATCATCATTCCTCCTGGGCAATCAGAAAGTTAGTTAAGGTCTGAAATTTAAACACCAACAATTTTTCTTTTGGATCTTCTCCTCCTCTTCATCTTTCAATCTATTATTTTTCTAACAATTGCTGCCTTTACATTCCTTTTTCTCTTCCCTTCACACTCTCCACGTCAACGGAGATGACTTTTCAGTGGTAAAAGGAGAGCAAGAGAATGATAGCAACATAGATCTTTCTGGTCATATATTCCATTTCTGCATGTAATCTTCTGTAAGTAACATTTCTGTAAATTATAAAATCCCAAACTACTGAAGCTAGAAATACGCACACTTAATAAACAGGAATTCCATGAAGAGCACACCCTTTATGAACTTTGTCACATGTGCATCACTTAAGTGGTCTATACATTAACAGTGACACATTCATTTTAGCACTCATTTTTAGCAGTTATTATAGACATTAAACACGGCATGTTTCAGCGCTGAAACCAAACCTGGACTTGTGAAACTGGTCCAGTATGACACAAAAGTGTCAATTTGAAGCAAAGAATAAAAACTACTAGTGTGCACTTAAAATAGCCCAGAATATTTCAGGGCCTTGGCTGTGTTCATTGAGTGTCCTTGCTTGGACACGCTTTAACTGAAAAGGCAAAGGAGCCAAAGGGGAGATAAAGTAGGCAAAAATGCCTTGGCAAAGACTGCAAAGCAGGTAAGTGACAACTGAAGCCAGAACCCAGTTCACCAAAGCAAGAACAGGCTGTAGCCTTGTAAAAAAAAGGAGGGGGAAAAAAAAAAAAAAAAGCTGTTTCCAAAGCCAGTGCACCATGACTCAAAACTAAACAAACTAAACTTGACAAAACCCAACATGTCTAACTCCAAATTAATTAACTACCAATCCATTCCTGGAAAAAATCTGAAATCTTATTACTAAATCTATAAAGCTTTTAGCCAATCTTGTAAAAATTCTATGTACCTACTTGCAATACATTTGCGTGCTTTTCGACATCCCCTAGCAAAAGAATATTAATTTTCTATATAACAGCAGTTAATTGTAAGAAGATTTTCATAAACTGAGTTTGAAAAGTTGCCAAAATTCTTCTCAAAGGCATTTTACCTTAAAGACCTACTTGACTTGCCCTAGGGATGTGTATTGGGAGAAGAAAAACTCGAATGTACATCATGAACCACATGGATAATTTTCCTAGCAGAACTGCAGCTACAGGTATGGCAGTTACATTCATGTTTAGGGTCATTTTGAAGAAACATATTTTCTAGCAGAGCACTATATGTAAACATACAACAAGTTAAAAATAGATCCGCTTTTTGTTAATGAATCAAGCCTATGTTGTATATTATCATGTACTTATAAAGCATTCTTACTTTCAACACATGACACAAAATTGTTTTCTTTAGGGGAAAAAAGGCATAAGTTTAACTGTCTCTTTACTCCTTTTTCCTGAGAAGAGGGAGTAGTTTAATTCCCATGGAGAAATGACAAGAAACCCTAGGCAACCAAATCCTCTGACCAGTAGATATCAAGCAATCTTTTAAACTCTATGTTACTTCCTTCGGACTTTAAGTACTGCCTCACCCAAGCAGCTGACAATAACAAAATCCTCTCTGCTCCCCACGCCTGTAAAGATGGACTGTTTGGGAGAGTGTAAAGAATGCTCAGCTCAGAGGGGTCATAACTGTCTGCTCAGGGGAACTGAAACAAGTTACAACAATTAAAAATGTTAAATACTTCCTAGTCAGCAAATATTAACAAAGTTAACCAAGCAGATTTACGAACTAAAAGTCCTCACGCAACTGCCATTTCTAAACAACCTTTGGATCCAGAAGTATTAAAGCCGAACTCACATCTGCTGCAACTACATGCCACCAAATACCAGCCTCGGGTGCAGACAGTTGCCCCTCATCCTCCCTGTGGTCAGCCTTTATGGACTGCAACTACAGGTAAGCAAGGAACGAACACTTGAATCTCAGTCACTGCCTTCACAGGAAACAGGTGTGTCACCCAGATAGACATTCACACAATGGCATCAGCACTTAAAAAAAAAAAAAAAGAGTTTATCTACATAGATATTCTTCTTTTTACAACAGAATTATGTTCTTTCCTCCACCATGTCACGGTTCAAGTCTCTCTCACACACTCCTCCCTTACCTTTCACAATCTCTGTACGCTTCCCAAGGAGATGGTGACGGCACAGCAGCAAGACTGAATCCCGGGGCTGTACTGACCTGTCTTCAAAAGCTTGACTCAGGTAACCCTGCCCCCATCAACCAACCTCACTATATAAAACAGGCTGTCTGCAAGGCTTCCACAGCAGGAGGAAGATCAACAGCCTAGTAGGTTGGGTCACACGCAATCTTGGTTCCCCTGCCAGGAGGCAAAGCTCTCCTGATGGTTTTACATGGGAAGAAAAGCAACTAGGCATCTTGCAATTCCAGAATTCCACTTACTTGCCTTCATACACAAACAAGAAAAGCCACAAAGATTTTAAGCATAGTATTCTGCAGGCTGAACACAAAAGAAAAATTGTACTCTGTGTTCTAATATTGCCTGTAAAGCTTTCCTTTCCCATTTTTTTCTTCTTCATGGGCACTTGAAGGAGAACAAGAACAGCAGGAGTTAATGTACTTCCCTAAACAAAAGGGAACCTAAGCTCTCCCCTCTTGATTCTAAAAGTGCACTTCTAAAAGATACAGGCAAACAGCCGTGGACCCCTGAAGGCACTTCGAAGAAAATAAAACACTTCAGACTCCGGGCATAACACAGTCAACGACTAATGTATCACAAAATATCACAGCTTTCCTCTAAAATGAGATAGCAAATGGATGAGGAAGACCAAGATAATTTTTAGTTGTAGTCAAAATATACCAGAACATGCACTTAATTTAATAATACCAAGCTTGAAACTCATTTGAACCTTCTGTCTTACAGGTCTGGTGGTAGGTAAAACCTCCTTTATTTCCTTAATCTTTCTAATATATTTTAAGAGGTACCAGCTGTTTGCCATCCAATCTCTTTTACTTAGTATTCAAGACTTAGATAAATACACATCAAGTAATCTTGGACAAACCTAGGATATATCCTAGCTGCAAATACTGAACAAATTTTAGACTTATAAAAATTCATAGCATTCACAAAGGCAAATGATGAGCTCTCTCTTGATACAATAGTGTTTTTTAATATTAACTCAACTACGTTTGCAAGGCTCTACTTCTAATGCTCTAAGGGCAGGCAACGTTTGACAGGCTTGAAATACAATTTGATCTTTTTTTCTCCTGCAGAGGCTTACAAGCCTGAAGACCTTTGACTTTCTTGTTGTTGTATGGACAGACGGCTTTTAAAATTAGGCAGGAAACACTTGAAGCAACTATATTAAGATAGACATGAATGAAAAGCTGACTTTATCAACTATGAGTTGGCTCTCGGGGCTGCAGAATTGTTGGTTATACTTTGCAGTAGAATGAAAAAAATACACATTGACATGTGATGGGGGAAGAGTGGGAAGACAGACACACCAAGCCTCAGGAAATTCTATACTACCTTTCTAAATTGGGGGGGGGGGGAGGGGGGGGAGATTTATATTGAAAATAATCAGAACTCATAACAATAAAAATAACTTCAAGATCAAAGGAGAAGTAAAATGCCACTCTTCCAATTTATGAGTGAAATAAAAAGTCTTCTAAGTTCTGTCCTCTCTAGGATGCATCTAATGGAGTGTGAAATAAAACAACTCATTTTAGCTCCTAGAAGTTAGATAACCCATATCATTGAGACTTTGACCCTTTGCATGGACGTAGTCAATTAAAGATAATCAATATTTCACAATGTGCTCATGAGAAAACCAAAAACCAGCAGACTTAAACTGAAATACACTGTGTAAAATTTCTCCCCCACCTCACCTCCCCCAAAGCCGCAAAATCCTATATAATAAACTATTAGTAGAAATTTCTCATGTAAAGCTATCAAGCCAAAACTCTCTTGGGTAATATTATTTTTAAGGATGACTGGATAATACACAACACAGATTTTTCAGTAAGGGTAAAATACAGCTTATAAAACTATCCTTTTAATGGGTTAATTTTTTAAGATGTTGAGATATATAAATTTTTATTAGGTACTTAATAGGGTTTTTCAAAGGTAATTAGACAATCAAAAATCAGACAGCTAGGTACCTAGGTGCCATGATAGTCCTGTAATGCATTTTAATACTTTAGAACATCTGGTCCTTAATGTAGTAATATTTTTAACCACTATATTACTGAATTTGCTTAGTTATCTGTAGAAAAATAAAGACCATTTATGTACAAGCAGGCTCTTACGTACTGTTAACACACACTTCATCACAGACCACAGCGTAGACTGCTGGTACTGCAAAAAATAAACATATGCTAACTTATTTCAAAATATCACTCTGTCTTTTTGATACATAAAAATCTAAAGGACAAGGACTAGAAGGCTGCAGCATTTTTGCTTCTAATTTTTTGATTTTAAGCACCACCTTAAAAGTAGAGGCTCATGAGACCTATCAACACCGAGGAGAGGTCCAGCTCCAGGCTGAAGCAGGGGAAAGGTGCCATAGTCCCAGGCAAATCATGAGACAGCTGGGAGTGTGCGCTGGCAGGAGCGGGACAATGCAGGGCACCACAGCCCTGCCACCCGCCTCGGGAGGCCTGCGTTTGAGCGCTACCATGCACTGCAGCAGGAGGCACCACATTCACCTCTTACAGTCTTGAAAGCTGTACTGTACACAGCAACAGAAAAATCCTCCATGCATCAGATCTGGTGCGGTGCTGGCCAAAGAAGATATATGAGCCTAAGCACACAAAACTGCTGTTTTAAAACAGTTTTGTCATTTTTTACTCACAGCGTTAGACTCTCAAGCATAAAAATATCAACTCATGCTACTTCAGACTATACCTTTAATATTTAAATGTTATCTATTCAAATCCGATTAAATTTGAAGTACGAAGAACGGATTTTGTTGCTTGTGGTTGTTCCTAAGAAGGTCTCAGAATATTATGAACTACATCTAAAGTAACACATTAGGTATGTAATGAAATAAAGCAACAACAGCTGACAACACCTGGATTTTAGAACAAGGTCAGAGGATATGCTTGTCAGGACATTCACCCTAACGACTGGAGGAGAATTTTTAGAAACAACATTACAGCATCAATTCCCTCGTTTTCACCCAAACAACCAGAAGGTTCTTCCCATCCCCTCCTTTCCCCCACACCTTGACTGTGTGAGAAAGGACAGCCACAAAGTCAGCAGCTCTCTCATACTGCATTGCAGTATAAACACTGGACAGAAAACAAACTTGCATACAATACTTAGATGTGCTGTTCTGACGCAAGGCAGGAATTTTACCAATAGGGCTATGCTGACATGCAGAAAGAACAGCCTGAGTACTGTTTTGAAACAGCATCACATTAGTATATAGCAACAGAGAAAAATACATTCGAGATCCTATTTTCAGTATCAATTTAATGGTTTGCAAGGCCGAGCCAGACATGATAATCAAACACAAGATTCCCACCTGACAAACTATGTTCACCTATAATGCATCTGCGTTGTTTCAAATAACAGGAACTCAATGGTTTTCAGCATTTCTGAACTACTTGTGCATGACACAGACTGTTCTGTCTCAGCTATGTCACAACAGCTTCGCAGACAAAGTTCTTGAAGAAGACAGGAAATGGCTAGGATATATTTGCAAGCAAAGCATAACAGCCTCGGTTTGATTTCTCTTTGCTGACGTGTTGTTCATTATTAACGTGTGGCTGACAAGATCTTAACAAGAAGTAGTAATTTAGATCTTTGTAATCATACTAACATTCCACACTCAGAAATGACACGGACAAACAACACATCTAACACTTCCCACAGCTCCCAGTACAACAACAAACAACTTTTTAAAAGGTTTTTCAAAGCCAGTATCCATTTTATTGAGGAACAACCTGCTTTACTAAGAGATTCTGTAGCAGTTTAGACTAGCAGTTTCTATTCAAGACAAACAGAAGTCCTCTGATTTTTTAGTACTTTCTATAGTTATTTTACAGAGAACAGTGCTACAATAGAAATACATATAAAAGTCTATAAGGAAAAAGACATTTTATGACAAAAAATAATTCCACTTGTCAACTATTTCACTGTACCATTAACATTTAAAGTATTTTGAAGTGAAATCTCCATCTAACAGTGCATGCTTTAACGAATTAAAACACTAACACCCTGCAAGATAAGCTATCGATTGAAAAGGAAAAAAAAAAGAAAATATGGGAAAATGAATCTGCACCTCCTGCCACAGCCTGGTTAGGAAGCAAATAACAAAGTTAATCTGGAGTTGTCTTATTAGTCATAGGAGATCAAGAACAGAACACAAGCTGTTAGTATTGTTAATGTGTTCCTGTGGTCCAGATCAGAGACAAAGAGCAGAACACACGCACCCGCACCAACCCGCCCGCCGCACCCCACCGGCCCGCCAGACCGACCGGACCTACCGAGCGCTCCCCACCTGCCGCGGGCAGCGGCCCCTCCGCAAGCCCCGCACAGCGCAGCACCGCGGGAGGCGGCCCGCCCCGTCCTCGGGCCCGCCCCGTCCCGGCCGCTTACATAATGCGGCAGCTGCGCGACCGCCCCGGGCGAGGGCTTTCAGCGGGGACGTCAATAAACGGATCCGGCGCGTCCCGGCCCGGCAGCTCGCCAAGCCACGCTCGCCAGGTGACAGCCCGGCCGCCGCAGCGCCGCGAGCGCCTATTGCCCTCCCGGAACGATGCGCCTGCACTGGACCGTGCGGCACCTCAGTCACCCCGGCGGCACGCAGCCCCTCTCCTCCCGCCACGGGGCACACAGCCATCCCCTCCAGGGGAGCTGCAGGCGCCATGCCAAAGCCCGGACCGTGCACTCGTGTCCCGGATCCCCTCAGGGCCGAGCGCCATCCCTCCTCTCAGCTCGCAACACCCCCAGGTGTTCCTTCCCCTGCGCCCTCCCGCCACCGCGGCGCGAGTCGAACCCGCCCAGGCCCCCCCAGGACCACGCACGAACCGTCCGCTGCCGCCGCCGCACAGCTCCACCACGACACCCGCCCGGCAGCGCCGACCTGGCCAAGCGCCGCTCCCGGCTCCCAGCCCCTTTGTACAGGGCTGCGGGCGGCGCTGCCCGGGCTCCCTGCCCCTCCTCCCGCGCCCGGGGTCCGTGGCCGCTGCCCAGGGCCCTCTGACAGCGGAGGGGAGGGGAGGGGGCGGCGCGGCCACCAACCGGTTCCAGCTGCCTCCGGCCGAGCCGGAGGAGGCGGAGCGGCGCGGAGATGGCCCCATGTGACCTCCCCTTGCCGACGCGTCACTGGCCGCGCCTTCGGCTCCGCCCTCCCCGCCGCACTCAGTAAGGACAGAGCAGGAAGGGTGGGAAGACCGTGTCTTTTCCTCGAAAGCCCTAGGGTGGAGTCAGGGGGCGGGGCTAAGGAAAGGCGTGGCGGCGAAAGGAGCCGGGGCGCTGGGAGGGGGCGGGTCGCTCCGCCCCCCCCGCCAGCTCCTCCCAGGGCCGGGCACCAGCAATGCCCCGCATCGCAACCGACCGAGTGCCGAACATCGTTCCCCCCGCACCTCCCGCGGGGAGCGCGGCACTGCTCCCGCAGCGCCCTCCCGCCACCGGGGCGGGAACCGACCCCCCTCAGGGCCCAGGTCTCCTCAGGAGCGCGCACCGACAGTCCTCCACCGCGCCCCCGCGGGTCCCGGCCGGCCGCGTGGGCTAACCTGGCGGAGAGCTGCACCGGGCTTCCCAAACAGGGCTGCGAGCAGCGCTGCCCGGCTCGCTGTTCCTCCTCCCGGAGGCCGGTGTCCGCGGCCGCTGCCCAGGGCCGCCTGGCAGCGCGGGGGATGGGGCGCCCGCCAACCGGTTCCAACTGCCCCCGGCCGGGCCGGGGAGGGGCTGCCTCGCGTGACGTCACTCCCCGCGGCTTCGGCCCCGCCTTTCCTACTGCAGCCAATCAGAAGCGAGCAGGAAGGGCTGTTCCTCGAAAGCGCTGGGTGTCCGAAGGGGCCGGGTTGGGGGCCTGTTCCCCGGGGCCGGTGGGCTGGGGTGAGTGTGCGGACAGGGCGAAGGGCTGGGAAAGGGCCTTGCTGAGGCAAGGGAGGATTCCACCGCCACCACCTACTCACCCCCTGAGGTCACTTTGCCTCAGGCTGGGTCCCCAGTGCCCAACCTGGGAGGGTGCGGGCTGCTCAGGGGCAGGTAGCTCTTTCCTCGAGGTGCTGTTGGGTTGCAATGACTTAGGCCAGCCGTGAGCTCATGGCATCATGGGCACAATGACTTTTCTTATGGTATGGAGGGACAGGCAGCATACCTTTCTTGAGACAGGCTTTGGTTGCTGTGGATTTGATATTTGTTGGTGGCTGTTTATCTTCATGAGTGTTTTTCTGAGCCCCTGCTTGTGCATGTGTCCCAGACCCACTGGCAGGATGCAGCCTCCCTTGTCTACTGAAATGTGGGGTGGCAGGAACTGGCCCACCACACAGCTGGGTCGAGGCTCCCGGGGAGCCCCTCTGCTTTTGGCAGGCTCTGCAGGCTTCTGCACAGGTCCAGTTGCCTGTGTGCCCGGTCGTATGAGCAAATGGGCTGTCATTCATGGTACAGCTGAAAGCATATCTTCACAGAAATGGCTGTTGCAGATTAAGTTTAATCAAACTAAATTTTTAATTGGATTCTATTCTCCTAGCTGTATTCTTTTGTTTGAATAACTATTTTAGCATAAGTGGCCAAGCTCACTGGAATTCCAGGCCACAAGTCATGGTTGCTTGGTGACTGATGGAGGGGCCCTGAAGACCAGCACCAGGAGACAGAGGAAACTGTCAGAAGAGGCTACAAACCAGCTAGTAAAAAGGTTGCCTGGGCGATGGAGAAACAGCATCCAATAAGACACAAAGAAGCCCCAGACCCCGATTTACCATCAGGCATGGACAGTGTGTGAAGGACATGTGAAGAGTGGGTACATAGATTGTGAGGGTTTAAAAGCCCAAGCCTCTTTTGCCTCAGGGTCCCTCCCCTTGAGAGGCACCCAACCCAGACTGTTTATTTCCTGTATCTTTCAAGTTATTTTTTTATCTTTTGATTAAATTACTTTTTTTTTTTTTTAAGCACAGACATCTGGACACATTCCTGTGTAACCTCATCTAGGTGTTCCTGCTCTGTCAGGGGATTGGACTGGATGATCTTTTGAGGTCACTTCCAATCCCTGACATTCTGTGATCTGAGACTATGCCAGGGGAAACCTAGGGTCAAGAGCATTTTTTTAACACAGGTTAAAACAGCCATTCCCCACCCGTCTTGGGCAATGGATGGACATAGTCCCGGGCAACCAGCTCTAGGTGGCCCTGTCTGAGCAGGGCGCTTGGCCCAGATGACCTCCAGAAGTCCATTGCGCCCTCAACCATCCTGTGATTGTGTGATCTCAGAGCTGTCTGGCGCAGGTTTCCCTTTGCAGAAGAAAACTCCCTACTGGCTCATTAAGTCAGAGAAGTGGTGTTTTTTCTCATCTGTGCCGTCAAACCTGGGGTCAAGAACATTTCTTTAACAATGCCACCAAGGCATATCAGTGTGGGAATGTCCATGCTGGAGTTTCGAAGCCCCAGGCAAAGTGTGATACTTGTCTCAGTTTCAGGTTAGCTGAGACCAGACCCTTGGATGAAGACCCTGGGCGGCTTTGCTGCACTAAAAGATAGTTGTGTTTGGCACTACAACTTCGTGGCTTTCCTGAGACTTGATTTACTGAGAAAAAAGCTATCCCACTGTAATTCACCCAAAAAAGTATTAGCAAATAAAGGGAAAATGTTTTCCTCTGCTTTTTTTTGAGGGAGCTGGTGCTCCATTTTGCAGCAGAGCTTTGGAGTTGTGACAGTATGACGAGTCCGGTCATTCTAATAGTAAGCTTGCATAAATAGTGTGATAAGGAACTGCATTCTGCTTTATACAGCTTGTGTCAGCTGGTAAAGAAGCTGCAGTCCGTATGTGTGGAGAAGCCCCTTATCCTGTCTTGCATTGGGATTTGGTGCTATTGCTAATATGCTGCTCTGTGCTTTCCTTCTATCCATTGTTTAAATAAACAGAGGACTATTTTCCATTCATTCATGCCCTGCAAATCCAGCCATGTTTATAAGTAATTTGTCACAGGGACCTGGATGTTGTAGGGAAAATATCAGATGTTCTATACCAGAATAGTATGCAATACTTCTGAATTGCTGAGGTCTTTATATGAGTACTGGAGGATCAGAGTACCATGCTTAAATTAAAAAAGGGTGAGGTGTGCAGTAAAAGGAAGTGATAGCTGAAAGCAGTTTGTTTTGAAATCAAAAACACATGAGGAATTCCTCTGGCTAAGGAAGAGGGAGGGTAAGTGAAAAGTGCTTGTCAGAAAATGAGAATCTTGTTAAACACAAATGTGAAATGTCCTAGTTACAAACCCTTAGTAATTAAGTAAACATTAGGAGCTATCATTTCTACATGTGTGATCAGTGTACTGAAGAAAGGAAGAAGAAACTTTAAAAGAAATACTATTTAGAAAAGAAATTGCCTACTTGTGTTCTCTTGCCTTTTAAAATATTTATTATTTTAAGCAATTTGTTGTAAAGCTGGTATAGAATTTAACACTTTCTAACATGCTTTGTTGTGTTAAATTTTTCAAAAATGGCTCTTTGTGGTGCCAGCATCATGTTATAAAACAGTATCATTACATTTTTGTCAAGAACTAGAAGTGTAACACGTGGTCTCTTTCAGCCCTAGTGTTTATTCCAGAAAATGTCTGCAACCAGTCAAAACTATTATTGTGTTTCCCACACTAATTCATTGTAGCAAAAAATTGCAATTTAAGCCCTAAATAGATTAATGAAATTCTCATGTGTTCATTCTATTGGAGATTTACATCTCCCTACTATTTTGGTAAGATAATATAAACAGCTGAATTGAAATGCTAGAAAATTCTCTTTTTCTCCTTGTAAACTAATGTGGTTGATATCAGCTAAACGCTGACATTCTGTTCAAAGACAAAATGTTTTAATTCTTCAAGTATATATTCATTCATTTGGAAAGAATGTGAGCAGGAATTTCTATTCTGCATTAAGAGAAACAGCCAATTCTACACAGCATAATTTGTCACAGCAACTTTCAAGGGCTAATTGTCTTTAAAAGTAACTCTGTTTGTCAAAATCAGAGATAATGTTCTTCATTCCGTAATTGATAAGGCTTTTCAAATGGAAGAAATGTTGGGGTTTTTTGTTTTATTATTTTCTCTAAACAATTACTGTTACCATGATTGCATCAGTAGGACTGCTCTTTGGGTTGAGGCAAGTCTTCTGCTCTGTTCTCTGCCTCAACCTGTGAGATCCCTATCTTGCCTTGTTCTTAAGCCTTTCACTGAAATACAAATTGTAATAACTTTATTCCTGTGAATAATTCCATTGCACTACCTCTTGGTCTTGCTGAATAAAACAAAAGCAGCTAATTAAGAACAATGATCAAGTTTGTGCTCAGTGTGAAGCAAGTAGGAAAAAGGTGAGATGAGAAATATTGTTATGTCTTGGCTTAACCTGGAAAAAAGTCTACATTTAATTAAGCTTGCCAGTGTACTTTTTCTTTTCTCCCTCTTAAGGAGTTGCTTCAATATGGTTAGATCAGATAAGGTCATACTTGGCCATGACACAGCAGGCAAGTCTCAGATACTCCTTAAGACAATATTAATATAAAACTGTACAGTAATTAGGGCATGTAGATTAATTTATAGAACTCTTCTTAAATATCTGTCAAAAAAGTTAAGATTGCTGGTCTGCTTCTCTTAATACATAGCAACAAAATAAAAACAAAAGAATGGGGGTTTATGTCATAGAAGCTGAGTCGAATCAAGTCGCTGTTTGCAAAACTCACAAAGAGAACCAGAAAGACAAAGCTACAAGATCTGTTTCAAGTGTGCAAACACCAGCTCTGTTTGAACTATGTGTGCACACATTGGAAAGAACATTTTCCCCTTTCCACTGTAGTGGTTTAATAAGAATTACTAGTACTTTGCCAATAGTGCCTGGCAAACTGCTTTTTCTTTGTTCTGACGGTGATACTGCTGTGCTGAAGCGGCTGAGGAGTGACAGGCGCAGTGTGCGTGCAGCGTCCCCAAACGCTGCAGAACCTGCCTTCAAATGGCACTGTGCTCCCAGCCAGGACACGGGCTGTGAAGTGGGGCTGGAGGTGCTGTGTGCCACAGGCAGAACATCAAAATATCAGGCTGTGCTAGTTGAGACGCAAAGCCCAGTGGGACCTATGCAGCCTGGCTTTTATAAATAATGACAAGAATACTTGCCCAAGTGCAAGAAATAAGTGGTTGAGGCTGACGTCTAGAATACACTAGCAAAAAGGCACTAGGGAATGCCTTTGAGGCTTTATGCCTGTTTCTGTAGCCATTGTACTATTTTCTTCAGCTGCAAAATTATAGCTTCAACGTATAAATCAAGCTTGATTCATACTATAAGTAGTTACAAAGATCGTGAACATCAAATTATAGATATGCTGCTTCCTCCTTCATAGTTCACATTATCAGTTCCAGTCAACTGGTTATACTGACACCACTGCTTGCACCTGATGAAAGCTGCGTGTATTTGGATTAATTGTGCTCCTTATTTTACTGCATTTGATTTTTCTGCAGTTGTTCTGGCTCTGGTGGGTTATTGTGAATAAAAATAGCTGGTAAATTTATGCAAATGAATGCAAAGCATTAGGCATTCAGTATCTCCTTAGGTGTTTTTTATCTTTTTGTAGAATCACTTATTCTTGAAAATGCACTTCTTCTGACCTTTGCTGCTGAGAGTATTGCTGTGTCATTATCTAATGTGAAATCTGGAAAATTTACAGGCAGTAAAGTAATGCTAAGAGACTGGAAGATAACAAGCAAGAATAAAAATTGCAAGACAGTAGTACTATTAGCATGGCAAATGCCTTCCAGTCTCATGGAGAATGATGAGAAAAGATTATTAGAAAAGGGCCTGTGCAATGGCATTTTCTCTGTAATGTATACTGTAATACAGTATGATATATTCTTCTTTGTGGATGAGTTAGCAGTTAGTCAGGGAACACAGCAACACATCAGAGAAGTGGGTGATAAGAATTAAGCAAGAAGATAAGGCTGTGTTCAAAACTTTTTAAATGTCTACAGTAAGGAAGCCTAGAAGGTAAGTGAATGCTACTCTATATTTGCAATAGCTCAGATATCTCTTCAACCAGGGGGTATTATTTCCTAATACAAGGACTAGGTGTGCTGGTAGCAAATGCAACAACATAACAGCGAGGTAGACAAGAGCATGGCTAAATATAAAATAACCAATATAAAGTTAAACCCTATGTGGCTACTGTTAACAGTCATCAAATTTATAACATCAAAAAGAATAGTTACAAATATTTCACTTTCTCCTGTAGAAAATTCAGTCCTTTTCAAACACTGTTAATTTTTTTGTCTATTCTGGCATCAGTGGCAGACAATGTTACAAGAGAAAATAAAAAATAAATTCCAGGTGCTAATACAATATTGCAGAAATGAGTTTCTTATTAGAAATAAGATATATTATAATTTGTCTTGAGGATGCCTGAGCACAATTTGCTTCTTGTTCTAAGGTGGTTTATAGATTCTGAAATGAAACATGTATAAGTTTTATTGGGAAACACCTAAATAAAGAACTAAAGTACACATACCATCAAAGCACCACATTTAAACTGGCCCAAGTTGATTACAAATACAAAACTTTTTTTTTTTATATGACTAAAACAAGTCATGTTGTAATTTTTATGTGTATATATAACTTAAATTATATAGTAGGTTACATACATAAGTTTTTTTGTTTGTTTACATACATATAAATGTATTTGTCATATTCTGTGAATGCCTAGATCTGTCTGCATGCCAATTACAAGCCATTCTCTTGTGTACTTGCACAAAATCTTCTTGTGTTATATTCTCCATCTCATCATCCTTGAAACTGTACTCAAGACCTCCCATGCTCCTTTCGTCAGCAGCACCCATTGCACTGTGTCAGAGACAAGGGTGGGCAGCAAATGAAGAACAATAGCAGTTGTGGAATATAACACAGATAATTTTTTGTTTGGTCCGCCTCCCCTCCCCTCCCCTCCCCTCCCCTCCCCTCCCCTCCCCTCCCCTCCCCTCCCCTCCCCTCCCCTCCCCTCCCCTCCCCTCCCCTCCCCTCCCCTCCCCTCCCCTCCTCTCCCCTCCCCTCCCCTCCCCTCCCTTTTTTTCTCCCTTTCCTTTCTTCTGGAGAAACACCTGCCCTAAGATAAGGAAAGACAGGGTTTCACATGACTCTGGTGCAGTTCAAAATCCCATTTCAAAGGTCAAGTTAAAATGTGTGGCTGAATGTTATACTCTGCCAGATAACAATAATAGTGATGCAAGTGCTTCCTTTGGACTCTGCAGGTCAGGATGGTGCCTGGTATTTCACAGGACAGAAGGACAGTGGTGCTCCCAGTGCCCATGTGAACACCAAAGGGCCCAACAGGGGCAGAAATGTGCCAGTTCTTACTGTCTGTTGGAGCTCTCTGCCTCCAGGCTCAACATTTCTTGAAGTGTGCCTGTACTGAATATACTTATAAGGAGAAAGTAAGCTGGAGACCTCAGAACTAATAGAGGTAAACGTTTCTCCTCCATCTGCTGCACATACCAATAATTACAGAGAAATGTGCTTAAGTTTCAGTTATTGACATGAAATTGTTTAAAAATACAATCCTGTCTATGATTAATATTTCTTCCTTTTTATACTTATTAAATAGGTACCAATTCACATGTGGTAAATCTGTTCACCACACTATCATTCCTGGGAAGGCAGCCATACCTCAGGGATGCAACTTCTTCCTTGTGAGCAAAGCTCAGCCTGAAGCGAACCTAGGGGTATCCCTGGCCTAAGCCAGTCTAACATCTGGCTGCAGCATTTTGGTTCCTTTACACCTGCTCTTGCACTCCTACCTGCCCTTTGTACTCCCTCTGGCCCTTGTCTAACCCTTCGCCAAGCTGTATTATAATAGCTTCCTCTCAGAAAGACATTTTTTTTTGTTTTGGGTTTGTTTGTTTGTTTGTTTGTTTCTTTTACTTTTATTATTAATAGGTTAGTTCTGTGTTGGGTCATTGGGCTAAAAAAATTCAAAGCCAGGCTGGATGAATGCTAGAGCTGTCTTGGCACAAATGGGGACATGAGCAGCAAGAAGTTAAGTCCTATTTAGCTGCCAGGGAACTGCTTGCTGTGACAATGGAGTTGTAGAAAAAACATCTGAGAGACAGATTTATCACTTGAGGTTTAAAACAGAGACAGCTATTGGTGAGCAACCTCAAAGAAGACTTCTGTAGGAAAACAGAACATGTCAGATACTTCACACCTACTCTGTACTCTTGGCTGTCTCTGTCATGCTCAGCCAATAATAGGTCTTGTAAGCAGCACACATTTCATTTTTAATGCCCACAGCATTGAAAATGTCCAAAAATGTTTTGTTGGGGTTTTTTTAGGCTAACAAGATACAAACCAAGAAAGCTTTTGGGGCAAGTCTGACTCCTATTTTCCTTGCTGGGAGGAAGTAAAAACTTTCATCTCCAAACGTCTGTAGATACATACAGATGTTTGTAACTTTAAAGATGACAACATCCCTTGTTTTCTAAATCCAGGTTTACTCACAAGTAGGTTGTTGCTCCAGCTGAGTCTGACAGTTCTCCTCAGTGGCTGTCTCTGCATGAACCTGTTCACAAGTTTACCATTCACATTTTAGTCAAAGCTTTAAAAGTTAATCAATATCAGTGATTAAAATGACAGCATGTACAGCTGAACAATGCACAGCATTTGTGTAACAGCAGTAGAAACCGGTTTTTCAGGTTCATCCTGGACACGTAAAGGACAGATAAGCTTTGGAAACAGCACAAAACCTATTGGAGTATTGGCTGGTTACTAATAGTAGCAAAACAAAAGCTGCAAAATCTAGGCTGTAGCTGGTGTGAGGTAGTGAGATCTCAAAGCTAGGTTGTTGGTTCGTATGAATGCCCTTTTCTGTGAATCACAGAAAAGTGCTGAAAATGTCCCCAGCTGCTCTCAGCTGTGAGACCAAAAGAGGTCAAGGTGTGCCAGAGGGCTGGCTGGATCCCAAGCCTGTGTGCAAGGCCAGCACAGATAAAGACAGGCCACAGGCAGGCAGAGGACTGATTAACCAAAATGTGTGAGGCTCTGTGTTACTGGTGCTGGCAGCTCTGCTGGCAAGACAGCAGCCATGAAGCTCTGCCAGTGCCCATGACCTTGGGAAAATGTGTGTTGCTGGAAAACAACTGCTGAAGGAATAATCCTCCTGCTGTCTTGTAATTCTTCCTCTCAGGACCCGACCCTGGGGAGCGTCAGGTGACATAATGGTTAAAATAGAATCGTAGAATAAGTTGGAAGGGACCCTCAAAGCTCATCTAGTCCAACCCTCCTGCCATGAGCAGGGACATCTTCAACCAGATCAGGTTGCTTGCAGCCGCATCCAGCCTGGCCTTGAATGTCTCCAGGGATGGGGCATCTACCACCTCTCTGGGCAACCTGGGCAAGTGTTTCCACCCTCATTGGAAAAAATATCTTCCTCATGTCTAGCCCGAATCTCTCCTTTTTCAGTTTAAAACCATTAACCTTTGTACTATAGCAACAGGCCCTGCTAAAAAGTCTGTCCCCATCTTTTTTACAGGCCCATTTCAAGTACTAAAAGGCTGCAATAAGGTCTCCCTGGAGCCTTCTCTTCTCCAGGCTGAACAAGCCCAACTCTCTCAGCCTGTCCTCACAGCAGAGCTGTTCCAGCCCTCTGATCATTTTTGTGGCCTCCTCTGGCCCCTCTCCAACAGGTCCATGTCTTTCCTGTACTGAGGGCTCCAGAGCTGGATGCAG
The DNA here is from genome assembly GCF_964273445.1 of Streptopelia decaocto. Taxonomy (NCBI): domain Eukaryota; kingdom Metazoa; phylum Chordata; class Aves; order Columbiformes; family Columbidae; genus Streptopelia; species Streptopelia decaocto. Next base: position 10,978,802 of record NC_138656.1, on the reverse strand, counting down.
GATTCCAGCTGGGGTCTCACCAGAGCAGAGTAGAGGGGCAGAATCACCTCCCTTGACCTGCTGGCCACAATCCTTTTGAAGCAGCCCAAGACACAGCTGGCTTTCTGGGCTGCAGGTGCCAGCTCATGTCCAAATTTTCATTCACCAGTATCCCCAAGTCCTTCTCTGCAGGGCTGCTCTCAATAACCCATGAGGAAGGCTGCCAGCGAGGACAAGCTGTGCTGCAGTCCCAGACTGAGTTTGGTCATCCTGATTCCAGGCCAGCACTCCACAAAACACGGGAAGCACATTCCCACTGGGTGCTATTGGCAAGAAATGGATCACTGTTTTGAGGTGCCACTATCAGTCACTTGAAAACTAACTTGCATGAGTTACTCTAGAAGACCATTAGGGCAGAAAGTATTTTTTTGCTGCACCTTGCATTTCCCTGGGCTGCAAAAAATCCAGCTGATTTGCAGGGAGGTGGTCTGAGGCTCCTAATCATTTTGTTAATGATTTCCTTGAGCCAAGACCATGTTGCAGATGGGTGTGCTACTCCATGAACAGCACCCACCTGCTTCCATAGTGGAAATATATTTGCCTTCAAAATTTGCTAGTGTTGAATTATCGCCAGCTATTCATTGTATTACAAAATTTTCATATTTTTAAAGTACAATTAAATGTGTTAGCATGAGGAGGAGTGAGAGCATAGAAATAATCTCTTAGTGAGTAGCCTGTGGCATTTCCCTGCTCTCTTCCAGAACAAGATGCAGCTATAATTATTTCTGCTGTCTCCCTTCCAAGTATTGCTCCACAAGTAGTTATACCCCTTAAAAACTGAACCAGCAATATTAAAACAAACCAGAGTTCTAGTATCCTGAGGGCTCTGAACATGAACTGTGTTAAGGGATCATATGACATTTGAAATTACTTTTGGCAGAGTAAACATTCACCTTTTTTCAGTGCAATTAGAATCACAGGATGGTTTGTGTTGCAAGGGAGCTTTAAAGAACACAGAATCACAGAATGGTTTGAGTTGGAAAGGACCTTTGAAGATCATCTAGTCCTGTCATGGACAGGGACTTCTTCCACTAGGTCAGGTTACTCGAAGCCCCATGCAACCTGACCTTGAACACTCCCAGTGCTGGGGCATCTGCAGCTTCTCTGAGCAGCCTGTTACAGTGCCTCACCACTTTCCTTGTAAATAATTTCTTTTCTTATGTCCAAGCTAAATCTATCCTCTTTCTGTTTCAAACCATTGCCCCTTGTCCTGTCACTACAGGCCCTGGTAAAAAGTCTCTCTCATGTTTCTTAAAAGCCCCCTTTAAGTATCAAAAGGTCATGACACGATCTGCTAGATTAATGAATGCTGAGAATCAAATAATGGAAACAAGTGTGATCTTTAAGGGGCTTTCTCTTTCTGGTCCAGATCCCAGGACAGCATGCATGCAGTCCAAATCTGTGAAGGTTCTTAGAGGCTGACTGAAATTAGGAGTCTTTTAGGGAATGGGTGTTAAAAGGCATCTCCAAAATCCCATTCTTTCTACTCAAGGATGGAATTACTGGGAGGGTTTTGAACAGAGTAGACTGATTCTGAGACAGGGAGACTGCCTTGCCTCAACAAACTATTATGTTAGCTTTCTAATTCCTTTGTCCCATAGATCTTCTGCAAAGTATCCTGAATTAAGCCAAAGGTCAGGCTGAATTAAATCAAAGTAATTGAAAAAACAGTAAGTGAACCAGGTTTTGACATATTCTGCAACACAATTTGTAACTTGTGCGTAGGAATTGTCACCTCAAGCTGCAGAGCCCAGAGAAAAGTTTACTTTTTCAGACTCTCTAAAGGATAGAAGGGAATGATTCAATTAAAGCAGGAAAAGAAAAGCAGCAGTCACCAAAAAAAGAGAGAGAAAAATTCCTGGAAAAAATACATAATGGAAAAGGATACAGTTTAAAGCCAAAGCAACGGGAGCTGACCTTATGGCTACTCAGTCACTTATTTCCTGTTTATTTCTGCTTACTTTGTTTTGCAACATGCTCCAGACCTTTAATTTTTTGTTTCTAATCTAAATAGTTATGGTTTGTTTTGTCAAATAACCTTATGCACAGCAGATGTTTTTGCAGAAATGAGTATTCAAAAAATGCTTTTTGTTTCAATAAGGAAAGTATTTTTCAAACTATTAAGAAACAAAACAAAGATATCTTGTTTCAACTCATACAATCTCACAAAATGACTGCACTGCTAGAGATGTTTTTATACATATTAACTGAGTTAAAATATTTTAAGTGCTTTAAAATTAAATATTATGGGCTATGGAGATTAAAAAGTCTGACTGTCAGCATCTCTTTCCTGCTTGTGTGTTTTTAAGACTAATTCCGTGCTGCAGGCTTTCCTGTAGCAGCAGCACACGAGCTCTGCCTCTCCTGTTCTGACTGCAAACCTCACGTTCTAGGACATTAATATCCTGTCTGCACCACTGGAAGGGTAAGAGGGCAAGGCGATGAAGGACTCTTTCCAGATTTCAGTAGGAAAAGCCCAATAACAATTGGCTCAATAAAATAGCTATTTCAATACAATAGTATAAAAACAGGAATATAGATAGTGAGTAAATCTTACAGCCCTTCAGGCTGGACAGACCCTGGGTGGATTTCCCCAGGGTGTGACATGAAGATCCTGTCCTCCCTCCGGTGCTGGGATGCCTTTTATTTTGCACAACAAACCAAAGCAGTTATCTTGTCCTGACAGCCTGGAGTGTCACCTCTCTTGTAACACCCACCAGTGCACAGCACAGGCTGTCACGGGGCACTCCAGCAGGTTCCCTTGCAGCAGCCACTCATGCTAATGTTAGGACTGCTCGAGCACTGCATGTGATGCCTGGTAGGACAGACACAGTGTGTTCCTGGTCACTGACTCCCCAAATGCAACATCTGCCACAAGGCTCCCAATGCAGATTCCAAAGGCCCTTGCCACTTCATCAACATTGTCCAAAGCCAACTGATGGATTCAAAATGTACTGGGAAATGTGAAAATATAAACACACAGCCTAGCGACATAAACTGCAGTGATCGAGAGTGATGCAGACAGAGACGCAGACAGATACAGACAGACAGACGCACAGATACAGAGTTCTTGTTAGCAGCAAGAGCAGAGCCAGCAGAGCTGAGGCGAAATGAGCTCTAATTAACCTTTCTCAATTAACAGCTTTACAGATATGGGCCTGGACCAAGAGGTTAGACAGGATGTTTTTTTTCAAAAAATGTTATTCCAAACACACCACACTTACCTTGTGACTGCTTTCAGTCACGTTCCCATGCATATCTTGTGGGTGGTGTTCCGACCCACTCATTCACGCCCCCCAGGCCCAACATTTATACATCATACATACGGGCATCGTTTTCCAACCCAAGATGTCATTCTCACTGGCCTGGGCTATCACTCCTTACACTCATAAAAAATAAACTTCTGTATAACCTGTCCAAGGCTCTTTATGTTTTGACTAATTGCTGTGATTTAATCATGTTAGTATTATTTGTCTGGATGGTCATGTTAGTATTGATCTTCCTTTATCATCCAGGTGGCTGGAACAGGACGTCCTGCCATTCCCACAATAAGCCTCCATTTTCTTAAGGAGCTGGGCAAAAGAAATTAAGTGTGTTAAAAAATATAAAGCAAAATTGGCACTAGGTGAAAAGACAGTAGGGAGAGTGACTTGCACAGAACACCACTGAGATAGTACCAAAACTTTATGCCTTGGGCGACATTGTCACCTTTACTTGCCCAGTTATACATAGGTTACAACTTCAGCCATAACTTTTCAGACAGTAGCTATATTTAAAAATAGAACCATGACTTTGCACTAAGAATAGTTTTGCTCACAAGCCCAGGATGCAGTGAAGCCTTGTGACTCATGGCCATCCTGACTTCATTATCTGCTGTTTTCTAAACATTAATTAATGGCTGTAATATCATACTTAGTTTATTCTCCATCTTATCTCAGGGCTTCATCCTGCAGCCCTTAATTGTATTATAAGCCTTGTATTCAATAGGACTGTTTGCACAATGGATGATTATTCATGTGAATAAATTATTAACTGGAAAGCAAGTGTACAAGTCCCCTACAAGTATGCCACTTGGCTGTCCCCAGCTCAAGAAGTAATTAGTTATTTGCCAGAGGCCACTTCCAGCATCTATATCCATCAATGAGTAGGTGTTGATTTCAGTATGCTTTAATTTAGGGCTTAATACTGTGGTCTCTCATCCTCTGGGACTTGGTAGTGACTTCCACATTGAATGCCTCTTCCCTGGAGGACAAGGGTTGGGAACACTGTGGAGACAGTACCCATAGCAGTCATGGGGAGAAAGGACCCTCTCTTTGTCCCAAGCCATCAAAGCCTACAAGGCCAATATAAGTGCTTGTGCACTTCAAATTAGCTGAATCCAGGACCTTCAGTCCTAAGTGGCAGCAATTTCTCCAGGGGGTCATGCTTATCATTCCATGGCCCCCGTTTGTTCACACAGGGCTGTTGTTTATCTGTGGTCACTCTCCCTCTGTAATACCTCAAGCAGAACTGACACTGTATTGGAAAGAAGAAGAGCAATGACACATGAGACATCAAAATGTGGAGCCATTATTCTGCTTTCCCATGTTTTCTGTGGAGGAGTGCTGGGGGAAGTCCTGCAGCCCTCTTCTTCTCCAGGAGAGTCCTGCCATGGGTGAATAACTCACCTGGCAGAAAGCCTGGCTCCATAAGGCATCTTCTGAACCTTTTCCCAGGAAGCAATCTAAGGGGTGAAGTCACAGCCCTTCTGTCAGCAGTTTCAAATCATTTGATCAATATTGCAGAGGGCTGGTGAACAGCCAGTGCCAACAATACATCAGACCATGGCCACGTTGTCCCATGCAGGCAGTGTCCATCGGTTCAGAGATCTGCTAACCAAGCCTGGCCAGTCATGGCATGCATAATGCCGCAGGAAGGCACAGAAGCGTCAGGCAAATACATTACTTTGATAGTGGGGTTTGCAAAATAGTGAACGCTTGGGGTTGCAGCACCTTGCCATCATCGGCTTCGGATGAAGCCTCCTTGCTGCGTTGGGCTCACTCAGCAGGAACTGAGCATGATCCACTCTGATGGCAAAATACAAAGCCTTTCCCTTGAGCATGGTGTGCCTTGTGGAAATAAGTCACACACACTTGGGGCAAAGCCTTTGGCTCTGTAACCTCTGCAAACACTCTGCCCGTTTCCTTCTGCTCTTCCCTGTGGGGTGTCTGTTGTGTCTGTACTGTGCTACACACCTCACTGGGAGCCAACCCACCCAAGAGGAGAGCAGCTTGACCAGGGAAGGCATGGAAAGGAAGGGAGAGGAAACTAAGGTAATCAGGCTGAAATGTGCCAGATGATTTGGCACCTTGAGCTCTCTCTGACGTTTATACAGGTATAAGTTTAATCACGCTAAATTTTTAATAGTATTCTACTCTTCTAGCCGTATTCTTTTGTTTGAATAACCTGTTTTAGCATGAGTAGCCAAACCTAGCACGAGTCACCAAGCTCACTGGAATTCCAGGCCACAAGTCATGAACTTATCTACACCTGGCTGCTTGGTGATGGGACAGCCTTGAAGACCAGCACCAGGAGACAGAGGAAACTCTGTCAGCAGAGGCTGCAAACCAGCTAAATAAGAACAGTAAAAAAGCTGCCCGGAGGATGGAGAAACAGCATCCAATAAGACACAAAGAAGCCCCAGACCCAGATTTACCATCAGGCATGGAGAGCGTGTGAAGGACACGTGAAGAGTGGGTGCATAGATTGTGAGGGTTTAAAAGCCCAAGCCTCTTTTGCCTCAGGGTCCCTCCCCTTGAGAGGCACCCAGCCCAGACTGTTTCTTTGCTGTATCTTTCGATTTGTTTTTTATCTTTTGATTAAATTATTTATTTAAGCACAGACATCTGAGACTATGCCAGGGGAAACCTAGGGTCAAGAGCATTTTTTTAACACATGTTAAAACAGCCATTCCCCACCTGTCCTGGGCAATGGCTGGACACGGTCCTGGGCAACCAGCTCTAGGTGGCCCTGTCTGAGCAGGGCGCTTGGCCCAGATGACCTCCAGAGGTCTGTTGCCCCCTCAACCATCCTGTGATTGTGTGATCTCAGAGCTGTCTGGCGCAGGTTTCCCTTTGCAGAAGAAAATTCCCTGCTGGCTCATTATGTCAGAGAAGTGGTGTTTTTCTCATCTGTGCCCACAAGGCCTGCAGGTAATGTGTTTAGGAAGTGAGAACGTGTGGGAGATGCAGAGTGGAGCTCTGCTCCATCAGCTCCCACCTTTTCTGCAGTGACTTGGGGAAGTGGTACTGGTTCTGGGGAGACAGAGGAATTAATTTAGGAGTAATATTAGGAGTAATAATTTAGAAACGAGGAGCAGTACATTCTTTTTCAGATCTCAACTTTATTTTCTGATATTTGGTACTTCATCTCTCAGTGTGCAAACGGAAAAACAGTAACTGGTTTATGAACAGTAAAGTATCACTTTTACTGCAATTGTCTGTATTCAAAAGGCAAGAGGAAGTAATTATCATTGCTTACATCAGCCATTGCCTTGCAACTAATGTGTTAAGAGAACTTGTCCTAGGATAATCATTGTTTTATAACTGCATTTTTTCTTCTATAGTGTCTAATCTTTGTTTCTTCTAGTTCTTGTGGTATGACCAAGTCTTTCACAAAGAGAGATAAAAATCTTAAAGATGGGAAACAGCTAAAGAGTTTGGAAGAGCAGAGAGTTTGGAAGGAGTCTTTAATACTATTCATATTGCAGTGAATAGACACGGCTTTTTTATTTTCCCAGACAAAACACCACATCATATTTTGCACTTCTAAGTTATCTAACGTAAAAACAACAATATCTTGGATAAGGATAGCAAAGGAAGCCTGGGATATGAAGGCTGGATGATAAGGGAAGACCAGAGAGCACTGATAGAATATTCTTCAAATAGAAGCAGCACTTTTCCTGGACAAGTTAAAAAAGATCATAAGACCATTCTCAACCCAAAATGCATATGCATTTTTCTTACTTACTTGTCAAAGTGGTGAATAATGGTTAATTTTGAGTTTGTAATGTAGAGAGAATTTGGTAAAAATCTCCAGAAAAATAAATCACTTGTCTTAGATTCCATGTTATACTCTTGCTCAATAGACAAAGGCAAATTAAGCCTGATTCACCAGCAGAAGGTGTTCTGTGTTTCATCCAGCAGCAAGATGAGATAATTTAAAATCCCAGAGCTGTGTCACAGCACATATACTCAATATCACTTTAAGAATGAGCAGGAGTGCACATCATGCCTCTTCCTCTCAATGTTGAACACGCATATTGATTCCTGTGATGGCACCATAGAGGAACATAATTTTTTTTTTTTACTTTAATAGTAGTTTCACTCTTTTCATCATATTTTTACTCTTTTCACTCCACAGTCAGGCCACTTGTACCCCTTGGATGCCTCTGCTATTCCAGAGCAAGGATGTAGACAAACAAAGCAACCTGCTTCTCAAAGAAAAGTACACAAACATTGAAAGGTGAAAGGAAAGCAGACATGGCAACTTAGGCAGATTTAGACCCTGGAAAACTCTGTAAGTCTCATTAGACCCCTCCTAGAAATCTCAGACCTTGAATCCAGCACTTGGGCTCTGTGGCTCCTGCTGTGCTGAGCCAGCACTTGAGAGCAGAATCCTGCCCACTGTACACTGTGGGCTTAAAAAAAAGCAACCAGGATATGAGTTGTGGGCAGTGACGTCTCCTGCTCATGCTTCCTCCATGTGCAGGCAGGCAGATGGATGTCTCTGTTGTTTTGCAGAGACTTACAGACAGCCTCTGTGAAGACTTGCTGCTACCTAATGGCCCAGGTAGGTTTAACTCCTAGTATAGAGCACGATTTCACCCCGAGCAGATCTCTGCTCTGCAGCAATGCCACGGATTTTCCCAAAGGTCTGCTCTTTTAAAACATGGTTTGTAAATACAGTCTCCTCTCCACTTAAGAAGATTGCATTTATACAATCTGTCATAAAAACTGCCAGGCATTTTCTGTAGAGAGAAGGAGGAGAAGGAAGAGGAAGAGGAGTGTTAGTATAGGGATTTCAGTTACCAATGGGACAGATTTAGCAAGAACAAAAGCATAGAGTTTGATTGCAAATTTGTGGCAGTCAGTCCGAGAGGTGCCGTATAAATGCATATTCCTTTGGACAGTGCCAGTAATAGGTACACTGGAGGAACCAAGAAAACGGTCCTTGATTCTAGGACGGAAGTGCATTGTCAGCACAAAATACACACATTCAAATGCTGTGAGTTTTCTGGTGCAACACAGGCAAGTTCCTTCAGCTGCAGGGAAATTATGCTGTTGGCTTGCTAGGGAAGAACTTCCAATACATCTGTCTTTTTAATCCCCAGTTCAGCCTAGCAGCTTGCTGTGGTGTTTCTAAGTTTACCACATTGGCAGTTATCTCTTCAGTTCTTCCTCATATATTCAAAGCATGAAATAGTTTTTTCACCTTTTAAATTCACCACTCAGGAAACAAGTGGCATTTGAATGGCACTTTTTTAATGGACTGGTTAGCATCAGCCCTTTTTTGCCAGTTGAGTGGCACAGACCTATCCCAAACCACGAAGCATATTATTGCCCAAGTATCACTGTACAGAAGTTGCTGTGTCAATACTGGCAAGGTCTGGTAGGTGTTAAGTTGGTGCGATGACTCTTGTGAGTGACAGGCATCTAGGGCACACCTGCGGAGCCTGCAGTGGGGGCCAGCATTCTTCATGAGAAACCATGCCTTAGTTTCTGGAAGCTGATAAAGAAAAGGTCTGAAACTTTGTCTCCCAGATAACAAAAATTAGTTAGGGATAGGTTTTTAAAAAACATCATATGCCTCTCTTGCCCTGAGCTGGAGGGCTGGTGAAAGATTGCAAATTCAGGAAAGGCCATTTCAAGGAATGTTCAAGATCTCATGGTGAATTGTTGGAAAGTAAAATGTGGGAAAGCAAGATGTGCGGTTCCAGCCATCTGGATGACAAAGGCAGATCAATACTAACATGGCCATCTGAACGGTCGAAGACATAATACTAACATAATAATATATAAAGAGCCTTGGACAGATTACTTTGAAGTACGTTTCTCATAATTGTAAAAAGTTATAGCCCAGACTCGTGAGAATGGTATCTCGGGCCGGATAACTGCCCCCAAGTGACTGGGATGCATGAATGTCCTTGGGCCTGGTCTGTGAATGAGTGGAAAAACAACTGAGACAAACATCACATGAGTTTAGTGTGTTTTTAATAACAATTAGTGGAAAACCACCTTTTGTAAACATCTTAGTCCAGGCCCATACCTGTAAATCCTATAAACTGTCAATGGTGAATAAAGAAGGGGGCCTAGGCCTAGGTCAGTTCTCTGCTCGGCCTGACTCTGAGCTCCTTCTTGAACAAGATCTCTGCCTCTGTGTCAATCTCTGTCTGCGTCCTGGTATGAGTCGTCCCTAATCATCGCTGTGAATTAAGCAATTCTGCTTGTTTTTCATCAAAAGCTCAGTCCTGTTTCCATTGAGCTCACTGGCAAAACTCTCTCTGCTTCTAGTGTGGACCAAAAGCAGTATCAGAGATTTGTTGTGCCTTATACAAGCCTTGCTGCAGGGCTGTGTTGCTGAAAGCCACTGCTTTCTGACACAGTTCCCAGAGTGGCCTGCAAAATTCCCAAACTGAAAGAAACCACAGCTACAGCAGAATGTTCCAGCAAACAATTCAGCTCATTCGGTTATTTGGATAGGTAGTTACCTGGGCTTGCAGTAGGATATACACAATGAGGAAGAAAATAGATGAAGATCTGTTTTCATGAAGGCTGAAGAAGCTCAAGTTTACACAGGGAAACAAACAAACAAACAAACCGCAAAACAAAACCAACAAAACCCCAAATCCTTTGTTTGGTTTTGTAATCTCTCTACACATCTTTGGAGTTCAGTTGCAGGCAGTTAACATCTAAAATTGTGATAAGATCTTGTATTTTCTTGGATTTTTTCAAAACTGTGGAAAGGGTTCAGATGCCATATTTAAGCCCACAGACATAGTCTCAGCAATGGCCTTTTTGGTGTTCTCACCGTACTAAACAAAGGCAGCTACATTTACACATAGATTTTCTTGTTGTGATGGGTGACTTCAAAAATCATGGTCTTTCTGTCCCTGGGAAACAGCTGCCAGCTGATTTTATTCTCATCCTTGCAGAGTAAGGGAGGAGCGGCAGCCTGGCTGGCCAACTTTAGGAGAATCGGAGCTGCCAGACCCAAGTCAATGCAGTTCAAGCTACTAATTATAAGTATTGTCTTTTTATGTATTCAGGGAAGTTGTGACTGTTTCCTTGACCGAGAATATCAGCTACAGTTTCCTGAAGCCACATCGATACTTTACACCTCACAAGGCAAAAAGACCTTCAGGCAAGAAATGATCTTGCCACGCTTCTCCCAGGGACAGCCCAGAGAACAACCATCGTTCTACCCAGGAGGAAAGGGATGCTCTTCAGGGTAAGATTTGTTCCACTGCACATAATATCCATCTAGAGCCAAGCATCTCCTTTACCCTCCCCTCCTCATCAAGGGAGGAGAAAGCATTCCTAGAAGAGAGTTATTCTATATTATTTAGGTATTTCCCTTAGGATGTAAGAAGTAGCAAGTCAGACATGCTTGTTGCTCTTCACCAACTGAAAATCTGCTCAGCATGTCAGGAACTCCATGAACCCAAAGGCAAGCTTATCAGCTATGTCCTTGAAGGTGCTCATGGAGCTAGTTTCCAACAAAAAAGCTGGAAGAAACTAGCCTCTGCTTTAAGGGATTATCTTCAACAAAGATTTGTCAAGCTGAAGTACAGCAAAGGGTGAAGCCAAGGCACGTTCCTGTGACCCAGTTACCTCCAGGAAGCTCAAGCAGGACAGAAAGGATTCTGGCTTCCAGCTACAGGAGAACAGCTGAGCATTAAGACATAGTAACCCATAGTTAATTTATTCCCCCAAATTATAATTACTATATTTTTTTTTCCTGCAAAGTAGCAGCCTAATATTGGTGCTGATTTTAATTAACTAGCCAATGGGAGACAGGATAGGCTGAAGAGAGATTTCATGCAAAAGTTAATTATTGCTCTGACCTAGTTTCAAGTGTTGCTTAAGTGGAAACTGGGGGGAAGTTGACATCAACCAGTTATGGATCTTTTAGCATCCATATTACCGGTCATATAATGAGAAGTGCCATGTGACCCACAGCACTTAAATTAGTAACCTAGAATAAATGAGTGAACACACAAGAAATAAGGAAGTAATTTCCAAGGCAAACATAATTCCTTCTTCATGAACACAGAAGAGGAAAAAAGCCCTTCTTGCTCAAGCTGAGTACCTGGTTTACAGCTGAGATCAGCTCAGGGCATGTGGTGGGTTATATGGGCTCTGCTGCTCAGCCAGGGGGTAGAGTTGATTGGCACCCACATAGTGGGACCAAGCCAGTGGACAGCACATAGGAGCAGAGCTCAATACCTTTGCTCAATGTTACTGGTAAGAGCTGTACACTTGGGGGACGCTATTTTGCACCTCGTGGAAAGTGTGCTGTGTTTACAGAAGCACCCTGATGATAACTCATTATCTCTTTAACAAGACTATAACTATATCTGAGTTTCTTCCTTTTGTTCTTCCCAGATCTGTGTTAATTAGATGTGTTTCAGATTAACAATGGTTGCTTTGATTTATTTTCCCATTACTGAATATAAGACACTTTGGGATTGTATTTCATCTTCTGCTTGTTTCTTTGTTTGTGAAATAAAAGATTATTTATCTTACTGATCATTTGTAAATTCTTCATATAAAAGCAGATATCTCCTCATCTCCAAAAAACAGAGCCCACTGTGATTCCTGCCCTGGGCACACAGCTATTTATAACCACTAAATCACTTTTTCAGACTGATGCCAAAGAACACAGGACATTGATTATTGCCTTATTAATGTTCACGGGCTGTGTTTTGCTTGACAATGCCCCTTTCTTGAAAAGTTAGCCCTCTGAACAGGCTGGATAGCTGCACTGTGGGAGAGAGGAGGTTTTAGTTGTCTCCTGTTTCACAAGCAGGAATCTGAGGCACAAGGACATGAAATGACTTTACTGAGGTCACGCTAGTGCAGAGTCAAACCATCCGATCCTTTTCCCCTGCTCTATTGATCATTATACTGTTTTATCTAGTTTTCCTCTGTTTCTTCCCTGAATTGAGATGCTCCTGATGGCTGCTTCCAGTCCCCTTCACCCTTCTGCACTCGGGATGGATGACTGATGGCCAAAGCTGTGCTGTGTGCCTGTGGCAAGCAGCTTCCAGCCTGCACTCTGCTGTGCTGCAAGACCTCTATCTTGCGTCTCTTGAAGCATGTTTGATTTCCATCAGTTCCTTCTTCCTGTGGCTCTAGAGGCACAGGAGAAGAGTGCCTGGCCTTTTGTAGGGCCCAGCTGATCCCTTTTCTTTGAGACTGTGCACCCTAAGCAGGATTAGAAGTCATGTGGGTCAACATGCCCCAGCCATGTCTAAAATGCAATACTAGCTGTCCTGATAGCTGGTGGCTGCCCTCAGAGGAGGTGATATGTCTGCACTAAGGAAAACAAGACGTGGTCTTGCTGAGTACATTCGCTTTTGGGAGAGGATTTTGCTGTGGTAACCATCCTCAGAACAAATGTCGAGGGTTAAGATTGCGGGGTGACAATAAAACCCCGGCAGATGTATTGTTAACCCCCTCTTCCCCCCCCACTTCCCTCTTTTTGCCCCTCCCTCTCCCCCCTTCCCACTCAGGACAGGCAATCGGGAGGGAAAGAAGGACAGAGAGAAAAGAGAGTTGGAAAAAATAACAATGTTTTACTAATGCTACTAATAAGAATAGAGAAAATAATACAAAATATACAAAACCAATCTTGAAAGTCTCAGCAACTGCAGAGCCGGCCACCAAAGTCCTGGATTAGACTCTGCAGCCAACCGGAGCTGGATTCAGTCTCTCACTAGGCCTCAGTTCGCAGGGACGACTAGCAAGGTCCTCTCCTAATGTCGGCCATAAGCAGAAGGGAAAAAGCAAAGGCAAAAGGGCAAAAGGGACGAGATCCTCGTGATCTCCCACTTTTATATGAAGTATTCATGTGAATGGAATGTTATACACAGTTGGTCAGTTTCTTGGTCACCGGTTTCTCGTTGCCCCTCTCGTGAGATGTCCATCCATGCTTATCAATAAGTTTGCATTCCATTGCTAGGTTTACCAAAATATGTGTCTGGTTCTCCAGGAAAATGCAGTTAATATGAAGGCTTTAGCTGACAGGCAAAACTCACTGAAAGAGAAACTTGTTTTTAACAAAACCAGGACAACAAAACACCCCTCACCTGCCGGATAGTTGAGCATGCTGTTGAGACCTTTTCTCCATGAGAATCCTGATGTGCTAAATTGCATACCCCTTCTCTTCTCTTGGTTCCTGAGTCCATGCCTTGCACAATTCTCCCCTTTGAAGAAGGGCACCCCATAAGCTCTGTCACTAAAACTGTGGAATATTGAGTGGTGGTGTCCATGCCCACATGTGGAGAAATGCTCTCCCCCCTTCTTCTGTGGGTACTTCCGGAACACTGGACCTTTGCAGCATGATGCTGGTTTGGGCTGAGCTCCACAGTGGTCTCCTTCAGCATGTCCTTGCACAAGATTTCTGTGAATACAACTGAGCTAACCTGGTCCTGAAAAGAGACATGCTTCAGTGATGCTTCTTGTCTTTATTACAGGTTTTGCACTTTTTGTTAAGACGGTGATGCTTAGTGAACTTCCTAGCTCAAATAAATTCTACTTTCCACCCCTCCCCTCCATGAGGGATGTAGGGGAACTGAATAGGCAGCTGATAAGAGATTCCTGGCAGAGGATCTTGGCCTTGGCACCCTGACTCAAGGCACACGGTTGCTTGCCTCTGTCTACACACACCCACTTGAGTGGATGCTACAAGGCTTGTTTGCAAATACTGGTGACTCCAGCTGAAAGGTTCCAAGTGCTCATAAGCATCCAGCAGGATGGTGTTGGTGACCTCCTTTGTGAAGAATGTCCCATTGGTAGTGCCAGCAACAAAGTCCTGGCATGACCAAGAGGCAAAAGGACAATGTAATAGTAGCCTCTGATCTCCTGAAGGTCTATTGAAAATATTATGGTGGTGGCAGATAGTATAATAAAAAGCAAAGGTCACAAATTGTGGCTTAGGAGATTCAGGTTGGATGCTGGGGAAGGTATGCGGCCATGAGACAGATCACCAGAGGGGTTAGGGGAACTTCCATCCTTGGAGAGGGTTCAAGTATTTGCTAGACAATGTCACAGCTGACCTGTTTTATCACTGGCAATCATTGCCTTTTGAGCAGGAGGCTGGAATAGAGACTTCGAGAAGTCTCTTCCAACCAAATACTCATATGATGACAATCTTGCCTGTTGGCATGTGCTGTGGGAAGACCTAGGGTGAAACCTGTGGATTTGTCTGTGTATTTTGCCAAGTCTGATGAAACCATGTAATGGGAGGAAGGAAGAACCCAAATGGCAGCAGATACCAGCTGGCTCCCAGGCAGCTTACATGCTGTTCTACCAGCAAGCAACTCCTCTGGCCTTTCTCTAGACATGGGGCAGCTGCAAGGCCAGGTCTGTGCTCTGAAATCATGCCGTGCAGTATGGGATACACTAGAGCTACAAGCAGACAGACATTTGACCACTTCTGATATTGTCATGAGGGGCAGGGGGAAGAACGAGCTAAAGAGCATTATGAATGGTGAACTCAAATTTATCTGCTAGTAAAAAATGAATGTGACAGTCCAAGTGTTGATTAAAACTATTTGTGCAACTCTTACGTTGCCTGTCTATATCTTATCCAAGTCTGTCCAGTACCTATGCACGTATACCTGCTTAAAGTTTTTGCTGACATGCTACATATTAATTTCTATCGCTGGTCAAGGCTAATGACTGCAATAATTCAGAGGCTGTATTATTTCCACAAATGGAATACCATCCCCAGGGGTATGCAAACACATTAGCTAGAGCCTATTATGGACTTAATTTTGTCCAAAAATTGCATTTAAATGCATTTTTAAAAATAGCTATCATATTATAGTATTATGGACTGCTACTGTCTTTGGGATTCAGTATAATGAATCAATGGTCAGTTATTTCTTGACAGAGAAGTAAAATTACTGTCTTGGATGATATTTGAAATAAGACAGCATGTACAGCATAAAAGTTAATGGGCAAGAGACCATATAAACAATATGTTGTTTTACTTATTTTTTGTTTGTTTTTGTGGTTTGTTTTTTGGGGGGGGAGGGGGCATGGGGACATGCTGGGAAATATCGCTTAATTTCAATTGTATTAGGCCTTTGAAGCCATGACAGAAGGAATTGGAGCACTATACAAGCATCATGTGCTACTGGGAGGCAGTTGTATACTAGTCCTTTGGTTTGGGGAAGATGGAACCTTGTCTGTAATTTCAAAGGCTTACAGAACAAATTTTTCAAGGGGAAAATTCAGATGAATTCTGCATCTTGTAGTTACACAAGGGAACTGGATGGGTAACTGTTATTAGTGCTAATGTAAAAATCCACTGCACTTCACTTGATTCACGGACACCTAAATGTACCATTAGCGATAAGTAGTCTCAAATTAATGAATTAATGCTCATGCTTGTCCTGAATGAGGTAATGTTTTTCCTGCTGTGAGATAGTGCTAAATTACAGGAACAAGGGGCAGCCTCTGCAGGGTGATGTTTTGTCCCTCTGACGCTGCTCTGGTTGGGAAGGGTGAACTTGGGCAGTTGTTGGGATCAGTTACAGACTTCAGTGCAAGGAGTTTGCTGGCACCAGCTTTTGGACTATGGAAGTCCATCGTTTGCTCAGTTCTTGGCCCAAGGTGTGCATCCTCTGGAGCAGGCATCACTGCCAGTCACCAGGGATGAGTGGCTCTAGTTTGGACTTGTCTGTGCTGCTTCAGCATGCAGTCCCTGGCCATTTTAGGGCAGAAAGGGCAGATTTGGCTGTGCTCTGTTCCCTGCTGAAGTGTTTGCCCTACAGTGACAGCTCAGCAACCTGTCTCCTAAAGACTTGGTTGTTGCAGTTGAACCCAAGGTGTTTGGTTTGGAGGTTTTTTTGTTGTCTTCAGCAGTCTTCATGATCCACTTTCCTGCAGGCCATGTAGCACAGATATCCTGAGCCATGGTAAAGGCAGGGTGTAAGCAGGACTGCAGGGTATAAGCAGGACTGTAGGACTCAGTCTCAGCTGCTATTTCTGAAAAACACCCAGCAAGGGCACTCAGCTGGTGACCATGTAGAGATGCCATTGCTGCACTGAAGGGTGAGGTCCTACACGATGCTGGAGGTGGTCAAATAGTTCCTCAGTGCCAAGCAGCTTCTTCCCCCAAAGGTGGTTCTTCAGCCCCTCTAACCCTGTATGCCACCTCTCAGGCTCCATGGTGAGCTTGTTTAACTAGCATAAAACTAACCACCACACTGCAGTGGCTCAACAAAGGAGCTTGGGGAACACTGCAGTGGGTACAAGGAACAGGGTGAGGTTACTCATTTTGGCAGCAGCCAACTGTGAAATGGGCTCCGTGGTGTAAAATGGCATCTACAGTCCTGGGACTGTGATGGAGGGGGATGAGATGCAGCCACAAATGAAGCAATCTCACATTAATGCTGGGCTTGGCCCTGATGCTTGAGCTGTCCGAGGCAAACATGAGGGTACAGCCCTCTGCTAGCATCTCCTGTTACCACTACTCTCATTTAAAGCTAAGATGGCTCTCCTCTTGGGATCATCCCCATGGTTTCTTTAGTCCTTTAACTCCTTATATCCCAAATTTCCCTTCTGTGCTAATCACAACTGGCACAGACACCAGCACCAGCCCTGATATTGCAGTGCACAGGGAGGGGAGGCATATACACCCTTATAAACTTCACAGTTGCCCTCTGTCATGGGGAGATTCCACCCACTAAGAAGCACTAGACCTGACACTTGTTTAAAAAATTTTAAAGCCTTTTTTTTTTTTTCCTCCCTATTACCAGTTTCAATTGAAAATTACTTGGGCACTTGAGGAGATATCACTGCATTATCCCTCTGTGGAGAGTATATCTTATTTTGGATGCCATTAGGGTTAAACTTTGCTTTGAGTGATGTGCTCCTACTAATACAGGTGGGGGTCTCTTACACAGAAGCCCTTTTAAGGGGTGTTAAGAGTTGTAAATCGAGCTTTTATTCATTTCTGAAGCTTTCTTTATACTGAAGCTTTCTTTATACTGAAGCCCATGAATCATGCCAGCTGATGTGAGCTAGAGCTCCGATGGCCAATGCTCCACTTACAGCTCTGCAGGGAGAGTCCCATAGATTTTTAAGTTTTATATAATTATCATCAGTTTTCACAAGATTTTAGGTGGATTTGGTATTTATGTAGATATAGAGTATCTGTTCTGATCCAGTCAGAGTGTTGGACTTCAGTTCTGGTCTGGCATTTTTAACTGTGACTCACAGCCTTCTAGATCCTCTACTTAGAGCAGAATTTCTAAAGGGAATATTTTTCCTGTCATCTTTCAGTGCTAACAGGAAGTCCCCAGTAGGGATATTCCAACATTATTTTGCATTTTTGTACTGTTTCATGTCTGATTTAGTTGCCTTTCAGTCCTCAGTAGTTCCTCAAGTTTGTGATTACAGTCTCTTTTCACAGCCTTTGCTATGGAAACTTGCATCAGTGCCAGGGAACTGCTAAGCAAATGTCAATGCTGAGTTTAAGAGTGGGAAGGAAGCATCATGAGACATGATGTTTATGAGAGAAATGGAAGGTGGAATTCCTTTCATGTAAAACCAAAACCTTGCATCAGTACTTTCATTACACCAAATTCCACCCCCCACCGCCGCAGTCTGTCTCAATTTGCACTTTTTTTATCCTAAGTATCAAAATATGTGCTTAATTTATCCAAGAAATGAAGAGGTTTTCTAAAGGAATATTGAGGATATGGAAAAAAAATCCTGCTTTGCAGATTTTCCTCTTCCTCACAAATTGGTGGATGGGGACTGGAAGGGGGGCAGAAATGAAGGAAAGGAGGATGTATATATTGCAAGAGCAATGGTTTTGCAAGAGTCATGTAGCTGTTTTCATTTCTGTGAAATGAAACACGCTGTGCTCTAAAATGACAATATTTATTTTCTAACAATGGGGAGATGCTACTACTTAGTAGCTCCAGGTTACCCTGACAGTGAGTTCCTGTTAATCATAGAAATTACAGCTCTGTGGAGATCTGGTTCTGGTGCCTAGCGCCATATCCCTCTGTGGTACCCACCCCCTGAGCAGTCCTGGCTACCTAAAGTGACTGATTTACAGCAATACAGCACTGGTAGGAGGAGTGGCTGTTCCAGAGAGCAGCTGTTTCTTAGACTCAGGGACAGATCCCACCCAAATTAAATATACCATTGCTCTAATGCTGATGTAAAAGGTCAAATGGAGGTAAAAATAACTTCTTGACACTTCTAAGCTGCAGACGGGCACAGTTTGGCTGTGACTGTTTTGCCACAGTAGGCACCACCACTCAATGCACTACAGTGAGGGGTTGGCTTGCTTTCTGAACAACATTGTGACACTGGAAAAGAAAGTCACAGACTTTCACATGGTCAAAGTAGGAATCGTTTGAGCTCTCCCAGCTTCAAGTGACTTGTTCTGCTGTGTGTGTATCAACACTCCAGCTGGAGAAGTAAACAAGTACTTCCCACCATAGGATAAATGAAGGAAGAAAGGTGCATTAGCTGTAGTTAGAAGAAACCATAATACAAAAGTAAAAATGGATACTGTCTGGAAACCATTCCAGACCTTGCTTTTTGCATAAAAAAAGATGAAAACCCTATGCTCAGTTTAAATACAAGCCTCAGCAGTGATTTGGAGGCCTAAGTAGAGTTACTTCAGTCTCTTAAGTTACTGGCTAGTTCCTTGTTGCTCTTCAAAAACATATGGCAGGTGCCTTGGTTTGCTTGCCTGTATTTGTTCTGCTATTTGGAATGAACTCTCACCTTGAATCTTTCAGAATTGAGGCCAAAATTGCCATGAGCACCACCTGCTTGCTGATCCTGAGCCCTGAGTAACCTGGGTCAGAACAACAGGACTAGCTGAAGCTTCTGGGGTATAATAAGCTTTCCTGGTTTTCTCTCTGGTGTAGTTGGGGAATAGTGTTTTTCTTAGAGATTCATTATTGACGCTGGGACCATGCATCAGAAGACCTCCTATATACTATTTTTACTTGAGATAATTAGCAAAAAGCTGCTAAGCTTACCTATGTCATGTTGAACACCTATTAAATATATATAGATGTTCATCTACTCTGATAGCTACTAGAAAAGCTGCAAACCTTAATCCAACATGCCTGCATGCCAAAAATTCAGCATTTACTGTCAGCTCAGCAATCATTAGAGTTGGAAACACTTGACTTTGGTCTTCTGGGTTGGGATTTGAAAGCCCTGCAGTGCAAAGCCGCAGTGACAGGCAGCATGGTTTGGTCTCTGTGTGATCACAGAATCACAGAATGTTAGGGATTGGAAGGGACCTCAAAAGATCATCTAGTCCAGTCCCCCTGCCAGAGCAGGAACACCTAGATGAGGTTACACAGGAAGGCGTCCAGGCGGGTTTTGAATGTCTCCAGAGAAAGAGACTCCACAACCTCCCTGGGCAGCCTGTTCCAGTGTCTGTCACCCTCACTGAGAAGTTTCTTCTCAAATTTAAATGGAACCTCCTGTGTTCCAGTTTATACCCACTGCCCCTTGTCTTATCATTGGTTGTCACTGAGAAGAGCCTGGCTCCATCCTCGTGACACTCACCCTTTACATATTTATAAACATTAATGAGGTCACCCCTCAGTCTTCTCCAAGCTAAAGAGCCCCAGCTCCCTCAGCCTTTCCTCATAAGGGAGATGCTCCACTCCCTTAATCATCTTTGTTGCCCTACGCTGGACTCTCTCCAGCAGTTCCCTGTCCTTCTGGAACTGAGGGGCCCAGAACTGGATAGATGTGGTCCAGATGTGGTGTCACCAGTGATGTCCAGGCAGAATTGTGGAGCAGAAGAGGCAGAAGGCTGATGTCTTCTCTACCTAGAAAGGAGATTTGTGTGAAGCTGAATGCTTAGGATCCAGCATGGTTGTTTCCACTGGGAGGAAAAATTGGTAGTAACAACCTGATAGGGTTTGATGGGCTTGTAGCAACAAGCCAAGACAGTGTTCCATGAACACACAGGGGTTTTCTTTGCTCAGGTAGCTGAGTAGCAGACAGACATATCTTACTTCCCAGCTGTTTCTGGTGTCTCTAAAGACAAACACACCAGACCCTCTCTTTATTATTGGAGAGGAGCTGTGGCTTCCCAGGTCTTGGAGCTGCCCTGGGTTTTGAAGACATGATCAAAGCAGAGTCTCAGCCAGCACAGGCTTCTCAGGTTTCAGGCTGTGCTCATGGCTCTGACACTTCTTCCTCCAAGCTGGAAAAAAGAAAAAAAAAAAGAAAAAAAGAAAAAGTGGCACCAAGTTAACAAACATAGAACCTGTTGCTGCCTTGGGATCGGGGACTTGGCGACAGCTAATGGGAGCCTTCAGCAAACCAACATGCAAGCCTGGGTTACAGAGCATTCAAGATGCTCTCCTGGGGCAAATAAAGGGTTACAAACTCCTTAATTCTCAGTCTTGTGGTTCCTTTCTAAAAACACAATGGTACCCACGTCTGGGCACACTTCTGTTTCCTTTTTTATATAGGGAAGGGGTGCAGAAATTCCCCAGGCTGAGGAGCTGAGAACTGAAGTTAGCCACGCTAACTAAGCCTTTGCCACATATGCTTGGACAGGGTACAGAAAAGGGTCATGCCCACACAAGGCAAGGCTGGGCAGAGTCAGGGTGCCCCTTGAAGGGTCTTGTAGGGCCACCCATCTAATTTAGGGGCAATGACAAACCGTCAGTGGGGACATAAGGGAAGTCAGCACGAGTGGCTTGTGTTGTACTGAGGAGCTGTAGATGGTGCTGGGAGCTGGTGATGCTAGTCCAGCAGGTCACTGCAGCTGGTAGCTTGTTTCCATCAGCAAACTTGGATTTTTTTGCAGGGGAATAAACGGTTCTCCCTACTACCCTGCTTTTTAGGAGGAACAAATTGAAAGTTTGAAGTTACATTTGGAAGTGCAAGAGGGATACCTGCCTCCCTGTTAGTGTAATGTAGCTCTGAGGCACCTTCCAAATTCTACAACCTGCAACCTGATTTTAAAAGTGCTGAGAGGCCAGGACTCGCAGATTGAATCACCTCACCTATGGAAAAGAGGTCTCCACTGGGGGAACCTGCTCTATTCCTAAAGTCATGTGAGCTAGTGACTGAGTCACTTCAACTTTGTTGTTTGTTTGTTTTTTAATTAGAGGTCTCTGTTCCCATGGCTGCCCAGGCCTAACACTGTGATCCATTCAGCAGAACGTGAACTGTTGTGATACGACTGCAGATAAAACAGAGCATGCAGTACTGAGAAATGTGAGCATCAAACACCTCCAAGTAAGTAGTTGTACAGAGGGCATCAAGCAATCCCTTAAAACTAGCTAATCTAAAAATAACAGATTAAGAAGGGAACGCTCCTGAAAAGCAGTTAAGGAGCTTATGTCTGGAGACTAAGAACAAAGAACAGTGGTCTGTCTTTGCTTTTAGGCAACAAATAAGCCTTAGGCCAGAGGGCAGGGTCTCTTCTGTATCTACTCATATGCAGAGCCTAAGTCAGTCTCAGTCTGATGCTTTTACCCAAGCAATTCAAGGCCATCTCCAGCTGACTCAGGAACACAGTGTATGAAATCATGCTCCACCAGGACAGAGGTCTTGTGGGGTTCACCTGCCTCAGCCCAAGTCCAAAGCTTTCTTCTTCCTTCTCTCCAGCTGTGTCAGCACCAGGAGTGGAAAAGCTGAGCAGCATAGTGTATGTGCACAGCTCTTCCTGCTCCAAATAGTCTGCTCTTGTCCAGGTATTACAGGATGGGCTCTCTACAGTAACTAGAGGTCATGAATAAATGCAGGTAGAGGAACACCAGAAATACTAGTGTAAACACAGCAACAAGGATCACTGTCTCTTTAAAGAAAAAACACTGCTGGCTTAAATCTTTCAGGTGTATTTGGGGCTTTTGGAGCTGTGAGGACTGAAGCTGGAGGTGAGTGTGATAGCTGGGTGTTCCCTCTTGAGGTGCTCATGTAGATTTATTACACAATAGCATGTTCTCAGTGTTGGTGAGATTGGATCAGGGCAGCTCATGTGAACAATCGCAAGCAAGCTGAAGGCTGCCACAGGCCGAGGGGAAGGTCAGTTTATGCATTAATATGTCAGTTTGCCAGGTTTAGCTTTGCTTGCCTCTCCATCTCCAGGCTGGGGGACAACTTCCATTGAGCTTCTACTGTGCAGACAGCTCAGAAGGGGAAGGCCCAAAACCACTCTTATTACTCAACAGCCCAAAGCAAAAAGGTAGCAGTGAATAGAAGCCTTTCCTTTCCTCCTGGCATTACTGCTAGGCCTCCCAGGGAAACCAGCAGGACTTTGTGAGAATGTCTGCTCTCAGGAAAGAGCCCTGCCCTGTCCAGGTGGAGTACTGGAGAAGAGCTGGAAGCTAATAGCTCTCTGAGCCTTTGCTGTTTTTCAGCAGCAGCACGTCTCTGAAGAGAGAGCTTAACAGTGCCCCTTTCCTGTAGGGGCACTGGTACATGCCTGGCTTCTCATGGGCTTTAGTCTTTTAGTTGTGACCCAGCCAGAGCACAGGCACCAGAAGTGGACATTTCTTGAATGGACTTTAGCAGAGGACCAGACTGCAGCAGCCATAACCTCATAAAAAGAAATTATGGGAAAAAATGTAACTACACAAAAAAAAAAACAAAAAAGAACCCCAACCAACCAAACAAAACAACAAAAAAACCCCAACAATAAACCACAAATGCCCCAACTCACCCCACCATAATGTATGGGGCAGGTAATAAGACTGTAATCTCAAATCAAGATACACTTGTTGGGGAATGGGCTGCCTTAGCTTACTGCATTATTTGGTACCTTGCTTCTTACAGACCTTGTCTAGAAACTGCTTATATAGAACTCACTTAACATAAGTAAGTTTGCTTAGCATAACCCCTGCAAGCTGTGAACTTTTGGACTTTCTGCTTTGTTAAGTAAAAAAGGCCACAGAGTCTTCAAGCTAGAAGGGGAGTTGTGACCTTGGAGATAAAGGAACACAACTGTGTCCAACAGAAGAATGTTTTGGCTGTTAGCAAAAAATTATTTTCTTGAGCTGCGGATGCAAAATAGCAGCTGAAAGTCAGAACTTTGACAGCCTGCCTGATGAAAATTAAGAGATCCAATTAAAAACAGGGAGACCCCAAACTCTAATTTTGCGATTGGCCTGGAGTGACACACGGTGGGGTGAGGACTTGGATTGTGGTGGTATAATTGTCCAAGTTTTTTTGTGCTGAGCGTCCATCTTCAGGTGGCACTGAGCTTAAGCTGTTCTATGCAGTAACTTGTGAATCAATTATTAATTTTAGAAGAATTTCTGGAATCCATGCCTGAGTCTCTGCTGCCGGAAACTTAGGGAAAAGGAACTTCCTTAACAAACTGGACAGGATCAGAATGGAGCCTCGATTTTAAGTTATAAAGACGCTCTCCTAGAATTGATGCGTGAAATTAATACCAAAGTCATTGTCAAAACTATGCCTTATGCATGAGAACTCAGTTATAGTAAAATGATATGCTTACAACTGCAAAAACTAGTTAGAAACTCCTCAAAGCAATGCAGTAGAGAGAACTGCTGGGGCAGCAGACAGCACCATGTATGA
This sequence comes from Streptopelia decaocto, assembly GCF_964273445.1. Lineage (NCBI taxonomy): Eukaryota > Metazoa > Chordata > Aves > Columbiformes > Columbidae > Streptopelia > Streptopelia decaocto. Next base: position 10,954,941 of record NC_138656.1, on the reverse strand, counting down.
GCAGAGGATGATTTCCTTCCAGCACTCCATGCTCTCTGGCCTTTGGTTTCACTCTATTCATCACAACTGTGCTTGCAGGATACCAGCTATTTAGATGCAAGACATGACTCTTCTCTTTATTTTGAGCCTGGCTTCTAGGAGAAACAAAGCCAATGTGGATGTGCTCATCTCCAGTTACTTTTGAGCTTTTGATCAGGTATGATAGAAAGCTAATGATCTTGGAGCCAAGATGCTTGCTGTAGCAGAAGTCTGTTACTAGACAATGGAGAGACTGAAGCAGTGTAGAAAGTCAGCAGAGGTGGCTCAGCTCTTCAGTGCTGGAGGACTTCTAGTGGAGAGAGGTGCATGAATACTGCAGTTGACACTTCTTGCTGGACCTCCATACTGTATTAAGCACTGGAAAAGCCAGCAGAGAAGCCAGACTTTATTTCCTGTTCTCTTAGGACTATTTACTTCAAGCGAGGCTGGAAGCATCTTTTGGAAATTCCCTGAAGGCTCAACAGCATGAGAACATGACAAATTCTTGGTGGATATTTATGGATGTATAGACATATGTAGGTCCAGCTGTAACAAATTCCAACCAGATCCCAGGAGTATAAGAACTGGAAACACAGACACACGCTCCCTGCCAGCACTAAAGGAATTCAGTTGATGGCTGATGTGTACGGTGACTAAGAAGCTGAAGAGACTGCAGATCACTTGGTTCACAGGGTAGAAATAAGAATGAAAGAGGATAAACAACAAAGGATAAACCAATGCTTAAAGGGCTGTTTTGCCCCAAAGGGAGACTGAGAGACGAGCCTAGACGAGACCTGTCCTGTTATTCCAAATGTCTCTGCTCTCTCTGTGTGCTTCCTTCATCACAGCTGCAAAGTGCACGATTGCCATCAGGCAACAGCTATGCCACAGGCACAGGCAGAGCAATTAGGATGTACAAAATCACTAGGTAGGAGGAATGCGTGGGCGTGGAGACTCAAATAGAACTACATTGCAAGAGGGGAAATATGGAAGAAAGAAACACAAACCTAATTAAGACAGACCCAAGTTGTGTTTAGGTGCAAATGTTTCAGCATGCTTTGTATCTGTCCTTGAGTCACAAAATGTTTTTGTTTTATGGTTAGTGAATGGTGATGCAGAAAGGCTCTTTGTAGGGAGGAAATGAGGCCCCACAGAGCCTTGTGGTCTGTATCCACTGTGCTAAAAGCTTAAGCAGAACAAGAATGATAGTGCTAGTGTCCTAAAAAACTTTCCTTCAAAGTGGATTCAAGCAGCGGCATATCCAAAGGGGGTAGCCCAAAAAAGAGGAGAAGTAATATCAGTCAGAGGGGTAGGAGCCATGCTTCTGTGCTCCTTTCAGCAAAGGCTTTAAAAGGAGAGACACGGGATTTAGTACAGGATTCTAAGAAAAAAAAAAATAAAAAAGTCTCCTGCTTGTACTGGAATAGCCTCAACATTCACATTTTCAAGCCTTTGCCATAAAAAACTACTTTTTGAAGAGAGAGTGAGTTTCTTCTGAAATCACAAAATTCCAAGACATGTTATTAATACACGAACTAGCTACCATGATTTCATGTTGAGTTTCGAAGTGGCACCTTAAAAAGTCAGATACTGCTGCTAGCAGACCCACAGGAACAGATTCCAGGGAAGAAAAAAAAAAAAAAAAAAAGAAAGGAAGAAAAAAAATAAGTCACTTTACTGGCATGTGGTGCAACAGAAGTAACATTTGGTCTTTGAAACTTCCTCTACCTTAGGGTGTTGATTGCAGCGAGCAAAAGGCTTAAACTCTTTATTTACTAAAAGAGGAAACAAAAAGCATTACTTGTCTTATGGCCAGGGAAGAGAAGGCCAAAAATTTTTCGGATGCCTGGCTGACCCACTTTTTGTAATACAAACGACTGTTTGCTGTTTGTAACCTTAACCTGTCTTGAAGTAGTTACTGAATTACAGTTTATGATGTTGGGCTATCTTGGTAGATGCCTACTTGACTATGCATGAGAAAGACAAGTAGGATATCTTATTAATTGACCTCAGTGTTAACCAGGAACCTGAATCAGCAGTAAGTGCTCTGTGACTGTTCAGGCCAAACTCTGCAAGGCATTAGCTGTGCAGTTATCACTGTTTGGAGATAGTGATGACAAGGAGGGGTATTTCAGTTTAAGTGGAACTGACCCTTTAGAGAGAGGTTTGCTGATTTGAACAACTGCCTTTGATGTGGCAAAATGTGAAACACACAATGATTTTTTATGCGGCCTTGGAGGCTTAGCTGCGGCATATCTGTGGGGACCGGTAACACCCTTTGTCTGATCAGCTAACGCAGCTGGATATTTAGGGGTTGCACAGGTATGGGGTGTTTGGGTTTGTTTTGTTTTGTTGTTTTTGGTTTTGGTTTTTATTTTCAAGTAAGCAAGTACATTCCCCCAAGTATGTTAACCCAGGTCTGGCCTTGGTAGAAACCAGATGGATAATACACCCAGACCTGGAAGCCTGGAGATGCTCCTTGTGTGTCTGCTGTCTCAATGCAACTTTTATGCCTCTTGCCACTGGAGGCAAACTGCACATTCCATGCTGTACTATGATGTGCCCACAAAGGACACAGCTAGAGGTGAAGGGAGGATGATTGTGAAAAGTTACCTGAGAATGCCAAGTGTCTTACCTCTCATGGGATGGAGGGGCGATAGAGAAGAACTCTTCCAGCTTTCCTCTGCACTTTGCTGTTTGCAGTACCACCAGCAAGCCTTACTAGTCTGGAAGGAGTGACGAGTTGCCAGTTGCAGTTTCTCATCTCATGGGGTCAAAGAGCCATTTCTCAGATTTTCTTGCTTGAAGCCTGACAACAAGAGGCTTTTCCAGAGCAAAGGCCACTAAAACACTGTCTGCAGGGTTTGAAGGGAACCCCAGAATGGGAATCCAGCACAGTCTCGTCCTCCACCCATTTTAGTAACAGTCTCTAGAGCTGGGAAATAAAATGCATGTAAGTAATAGACTTACATATAGTGATATTCTTTCTTGTTTCAGTTTAGAGAACAACGGGCTAGTTCATTGTATGGAAGTGAACTCAAAGCACTTAAGTATGCAGATTACAAACTTTGGCTTTATAATTTCTTTTAAACAACAGAACAATCTTTGTACGGTCCAACAGTGAGAAAATAACCTTGTTCGTATTTCCGTAGCATTCCTTCTGCCTTGGGCACTTCCTGCTGAATAGAAGCTATTCAGCTGTTATTCTGTTTTCATGTACTAAATTAATTTCTAGCTACTGTGAAAGAAGGAAGTGAGTAGACAGAGTTGCTCCCCTGTGGTGTGACAGTAGGAAAGGACTGAAAAGACATGAACTTGCTTGTTCTGCTGTTTATGAAGACAGACTTCTTTTCTTCATGTTATTTATTAAGTTTTTAAGATGGTAAGTTGGCAGATAACACATTAGCTTCAATTACAGGAAATTTTACAGCTTAGGACTCTTCCCTTGAGACTGTCAACACTCTGAAAACTCACATTGCGACAGAGCTGCAATAGTCAGAAAATGTATTTCCTTTTCCCCATGAGTTACTCTCAGTAGTGTGATCTTCGCTAAATGTCAAGTGTGGGGTTTAATTCTGTTTCCTGACTCTCACGTACCTTCTGCTTCAGCCAACTTCAGACACGGCTGCTGACGTAGTTTTATCATGTGCTAACATTGTCAAATTATAAAAAAAATAACATAGTACACACTTAAAGACTTGCCCTAAATACTGTAGGCAAATGTAATCATTTTGCTGATAATGCAGTCCAGAAGGAATAAAGGTAAAGACTGTAGATCACAATAGCAGGGGAACCAGGGGAGTGCACAGCTCTATCAAGAGGGTGTGGGACCTCTCCCTTTTTGTGAGAAAGGGAGGGAAATGAAGGCAAGTTCAAAGATCTGTTTGTACACCTAATATGACAAATAGAAATGGGTAAGCTGGAAATGTTTGTTAATAAGCGCTACAGCTTCCTTTTCAGCTCTGTTTGCTGGAGCTCCTTACTTTTCCAGGAGAGAGATAGCAATACCTACCAAGTTCCCCACTGACAAAGCTTTCCTGATGGCAGAGACCTGGGATGACCCAGTGAGGTGAAATCATAGAGATGGCTGGTTTCTGGATACTGTAATACTGCATGTACTTCCGTAGCTAAATAAAGCAGATGTGCTGATGTTTTGCATTCCCCAGCTCAGCTCTAGCCTCATTCCCTGCAAGGAAATGAAACACTGGAGTGCTGCCTTCCAGCTCATCAAAAAAGGAGCCATCCCACTCCCCAGAGGGACAGTTAGTGAATGGCAAGAGGTAGCCTGGCACTGGAGCAGAGTCTGGGTTTAGTTACAGCCTAGGAGGTAGCTGGGCTGTATCTCTACTTGCACAGTGACCCCAAAAGCGCAGGCCTGGCTCGAGGGAGGCTGTAAGCATAAGGCAGTCGCAGCTGCGGTGCCTGAAAAGCAGACTCAAAGGCTCTGTCTCGAGACAGCTCATCTTGGGAGCAAAAGGAAGCCCTCTTGGTAACTATGGAACTTCCGATTTATTTTCTTCCTTTTAATCTCTTCCTTCTAAACGCATCAGTTTGCCATCACTGCTTTGCAATCCAAAGGCTCTTGGAAAAAGTCTACCAGCTCCTTCGCAGTCTCACTGGCAGGGTGCATGCCAAGCAGAGCAGCCAGCTCTCCCCTGGCAGCACTTCTCCCTGACAGGCTGGCTGGCAGCTTTCCTCCCAAACTGCCTGTCTGGACAATAAAAGGGGCTGCTCCCTGACCTTAGCTGGAAGGGGTGTCACAGGATGTCTGGCTGTGCCATGCATGCTCTGTCAGGTGGCACTGTGATATATTCTTTGCTGGAAAATCATCCGGTGTGTGGCTGGGTACCCTCGCTGCACCCATCACAGAATCAGTATGTCCTGTGTTGCTCCGCCAAGACTGCTACTGTGGTCCTTGTCACCAGGCTGTCACAACACGTGGCAGCTGTGCTGTGTATGGCCCAAATTCAATGTGGCTCATATCCTGTTTTCAAGCAGGGTTTGCAAAGCTTCCATGGTGCTGCCTGCTAAACTGGGTGCCAGGTGGGAGAGCGTGGACACCCTCGGTGCACAGCAGCCAATGACTGGCCGTCTGCTTCCTTCACCTCCATATGAATTATTGTAGATGAGCTCTATAAGCCCTAGCAGAAAGACTCACACCGACCCACCTGCTGACCCTCTGAGTGAGAACTGCAGTTTGTGTGGTTTGTTTGTTGTTTTGTTTTTTTCCTCGTTTCCTCTGGGCCCCGCTATGTTGTTTCCCCCCCGTGGAACAAGCACAGCCCCATAGTCACCACTCCTCAGGGCTGTCCAGGATGCACCTTGGGTCAGGGCTTGGACAGCAGCGGTGCAGAACAACTGAGTCCTGAGCGGGACCAAACAAAAGAACGTGTGCAAGCTGTGGGACGGTGCCGCTGACAGCCCTGCTGCTGCCTCACCTCACCCAGGTGAAGGGTGATGACACCTGAACGAACAGAAGGAAGATGTGCCGGGGAGGTTTAGGTTGGATATTATTAGGAAAAGGTTCTTCACCCAGAGGATGGTGGAGCACTGGGACGGGCTCCTCAGAGAGGTGTCATGGCCCCAAGCCTGACAGTGTTCAAGAAGCAGTTGGACAACACCCTCAGACACATGAACTGTGGGGTTGTCATATGCAGGGACAGTAGTTGGATTCAATGATCCTTGTGGTTGTCTTCCAACTCAGGACATTCTACGTTTCTAACCAAAATGTCTCCCCTCAGAATCGAGAGCATTAAAACCGAATTAAATTTGTTTTGAGAAAAATCTGACTGGAAACAGCTTTGACTTGACTCGACGCCGCGGCCGCCCTCCCCCCGCCATATTTCCCTATATTTGTCTCCTCTTATTCTGCTTCTTTCCACACAAAGCCTCCGCTCGCAGCCCCACGGGACGCTTCCGTTCAGTCGCCCTCAGGGGCGGACCCTTTTGCCGCGCAGACGCGGCCAAAACCCCCGCGTCTGCCGTTGCCGCCCGGGTCCTGGTCAGCCTGGGCTCCGCACCGCCCTGCTCCGCACCGCCCTGCTCCGCACCGCCCTGCTCCGCACCGCCCTGCCCCGCACCGCCCTGCCCGCGGCCCTTCCGGCCGCCCCTGCCCGTAGCCAAGATGGCGGCCGGCGGCCTCGGAGCGGAGGGTCCTGCGAGGGCACATCGTCTTCCGCCCGGCAGGGGGGAGGAGGGACTGAGAGTGGTTGTGGGCATTTGCTTTCCCCTCATTCCCTTGCACCATGTTTTGCGGTCCGTGGGATGCTGCAGCCTCATTTTCTTCTTAGAAAGTGGGGGGGCGGGGGAGGAGGAGGCGGCAGGCATGGCGACGCCGCGGGTGGTTCTAGCTTTTGGGCGCCCTTCGGGGGCTGCCCTGCACTGCTCTCCTTTCCCTGCGCTGCCCAGGGAGCGGTTGTTGCAATAATGGGTCTCTTGCCTGCAGGAAAGGGGGAAAGAGATGAGACTGTGAGGAAGAGGACCCTGTATTCTGCGCCCCCCAACACCAGCTGAGCAGGGCAGCTGGTAAGGCCAGTGCCTCGCACCCCCTGACGTGCCCATTGCACTTGGTGGTGTGTGTTTGACTGGAAGATGCCCAGCAGCAGCTGCTGCTCAAGCGTGGCCTGGAGGAAAATCCAGTTTCGTCCTGAAAGAACGTTTGTCCTGGTTGCTCACTGAAAATAATGAGGTAATGGCAGAGGGTGAGAAACAGGATTTGGGTTCTGTGGGCCTGTGGCTTGCTCCACACACTGGGTTATGTGGCCCTCAATACGCATGTCCTGGTTGAGGCCTGACATAGGACAGGGTGTCAATGTTGGTGTCAAAAGCACCGCTAGATAAACCTGTTGGGGATGTATCTGCTCCTCCACAAGAGGAAGGGCAGGATACCACCTATAATTTGCTTCTCTGTTTTACGGGTTTTGAATAATCAGCGCATCTGGCAGCTTCTTGCAAAGAAAATTTGGCTTTATTTCTAGAGTGTACTGACCCCTTGTTTTCAGGAGGTCTCAGTTGCTGTCAAAAGATTCAAGGGCGTTGCTAGATGTGGTGTTTCTGATTCCCAGAAAAAAACTTTTCTCTTTGCCAGACTTGACAGTGGTATATATGGTGACTGACTGTTGACAGGTGGCATATGTGTTTGGAAAGGTCACACTGTCCATCAGCCTGATCAGCTGATGCGAAGTGTGTAACTGACCTGTTTGTTTAATTCCAGCAAGCTGGGATTGGCAAACCATGAAGGAAGACGGAGATCCTGAAGCAGTGACAGACTGTTTACTCACAAAGGACTGATTCCAAGAGGACTGCTTCCACGTCAGTGCTGTTCCTAGGTAAGGCACAGAGGTAACAGTGTCTCTTTCAAGTACCTGAAGGTCCAGGATTGAGCTGAGGTCTTGCTTATCCTCACAAACATGTCTCTCCATCAGTTTTGGGAGTAGAACGACTGTAGCCTTGATTTATGTTGCCTTATATGGTCAAACTACACTCTGAAATTGTTGGAGGAGCTGATCTAAGGGAAAACTTTTTTTTTTTTTTTTAAAGGTGATTTGTTTTATCTGAACCTGATCATCACATGACTGCACATGGTGTTAGCTCTGTCATGGCAATATGAGGAAGGAGGCTGGCACAGGCAGCTGGCAGAAATGGCCAGGATCACAGCAGCCCGTATCAATGACAGCCTTAAGCTCTCGTGGTACCACACCACCAGCTCCTCTTGCTATAATCTCCCATTTGCTCTTGGAGGGATAGGATTGGTTTGGTTTTTGTGGTTTTTTTTGTTTGCGGAGTGTGTGTGTGTATTTGTTTGGGTTGGGTTTTTTTTGTGGTATTTTGTTTGGTTTTTGTTTTGTGTGGGGTTTTTTGTTTGTTTGTTTGTGTGTTTCTGTTTGATTTCTTTCTTTTTTGTTTTGTCGTCGTTTTTTTCCAGACCAAGGACTGAAACAGGCACTTTTGTTCTCTAAAATATTAGTGTACTTTAAAAGTAGAACAAATAAGAAAACAATATTTGAGGAAAGTTTCTCCTTCACTGTGTTCTGTATGCATAGATCATCTGTGTTTTGGGACATGAAGATCAATGGAGGAAAAGCTTCCCTCTGAAGTGACTGTTGGGGACAGAGGGTTGCGTGCTCTGTTTTGTTTTTAACCTTCCTCTCTGTTTTTCCTGGAAGCTTTCTGTGAATGCACTGACCTTGCTTGTCCCTCCAAGGCAAGGCAGCTGCTCTCTTCCAGTATCACAGCCAACATCTCCACTCTGTTAATTAGTGAGTCAGCATTCTGCAAAGGTCAGAGGTGCATCTTGGCTACAAGTTGACTCCACACAGAAACACCTAAGGAGAGGTGATTTTTTTTTTAATCTGCATGAAGGTATTTACTTCATTTTTCAGTAGTAATCCCTTCTAGGCATTTGTTTGGCCCCCGTGGCTCTAACATTCCTCACTGACAACAGCTCTGAGATAAGAGTATGTTGCCTTTTTCATTTTATGGAAGCGGAAATAAATGTGAGCCTGTAGGGTCCCAAGCCATTGCCTGACCACAGGATCTGGTTCCTCTGTCCTATCACTCTTTACCAAAATAGTGAAAGGATACAGCTGGTGGAGGGGGTAGCACAGACAGCCACAACCTGCTTTTTTAAATCATGTATAAGTAAATGAAGCAGGTGAAGGAAGAAACTTGCACAAAATCTCCTGGAGTCTGGGAACTAAACTCACATGTCATGAGAAACACTCTTGTTCTGTCCATGTTTTTTCCATGAAAAGTAGCATCTGTTACTTGAGTGAGGGGAAAACACAATGTCTACTCACACTTACCCCATTCAATGTCATCATCAGTGCATGCTCAGTAAGTATTTAAGTGAAGCTCCTGTGCAAAAGTCCTTCTGGCATGAGGCCTTGCAATAAGAACTGGGTCAATTCCTTCTCTATTTGGTGTTGCTACAGGTGAAGTACAGCAGTACTCTGCTCAGACTTGGTACTGTTAGTGGAGAGTCTCAGCTGCCTCACAAGGGGTTGTGCAGGGCGGACAAAGGCTGGTGGCTGAGGTGTCAGGTAGAAACTGAGGGTGTTTGGGGCTCTTCTGCATCTTTCCTTGAGGTCTACAGGGTCCCTCTTAGTGAAGCAGTGCTAATCATGCTTTGGCCTGAGGATTCCTACTTGCTTCTCTCTGTTTGTCATTCTGTGAGCTCCTGCCCCACCAAGTTTTTTGCCTTTCATTCCTCTCCTGCCTGAGACACTTGTGTGGCTGTGATTGGAGCTGCTGGAGTGGAACAGTTTGATTTCATCCTCTCCGAAAGAACTGCCCATCCACTGTAGCCCTTGGTATGGAGCTGGATGGCACCAACCCTGCCCTACTCTCTGTGGTGGTGGACTGGTTCAGGGAGCTCAAGAGAACGGTGTTGGAATGTGGGATGTTTCAACTGCAGCTTTCCAAAGTGCTGTGCACAGGGTATACAGCTGCCCTAGGGTCTCCACACAAGAAAATCCTTGCTGTCCCTGTGGGGTTGAGACTACCGTGTTTTAAGATGCTCTTTCATTCTGCTAGTGAGTGTGATGAATTTCATGAACAGAGGCAGGGGCTTAACTTGTGACTTCTAGAAGCATGAATGATAAGGGACCTTGAAGAACCTACTTCCTTTTAAACTGCACACATAATGTGTCCTGAAGGGAATATACTCCATAGCTTTCTCATGTTGGGGGCTTGGATCTTTACTTCTAGAAAGCCTCTAGGAAAGCCAGATTTGTTGTGGACTCCTAGTTATCCTACTTAGGGCTGACAACTGTTTCCCTTACATCTTTAAATTTGCTCTTGTTTTCTTAAATGAAGTACTAATATGCTTGATCAGCTTTTCTCAGCTCAGAAAGCAGTGAAAAAATGCCAAATTGTTTGTGTTGGTTTCTGCTTGGATTTTCACGCTCTAAAAACCTAGCTCAGTTGTATTTGTGTCTCTGCAGTGGGACCATGGAAGGAAAAGAGACATCATCAAATTCTCACTCAGATGAGAGCAGCACATTGGACCTGTCCTCTGTTTGTGACCTAGCAGAGTGCTTTCTGCCTCCACATGGCTCTGAAAACAGCGAGGAACTTTTTTGTTCTGTCGATACTTTTCCCTCTCCACCCACAGGTAACAGCTTCTGCCTTTCCACATACTCTTTTTTTTTAGCCAGTGCGTTATCTACTTAGTGTATCATTTGACTGAGAAGAGCAGTCTGGTACTGATGCATCTGCCTTGTCTTAAAACACAGTTTACCTGAGCTACAGTTTGTTCCATCTTGACAGATGCAGTGTGAACTGTGGGTCAATGAGACACAGGAGAGAAGTTCAGAGGATACTATCAGCTGCTAATGTTTTGACTACACTGTTTCTTCATGTTAAGTGTCTTCTCAGAAGAAGAGAGTTACTTGAACTAAGCCACAGAGCAATCCCCTGGGCATCAATAGGAAATTACCATAGTCAGTAAGAATTGTTTTTAAACTGTCCATTATGTTCTTCATGTGCTTGTCATGCATCTTCCAGGCATGAGCTCAGGATGTGGCCTCTGTAGCCCGTTATTTTAAAATTATAGTAATGAATGTTTGCTTGTGCTAATGACATGAGTGTGATGAGAAGTGCTTCAGTTCAACTCCTGGGAGACAGCAGTTCCCTCACTTGAAGGAGGACTCATTCCTGCAGAAGTAGCATTTTACGTCAGCCACTACTCCAGATTCTTAGGAGTGATGTTGTACCTGAGAAGATCAGGGGACAGCTGACACACAGCCCAGTCAGTGTGAATATATGGCAAGAAGTGTGAAATCAAAACATGCTGGCCCAGTGGCATTTCTTGCCATGTGTTCACACTGGCTAGGATGAAGGTTGTAGTAATTATCTTTAATATTGTGGGGGGAAAATAAAATCTGATCAGCAAATAATTTGTGGAAATGGTTCGTCAAGGCACCTGAGCAGGTGAAATGTCACTGATGACATTTCTGGTTGCTTTGGAGTCTGAAGTAGTGTGAAAGTAGAGTTTGGCTCCTCTTCTTCCTCTGACACTGGGTGGTTTGCTAGTTCCAAGAAGTCAGCTTGTAATTTGACAGATGAGTTTTTTCAGTGGGAATTCCACTATTTTCCATGCTAAACAGGTAAGCAGTGGGATCTACCAACTAATCTAGCTCTCATGTTGACTGCTTGCCTGTACAGTTGTATTCACCTGTAATTGTGGGACATCAAGAACTGTAATGAAATCTGCAAACAGTAGATACTGATCCTTGCTTTCATTTTTCATATGCAGACCAAGAAGTCATGAGTCTTATGTTACTAATGATGCAAATCTACTGTAACCTCTACTTCAAACCATGAGCCCTATCACATTCAATGCTTCATCTTGCTTTATGTTTCGTGCACAAGAGGAGTGACCACCATGATAAGAAATGTCTTGAACAAGCCTTTTCCACTGTTGTGACAGAGGAGGATAGGGAAATTACTTTAACAGACTGGAAGGCTTTTGTCTATTCAGATTTCACAAGCCCTGTGTTGCATGTATGAAGAAATTCTGGAAGCTGTGAGGCATTTCCTGCATTATGTGTAAGGTGGTTTAGTTGGTCAGAAACCATTTAGTGTGGCTCAGGACAACTGGACATGATTGCTCTGGTGAATGCTCTGACCACTCAGCAGTCCTAAGAATGATCTGAGGCATTTGTGGAAAAATGAAGATGGGCAGCTCTAAACCCAAATGGCATCATTTGGCAAGTCATTTATGGTACACATGTGGAATATGTAGCTGAAGCTCAGTACCAAGGTATTCTGAGAGGCCAGATCCTGCCTCCTTGCTGTTTCCAACACCTGCTGGTGTCAGTGGGGATTCCATGTGTGCTGAGGAGGACAGGTGGGGCCTGTGAACCCGCTCCTTCATCACTTGTTTTAGAGACCTCTTGCAACTGAGACCACTTGGCAATAACTATGGGATGCATGCTGTAAAATGGTTCCTTACTCTGTGCTCCTGGGACTCAGTTCATGCTCTGAAATCTTGGTTCCTTTCTCCTTATAACACTGTCCAACCAATATACAAACTCGCTTAAACCCTCTTTTTTATGCAACTTCAGCTTTCTAAGCCACTGAGTTTGGTCACTGTGGCAGAAGAGGCAGGAGGACAGTTTTAAAAACAGTCTGCCTGTGTCACTTATGCTTACACAAGCAAGTTCAGTCAAACCTATCCTGGGAAAGGAAGGTCCTTTGCTTGTTTCTTTTCTTGTGAGATGTAAAATGCTGCTATGACACAAGATAAATTAGGAGAGTGGAGGTGGCTATAGCTTACACCCCACAGTATGACCAGAAGATTGCATCCTGGCCCTTGGGCAGGATGGATGATGGGTCTTCTTATCAAACCTGAAAAATTTTTATTAGGGGTGGGTATCTTCCTTAATGATTCAAAAGCATTTCCAAAAGGTCATCAGGTCTCTGGGAATGTGACCATTTCCTTATCAAAGAAGCAGACTGGCAGCACAGGCTGTGTCTGGCATCTGTCACATGAACCGGACTGAGACTGACTGAAATACCATGCCATCCCAGGTATTCAGGAATCGGAAATGGATATGGAGGTGTTCCTAGTCACCTGTAACAGGTTGTGTTAGTCTGGAGAGCCTCCAGCACTTGTAATAGCAGAAGATAGTACCCATTAGCCATGAAATCAGGGCCTTATGAAACCAGGAATCCTCAGGCAAGAAAACAGTCCTGTAGGAATACTACTAAACATCTAAGTTGTGTATAATTTAGTAGGTTTATGGCTTGTGTGGGAGTGAGGGTTCTGTTCTTGCAACAAATATGTGTATTTTTAGCTTATTGTCAGAGAGAGTTCAAGTGTTTAGGCACTGATAGAGTGGGAAAATTAAATTTGATCAGTGAACTTTTCAGCATGCTGCTTTTTTTCTTTTTCTTTTTCTTTTTTTTTAATATCCCCATACTGGAAAAGAATAATACCAAAAATTCTCTGTTTATAGTGTTTCTAGTCTGTATCACTGAATAACACGATGCTGCAGCAGTACCCTGCTAGTTCATCCAGATTAAGAAAAGTTGCCAGCAAAAGTTCCTACTTGGCAGCACTTGGTTGTGTGTGGGGAAACCTTAAATTATTTGGATTAATATTTGAAAGACAGCTAATAAAGATTGTTTACAATAAAATAGGCCACTGGCTGTGTTCCATTTTCTTGTAGGGCACTGAACCAGAGCATACCAGGGATAGTGGAAACAGTGTTTGCCTGGAAAAATTGCAGGCTGAAAAAAACGTTAGAGAATAGACTACGGATATAGTGCATGCAGGGCCCTGAGCTCTGCCCATGCTTTGTGGTCTGACAGAGCTAAGTTTGCCAGCGTAGCCGTGAGGTGATGCTACCAAACCCGGAGGTAGCATTTGAGAGCTCAGCTGTAGCACCATGCTCGGGAGACAGGCTGGCTGAAGCAAGGGCAGAGCTCAGCCCCACCTGCATGCCCAGTGGTTCTCTGGGGCCAGCACCATCTTGGAGGGATGGGATTCTTTGTTTGTCTCTAGCTTCTCCCTTAATGGCTCTATCTTTTTAATGAAAAGCAGTTTAAAAAGTGTGTCCTTAGGAGAATGGATGGATGGACAGGGTCACTTAGTGGAAGGTACATAGAAAATGTAGCATCACAGCAATAGAGATAATGGAGGAAGGATGACAGTTAGGAGGGGAAGAATGATGCTGGATTGATGGGGTAGTGAAGGAAGACAGTTCACTATGTGATCAGAGAGGCCTGTGTATATCTAAAAGCTGGCTAGCTCTTAAAAAAAATAATAAAAGCCAGTTTGGAAGGATGGAGGTGTTCAACCTTCAGTTGCCTCTCCAAAAGCACTACCGTTCCTGCAGTTTGCTTCAGTTTTGAGCCCGGGCTTACCTTTAGTTGTCTTCCACGGACTGCCCTGACCTCTCTAATGCACCGAGAGTCCCAGGCTTCCCTTGTCCGTGCTTATTCCTTCTGCTTCCTTAGCACTGGTACTCAGGTGGCCACACAAGGAGTCAGCTTGGGGGACTGATCTAGCAGGCTAGGCAGCCATGTGAATATTTATGCGGATGAGATGGGGACAGTTGCTCTTTTGGTCAGCAACATAGGTATATGCCAAGGTACAGTGGTCTGCAGTGTCCTCTGTCTTTCATATGGGGTTACAGTCTTTGCAGAATGGTGGTTTCTGGAAAAAGCAGTGTTACGCTATTAATAGCTTTGCCCTTGTGGGGAGCCAGGCTGTACGTTCTTTTGGATCAGTTGTGGTTTTTGTAGGCTTCCTTCAAGAATAGTCCATTTGGAACAAGTTGTGAGAGCTTTGGGGGAGATGGAGCAGAACCATTTCCCTAGGGCTCACCAGCTCAAGGCAAATCAGTGAGTCTGGGCCACAGCACTACTGCTGGAATGGCCACTTAAATCAAGAACACACACAATCACAAGATTATCTCAGTTTAAAAATAAAAGCAATTGTGATTTTTTGGACCATTTCAGTTACTTTCTGGGTTTTCAGTCAACCAAACATGTATGTTAAACAAAGCAGAGATTTGCAACTTGTTAATGCAGCTGTCAGTTCCACAGGCAGTTGGGATTCCTCTGGAAAAAAAAAAAAAGCTACACGTACCCAGTGGATGCCTAAATTTGCAGTGAGTTGGTATGTATTTATTAGCAATTGGGGTGTCACGCTAATGTTGGTGCATGTGTTCTGACTTGTCCTTAAATGTTCTCTCCTGTTTACTACGTCCACTTGCGTGTCAAGAGTTGCTTAATCTCTTTTGCTGAAGTGAGTTATGTTTACTGAAGAAGTCTGGCGTGGTTTGCACTTTTTCTGTATGGGAGTTATGTAGAAGTGCTGACGTAGAAGCTGAAAATGAAAGGAGCAGGCTGTACTTGCCATGTCAGCAGTGACCTTTTAGGGCTGGTACCTGATGGGTGATTGAAGGTTCAGTTCAGCCCAGAACTTAGTGTGTTTATTCATTATTTGGGTTAGAAATTACAGCTTAGCTGTCTCAGCTACAACTGTTACCCAAACTAGCAGAATCTCCAAAACTGCTTTTTGTCTGGCCATGCTGAAGACAACCTGAAGGCTAAAGACTTTTATATATAGTCTCATTTGAGAGGTCTATGTTAACTTTGTAAATCCAAAACACTCTTGATATTTTAAATCACCTTCAGACTGAACCAAAGCTGAAGTAAGAAGGACTTGTACTTGCATTCCTGGCTGTCATGGTTAGATACAAAAACTTCCCTTTACCAAAAAGATAAAGATCACCCAAAAAATATCTTACATTTCAGTTTGATGCAGAGATAAAGGGCACAGTGATGTACAAAGGTGCTTTGTGCTGTTATGAACAGTCTCATTGACCACAGGAAGTTAAGATGCACTCCCACTTGGAAGCTCACTTTGGTTTGAACTATGATCCCAAACACCATCAGAATTAATGGGTGTTTTTTAGGTAGCTGCCTTGGCCTTCATGAAGATCATGGGCCCTATTTTGGGAATTATTGGATTTTTATTGGTTTAGGTTTGTTTCCTGCTACCCTCTAGTGGGCAGTGTTACTCATTTCTGATGCTACCAACCTTGCATGCTTGGAACTTGTGACTTTTTCTTCAGCTGGTGGTGCGTTTGTATGTCACTGTATGGAGCTCAGTTCTGTGTCAGTTTACTGCTGTTGACAAATGATGCTAAACAACCCCCAAGGCTGCTGTGGGAATACTTCTCAGGAGTGTTGGTTGCATGTTGTTTACTGCATGGATCTTGGCACAGGGTGGCTAATGTTGCCTGCTCATCAAGTATTTGTTTAGATCTAGGAACAGCCTTCCTACTTCTGTGTCTTATAGTTACAGCTGTGCTGGGATCTGATTTTGTTATTGAAATGGAGAGTCTTTAAAGCTTAGTTATTACGGGTTTTTTGGGTGCAACTGTAATTTTTTCGCCTTTCCAAAAGTTCTCTTTTTAGCATCTTCCTCTTTTACTCTGATATTGGTATAAACATCCAGTTATTTGTCAAGGTGGGTGACTTATTCAGCTTATCAAAAGCAAAGCAGCACCTATTTTCAAGTGAATGTGTCCTTTTTTTGATTTATTGATGATTTCTAACCAAGAACACTCTCAAATATGATTGTAATACTAGATTTTTCTTAATACTCTAGTCTTCTTAAGAGTAAAAAGAAGGTGAAGTGTTTCAAATCCTAATAATTTTGCATAGATGTTGTGATCCAGCGGTGCAGATGCTCAGTGGACTTGAATTTCTGCATCTCCACTGAAGACACGAGCGGTTACCCATTGGTTTGGGTAACTACACAACTGTGGTGAGATTGGCAGCATTAACTTTTTGGGCATCTCTGTGGCCCAGTTGTGTTGAATATTGAATAAAGCTGCAAAGTGGAATCCATGCTACCTTACATAAAAGGAATACAGCAAAACTGCACGACACAAATAATAAAGCACTCAGCACCACCAAGTCACTGAAGGTCTTACATCTTTTGTAGATTAATTTTTCAGCAATGTGTTACATAATGCGTCAAGCCAAAAATAAATCCTGGAAGAGAAAGAGACAGTGTTTTATTCTTCACAGTCTGAGGAAGAAAACCAATCCAGTTTTGAGGAGAATTAGAGCACTGTATTCTGGAACAGGCTGCCCAGAGAGTTTGTGGAGTCTCCTCTGGAGACATGCAAAACCCACCTGGATGCTTTCCCATGCAGTCTGCTCTGGGTGAACCTGCTTTAGCAGGTGGGTTGGACTAGATGATCTTCAGAGGTCCCTTCCAACCTCAACCATTCCATGATTCTGTATGTGGTCAGTAAAGGAATAAACTGAGGCATGTGACTTGCCTTTTAGACATTAATGCTTCGGAATACCTCTGTGTTCTGTGAAAATGAACAGTTTGTATGAAACCATTAACAATTAGATATCAAGTCCAGAGGAAATGCTTCAGTAACAAAGACAAGGAGTTGCACATGTGCATTTAAGTTGTCTGATGGGATCATGTGGTTTTGTGCATAAAGGGGAGCTTGGGAGTTTGGCTCTCAGCGGTGCTGGGGGGACAACTGTGCAGCATAACTGTGTGCTGTAGTCTAATGTTTTGTGTTGACTTGTTTGGAGTTGAGTCTTCTGCTCAGAGTGAGTTTTCTTCTGTTATCCATCTCATTTTTTTCCCAGAAAAAGTATTTGGTAGGTTCACTATTATTAGGCACACAGTTTCAGCTATATCGACCAATCTAATTACCAACACTTAACATGGAAAGGCGCATAATATTATACAAGTTCTGCTTGGAATTTGTATATTTGAAGGTCACTTGGAGGGACCTTCACAGTTGTTTCCTTTCATTCATTGTTCTTAGTTGAGTGTGTAGGCAAATTAAACCCTTGCCAACCTCTCTGTGTAGAGGTAGAAACAGACTGGGTTGATTTCCAATTAGGGATGCTCCCATCAAACAGTGAAATCATTTTGAAATGGTTCTAAATGTTATAAGTTTCTAAATGCTTCTTAGTGGTTCTAAATGTTGGAAGGAGTTTTATTTCCTCCCTAAAGTCAAGCTTAGTCAGTTGTCTATCAAATTGTAACTGGATGCTGTAGCCTTCTACTGAGAATTACTGCATGGTTAGTGCAGAGCTGGCAGCTGGTCGCTCACCCCAGCTGGTGGTCGCACTGACTGTCACTGGTCTGCTGTGATCTGTGGCTCTGTGATTCTTCACTGCTGTGGTCTCTGTTTCTTGTACCTGTGGGCTCTGTGTGTCTCATTCACGTGGTTGTCGAGCTCCATGGGGAAGCAACCATGCTCTGCTACATAGCTATCTGCCATGCAGAGTGAAGTCTCTAGCTGTCTTCTGGGATAACAGAGCCCAGCAGCATCTTGCTCCTGTCTGAACCTGTTGTTTTAAACCTTTGAAGGAAGTTTATTTAGTCCTCATTTGGTCAGAGAAGGTGAAATAGGTTTCAGAGTAAGCAACAGTAAATAGTCCCAATGGAACCATTAAGCCATCAACCAGAAAGCACATTCGTCCCATTCGCCATTGAGAACAAGACATGTTTCTGTGGTAGCTCACAACTCTTCAGGTTATTTTGCATTTTGAATGTAAAGTCTGTATGTTGTAAAGATGATGGCAGAGTTGCTGTGGTTCCCTGTGCAATCTAGGGCCCGGATACTGAGTTGCCAAACGTGCTTATGCGTAGCAAGGCTTACTAATTGAATGTATGCTGCTGCATCCCTTATATTGCTAAAACATTTTTAGCGATGCTTTTGATTTCTTGTGTGCAAAAACGTGTTGGATTATTTTATCTTTTCAGACACCTTTTACTTTGTGGAGCTTTCTCTTAAATGCTTCAGACTCCTCATTTGGAAATACTGAGCCACCTTGACAGGAGCCATGAGATGTCAGTGTCTCACTGGCAATGCCTCACACAAATGAACTTCGGATTTAAGTGGTTTTGTCAGTTCTAATTGACACACAATACAACAGGAAGTGTATACAGAGAACAAAATGCAGGACAGGGTAGTATGAGAATGCCCAAAGTGGGTCAGAGTGGAGACTGCTTGAGTGGTAACTTTTCCTCAGCAGCAGGTAACAGTGATTTAAAGACCCGCACAAACAGAAGTGACCCTGTCTCTGCAAGCCTTTGGCTTCCAGGACTTCTGGTTTAGGAGCCACAGAAGTCATCCTGGTGTATCACTAGCTCCTGATGAATGGTCCTAGCAGGAATTTGTCTAATTGCTTTTGGATCTCTCTACCTCTCTCAATGTGGGAGTTGGACTGTGGGGAACCACTGGCCTTGGTTTGCATCTTTTGCTTTCTTTGACATTCTGAATCTCCTGAGTTCCTGCAGGATAAGAAACAGTATGTCATCACTTCCTTCTCCAAGCCATTTGTGGTCTTACGGACATCTTATGCTTTCTCCCTGTTGTATTTTTCCAGGCTAAAGAAATCTGGTGTATTTGATTTTTATCTCAAAGAAAAGCCATTCCAATACTTTAGCCAGCTTTAGACTATCCTTCTCTGGGTCCTTTTTCACTCGTCACTGATCTTCTAGAGATATGGGGACAAGAAACGTGCACAATTCAATTTCTGTGACATGGCTCAGAGCAACTTGTCCTTGTTTTTAGTTCTTTGTGCATTGTTTTGCTAGATTTTTTTTCTTTTTGTCTCTTCTCCCCAGTTTAGTACCTGTATTGGAGGAAGGGGAGTCATTCCTTGCTGAGCACTGTACTATGCCTGGGCATATGGGTTCATGAAAGTCAGGTCCTGTTTGACCAACCTGATCTCCTTCTATGACAAGGTGACCCACTTAGTAGATGAGGGAAAGGCTGTGGATATTGTGTATTTAGACATCAGTACAGCCTTTCACACCGTGTCCCACAGCATTCTCCTGGTGAAGCTGGCAGCTCATGGTCTGGATGGGTGTACTCTGAGATGGATAAAGAACTGGCTGGAGGGCTGGGCCCAAAGAGTTGTGGTGAATGGAATCAAATCCAGATGGTGGCCAGTCATGAGTGATGTTCCCCAGGGCTCAGTATTTGGGCCAGTTCTGTTTAATCTCTTTATCAATGACCAGGATGAAGGGATTGAGTGCACCCTTAGTAAGTTAGTAGATGATACCGAATTGGGTGTGAGTGTTGATCTGCTGGAGGGTAGGAAGGCCATACAGAGTGATCTGGACCAGCTGGATCATTGGGCTGAAGCCAATTGTATGAGGTTTAACAAGGCTGAGTGGTCCTGCACTTGGGTCACAACAACCCCAGGCAGTGCTACATGCTCGGAGAAGAGTGGATCGAGTGCTGCTTGGAGGAAAAGGATCTGGGGGTGTTGATTGACAGCAAGCTGAATATGAGCCAGCAGTGTGCCCAGGCGACCAAAAAGGCCAACAGCATCTTGACTTGTATCAGGAATAGTGTGGCCAGCAAGACTAGAGAAGTGATCGTGCCATTGTACTCAGCACTGGTGAGGCTGCATGTTGAATCCTGTGTTCAGTTTTGGGCCCCTCATCATAAGAAAGACATTGAGGTACTGGAGAGAGTGCAGAGGAGGCAACAAAGCTGGTGAGGGGTCTGGAGCACAAGTGTGATGAGGAGCAGCTGGGGGAGCTGGGGCTGTTTAGCCTGGAGAAAAGGAGGCTGAGGGGAGACCTTATCACTGTCTGCAACTACCTGAAAGGAGGTTGTAGCATGAAGGGTGTTGGTCTCTTCTCCCAAGTAGCAAGTGATAGGACAAGAAGAAATGGCCTCAAGTTGTGCCAGGGGAGGTTTAGATTGGATATTAGGAAAAAATTCTTCCCAGAAAGGGTTGTCAGTCATTGGAACAGGCTGCCCAGGGAAGTGATGGAGTCACCATCCCTGGAGGTGTTTAAAAGGCATTTAGACGAGGTTCTTAAGGACACGGTTTAGTGCTAGAGTTAGGTTATGGTTGGACTCGATGATCCTGAGGGTCTCTTCCAACCGAAGTGATCTATTAGTACAGTGGTCTTGAAAAGGTGTTCTCTTGAAAGTTCTCTTACTACATAGTAATGTAAGTCTAAGATCCCTCCAGTCAGGTCAAAGTTGTTTTTTGCTCTTTTCTGGGTCTTTTTGTTCATTGAAGTCTGTTCACAGGCTTTGTTCTCTTCTTTCCTTATAATATTCCTTGGTTTTGCACTGTAACTGCATCATGTTCTATTTTGTGCTAAATTGTGGTGGTATTCTTCCCTCTGTCTCCATTGTCTGCATAGAGCCACCTGCCTCATGTGGCTTCTGGGTAATGTTGTCCTTTTTATCCCCAAAAGTACACAGACTTTTCAGTCAATGGCCCTTGAAACAGCACGGAAATATTATCTCTGTCAGCCTGTAATTAAAGACTAGAAGCCCTTTAGGACTATCTTCCCACCCCATGCTGTGTGCTGAGTCTTCAACATGAGCCCTAAATCAACTGTTATTGCCACACTTTTATTTCAGGAAACTTAATGTTTTTATTGGCTTTACTTTCAAAATCCCGCTGGTACAGTTTTCAATAAAATGTTTGCTCTACCTTTGATGTTTGCAGTGCTTGTAGTCCTTGTATTGTTCAAGGTGTTTTTCTGATCCTTCGTAGTTATAAGGCTCATGGATTTGGCTTAGACTTGAAATGGCAAAACTAAAATGTGAAGACAGTGATTTAGTGATTTTTTTTTTTTTTAAAAAAAAAAAAAAAGGTCAGACAGGCCTGGGAGTCAGGTTCAGGAAAATAAATGTGATCCTGCTTCAGTAGCCAGAGCAGGGATTTACTGAATGTCGAGAATGGAGGAAAATCTGCGTATCTATATAAAATATCAGGATAACAAGCCATTCTTGATGTTCATTTCAAAAAGGAGGGTACACAAAAGCTTGTACCTGCTTTCAGGATGCCATATAGATAATTTCATTATAACAAATGCATTTGTAGCTTTTCTTAAAGCTCCATCTACTGGAGATGAATGCTTTACTTTACATGGCCGACAGCAATCTGGCTGTTAGCCAGTTAGTATCATAAAGCTCTAAAAAGTGTACACATGGCATATACAAGCAATATATATCTATTTTAGATCTCATTAATCTTTTGCCAGTAGTCTTGTGTGAGAGGGGGCCTCGTTTAGTTGTTGGCAGTAAGAGCCATGCTATCTCCGCGAGACAGTGCAACCTGTGATAGGAACGTAGAGCTGTGTCTGCCCACCAGTGGGACTGGGGTATTTTAATCTCGCCTTGCCCTGTGGCTGTGGTTGAAGTGTCCCTGTGAGCCATTTCTTCCTTATCTTTATCTAAACTGTCCTTCCAACCTGGGCTTTTATTTCTCTCATCATAGCTATCACTGTTTGTCCATTGCTGTGACCTAATCTAATTCGGACTGCAGTAATATCATTATAGCAATTATTCCTAAGGTGGCTGCGAGGCAATTTTGTACATACTTCTGCCAATACTGTTTTATCTTGCCTGGCCAGTTAGTGAATGTTAGCTGTTTATATAAGAAGGAATTAAATCCTGCAAATAAATGACAGAGAACAAGACTTTGTTCAATTTTTTATGAATAGTTTTCCATCCTCGAATTGCAGATGTGGACTCTTTTGAGATGGAAGGTTATAGATTGGGAACAGAAACCATTCAGGTATGTTTTACAGAGGAGTGGTAGACAAGCTTAGACTCTATAAAGCCCATGGCTTTCCGCCATCATTCAGTACCAGCATGGTGCTATTAAATATTATGGGGACAAATAAGAATTTGTAAGGTAGTACAAGAAGACGTGATCAAGATACAGACTGATATCAGGTCAGGATGGGGGTGTCTTTGAGTAGGAAGATGCTACTGTCTCTGTAAAGCTGCAAAATACAGTACAGATGTGGCTGAAAAGCTGATCCTTGGTTTGGGTTCCTCCTTAATTGGTGCTTCCCTGGGCTTCCCTGTTCCATAAACAGGTTTTTGTTGCGCATGTAACATGAAGTTTCTCTTGTGCTTGAAGTTTCTTTTGTAGCCCTTTTCAGCTTTTTCAAAAACATGATATCTATTGGACTCATCCATGGAAGAGGACCTGTCCTGCAGCAACTGAGTGCCAGATGTTGACAGTCAACTGGTGCTGCTGGAGGGAGCAGAGTGTTAACTGAAGTTAATAGTCCCCTGTAAAACAAACCTCCACATGAGATGGCTGCCTTCACTGCACTGAGCTCTCATCTGAAACAGACTTGTCTATAAATTGTCTTTAGTTGGGCTCCAGAATCTTCAGGGAGAGGCTGTGTTAACAAGTCTGTGTGGCATCTGCTACGCCTCTGGGTAGCCAGTGTGGAAGCCATGGTTTAGGATGATATTTCAGTGAACAAATATCATCCCTTGTCTAGTCCTTCAAGAGCGTGACTCCAAAATGCACTAGTTCCCATGATACCAGTTTCACACACTGATGTTGTTCTTCCATGCTTCTGTGTGTGTGCCTGTAAGGGATTTACTGAATGTTCCAGAGCAGCAGACTCTGGCTTGCCATGACATGAGCCTTTGGCTTGTCACAGGCAGGTAGGTGGGGATTAGAGATTCTTCTTTTCCTGTGACAGTTATTTTAGTGCCAAGCTGTAGTATAAATTCTTCAAGTTCCATTATATTTTTATAAGAGATAAATGCTTTGTTTTGACTCATTGGCTCGATCTTGCCCAGGGACTGTTTTTACCATCTGCTTCTCACTGAGGTGCTGGCTTTGAGCAAGCAGCAGGAGTCATTTCCTTCACATGATTAGAATCGAAAACACAAGCAGCTCTTGCAGAGTTCCTCATTTGCTTCATTGCCCAACTGCGTTCCCTTCAGCAATATTGTGGCTTTGCTCAACGGTGCTGAAGTGCCAGTTGAAAGGATATGGGTTGAGTGAAAGTGCAGGATCCAGGAAAGGGAAAGAGGAAACTAAAAGGTCTGTGAGACTAAGTGAGATGCCAGGAAACCTGTGCAAAATGGGTTTTGTTGCTTAATCTCTAGCTAATAGGTTTTGATTCATTTTGTCATTATATTGAAGCTGAGGAGCTCTAGGAACACACAGATGTGATTGTGGGGCTGGAAGGGTATGGGACGATGGATAGCAATGGCAGTGATGGAGAAAATATTGTACATGTGTGTCAGAGCTAGGCAGTGTTCTGTCTTTACCAGTCACCTTGAGTTACCATTTTAACTGCAGTACATTTCCTCTTTTTCAGGCAAGTTATGTTTTTATGTGCTGAACTCCTAGATAACCCTCCATACCTGTACTTCTTAGCATTGATAAGTTACAATGGATTAGTGTGTTCATGTTATTTGGATCCAGATATCAAAAAAATATTCTATCAGGAAAAGTGCAGAGGACTTGGAGAATGTCCTCTGCTTTCCTGATGTAGCAGTGAATTTGAGTGCCACTTGTGTGCATTGTTTCTTCTTCCAGGCTTTGCAGGGACTGGAGGAAGGCCGTGCTGCAGGGAGACAGAATTTCCTTCTCTGCTGTGTTGTTTCCTAACTTTGAGAATCACTCTTCAGAGGCCTTTAGGAGAGGGTTTCATAAAGTGACCCTTCTTCACAACACCAGAGGTCTGACAGGATTTCCCTAGCATCTGATGTACAGAGGCTGTGACGCTTGGAAGCAGGTCCTGGAGATTAATGCATCCTTCCAAATCTACTCTTGTGCTGGATTGGAAGCTGTCCCCTCCCCACGGCAGACTGAATGTCTGGTTCCCTTCATCTCTTCTTTCTGGTGTGAAATCCAGCAAGTGCTCCCACCCCTTTTGCAATACTGTGTGCCTGTAAAAGCTGGGTTGAGTTTTTCGCACTGGTATATGTCTAAACAGGGTAAACAGGGATAATATGGACCAGATTTTGTTGTATGTCTCAGCAGTGAGTGCTCTGTGTTTGAAACATTGAGAGGCAAAGAAAGAAAAACCACAAAACAAAACTAACCAAACAAAAAATCGCAAAACAACAACAACAAAACCTCTATGGTGTATTTTTAGCTTTAAAATGCAAGAAGTTTGCATGGAAAGATTCACAGACATTAGACTTACACGAAAGGCAAAAACTGCAGAGGAGAATGGGAACACAAAGGGATTAGACTATAGCTCCTGCAGGCCCTGCTGTAGGGTGTCCAGGTTAGAATTTTTCCATTTTTAGTTTTACTTTTGAGGAAGAAAAGCATCTTTTGTAGGAAACATTTTCAGTGAATCTCCAGTTTTCCTTAACGGCTGGAGAGAAGAAGCTACAAAGCAATCATGAGGCCTGTGAGCCAGAGTATGTGTTTTTATTATAAAGTGTTACAATAATACAGTAATAACATCTCTGAAACATGCTGGTGTATGCACGAATGTTTCCAGTCACTTTGGAGTGCAAGAACTGCTGTGCAGCTGAAATATCTCCACTAAATATTTTATTTTTTTCCTTGAAGAAAAATGAAAATGCGTGCCATGAATCCTTAAGTAATTTAATTAACTGGGGAAAGCTGTATAGAGGTGTAGCTATTCCTGTTACCTGGAGACTTGTTCATGGCATCTTTTAATCAGTGTTAGATTCTTTTGTGTGGGGCTCCCAAGATATTGGCTCCTTTCTTGTACAATAAAGCTGCTCTTTGCAGCTTGATATAATGGTCTTGTTGTAGAGGAGATGCTGCAGAAATGACCCAGTCTCATATATGTGTTGATCAGCCAGCAAGTGGCAAAAACATGAAATGACTATAATAACCTTGTTATGTAAAACCAACATTACCCTTCCTTGCTGTCTGCACAGTGTGCCTTGGTGTCTCAGCTTGTCAGCTGCATCACTTATGTGTGGGTGGTAAAGATCTGTGAAAATGGCTTGAAAATCCCAATTTAAATCATGAAGGATGTCTGGCTAGGACAGAACAATGAAAAAGGGCAGACTGGCTTGGAAAGCCATGCTGAGCCCATCCTGTGCCAGCCTGCGAGGATATTTCTTTGATAGCATGGCACTGTGTGGGTCACTCAGGTTAGCACAAGCAGTAGAGCTGCATCGGCCTGAAAGGCACCTGTACTCTAGGTTGAGAGCCCTGGTAACAATGCTGCAGAGCTCCCAGTAAACCCTGAGCTTCACACATGTAATCAGATCAAAGGTGTATCACCTCCCATCCAGTTGTGAGCAGTGTTTGTAGTTCAGATGAAGATTTGATACACTGGTGATATAACATACAAATAAGAAATGTGACTCCTGAAGACTCTTCAAAAATTCTTGTTTCCATTTTTGTTTTCTTGCATACACTGTTTTGCTGGCAGTGGCTCTCATTTCTGCTTGATTTTCTGAAGCGTATGTCTCTTTGGTGGATGTATGTGCTGCACTCAGCCTCACTGCTTGCATTGGAAACTTTTGCCTTCTGGTGCAGTCCATGGACAGACAGCGGTTTGCATGATGCCACATAGAATCATTTAGGTTGGAAAAGAGCTTTAAGATCATTGAGTCCAAACATTAAACTAGCACTGCCAAGCCAACCACTAAACTCAGTGCCACATCTACATGTTGGAGCATGTCTGTCCATGAGTGTTCCTCCCACTCTGATGGTGATTTTATGTAATTCATTCTAGTTACTGCTCAGATAGCAGACAGTCCCCTGGATCTGCATAAATAAATAATCAGAGAATGTTCTTTTATTACCAATTTGCAGGGGTAGCTTGTGTAAACAACATGCACCAGAGCACTGTGTGCTGAAATACTGGTATCTCTTGAGTGTGTCTGAATGTCGCTGAAGTACGGTATATGAGCCTGTATGAAGTATCTGTGTGGCTTAAGCAGTGAACTTGAACAGTAATGATGCTTCTTGATTACTCTATTAGCAAGATTTTTTTTTTCCCCCTGTGGGTTTTGCCTTGTAATTTGTCAAATTCACGTATGCTGTTACACAAAACACCTTGGAGGACCTTCAGAGGCTTAAATTCTCTGTATGAAGTTCAGACTCTTCTGGGGATCTGTTAAACCAGTGATCATGTATGCACAGCCTGAGTTTCTCCTTTTCACCGGGAAGGTTTCACTACACATATGTCTGTATCATTCAAACCTTTTCTCAGACATATAGCATGACTATGTGCTAGAAAAATGATCTAGAGTTTATTGGACCCAAAAGGCTCTGCACTGACAATTGTCACTGAAGTGCAGCAAGAGAAAATAAGGTACATCTGCCCTGAATGCTGTGATCTCTTATTGCTTTTGAATTTATTCCCTGACTTTGAAGCTTCTTTGAAGCTGCTGTGAACCGGCAACAGAGAAATATGTATCGGGGAATCCTCTGTGGCTGGTGGCAGGGAGGAGGTGAAAAAAGGGGTGCCGGTGCTGTTGAAATGCGCAGCTGTATTCCTTGCTGTGCTTTGTCTAGAGACCAGACTTACTGCTGTGAGAGGGTGCAGCTTGTTCTTACCCAATTCTGCCATGGCAAATTTGAAGCAAGAGCAGAGCAGGAGGCTGTGGGTAGGGATGCCTTCATTTCTGTGCATGAGTAGAGCTTATGGTGGATGCAGTGCCTAGAGCATTGCAGGGGATGCTCCATAGCTGTGTGATGAGGTGGGACACGGCGCTACTGCCTAGACAGCCATTTCCATCTTCTGACGGAAGTCCCTGCTCTCTGCAGTGATGTGTTCTGGATTAATCCCAGGATTGTGGGGATCATTGCGGAGTTTTTTCCTGGCTTTGTGTAGTTATTTAGTCCCTGGCTTCACATTCACATACCACTCTCAATGTCTCCTTGCTTCCCCTCTGTAACATTTGGCTTGCACCACACCACATGGATGGGGTCCAGATGAAATATTCCTAAAGGCTCCCAGCTCAGGCACCTGTCACAAAAATAAGTGATGTAAGTGGGGAATCTGGCGCTGGATTTAAACTAGTGCTCTGTATGTCTTAATTCAGGCCTTAATTTTTTTTTGCCCATTTCTCTGTTTTAGTTTACTGAGCTCATTGGTGTGCAGCTGAGGAGGCTGCAGCATAAAAGCACAAAAACTAGTGACTCATAACCCTTTAGTAGCAGACTGTGAGTATAAAATATAGCACACTTTCATCATCCACAATGTTTTTTCAAACAAAACAACACAGGCTAGTGATTCAGCATCGGTGTGGGTTACAGTACACGAATTTTTATCCTGGAGCCCTCCTGTGTCTGATTTTTTTTTCCTTCATTTCATGAGCTTAACAACCCCCCACCCCCTTTCCTTCTTGATGGTGCATGCTGTACATTTCATAGTAGCTGAGCCCCTTGGCTGGTTTACACATGCACATATAGATTCCTATAAAATCTCCTCCACAGACAGATGGAATGCTGTTAGACTGAGCAGTGCTTCTGTATTTACAGCAAGCCTCCATGCTAAGGTTACATGTGAAGGGCAGCAGGCAGCTGGTTATTTACTGCCATAATAAGCACTGGCAAGCAAATGACAACATTTTGTGCTGTGTGCTGCTTGCTGTTCTTTTCAGCATGTTGAGGGATTTCTAGCTGTGCACTGTTTATGTTCATTCCTGGGTAGAGGTGGGAGCAAGTGGCAGCCTGAGTTTTGCAATTTGACTATATTTTATAAAGATAGTGTTGCCTGTGTTACAAAGATCATCTTATTCGAAAAGTTATTTGGGTTTGTCAAGAAAGTAAGTCCTTTGTGTTCCTATCTTCCATAAATGACCACTGATTGTTTTATACATATCTGAGTAATAATATGGTGTTTGTTACTACTAAAGGAGGTCCCAGCTTTTTACAGGCTGTGATGTCTGACAGGAAAAGTTTTTTTTTTGAATCTGAAAAGATGAGACAAAAAGAAACAGAAAAAGGTAAGTGTGGGAAAGCAGATGAGTATACAACATCTTCTAGATAAACTGGGACTTTGACACTGCCATAGTGGTCCGTTTTATATGCGTACTTGTATTGCAAAGAATAACACAAAGCTTGGGCTTTTTCAAGTTAAACCATAAAATACTAATCATTTGGAGAGAAATCTGAATGTTGATTCTGCATGTTTTGGAAGACGAGGAAAAGGAAGGGTAGTAGAATCAAAATCAAGCACTTCCATACACAGCGCATAATTACATTATAAAACTCAGTGCTACAGCAAATTATTGAGGCTAAGAGCTTAGCAGTATTAAGAGAGGGGATTATACACTGATTTAGATAGTAAGAAGCAGCTAAGTCAGTGGTTCTTGCTGACACTAATGTTGCTGAGATACCGTATACATAGGGTGGTGTTTCAAGGCATGTACTATTGCTGCCTAATTTCAAGTGGCAGATCACACCTGCATATCCCCGTTACCACATCTCCTGTGGTCATGTAGAACAGACCACAAGTGGAAGGGACATACTAGACCAGATATTCTTTGGATCTGGTCCTGCATGGTACCTCCTTCCTTTCCCCTTTAGAAAAGAGGAGGAGAGATTCCCATTCTGCAGATGGCAATGCTGATGTCAATGCTTTAATGGCTACAACTCTGGCCTTCAATAGTCTGTACCTCATAAGTACTGTTGCTTGAAAATAAATTGTTGGATAACCTGCCTAAATGCAGAAGCAGGAGGAAGACTGAAGTAAGGGGATTGTTGGAGTAGAGAAGCAGGCAATGGAGAGTTGGAGAAGGGGACAAACTTTTTTTTGTTCCTCAGGTTAGGTTGTGTTTATGCATGACTAAATTTTTCAGTGGTATTTTACTTTGTTAATGGATAACCTGCAGATAGCATACATCAAAAATATGGCACATTGTGCAGACCTAAGGAATACTCACCCGTAATGTGCTGACCCGGTGCCTAACTCCAAGTCCTTCTATACTCTTCATAGTATAAACTTATTCTGAATTTAATTATTTAAGCAATTATAGTCTATAAATATTGCAGAGAAATAGATCATCTTTACTCCTGGTCATGGTGTAGCACACTCAGGATCTGTTTTGTGATTATCTTATAATCCTTCAGTAATTTCTTGAAAGGATGAACTTTCTACTGAAGTGCTGAATTGAAGCAGAACGTGATTTACAGAACTACTGTGTGCAATCCCTGCTGAATTTAGCATTGCTCTACGTTGCTTCTTCTATGGATGTCTAATGAGGTTATTCCTAGGTTAATTTTTCTCCTGGTGCAGTTTTAATTAAAATATAATGAAGGCAACAGAAGATTCAAAATAACTTGAGAAAATCCATTTCATGCTGCAGCAGTGCTTTGTGGTAGGATGTTTGTTATTGCTGCTAATTATTATTTTCTATGAGACACTTGGCTGATAGCATGTGTGTGCATGTGAATCATCTGCAGAGCCTGTGGCAGCATTCCAGAAGTGAAGTTAGCTCCAGTGTCTGAGGCACTGAGTTTGCACCAGGAAGTTTCATTCCTGTGTTAGAAGGAATGTGAGGAAATATTAGTATTCTTCAACCCAGCAGTCTTGGAATATAAAGGGAAATATTTTTGCATATATTGCTGTTAGCTCTCAACAATCTGCTGATATGGAGCTAGTAACTTACTTCTCATCAGGATCTAGCTCTGATTTTTTTTTCCTCTTAATAAAAAGAAGAGGAATCATTCTTTTGCAGAGGATGAAAGCAAAAATGAGGTTTAAAGTTGGATCTGATACACAGAATGTAAGTACGGAAAGGAATATAGTACTACAGAGCTGTACTGCTGCAAGTAGGGGCAAATTTGGCCTGCTTAGAAATATTACAATTCTGTGTGCCTCAAGATTCTGCTTGTCTTGGAACAGATATTGCTAAGACCAGAGTGATCCCGAAACAGTCGGGTGGCCAAGTTTGAGAGAAGATGGGAAGCTTTGTTTGTTTCAGCAGCTGCAGTGAAGGGATTTACTCTGAATCTTTTTAAGCTTTTTGAAGCCCCCTGCCAGAGAATAGCTGGGTCCTCCCTTTCTCCTCACCTCTCAAACAGATCTCCATGGCTTTTCACAGCTGGCAAGTTATTGGCTGGTTGCAGGAATTGGGTTCCCTCCCTTGATTATTTCATGAGAAATTAAGCAGGCTTAACTGCTGTTCTGGAAGCTCTCATATCTGATAATGTGTCTGTGGTTTTCCTTTTGCAAAATACTGTTTACTGCTCATTTGAAAACCGTTGCTTTTGCTCCTCTCTCAGCAGCCATGTGTTCCTATGGATTTTACCTCTCTTCTGGACACTATAGTATCCCAAATTGCTTTTGCTTTAGTGATTAATGAATGAGCAACAGAGATCACTTGCTGCTTGAAACTTAGATGGAGAGTTTGAGTACGTATCTGAATATCCCTGTGCCTTGGCTCCAATATTGCTTTTCTACCTGTGAGGAAAGAAGGGAGCAAGCAATGAAGCAGAAGCAAAGCTCATCTTCTTCAGGGGTGCAAGCTGTGGGTGAGCACTGTAGGCACCCCCTGCTCTGCTTGGACAGCTTGCTGCCACATGCAGTACCTGCCAGGCTTCCCCTCTCTATGCCTTTCCTCCTTGCAGAAGGAAGAGTAGTACTGTGAAAATAAACACTGCAGGGACTATAAAAAAAATCTGTATTCTGGGAATATGAATATATCAACTATCAGCCTTTGCTTTGCTAGTAAGGCTGTAACTGAGAGGAACCAAAATGGGAAAGGGGATAGTGTGCCAAGTATCACCCTTTGGTTTCTCCTTCCTATTCTCATGGTTAAACCATGACCATGGGTCTGAGTGCTGCTCAGTCTTGCCAGACAGGTTGTTAACATTACTGTATATTATCACAGAACATAACTTATTAGGCAAGAGCTAAACTACTTATGGAATTTAAATGGTATCTAAAACTACAGCTGGTTGGTGATAACTCACTTAAATGTTAATGTAAATTTCTGGCTCTTCTTGCTGCTGTTAGTAACATGAGAAGAGGTGAATGTTCTCAGTTCTGCATCTGCTAGAACATCATCCATGTGACTATGTTAATCTAACTCTTGCTTTGTCCTTAAAACACTTGGCCCCAAACCATCTTTATTTTCCTCTGGGAGTGTTTGTGGGAACATCTCTGGTTTCATTAACGTTCATGCGAATATTCCCTAAAGCTCAATGCAGTCTTTGAAAAAATATCACTTTCCCCAGTGTGCATTGGTGCACGTTAAGTCCAGCTTAGAGGCAAAAAACCTAAGACAAAAGAGATGCAATAAACCATCTGTTGTGCCTTAGCTGTGCCTTGATACAAAGAGCACTCTTGGGGCTGGATGACATGCAGCTTGTGATACCCTGCAGCACGTGTGCATCTAAAGGAGAACATGGAAGCAAGTACTGATTGCTTCATTGTGTATGGTGTCTTAGTCTGTGGATGCCTCTTGAAATCATACTGCTCAGTGCCCATTAGAGAAGATTCGACATGGGTGATATAGTTCAATCAGTGGATTCATTTGAATAAGTAAGACCTACTGCACTTTTCCTCTCTGTGTGGAGCTCTAGGTGCTAATACAGGGCAGACAGGTGCTGGTGGATGGGCATGGGTATGGATGCTTGGAGAAGCCTTACCTGGGAGATTACCAGGTTTCTCAGAAGCAGCCATTAACTCATTTGGCAGTTGCACACAGCTAATGCTTTTGTCTGTCAAAACTATGGAAACCAACGTGTCCTGCCTTGTGCCTTGGACCATTAAAATGGTGAGGGCAATAGGTTTGAAAAATACTTCAGGTTTTTTGTGCAGGTTGCTTGACAGATGCTCTCTTGGTAATACTGATAAGCTGTTGGCCTGAGACAGGAGAAAGGGGGGTGCAGGTTTTTTTGCTTCCACTGCCTTTGCCCTTTGCCTTAAATTTAGTTGAACGTCTCATGACTATATCAAGAATGAATGTAGACACTTTGACTAAAAGTATCTGTATTATTATTTTGGCTAAAAGTATCTTTGGGAAAGCTGTCCAAAGAAGGATTCCTCTGCTTTTCTGGAGACTCTGGTTGTAATTCTGCCTGCTAAGGCTTTTTTCTTTGTAGTCAGTTCTTGTGCTGACCCTCTGACTAGTACCTTGGATGGGAGCTGGAGTGATCCCTGCACCTGTGGGGCTTTGAGTTGCTTGTGGGTCTGCCTAGTGTCAAAGCCAGCCAGGTAACCCTGAGCAGGTCTAACCAGTCCATCATAAGACAGATATTGCACTTTTCTCCTCCCCTGCTACTTCTGAGCATGCACAGAGTAGGATATCAGTGCTACACTCTGCTGTGATCTGGGAAACAGCATCGGGAAAGTTGATATGAAGATGTCAGCATCTCTTGCTAAACACTTTTTCAAGTCTGTGGATTTGTGATATAACAGAATTTTGTTACCTAGATGCCCCGCTCTTTGGGTAATATTTCAGAATGAACCAGCACATTAGCTGTAAGAATATTTTATTAAAATATGTCTTAGCTGTTTCCAGGCAAAAAAACTTTTAAAATATTCTGCCTTTGATATGTGCTCAGTAATCTGTTCATCTGTTTTCCGTCGTCCTTTTAATATTTTTACAAAAATGAGGAGTGTGTTATTTTTTATTTGAAGGAAATTAAACTCTGTTTTCAGCTAGGGAGCTTTCATTAGACTTAGTTTGTAACATGTGTCTCTGGCATCAGGAGATCCTGATACTGGGCTGTAATTGAGTTTTGCATTCTGTCTGAGCAGAGTTCATCTCAAAACCTAAAATCTAAGGGAAAAATAATTTGTGCAGATGGTCTTCATAAAACAAAGGCAGATTAAATCTGGAGCTGTCACAGAATTGCTCTTACAGATACATCTGCTGCAAAATAATTGCCTCTCTTGAGCCCAGTAAGTTAATCAGTGCATTTTGTTTGTGTCTGCAGTGAAAACAATTAAAAGCTCATCTTCTGTCTTTTAGGTAAACTTACAGATTCTCTAATTTTTACAGGTAATTAGATTATTTTGATGTGTATCACAGTCCAAAGCGTTCTTTTTGGACAGCTACCTGTCTGTAATATAATTTATGTGTAGCCATGATTTAATTACTTTTCAATCACCTTTTTTTCCTTGGGCTGTATTTTGCTAAGGAGTACAAAATCCTTTTGTCTCCTTTCATGTGAATTGCATTTTAAAAGCTTAGGACTTTTTGTACAAACATAAGAACTGTCATAATTTCCATTTATTTCAAATTGCCTTTACATTCACGTCCTGAAACGTGAGAGAAAATTCTCTAGTGTACTTGAGAAAATAAACACTGCTACTACCTCGATGGTAATCTATGAAAACCTTTGTTGGGATTCTGCTCTCTCAAACACTGTGTAAATGCATGAGGGTAGGGGGAACCCAACTGAGAGGAGCAGTGGATGTAAGAAAGCAGCTGCTGATGGTGGCACCTAATTCCTAGAAGCACACGTGAAATTCCCAGCGGACTTCCACTGCGGGATTTCCACAAAAGGTTTGCTCAAGCCATCAGTATGGCTGAGCATCACGCTGTGGTCTCCTGGGGGGAAAAAATCCCACCCCTCCATGCTGAAATGTGCAGGGTGGACAGTGGCCAAGCTGGAGAGAGAGCGCCGCTTCCCTTGTGGTCCGAAGCAGTAAGAGCTTCTTCCTCCCCAGGGTCGCAGCTGTCAGGGCAGGCACAGATGCTGCTGTAATGAACCTGTTTTCTGCTCTGAAGGGTTCTCTGGAGCCTGGACCAAGCGAGCAGTGCACCTCACATGTATGCACTGTTTTAACTGTGGGAACTCTCGTCACGCAGTTGACCACACAGTGTGAGCACTGCCACAGAGAGTGAGGCTTTGAAAGGACGCAGCACGGGCTGATGCCATCATTCCTTCCAAGCCTCTCTGCAAGGTAGCAAATGTGTCTTTGTTCCTGCTTTGCACAATCCCTGCTCCTCCAGGACAGGCCACTCCTTTGCTGTCTTCAGGTTGACTCTGTGCTCCCTGTAGTGTCAGTGTTTTGTTCATCAGCTGATTTAAATGATTTTTCTTCTGCCTCCTTTTCCTTACTGCTTGGCAGGAGGATGAATAAGCCTTCATTGTTGTGCTGGAGGTTAAAACATGCCAAAATAACGCAAGCTCTTTTAAACTCTATGGTACATATCAGTGATGATGCAGCTGAGTTTAAAAAGAACAGGATCACACCCCATGATTAACCTTGCATGCCTTCTTCAAGATGCCTTCACTTTGTTAGCTCTTTGCGCTCTGCTTGTGCTTGCATGTTGGCATTAAATCACAAGTACTGCTGTCACTGAAATTTACCTTTTGTCTCCACCTGTGTTTGAATACCTTAATCACTAAATTCTTTCAAGTCTATGCTGCAGCAGACTGGCCTCTTATGTTTTTATTATAAAGAATGAGTAATGGTTGCTTGAGGCTGAGGGGGCACTAAGGGCACAACTGAACCTCTGTGCAGCCAGACAGACATTGGTTTTATTTTAATTCTCAGTGACCTTTATTTTACTCTGATTCAATTGCTCACTCAAGGGTGCCAGCCTTTTTTGTGCTCTTAATGCATGAAATATTTTGCCAGCTAAAGGAAGTGTCAGATCTATCTCCTGTTGTCTTAAGAGTCACGATAAACCTTCAGCAGTGAATGTGACCAAGAGGAAGCAGAAGAATGTAGCAGTGGATTTGTTTGTAGAGTGAAGGAAATGAAGGACTCCAGTGCTATGATCATAGAGGTTTTAAAACTTCAGAGCTGAGGATCCCCTGAATGTCAATTTTATTTTCTGACAGCTCTGTTTGACTTAATTTAATTAATGGGAAATGCATCTACTCACCTTATTTGTAAGATAATGTTCAAGTCCAAGTCATTCTGATACACTCTTATACTTGTAGCTACAGCTTCTTTAAGAGGCACAAGCGTCTATACACTTTGCAGAGGTGTCCTCCCTTATGAGGGTACTGAGGCTTTGGAGATGGCTTATGAGAAAAATGAAGGAGATTAAGGAAGCAGGTTGTCAAGGTAGTGGAATACAAATTAATTATGTAGGTCCTCATATTGTCCACATTTGATCTAAAAAAGCCTATTAAGTAGCCTTTGAAGACTAATCCCAAAACTTGAGCTGGAAATGTTCACTGAAGTATTTGTTTGAGAATTTCCTGTTTTATTTCTAAATAAGCCAGATGTATTTACTACAATCACAGAATACAATCTGTTTGAATTATGTTTCCTTTAGGCCCTCTAAAATAAAATTCTTAAGCTGGGGTTAAAAAAATTAAAATAAATTTACTTCAATGTATGATCAGTTAAATTATTTGGATTGTCAAATCTGACCCCACCAAACAATCTCAAGTAAGAAACAGGAGATTTTAGCTTGTAGTAAAACACAGCAGTTAGGAATATCTCCAGCATACATATAGGAAACTGAATAGTGGTAAACTTACCATTTTACTTGAAAAATTTAATCTACCGTCATTATTAAGGATCTGGTTTGTACCACACACATATCATACATATCCAATTTATCATTGGATAAACATGTCCAGTATTAAGGCATTAAGTATTTGCCTTTTTATTTGAATAGGTGAGTGGCTATATTAATATTATTAATATTACTAATTATGTTTGTATTAATGTTTGCCGAGAGTGATAGCAGTGGTGACCCATAAATAATTCATTGACATCTTTAAAAGACGAAGAAATATTACTCAAAAATATGTGTGAACTTTCATTGTTTGAATACCTGTCTGAAAATGAGATTTGATGGCTGAAGC
This sequence comes from Streptopelia decaocto, assembly GCF_964273445.1. Taxonomy (NCBI): domain Eukaryota; kingdom Metazoa; phylum Chordata; class Aves; order Columbiformes; family Columbidae; genus Streptopelia; species Streptopelia decaocto. The sequence continues at coordinate 10,918,938 of NC_138656.1, read as the reverse complement.
TGGCAGCTATTTCCAGTGTTGGAAGGAGTGAGTTTCACAGTTTGATCAAAATTATCTTCAATTTTCTATATTAATGTTAGCCACATTATAATTTCACTGTGAGTAGTAAAATCAGAAATGATCCAGCAAAATTTGCACAGCCCTATCACGCCAAATGTTTAGGTGGTACTAACCTCTCTTTCTCCATCACTGAGAAGTGGTCCAGCAGTTCAGGCTGTGCACATGGGTCTGGAAACCTTACTTGCTCCCGGACACTCCCTGAACAATTTCAGGGCTTGAATTGGTACCGCTTAGGTAGGAATTATGAGCTCCATTAATTTGAAGCTACTTTGTTAATTGAACTGAGTTTCTATAACCGTTTTGCCCCAGGGAGACATTCCACTTTGTAATGGGTTTTTCACCTTGTCTAGGTCACCTTAACTGGCTCCTGGAGTACTAAAAGTAAATTAAACCCCATCCGGGTGGTACTTAGTTATGTACACCTCTGCCTTCCATTTCAGTGCAGACTCATTTAAAAAAAAAGTTATCTTTTCAAATTATTTTTTCACATGGGCCAGCAAGCCTTTTTCAACAAGTAGAGCAATATTCACAAGCATCTATCCCCCTTCTCTTTAAAATGTGCATCCAAAAGGAAGATGCCGAGGTATCTTCACCAATTGAGATCAGAGTTCATAATTTTAATTTCTTGTCTATTTTTCCCCTCTGATACTGTTTTGGAGAGAGGAGCAGTTGCATGTGGAGACCTGTGTTTGTATCTGGATGACAAAAGAGCAATGGGAATTGCTGAATGCTCCAATAACATTGGTTGCTTCACAATTGAAAAAAGAGCCAGGCAATTTTGAAAGTCTGATCAATAAGCTACAAATTATGAACTTACTGGTATTTCCCAGTATCTCAGTGTCTGTTTCTATAGTATCTCTAGCCCATACTCAGAGAACAAATTCTGAAAAAACATGATCATAGTTCATCTCACTACTCTGTCGAAAGTCACATCACCTTGAGAAATAGTTGGGGTGTTGTTCTTTGCTATTTGTAAATGGTGCAAATATTTACACATGCAAATGTCAGATGGATTATGAAAAACACACATAACAGTGTTTACAGATCCCTGCAATAAGCCCTAACTCTTCTAAAGGAGCTTTATCTTTTTCCCTACCTTGGTACTTGTGTGATTATTTTGAACGAAGTAGGTGTTTTCAGTTAGGCAATCTCATGGCCGAAGGTGAGTGAAAAACACATCCTTCAGTAAAGGAACATTTGGATTGCCCTAACTTGCTCTGGCTTACCTGGTTTTTTATTTTCCTTGTTTTGCAGGAATGAATTAACTTTTATATTCACAAGTATTTGTGAACATCACAAGATGTTTTCATGCTATGTGTGGTAATACAAGATCTTAAACACAAGAGAGTGTATTTTAAAAATATCTGTGTCATAAAACTGTGGTGAACAAACATTACATGGTTGCAGTAACTATCACTAACCACAGTTCGTCAGTAGTTGAAGGTGTTACTGAGAAACTGTCCAAGCAAGTGGTTCACACACAGCACCAGGCTCTTGCCTGATAAAGTCTGTGCAGCCTCTCAGCAGAGTCATCCCGGTGCAGAATTGCTGTGGCGTGATAATAGGGGATGGGCAATATGGAGTTTTATTTTGTTGGCTTTTTAAACAGGATTTGGGCTCTCACTGACCTTCACAGTTTACCCAGAGTTGTGTCCAATTGTAATTCAGGTGACCTCTTTGGTTTGAGGCAGAACTGAGAGGTTTGAGTGCACCCAGATCTGCTCAGGGCTAAGAAATTTTCTTAAAAAGCAGGACTAATAGGCTGTGCAGCCAGCTAAAGGCATGTAAATCAATCTGAAGTGACTGAAACCTTTTACTGTTTGGCCTTTGAAGGCAAAAGGAGGGAAATGCCTGTGTTGCCAAGCCTTTCTCAGGACCAGCTGAGAGGACAAAGTGAGGAGACAGGTATGGAGAGTGCTCTAGTTGCTTGCTCAGTGATTTTTCTCCTTTTTAGCTTTTAAAGTCACACTCCTTCTTAAGGACTTTCTCTTTTCTCCATTCCGCCCTGCCCTTCAGTTTTGTTTAGTCCATTCAAAGGAGTATTGAGTCCCACAGCCATGACACCACCTGAGGAGGTAGCACAGCCCGTTAACAAACTGAGGATTCACTTCCAAGGCAATTCTTATATTATAACCATTTCTATTTCAGTTTTAGGTCCTTGGTTTATTAGCAATTCCTGCAGAAAGCTGACTGATTAAGTGGCAAAACACTTCTGTTCAAAACCTAATTTTCCATCAAGCTGGTTCTGATGAAAGAGATTTTCAGTGATTCCCTAAACGGCATGTAGGTGATTAAGAAAAGGCCCTTGTGGTTCTCAAGCCTCCAGCATTTGTGAATAGTCTATAAATGTACCTATCACTCTAGTCCAATAATCTTTCTCCTCACTGCTTGGTTTCAAGTAATACCGCAGCAAAACTAAATGGCTCAAATGTTTATCCAGTGTACTTTTAAAGTGGCAAGCCAAAATGCTTCAGACTAGTGAAGAACAAATACCTCCAAATTCTTAAAGTTGTATATCTTGCTTTCATTGTGTTCTGTTTGAAACCGCATTTTCTGTCTCTTGAAAATTTCCTTGATGACTGTTTGATGTACCTGACTCTGGCTTCTTCAATATGAGGATGTTTCGTTTATTAGCCTGCGGAAAGCTGATAGGTGCAGATTGATATCTTGCTTCCATTCTTATTTCTGAGGTTTTTTTCAGTTTTGATCAATATCTGGTGCAAATGCTTCCTCTGGCAATGCAGAGAAAAACAGCCCCAAGCCACGTGGTTCCACATGCTGCATGGTGGGGCTGGGGCGAGGACTGAGCCGCAGGTCTGGCCTGGCTGGGTCTCTGCTCAGCCTATTCAGTGCAGCCCCATCAGGCCTGTGGGGAGACTGGGAAAATGCCTCACTCTGCCTTCAGATCTTCACCAGAATATCAGTAGATTTCTTTACTTTAGTATCTGCTATTTGCCTGTGCTTTTTAGGATGATTTCTTTCTGGTTTTGGTTTGTTTTTCTCTACTCCCACTTCTAAAAGAAATGCAAGACTTTCTGTGGTTGTCTGACACGCAGCGTATATCCAGGAGCCTGACACAGACAAGAAGCGTGGTTTTAAAGTCATCTTACTGCAAGTAAATTCAGGAAACCACGTCTGCAGGTGTTCCTCCGTTGTTCTTAGTGAAAGATCAATCCTGACTGGTGGTAAGGAGCTTTGATCTGAAGAGGGACTATTTCTATCACATCTAGAGAGAATCAGTCTGTCTGTAAGCATTTTTCTTTTGTTGTTCCCACACTCATGCTTCAGGCATTAGACAAAAAAAGAAAGATCAGAACCATAAAATCTGCTAACCGAAAGATACCTCTCTTTTTTTTTCTGTTATACAACTTGTGGTCTGCTGCTGAAGAATTAGTGAAGAATTAGCTTAGATGGCATTGCCTTCAAAAGAGCTAAAATCTCTATGGCTTCTTTTAAATTGGGTGAGAGCACCTGTGTCTTCAACACTTTTTAAGATCAATCCACTGATTTGGGATCTGGGCCTAAATAATAAATATGGTAGAAAGTTGAACAAACTCACACAGATGCATTTGACTACAAGACATACAGTTGTGCAGGTTGGAGGGGGTAAAGAATTGGGACAAAGTTATATTTAAGTTAGCCTTCCCCTTCATCTGCCTTATTTGACTCAGTTTTCAACCTCCACAGTGTTTAGAGCATTTTCACTTCCCCACAGTGGCTGTTTTACGGTAGATGCCCTGTGGTACCTTGGCATCAATTCCACATCACAATTCAGGCCTCCAAGTGCAGAGCCTCCCATGAAGATGGATAGCGGTAGTATTATAGGCCATAACTCTCTTGCTCTCAAAAATATTTACAGGTAACATAATTTTACCTAAAATTCAAGAAGGATGCTTTAAAGTATCTTGCTTTGCAGTATTTTCTTGAACTAGAAACTGCATTTCTGCCTATGATTCTCATGTCACTTGTTTCTGCAGCTGTGCATAGCTAGTTGGAAGGTGAGCTGAAATGCATGTGAATCCCTGCAATGTCAACTGTATACGTGTTTATGGGTGCTAACATTGTAATGAATTGGGCTTTCGTGTGCTATAATGGCAAAGGAAGGCAGTGTACACTGAACAGTCCCTCCCACCTCTCCTTTTCCAAGTTCACACAATCTGTAAATAAAGCACATCTTTTGCTGAATTTTATATAATATTTTGGTCTTCTAGTCTGTTATTCTCATTAAAGAAATACTGTCATGACAGGCTCTTCCTCTTCTATTTTAGCTGTATGAATAGCATCATATTCTGTTTTTCCAGACAAACTGTCATGCACATCACTCTGCAAGGAGATGCTGAAGGTAGAATTTTTGTGAACTGATTTTGAAACTTGAGCTATTGATCTCCAGTGAGAGCTATCTGCTTATTCCCATTCTTGCCAAAGGTGTCAGCTGAGGATTGTCGGTCCTCTTGAGTACTGAAAATGTGTAACTCTGAATAAAAGACAAAGTGTTTAATATGTCAGGAAAGGATATTGCTTTGGGTTTTGTTTTCTTTTTAGTACTTGCAAATACAGTGATATTGTCTTACTCAGTAATACTTGTAATCTATAGTTGCTTCCTGTCATTGGCAGTGGCCATTACTGAATATTTCAGAATAAGAGGCAATTTCCCTCTGTTTCATCCCCATCCTCCAAAATGGGTGTCTGCAGCATAGAATATGCTGCCTGTGGGCCCATTCTTGCCTCTAGCAGAGGATTTGTTAAAACCCTGAAGAATGGGATTTAATAACTCTTCCAGACTTTTTTTTGGCTAGGCTTGTCTATGATCACTAATTGTCATCCAGATAGCTGCTCAAGTCTTTTTTAAATTTCAACTCAGAGCTTCGTTACTTCTTTGTGACAACATCTGCAGTATCTCTAGAAGTACAGTATCTTTCCTTTGTGTGTCTTGCCAGAAACAGGAAGGATTTTTCCCTGCCCATCTTCTACCTTAGAACTGTGGAGAATGTTGTCTTTCACCAGTCCCTCTTCATCTCTTCGAGAGGTCTCCTTGGATGACTCAGGTTCCTAAGGGACTTTCTTAGCTCTTCGCTGAAGAGGTGGGCAAAGCAAATCCTTTTACGAATTTTGGGGTTAAGTAGCTAGTAATTGAACCCAGTGGTTGAATAAAAATTCCTTCCCTCTCAGTTAGAGTTTTTTGGGAAATTCTTTTTATGTCAGAAAGCTAACAGTTCATGAAGACCTGACTCCATAGAGTAAGCTGGAAAAAAGAGAATAGACATGACTGGAATTTATAATTTTTAGGAAGAAAAAAATATGAAGGGCAACAACTGCCTTTTGCTTTAGCTGTGCAATTTGCAAAAAGTGAAAAAGCTCCTTCAGGCACCATAAACCGCAAAGCCCAGTTTTCCTTTATACAATTCTTTACACATCTTAAGCAGTGAAAATCAGGCAGGCAGAATTGTTTCTCACTGGTTTCAAGCACTAGACTTTTGCTTTTATTCTGAAATAGGATGTGCTTAAAGACAAATATGATCTGGGGCTAAATTAGAGCCTTCCATGTATAAAAAAGCAACACTGCAAGTTCCTGATTAAAAGAAGGAAAAATCGATCTTTTTAATAAAAGGCTTCTGCGTGCTCACAGGAGGAGAGGGGTCAAACTTGACTCAAATGGTGTAATTCCTCCCTGTGGGCAGAGGAATGCTGTGCTCCTGGTGAGTAAGGGGCTTGGCATGAGAAGATGGTTCTCAGTTTCAGCTACAGAGGAGGCAGAGGCTTGGCTTGGGGATGCTCGCGTTGGATCCTGCCTGTTAAAGGCTGAAAGCCCATTGGCATGTTTTGCTGTAGCTAAGGGGAGGCTGGTCTAGCACAGCACTGCTGTCTGGGCACATGAACATGTGTGCTGCTATTCTTGCAGTTGCTTCCCCACGATCTCCTAATGCCTAATTGGAAACTGAGCAATTAGATTAAGAAGCCTTGTCAGAGTTTCTTTTTGGAAATTGGTGCCTTCAGTGTTACACAGACAAGGTGAGTCTAGCTGTCAGTTCCCAAGACTATATATATAATAGGAATGCAGCAGCTAGTTACAGTTTAATAAAGCCCCTGATGCCCTCATCTGCTGGATAATAACTTTAATTGACAGCTAATGTTTTCAGTTAGATAAACAGGTTTTTTAATTATTTATCTTCCAGAGAAAGGTTATTCATTATAGTAGAATCTTTAACCTTAGATCTTAAGAAGCTTTTTTAAAATCACAACTTGAGACAAATAGGATGCTTTAGGGATTTTTGTTGACTACAGAATAATCTAAATTAATCCACTCTAAATATACCTATTTGAAGAGTTCTTAAATTTGCTATTTCTATTTTTAGAATGGTGATGAACTCCAAGGCAGGAACTTGCCTTGTAAAAGTAATATCTCAGGCACCCCAGTTATGTTGCTCTCCATGTCTTCAGAGATACCTGGTATCTTTGCAAGGAGAGATGCCGCTGTACGCTGTGACACTTACAGCAGCTGTTCACAGACAGTTACATCCAATGCTGATTGCTGTGGGGTCCAGCTGAGGATCTACCTTCAGCAGGCTATTGGGGCACAGCCGTAAGTGATGGTATTGACAATGCTGCTGCTGCTTCTGCTCATACCTATTGCCCTGGACCGTGGGGCTTGGTTGCTTAGGAACAGGTTTGTGAGATGACAGCAGTGCCTGTTTCTTGGCTTTCGGCAAACAGGGAGTGTTAATTTGTAGGAGTTCATATTGTACCTTACCTGCTCTGTGGTTTATTAAATCCAGCATGTTTAACTAGTACATTCTGCAAAATATTTCATTTAGCTGAGTTTTCCAACTGTCTTAAAAGTATGGCCCAGCAGGCATCAGCTGTGAGCTCTCAGAGCAGGGCAGAGCTTAATACTAAGCATGACATTTGGAAGAGTGTCTAGGGGGATGCGCTGTGCCTGCTTATTGCATTTCAAACCCACTTTACCATTTAGCAGGCTTTTTATTTTTCTTGAATTTCAAATTCCTAAGGGAGCTAGAAAGGGAGGGGTTTATGCTTCTTCAGAATAAATGTTTACATCTTACCCCACGTGAATTAAAACCCCCTCCCAACTTTTCACACAACAAATGTGCAGCATGTAGACAAAAAAGGCAGCAAACCCGACTCAATACTGGGCTATACCCAGGGCTATTCCTCCATCACTGCCTCCCTTTTCTACTCCATACCCCAAATCCCTCCAGCCTCTTTCTTCCCTTCTTGCTGCCTTTTGCTTACCCAGCATTTGCACAGCTCCCAGACAGCTCCTCAGCAACCAGACACAGCCACATGTGCCTCTCCAGTGAGCTGGTGGATGAAGGACATAACTGGTTGTGTCATGTGTAAAGCAGAGTCTCTCTTGTGAGGTACAGCCTACTGCATGTTATTGCAGGAGAAGGCTGCTCTGTGTGTGATCAGGGAGACAGCAAAGTAGCAAGGCATATTACATTCTTATTTTCACTTTCAACTCATAATTTAAGTACACACAAGAAACAATTTTTCTCTGCTTACAACAGTATTTTTGACTTATAATGTCATTAAAAATTCCATTTGCCTTTGCTTTAAATGCTGAATGGCTTCCCAAAGAACAATGCAAGAAGAAAACATCTGTTTTCTGCAAGACAGAGATGTGTGCAGAGAAATTGTAAACTACCATAATTCTTCCATACTGTACAAGAAAGGCTTTAGGCTCTGTCCTTTACTCAAAGTAATAGGTGTTTGTACAGCACCTAGCAGAATTATACTTGTTTTGTTTGATACTTGTGGGTTTGGTGCTATTGCAATTTAAATGTTAGTAATGGAAATCATACAATGCAAATATATTCCAGTGCATGTAAAGGGATGTAATTAGGATGTAATTAAAAACCCATGGGTTTTTAACTGTTGTAATCAATGGAAATTTTATTAATGCAAGTAAGGGAAACAGGATTTGGTCCCAAAATGTTTAGCTTTGCAATGCCTGAGTGCGTTGGTATGCTATTACTGGCAGGCTAAGATGACGTGTATTTGTGGTATAATGAGCTCCTGCTAAATTCTCCCTAAATTTCTTCTTTATTCCCAGAGCTGAGTGGAGTTGTGTTACTGTGATGACACATGCACTCCCACTGGAAATCAACCAGGTGGAAATTTTAGAAAAAGATTATTTTCTCTGTTTTAGCTGTCTCAAATGCTCAACACATGTAACGATAAGGTTCATGGACACATGGGGAGTTCTGCTGCAACATGAGACTTGTTCTTACCTCCTGTGCAGATAGATGCATCCCGCAACTGATGCGATTTGACATAGATTTGCTGTTAGTTGGGAGCTCTGCTCAAGCCTTAGTAGTATTGCCTCTATTTGAACATTCCGGTGCCATATGGACATGCATGATGCAGAGGCAAGAAGGGATATTCTAGGAGTGCTGAGAGGGCTGTATCTGCCCTCAGGGATGCCATCTGTTTGCACTTGTCTTACCACTTAATAGCAAGCACAGAGTTAGGGACTCTTTCTTATTTGTGGATGATTGCTTTCAGCCCAGGTACATCCTGGCAGGTTGATGGGAAAAGAGAAATAGTACAATCTGTGAGAACTTCTGAATGGCCTTTTTTAATGGGTACCATCAACCAAAACAACTGGTAATTTATGTCCTCCTTGTATGACTCATCATGCCTCATGGATGCTGAGAATGTGTTGACTTTAGCTGTAACAAGTCACAGTGGGAAGCAGACTCATGGGTAGGAAGAGCACGCTGAGGTGCGGGTGGCAGCATCCAGGGCAGACGAGGTGTTCACGTCAAGAAATGTCTGATTTTGTGACCAACAGAGGAGAGTCTTCTGTCTTCCCCTCTGAGGAAAAGTTTGGGAGCACCGATTAACTGCTCTGTGCCCAGAGGCAGGATATGTGGTCTCTTTCAGATCTTGAACTTGGCATAAATTCGTGGTGGTGCCTTGGATGAGGCAGTACTTCGGTGCTGACATGGGAGTGCATAGCTGGAGTTTGTCTCCCCAGCCAGGACATGTCTTCTGCTTCTGTTGTTCAGCTACTCTGAAAAAAAAGTGGTATTCAGTTATGCTCAGCCCCATCTACTCCCAGGGAGACTAGGTAAAGTATGGATGACTTTTGGGATGGTCTCACCCAAGGAAAGAGTTTTCTCTCATCTAGCTCTCTCCTTTGTTTTTCCTTTCCACTGTTGCTTAGTTCTCTGGGAAACTTTGTTCAGGGACATTTATTCAGACAAGCTGGTCCTGCTGGTCTATTCAGGCCTTCACAGCCAGCTGTAGCAGGAAGCAGACACATGTTTTCTCAGTTCACCATCTCAGAGTGGAGTACCTAAATAATCTCTGTCACTCTGAGCTGCACTGGATAACAGTCCTGTCATTGATGTTACAACATAGGGATGTGCTCTAGCATCATCTAACCAACATCTGGTTGAACTTTAATCAGTACTGTGAACACAGGGCAATTTGTATATCTCTAGATCAATTTAGTTCTGTTCAAAAAATAATTTGCTTTTCTCAGTCTCATAGTTCTCTTTGTCCTTGTTTAGGGTGGCACAATCAAGGCACCCAGAGAAGTTCAGCCCTTGCTCAAAGTTATCCATGGTATGTGGTCAGTCAGATGGCTGAAAGGAGTCAAGGGCTTGCTGCCCTTGTTGGCTGCTTCAATAGTGTCTAACACCTGAGAGCAGTGCTGGAGTGGGTATGGCATTGGCATTCATTTTGTTGGGCTTGGACTCCAGCTCCAGAAGTACCAGGGATGAGTAATTCCTAAGCCCTAGTGCAAATGATTCCTGCCCTAAAACAAGCGATGTAATTGCCCTTTTCACAGAACTGATGATGACAAAACACTGTGGTTTAGGTCTGTCATACTCAGATCTACAATATAAATCTTGTAGACCCTTTTGATAGGATGGACCTTTGTGTACTGGGCAGGAGGGGAACCATGCATCCCACATGCAGGGTTCCCAGGAGGCAGTCAGACAGTGTGGGAGAGGGCAGGAGGCTTGGACAAATCCAGCTACAGATGTAACTAGAGTTTTAGCAGCTGCTGGCATCCAGCTGAGCCCCTGCAACACATGGAGACAGAGGTCACAGCAACACCAGCTCTAGTGAAGCACCAGCAGCTGCAGGAATCGCTGCCTACTTCAACTGGGGGGTGGGGATTTCTTCCCCCAGAAAGCCAACAGTGTAGGAGCTCTGCTGTTCGAGAGATGTCTTGTTTTACACTCTGCATGTGCTTGAACACAGCTATACAGAGGCTCAAATCAGTATGTGAGCTGCTTTTGTAGAAGAGCAAATAATAATATTGCAGAGTTGTTGCATCACTGAAAAAGTGGCCCAAGTCCAAAGCAGGATTTCATTGTGTGCTTTGAGCGGCAGGGTTATGTGCTTGTACCAGATGGAGACTTTAAATTTTCATCAGCAGGTTTATAAACACAAAGAATATCCTTTTATCAGCCCCCAGGTCTTTTACTAATAAGCTGCAAATGCTGAACTTCAATTAGCATGGAGTGGAGGCGCAGATGAAATATTATACATTCTTACTGATGCTTATCCATCATATGAGAATTAAACCAAGACATGAGTAATGACCTGTTTCAGTTTTTGGAGCTTTGTTTGTTTGTCTGTTTATTTATCCCCTTTAGCACATGCTTGGTAGTATAAATGAGTGAAAATAGCTAAAAATAATCTGGATCAGATGCTCTGGTGATGAAACTCCATTACAGGCAAATAGAGTGTGAATTTTCAGACCTGTTCATCTTTGCATTGACTTCTGTAGGCATTGGGTCAAGTCAGCACCTGGGTTTTATGACAGCTGTGTTGTTAAGTTTGCCATGGAAGGACAGGGTTTAGAAAACCACATTTTTCCTGCTGCTGAGACCAAGCCAGAAAGGTCTAAGCTTTAAAGCAATGCTGCTGTGTGCTATCAGGGAATCCCAGTGTTCTTGAGGGATGCAGGTGCATGGAGAGGGAAAGGGATTGATTAGTTTAATGCTGTCTTTGTCTTTAGCAGCATGTTTGCTGGCCTGCGTGGCGTACTTGTGCGCTGTACATGTGCTCCAGCTGAGAAGCTCTTTCTGGACCCTGCAGGCATCTAGCTACTGGGCATGTACTTTGTGGTTTATAAATCATTCAGGAGATTTGCGCCTTACAACAGCAGTATCAGCTCTTTAGAAGGTGTCAAGTAAGGACCTCTACCTCGAGTGAAGTCTTTTAGGGAGGAAAAGCGTTGAGTATATTTGCAAAGATGAGTCTTGGCACATAGTTTGAGAAGGTATTGGGAAATTATCAGGAAAGCAGAGGAAAAGTGCACCTTCATGGGATATAGATTGGTTCTGGGAATTCTGTGTCTGAATTTTCATGTCTTGCCTTAAGAAGGTTTTGCTGGAAAAGTAATCCACTAAGAGGATAGAGCCTGCTGTTGAAAAATAGAGAAACATAAATTTGAATCAGTAACTGAAAGAAAACCATTCTCCCAATAATAGGAGTACTTTCTGACTAATCAAACCCAAAAACATACCCCTGAAAATGCTTACCAGTCACATCTTCAGTGGATTGTGCTTTGGCAGAAGATAACTGCTTCATAGGTCATACTGGCTTTAGACTAGACTAGACTAGAATAGAATCGAATCATTTAAGTTGGAAAAGACCTTTAAGATCATTGAGTCCAACCGTAAGCCTAACACTGCCAAGTCCACCACTAGACCGTGTCTATGAGTGCTACATCGACATGTCTTTTAAATACCTCCAAGGATGGTGACTCAACCACTTCCCTGGGCAGCCTGTTCCAATGCTTGATAACCCTTTCAGTGAATAAATTTTTCCTAATATTCTATCTAAGATTGCAGGAGAAATGCAGAAGAGCATTACAAAGGTCTCCCCTGACACTGTGAAATCAATAGGATTTTTTTCTTCCTGGATCATGTAGGGTTGAGATTTGTGGCTGGAAGCAGCTGCTGCTCTTTTACAAAAAATAATAGCTGTGAGCTGTGTGTGAGGAGCAAGGTGACAGCATAGCACAGGGGGCTGCAAGTGACACAGGAGTCTGAGCACAAGTGCCACTTGATTGAATTATCAGAGATGTGTGAGGCTTCAATTCTAACTTAACATAGGCACCAAGGCTGAGAGATTACTGAGGCAAAATGGACCTCTTCTCTTTGATTAGCTCTGATTTGCTACTATGGTGGCATATATCAAAAGAAGGCCACTAAGCTTTTCTTTGTACTGTGCTGGAAATGACACATTGCAGGAGGAGGAAAGGTTCTATGTAAAATTGCAGAATTGAGGATGAAGTAAAATTGAAAAGTGAGATCAAAGATAGAAGGTAGGGAGAGGAAAAAAGAGGCAATGTACAATATGGCTGCACTGACATCTTAATTTCATTTTAATGAATCTGACCACTCAGGAAGGGGAGGGTAGCTCTTTGTGTACTGGGAGGGAAAGAGCAGCATTCTGCCACCATGCCGAGATTTCCTTTGAGCATGGTCTCTTACGGATAAGAAGGACTGCACTCTGCTTCGTATTTCATGTAATTAGAAAAGACCAAGCTGTTTTCTGACTCCCTGCCTCCTGCTTATGTAACTTGCAGATGATAGCTGTGTGATCTCTGGCTGAGCCCTGGAAAATTTTCTTGTTGGTGACTCAGGTGCTTGGCAAATGGGCTGACGCGGCAGGCTCGGAGATGAAATTGCAGTTAGAGGCATTCCCTGGGTACCAGAGCCCAATTCAAGGTCTCTTTATGGAGGCTTTTCCTACTAGAAGCTGTGTGTGGTTTGCTGATTGTCCTAGTCACATCATTGACAAGAGTCTCTGTGCTGATGCTGTATTAATTTTATGCAAGTACAAGACATCCCGCTTGATTACATTTGACCAGAAGAGAACCATAGCCCAGACTGTTACCCAGAGATGTGGGTCAGCAAGGAAGGAGAAGACCCAGGTGAGAACGAGTCCTCAGCCTTTAGATAAATGTTATCTGTAAAAATTCCTGCAGGATATGAGAAGAGTGTTCAGTGCAGCTGGGCTGCAAAAATAGGATTTCATCGGGAAGGACAGGGTCCCGTTTTGCAGTCCCCATTCCCAAACTCTATACGTGACCGTATAACACTTAACATAACAGTGTTGGTTTGGAGGCTCTAGATCTGGCTGAAAGCTGAAGGACAGGACTGCACATTGTGTAGGAGTAAAATAGAGAACTATGAAAAGGAAAGAATGAGACCAGGGGACGAAGGGAGAAAAAGGAAACAGGCAGAACTGCTTCAGCTGCTAACTAGACTTCACTGAGGGTCTGCTGTTGTCTCCAGCAGCAGCAGATCCCAATTTCCACCTCTTTGGAAGTATGACTGAGGGGAACTAGGAGGCACATGCTACCAAGTAGGTTCAATCACTGCGGTAGGGTGAGGCTGGGACAGCTATGTGATCCCCAAATGCAGCTCGTCTTGTATGAATCTCTGCACCAAGCCACTCTGGCAGCCCAGCCACGTTTAAAGCAGTACTGAGCTCACTCCTGCTCACAGCCTGTTTGCCAGACTGCAGTGAGGGGGGACAAAAAAAGATTTTGCCAGAGGGGTGGCCTGTTGACTAATGACTTTCATTGATCTTGTGCTTGCAGGAGAGAACAATATACCCTCTGCAGTTCCTACAAGCTTTTCTACTGGAGGCTCTGAGAAAGCAAACGTGAGATGTTATCCAAAAGCAGGGCTGTGTGAGCCCACTGAGCCTAGCGATGCTGCTCTCTCATGGATGTATGAACATTATAGTACAGAAGATACTAGTGTCAGGAAGTCTCTGGATGTCTTCTACAAAATATATTGCAAAAAACGGCCAGACAGAAAGGATCCCACCTACAAGGCTGCATCACAATGTCTATTGCAGAAGATTTCAGAGCTAGCAAACAGGCGTGGAACAACCTATGCATTGCGTTGCCTGCAAATGGCCCAGGTGGTCTTGAACAGAGATGGGTGTAAGATCTTTCCAAACCACCCCATTATTGCTTGTTTTGCAAAGCCAGCTGAGGGAGAGGTTGTCTTGGAAGACAGAAGGAGAACACCTGGACTCTCAGATGATGTTCTGCAACTCCTCTTGAAACAAACACAGACAGAACATAGCCCTGACATGCCACATGAGAAGTGAGCAAGGTGCTGATTTATTGCTGTCATTGGAGCTTGGCTTTCACTCCAAGAGGTGACTTTCTTGTAAATACACGGTTCTTCTTAGCACCACCTTCAACACCACACATTCCATGGAGGGGATCTTCTGGAGGAGACCTTGGCACCTTGGCCTCTGCAGAGCAGCACTGCATAAGGAGCATCTGTGGTCCCCGTGTAACTGCTTGAGATGTGTTGATTAATCTGGATGGGTGATACAGCATCTGTTGCTGGGACATCAGACATAATGATTTCTATTTACCAGGCTTTTAAATTGACCTACATTCCTACCCCAGCTGAACAATGGCCCAGCCCACATTCAGCCCCAGTGTGGGCATGGATGTCCAAGTACTGCTCACCATAGCAGACTGATTGAAGGAGCTTGGCATGGTAGACCCCAGACCTCGTGAGGAAACTGAAGATTTTGTTCTGTACCTGGCTGATACTGTAGCACCGATGCTCCCACGGGGTGCCTGAAAGCTGTATGCGTTTACCTACAGACGTATGATCCCACAGATGATGATTGCAATGCGAGTTAGCTTTTCCACAGCTTCTGAGCGGGTTGTTGTTGTTTTGTTTTTTTTTTTTTTTTTTTAACAGAAAAGCTTTTTTGCTTTATCGATGTTTCTAACACTTCAAATGCACCAGCTGAGCAGACTGGGGACTTTTTCCTATCTATATGAGCTGGTTTAAGAGCAGCCTGAAATAGATGAATGAGTAAGGGCTCTGCAGAGGTATCCGTGGGGAAGCTGCAGAGTTAGTGCCAGCTGCCCTGGTAGCTGCCTGCTGTAAGATGCAGAGTGTCTAGGAAAAGCAGAGATGACATCTCAGCATGCCCACGACTGGGTCACCTGGTTGATTCTGTAGGGGCAATGCTGCTTCCTCCAGTTCTCTCCCTACCCATTAGCCCTTGATGATTTCTGCTGCCATGGGGTCTGAGCCCAGAGCTTTCACAGAGAGAAAGCCGATGCTCGTTGCCTGAGTACACTCTTGTTATCTTTGTTGGCACTGCACAAGACCTTATGATTACCTTCCTAGTGTGTTGATGGATGAGGGAAAATGTTCTGCAAGATGTTTAAACCATGGAGGTGGTTGCCCTCCAGTAGGGATTATCTGGTGTTGGTTGTTTACAGCAAAGGTTTGCCTCTTCTGACAAGCTCTGCTGTTGCTTCTTATACCCAGAACTTCCTTTCTCTGGTTTTAGTTGGCAGGAGCACCACTGGCTACTGTGGGAACTGGCCCAATACACTGGTTGCCCAGCTTGAGTTGTGATGACTGTTGCTTGCCCTATGACATTAAGAGGTGACCTGAACGACTAATTCCCAGCAGTTGGGTTTGGTCACTGCCACCTGGGGAATTTAAAGTGCTTTGGGTCTGATGAACTGCGCAGGCCTAATTCCGCTTTGCTTTGTGCTGATGGAAACTGGGAGTGAATTCCAAAGAAAACAGCTGCATGGGGGACGCAGGACTGGGTTCCCTCTGTCACAGCCTTGGTGGAAAGGGTACTGCTGTCACGCAAGGCTGCAGTTCAGGCCCCTCTGCTCAGCATATGGGAGCCCTTTGAAATGGTCACCAGGAGCAAGCAGAGCTTCCAATCCCTCTCTGGACAGGTTGTCAGTCATTAAAGCTGTGCTTTACTGGCTACAGTTATTCTTGCAAATGTTCTGCTCTTGAATGATGTATAAAACTCTAAAAGAGACACTTGCTGGGAAAAGGTAGTTACATGTTTGTCTTTACCAGAGTTGCCAGGCCCTCTGCATTGGTTTAGTTTTTGCTTTGTTTCATAGCTTGCTGGGGGGGGCTTGCAAGTAAACAAACCTTCTGGAAAAATGCTGATCTTTGTCTTCTCCAAACTTTTATTGTTAATTTTTCATTAAAATTTAGAATAAAACTAATTATTTTATGGCAGATTTTCATATTTTAGGTGCTTACGGAAGCAGGGCAGAACTCAGGTGGATAAATGAGGCTCCAAAATCCTGTTGATTTTTAATGATAACAAAACAACCCAAATGTTTAGGGGAGTCTAACAGTCTTGTCAGATATCTGGAGCTGAAATATGATAGAGTTTGGAACACTTGATCATTCCTACTGTGGAACGAACTGCTCCATTTCTGGAGAAACACATAATTTTAGGAGGTGTTTCACTGGGATCTTATTGTTCAGTCTCTTTTAAGTTAAACAAGACTGCAGCACAGAGAATAACACTCATCGCTCCTTTCCCACTCACTGCTAACTGATTTTTCATAAACCTGTCTTGGAACCTGCTGTATGTATTTCCAAATCTGCTGAAAGCCAAACCAATTGTATTACTCATTTCCTTGATAAACATCTATCTTGGATTTCTTCAAGACACGAAGGGATAAGTGCATCTCTCTCCTTTACCAGGTGCTCCAAGCAAGACTCACCAATCACGTTGGACAGGCTGTACTTGAAACAAACACAGTCCTATTTGGCATTTTGTGAAGCTACATAGAATAAATTGTAATAACTAATATTACCTCTGGGGAGCAATAGCACAGGGAGCCTAACTTATGTCTGTTTGGATTTCTGAAGCTGATTTGCAGTTGTAACTAAGATGTGTTGCTTCAAATTAACTAAGGTCGATCTTTTTTTCTCCTCTTTTTGTGGGTTCTTTGCTTTTTTTGTATGTTGCTTTTGTGGCAGGATTCTACTTGTGTTCTGGATCCAGCAAATGGCTCTTCCATGGTCTGCTTTGCTCCCTTCTTGCAATGGAGTCTTCAGAAAAGTGGAAGCAGCTTTCAAGGAGCAATCAACTTAAAATGTGTAGGGCTGCCAGGATCCTGTTGTCACACCCGCCCTCAGCATTGCAGAGTGGGATGAATGTGTAACAACGCCAGCACACCTCCCACCACTGCAAACACAGCCATGGTGCTTTGTCTTCTGCTGCCAGTTGTAGAAGCATGAACTTGGCCAGAGCTGCTGCCCCCCACAAACAACAGTGTCCAGCCAGTGATGGGAAGGAGAAGGAGGACAGACCCCACAAAGAGTCGTGGAGCATAGGGAGGAGGAAAAGGAATTTGGCAGGGGGAGAACTGCCCCAGGAATGCAGGTGAGCGAGTAGGTGCCTCAGGTTGAGCTTTTGGGCAGCTGCTTTCCTGAGCAGCAGCCACTCACCCTGCAGACAAGGGAAGGATGATCCCCTCCCTGGGGCAGTGAGGCTGTCCCCAGAGGGCACAGTGCTCCCAGGCTCCTTCCCCTGCCTGTTTAAACACAGCCTGACAGGACTTGTGTCCTGTTTCCCCACTATCAGCCCTGCTCCAGCTTCCAGTTCCTTTCTGTCTTTCATGATGGTGCTAATGAGATCCCTGGAGGAGTTTTCCCTTTAAAATGAAACATCTCTCTGAGCCCAAAGAGCCTGATGTCAGTCAGCAACAGAGCAGTGAACCCACACACAACCACTAAAGGTCTCTCCCTTGGAGGCCTCATATCTCCTGGCTCAGTGGGTTCTTTGTTGCTTTACTCCCTCTGCTAGGAAGACATGCCTTTGTGTATGTTTTCCACCCACCAGTTTGCCCACCTAAGGGGTGATTTGCTGTGGTGATGTTGCTTGCTGACTGGTGAAGCCATTCATTCTCTGGTGTGGGCATGCTCAAGGAAGCACGAAGAGCAAAAGGATCTACAGAAGGTGACAGCATATAGGCAAATAAGAAAGAACAGTTGGCATCTCAAAGGTCAACATCAAGGTTCCCAGATAATGTGATCACTCCAGTACAGCCACGCTGCATCAGGTTAGTATTTGATCTTCAGCATTTCTGTTTGGAGATTGCTCATACTCTACCAGCCCAGCTGCTGAGACCTCTCATCGGTTCCCTTTCTGCATGGGACAGATCCCAGCACAGGTGTTTGTGTTTCATGCACATCAGATTCCATGCTGCAGTTTCACATGGGGCTGCTGATCCTGCCTTGCTGCCCCTGGCAGATTGGCACAGCTGCTGTGCTCTGCAGGTGTCTCCAGCAAAGGCAATGAAAATTTGGCTGCTGACTTTAACCAGAACATGAAGAGGCCCTTGCTGGCCCAGATGGCTGCAAATTATGGCCAAGATCTTTGGACTTGCTGTAATCTCTCTTTGCAAATAGATTTATACTGGGATTATCTGGGTTTAGGTTGCAGTCCTTGAGTCATCTTGAAACTGATAAATCGGCTTCTTGGTGATTCTACTTGATCTGTGGCTTGCTTGCTTTTATGGCAGGAGTGTTGTACATGTGCTGGAAGACACACAAAATATTGGAGCAGACCCTCAGCTACTCAAGTTAATAGTGCTAAGGGAAAAGAAAAAAAGAGTTGAGATGAGAAATGAGGATCCAGCGTCATTTCTGTAGTCGTAGATGTATCCACAGGTGTTGGTTTGTCAGAATCCAGAGAACAGCATTCTGCAGGCAAAAATTATGGAGAAAGGTAATACCAACTGCTTCAGCAATAGATGCAGCTGGAAAAAACAAACGTGCTCTTGAGCGTACTATCAGTAATTACAGTAACAGTACTAGTCTCTCCTTGACAGCTCCCATTGCTTAACCACCACAGATCAGTCACGGCTACAGGGGCATTCATGCTGACAGATGTAGGTAGCTATTGCTAAGGAGGTGCAGGGAGGAAGGAAGGTCTTCACTGTGAATCAGATGTTGTTGCCTTATAATTTTTTTGCCAGTATTTATGCTTTTCCACATGCTTAAATATGAGTTTTTGTGCAAAACATGTTAACTGCCATGTTAAAGGAAATAACCTCCCAGAAAGAGAGAGCTGGAGACATCAGAGGACTGCATCTAAATCACTTCAGTTCTTGTATTTGGTTTGGTGATAGATTGATCTCTGCTTTGGAGTAGCTCTGAAACCCCGTGGTCTCGCATTCAGGTTTTTTTTTTTTATTAAGAAACAAAAAAGTCAAACCCATATAATTTCCACAGAGAAAACTCAGAGCAAAAGTTGAGATTCCTGTTAAGAGAGACCCGCTGCTACTGATGTTTGAGAGATACCTGCTGGGTTTTGATGGAAGAGAAAAGAAGCCCTAATGGACTCTAGTCTGACTCTAGGTCAGCCCCAGAGCCAGATGTGGCCTTCTCCACTAATAACAAATGTGAGGTATCTGCCCAGAGCCCCTCTTTGGAGCTGTGAGGAGAAACAGTGCACACAGAGTGCTCCTCCTGGAGCCTGGAAAAACCCAAACTGCTGTCTTCTCATCCACTTTTACAATGAGGTTTAGAAAACTTTCAAGGGAATAGCTGTTCATTTGTTTTTAAGGATTTTAAATGATGGCAAAATGAAGCAATCTTTGTTTGGAAGGTGCGTGTCTATGCAGGAGGTTAATCTGGGGTCCCGCTGTATGGGGGATCGTGCTGCTTCTTTACACATGGAGGGCCAGAGGGGAGGTGCCTTGGAAGAGGTCATGCTGCTGCTTCAGCTCCTCTGGGCTCTTGGAGCTGCACAGCCACTGCCTTCAACATCCAAGTTTGCTTATTAGAAATTTCTGATGCAGGAAGAAGAGGGGTAAGAGTAATGACTCTTCAACCCTTGAGGAAATGAGATGCAAGCAATGACAAAACAGAGGCAGCTGCTGAAAGAGCATGAAGATAGATAGCGGCTGAGAAGACCGTGAAACTGAATTTAAAGAGTAATGTAGGCAGAACAGACTGGATGCAGCTGAAAAATTTGGATTATGACTCACATCCACAAATCTTGGCTGGCATCTTGCAGGAGACGTGGTAAGCTCTATGCTACCGAAACACGCACTCTTTTGAAAAGTTTGTGCCCCGCTCAGGAGTACCCGCAGTTCTTCTGTGCACTGTTTGCTTCCAGGTACAATATTCAGCTTATGCCAATAAGCCTGCCAAAAATAGGTGTGTGTCTCACACTGAGACAGAAGGGCAAAGACAGAGCCCCTTGGAATAAAAATCACTGGAGCAGGCGATAAATTTGGCACAGAAGAGAGGGGGTTTTTTCTTAACTGTATTTGGTTTCTGTGGGGTACGAGTCCAGTTCCTGTGTCCATGCTGATTTGTATGTTAGTTGGTTAAGAGGCCAAATTTTGAGGAAGGGTAGATTACCTAGAAGGAAAATGGATAGGGAATAACTCTTAATTCAGCACTTGTTTAGGTGAGTGGTAATCTGGCGTCCTAAGTGGTGTGGTTTGGAAACAGTTGGCCAAAGTGATTCTCTCTTCACAGACAGAGCCTCCAGTCTTGCTGCAAAATGAAGGAGAGGAAAATTCCAGCCTTTGCAAATAAATCCAGAAATTACGTGCTTGGGGTGCCTTCCTAGAAAACAAATAAAAGTTCATGAAGCTTGAAATTCCCTCCTGGGATGGGAGGGAGTCTGTATCTAGGATATCTAAGTTCAGATAGCTGTAGCAGTTACATGTAGAAAGGACTTGCACTCTAGCTATTTTTCACCCCTTCTGAAGTCAAAGACCTGAATCAACCCATGTTTTTACTCCAAAGGCCTAATGTTTTTGAAGTGACCTAATTTTCCCTTTGCCCTATCCCTACATATAGAGCAGGATGGACACTCCTGTGTAAATGTTCCTGCTCTTAGACATGTCTGGTCTTAGCTCTGCTGCTGCCACGACCCTGATACACTGCTGAGTTTACACTATCTGGGTATTTGTTACTATGCAAGTATCTGCTGCCTTTGTCATGTTGGTATTCCCTGAATTTCAAGTATTTAAAGAACTTTCAGCCCTGTTGCTTTTTGGGTGCATGTTTTGGTTTTTGTTGTTGTTTTGTTTTGTTTTGTGTGGGGTTTTGTTTGTTTGTTTGTGGGTTGGGGGGGGTGAGTGGTTTTAGGTTTTTTTTGTAGTTTTGTTTGGTTTTTGTTCTGTGACTGGAAGAAACCACAGAAGCACAGTCAGAGGCTCATTAGTTTTGATCTAACTCTGCTTCGCTGCCCTCAGAAGGACTCAAATAGCGGCCTGGAAGTGTGGCCAGCCGTGGATGGATAGATGATGGCTCCTTCCAGGTAAACAAAAGTTTCTTCTGAATGCTTAAGTACCAAAAGTGGTACAAGGCCCTCACAGAAACATCCTGCATTCTGTAACTTTCTCCCCAGACTGTGCAATAACCTCTAGGAAGCTGCATTTTTTTTTTCTGAGGGGTGAAGTGCTTTCCTCTCTGCCTGGTTTGCACTTGACTTTGTTTTGATGCTTCTGTGGTTTCAGCACTCAGCAAAGCACAAATAATCTTCTTTTCAGAGGCCCTTTGCTGTTGGTTTCTCTCTGTTCACTTTGTTTGCATCTGTAACCCAGTCCATCCTTTTTTTCCCCTCTACTTCATTATTTAAGGCAGGAATAACTTGTTTCCCTGGAGGCAAGGAAGTGGGCGATGTTGGACTGCTTTGTACCCAAACATGCTCCACCACCGTGAGTTCAGTAGGCAGCTGAACTGCTTTGGTTCATCTTTCAAAAGCAGACTTTGCTGTAGCCACTGGGCAGAAAAATGCACCCAACTTTATGCTCTCCTAGCTGTTTTTGCCCATGTTGTGTGCACACTCTGGGTATGGGGGATTGTGAGTGCCATCTTTGTGCAGTAGGAAACATCCCTCAGAGTTGTTGTTCTTCCCTTGCTCTAGGCCAGGCACAACTTGCTGCTGGGTGGGGCTGGCTGCATGATCCCAGGGCAGAGCTGCCCAGTGGGGCCATCCCAGGTGGTCAGCGCTCTCCTGCCCTCTGCCTCCTACCTGCTTCGAGGGCTGTAGGAGGGAATTTTCCCAATTTTCCGTAAATCATGCTGCTGCAGCTCTGGCAATTTGCACAGAACAAGAGCAGGGACTCCTGATTCCTGTTATGAAAATTGCAGACATGTCACATTTGTTTCCTCCCTTGTTGCAACGACCCTGTCTGAAGCAGTGAACATGTCACCTCTGCAGCCCATGTTCCCTGCACCCACCTCCCCTCACCACCATCCTGGGGATATTCCCGAGGTGCTGTTGCCTGACGTTTGGGCTGCCCACAAGCCAGGTGACACCTCTGTTCATCCCCTTGTGTGCTCTGGTAGTATGTGGAGGCTGGTTTTGCAAATGCATTGGGTGCCTTCCGCTGCAGAACAAATCCAAGAGTTTTGGTTTTTTGTTTATTGTTTGTTCAAGAAAGCGTCCTGGCCTGACAACACTTAAAACCCACAACACCCTTCAGGGCTGTGTGTATACATGATCCTACAAGATCTTCAAGTGGAAGGCATAAATTAAGTAAAAGATGGGCAAAAACATCTACCCCATAGGGTATGACAAGCAAGGCCAAAACTGATCTGTCATTGCCAAGCAGGAGGAACACAGGACATGGTAAGGACAGCCAGTGCCTGTGGGGTTTCCATCCTGCACCGCCCAGATCCAAAGCCCACCTGAAGTCCTGGGCAGGGCTGTCATTAGAGATGTGTGCACTTTGGCTTAGGTATTTACCAGCTGAGCTGAACTGGCGTCCCTCGGTGTCTCAGAGGTGTGACTCATGCTGCTGCAGGCACAAAGATGCCTGGGTTGCCTTGGGGCTCATATTTGGACTAAGTCTGGCAGGCAGTGAGCGCTGCCTCTATTCCCAGAACGAACCTTATACAAATGCTGGATCCAAACTATTTTGTCATCCTTGATGAATCCTGCTGCTATTAAGTCATTCCCCACGTTCCTTAGCTCGGAGCTCCTCCAGGATGTTTGGTATTGTTGGCCTTGCTGATGCCTACTCTGACAGAATTCTTATTTTTCCTCCCACACAGCTGCTAGTGGGAGGCACTGATTCATGACAATGACCTGCCCAATCCTGGAGCCAGAAGGCAGCCAGGGAGTGAGCTGAGCACCTGTGGCAGGAGCAGGCATCAGATGAAATAGCTCCCAGCCTGTGAATGGAGCTGGGGCCATTTACATCAGCAGAGGGTCTTTCCCCAGGAGTTTGAGGTGTTTTGGTGTGGGTGAGTATATCAGGACATATGGCTACTAAAATCAGTGTACAACAGGCCGTATATACATCCTATATAAATGTGTCTATTTCATTATTGAGCGTAGGTGATTTTATGTGGGGCATATGTTTTCTCACAACACAAAAGTTCATTTTAAAAATACCCTGTTCTGTAGGCTTTCCCTAATGACTATTTTTCCCCACACATCTGTTAGCCAACAACACATGACAGCATTTCTTCCTTAAAAGTAAAAACTGGCACATAGCACACAGGGCATGAAATAATAAGATGTGATTAAGACAGTAGCTGGAGCTAACCAAAGCCAGAAAATTCATGGCTGAAAGGTCAAACCTTTATTTAAATTGCCTTTGCAATGGCCTATTTATTTGCAGGTGCTTTGAATTAAGAGGGAAAGTTTTGTAATGAAATAACATCTGGTATGGAAAATCTCACCTCAGTTCAAGCTGAACAAAGTTTCACTCACACTAGAAGGTAGGTTCTTGTAATGGGAAATGCCAGTCAGCCTCAGGGCAGGTGACACTATTCAGCGTTATCTGTAATGACAGCATTTTGGGGTAAGACGCAGTACATGGACCTGGAATGCTGCTCAATGGGTGCTCAAATCAGCAGCTTCATCCAGGGAGACAAGGTGATTCTGTGATTAAAGATACTGAGGTGGGAACAGGGGAGATCGATGGTATGCCCTGCAAAATGTTTTCAGTGTGATCTTCACAAATTGGTTTGTTTTGAGTTCCCAGTAGCTTGTTCTGGGTAGCTGAGATCTTCAAAGAAGGAATGAGAGGACAGGGCATTTACACCCACATCTTTGCCTAACAGCTGCGGTTAGAGGTTGGAACAATATGGTTTTGTACCTGTGATCTGGGCCTCCTTATTTAAGAAGCGACTCACTGTGTGATCTATGAGGCTGACGTCTTTTTGCATCCTTGTCCCCTCGTCCTCCCTGGGTCTGGGGCTTCCCTGTGGGAGCGTTGCTGCTCTGGGCGTGGGCTGGGGGCCAAGAGAATCCAGACACAGCTGAAGGTGGCTGTGGGATAACTTGTACATGTTCTCAAAGCACTTCTTCCCTCAACAGGATGGCTGGATCTATAGGGAAGTTTCTTTGTTTTGTATTTTGAGGGGGCTTTTTTGTGATCTGAGTTCTCACTTCAGAAAGGAAAGACTGATCTCAAGTTTTGTGATGTGTTGGTGCTGGAAGCAGAAAGAGGTTCCCACAAGGCGAGTACCACAGGAAGCAATGAGAAACAGGTGCGTGTAGACAAAGTCCCATGTCTGGGTTTTAGTCTGGTGTTCAAGAATAAGCTCATTGCATGTGAATTACTGAGGAAAAAAATTGGGGTGAGGAAACACAGACTGTGGCTAAAGGCTGTTTTGGAAGCTGGAGGAGTCTTTCCAGAGGCAGCAGCAGATCAGGCTCAGAATGTGGTGGTGTGCTGGACAAGGGTGAGACTGATCTCTGGGTCCCTTCATCTTGTTCCTTATACCATGGGGTGGCGCTTCATGAGAGGAGATGGTATCAGCACCCAGCCTGCCATGAGGAGAAAGAAATGAGACCAATTAAGCACAAACACACCCTGTTTAGCATTTGTACCAAGCACCCTCAACAGTCCTAGTTCTGTGTTGTCCCCAGAGCTGCTCAGCCTAGGTGAGACAGTCCCCCATATACACTGTCTGGCCAGTGTTGAGTGCTCCTAACCTTGAATGGAGAGCTTTGCTCTAGTATAAGTTTGCCACACTTGACCCATTTGAGCTGAAATATCCCCCCGCTGAGGCAGCCATCCAACATGGTTCTGCATGGAGGAGGAGGCATGCAGGAGCTGTGTCTTCCCAAAGCCCGGGCATGATACACTGCAGATTCAGCATGCCTCATGTGAGAGCTGGTGAAGCCACCCACTATGGCTTGCTCTTCTTGTCCAGGGTAGCAGAGTCTCTTTCCGGGTCACTTTTCCTGCTTTTCCACTTGCATCACTTCTCCTGCCCCAGGGTTACAACTGGATGCTGGACCTTTCAGCAGGGCACATCAGCACATCTCCTGGGTTTTTATCCTCCCAGAGTGTTTAAAATGCTTTCAGCTCAGCCTTTCAGATGTCACGTGTAGTGGCTAGACTGAGTCACCCCCAACGGCCTCCTGTCTGAGTGTGACCAGCACCAGCTGCCAGCAGAAAGGCTGAGGAAACCCTGGGTTGTCACTTAATGCTGAGATATGGGGAGAGGTCCAAGGGAGCAGGCATGGCCACTTGTTGGAAATCCAGACAGGTTGTGACAAAGAGAACATCCCACACGTGTTTTTTCAAGAGACAGGCCTGAGGACGAGGTAGTGTGAGCATCAAAGGTGCTAAGGACCCCAGGGAGAGCTGGCATCACACCCTTCCCATGGGACCCTGGCACCCAGCTGGTCAAGGCCACCTTTGTCAGGTCTGGAGAGGAAAGCAGGGGCAGGTTCCCACATTAATACTCCTGAATACTGACTCCAGGTCACAGCTCTTGGCATCTGCTGGTTTCCACCTTGTGAAGACATTTAATCTTGAAGGAGCTCTTCTCTATATGATCTGGCAGGCTGTGTGCTGGCTTTGCATCCCTGATGGGGTGTCTGAAGCACATTGCAAGGGTTTTTGGCTGGAAATCTGCAGAGGCAAATGTGTGATGGGATTTTGAACGTCAGCAAAGGTGCCCATCGCTCTCTGCCTGGTGCCGCCCATAGGCTGCCAAGTGCCAGCTGCAACCTCCACTTCTTTCAGCAGGTGCTGCTCCATGAAAATTGGTAGCGCAGCAGGAACCCAATATCCGCTCTCTGGCAACCGCAAGGTCATAAACCTCTCATTGAGACTGGCTGCATGGATGGGATGGTGAATGAGCACCAGGCAGTGTGGCGCTGAGCTCCTGCCAGACTGTGCTTCTCTCTCTGACTAGGGAAAGATCTTTGGAGAAGGGACAGAGTGGTGGCCCTGATGTGGGGCCATAAGATCATAGAATCATTTTGGTTGGAAAAGACCTTTAAGAGCATTGAGTCCAGCCATTAACCTAACACTGCTAAGTCCACCCTCTAAACCACATCCCTAGGAACCTCATCTACGCATCTTTTAAACACCTCCAGGGATGGTGACCCAACCACTTCCCTGGACAGCCTGTTCCAGTTCAGCACTGTTCAAAAATTACTGGAAAATGGCTACTCTGACCATGCTTTTAAAACACAGCTAACGTGTTATATTAAAAAAATAGGTTCTGTGATGTTCAACTGGAGAATTTTTTGTGCAGAAGTCATAGGTTAAGATAGAAGCAAATTTGGTAGTGGCTGTTTCTCAAGCTATATAAGATGCATCAATCAGTGATAGTTAAAAGTGTTAGATTATGTAGCTTGTAGGTATTTTGTTAAATAAAAATTTATTCTTATATCAACAATCTTGACTTTTGCTATTATTGCATCTTTTATAAGCTGAAACCCTTTCTTATTGTGAGCACTCCACATAAAATTCAACTTGAAAAAGGGTCGTAGCAGAAGAATAGGAAATGTTGAGAATACATCTTGGTTTAACCCGAGTTGGCAATACAACCACGATAGCCGCTCACTCACCCCCTCCCGACCCCTCAGATAGGGGAGAGAATCGAAAGGGAAGGGAGAGACTTGGATTGAGATAAACACAGTTTAATAACAAAATACTAATACACTACTAATAAATATATATACAAAATAGAAACAGAATATAAAATAAAAGATACTCAATGCAATTCCTCACAAACTCTGTCCACACCGAGCAGCCAGTCCCAGGAAACAGCACCTGGTCCCGAACAGCCAATCCCAGAGAGAGAAAAAAGAAAAAAAAAAAAAAAAAAGGGCCAGAAAGGCCCAGAGGCCTCTGCAAAACAGCAAAAGACCAAATTAAATTTCCCAAACAGAACTCCCTCGGCTCCAACAAAAAGAGTGAAGGCCAAGAAGTGAGTGAGAGACCAGAAGATCCCGACTCTACTTAAATATGAAGCATGACACTAATGGGATGCAATACTCTTTTTGATCAGTCTGGATGTCAGCCAAGCTCTGCCCCATCCATGTCCCCCTTCCTGGCTGCCTCACACCTGTATGCAGAGCTCAGAACATCCTTGGCTCTCAGACCAGAGCAATTAAAAACATTAACTCTGTCCCAGGGTGTTATCTCTTGTTCTCAAACTAAGTCCAAATAATGACTGTGCTCGCTATAGAAAATAAAGGTTTCTAACTGCATGAAGAAAATTAACTCATTTTCAGTCAAACCAGCACAGAATACCACAGAGATTTTGTATGATGTTGCTTAGCAAATGCATGTTTTTTAAATATGAAAAAAACAAAAAACAAAAAACAAAAAACAACAACAAAAAGAAAAAAAAAAAAACAGAACAAACACCAAACCCACAAACAAACAACAATAGAAAAACTGTTCAGAAGTATGTAAGAATGGAATTTCAGTTGGAATGGCCATGGGAAAGTGAACTGGCCTGATAAGGATGCTCAGATTTCAGACTGCTAGTTATTTCTTCTTTCAGTGACAGCATTCAAATCATAGTACACAAAATAAAGGGTCAATGAGAAATAAGAACTGATTTTCCATCTTCTGTAGAATTCATTTTAAAGTAATGAATTTTAAGAAAAAAATGAAAGTGATCTAATCCAGTTAAAGAACAAGGTTTTAATTAGGCAAAAGACATTACTTACTTAATTGGTTTTCAGTTATATTCCTCTGTTCCATAAGAAGAGTTCAGAGGAGGTTTTGCTTTTCCATTACCAAATCAAATCTGTCGAAGACTCACGCAAAGGAGTATTTTTCCCCAGTTGAGATCCACATGTAGCACCTGTGCTTGGAGCTTTGGTGTGCCCGTGCTACCTGGTTTCTTTGTACAGAGGTGGCAAAGCCAGAAGGTTTGTGACCATCCATGTTTGAAGGACCTAAATTAATGCTACTGGCAGATGGATGGAGAATAAAGACTCAAATTAATGCCTCCCTGAGGGAAAGACAATTAAGTCAGTCAGCTCATGTCCATTCTGCCAGGCAGTCACTCAGCACTTGTCCTGTCAGCTGGGCAGTACTTGCACAGCTCCAGGCTGCAGCTTGTCCCACCAAAATCATTGGGATGACAGGGAGGGAGGTGGGAATAGGGAACTGGGGCAGGTGGGTGGCTGGGCTGGGATGTGGGAGCAAGCTGGGGAGCAAAATCATTTGGTTCATGTGTCATCAATTCTGCCTCTTGCAGAATAGCTTTTCTACTCTGAAAAGCTGCTGATTATCTTTGAGAGGGTGGTTTCTTAGTTATTCCAGGGATGGAGGGAAGGTTCAGGTTGCATTTGGAACCCTGCATTTTTGGGGAGCTAAACTCTGGGCACTCCTCCTGCAAGGAGAAGCCGTTACTGCCACTTGGCTTGCAGAGCTGCTGTTTGGCTTTTTCCCACTGATTTCTCTCATTCACAGCTGCTCATTCCTGCTGACTTTATGAATGATGGTGGCTGCTTTTGCAGAGGTTGGGGTGACGCTGCAGTGGCAGGCAGGGTGTTTTGCGAAACATCAGGTCAGCACTGAAACACAGGTCCTCTGCCTCGCTGTCAGGGTGGTCTGAGGTCCCTGGAGTCATAATGGACGGAGATGAGACTGGAAAAGAACTTGGGACCTGGAGGGTGGTGGTGTCCAGTGAACAGGGGGGCTCTGTGTGAGAAAGGCAACATCCCTGTCTGGCCCTGCCATGTCAGCGTGGCAATTTGCAAAGGAATCACAACTATCATATGCCTCTGGAAAATTGTCCCTCTGTCACAAATATAGGTAATTATGTTCTTACCCAGGAGGGAATGCCTGAAAACTCAGGTGTCTGCAGCAAAGCCTAAAATGACAGGCCAGGGATGTGCTTTCTGCTCTTGGCTCTCAGCTGGTATCATTTGAACGTGGTTTCTGAAGTCAGTAGAACTAGACAAATTTATACTGATGGAGTATCCACCAGGTATTTTCAGTTCCCAAGGCTGCCTTTAAACTTAAGCCTCTTAAGCCTTTTTTTATAAGCATACGGTGTTTCACACAGAGAGCCTAAAAGTCTTAAAATCAGGATGTACAAAAGAAAAAAAGGTTCTTCTAGTGGGAAGAGTTCTTAGCAAAAACTCCTCTTGCATTCTGCAGGTTTTGTTTTCTTTCATAGGGTTGTTTTACAGCTGGGTTTCTGTTTTTAGTGCCAATGGCAATTGAAAGCAGGTGATTGAAAATGTATTTGGCAATTCCCTTTGCTGTGTGAGTACTGGTATCATGAAATAGCTCTAAGCACTGCTTTCAGTCTGGAATTATGTGCAAGGGCATAATGGGATTTTTTCTTTGGTACATATGTTGTTCAACATAAGAAGTTTCCTTTTAAATCATCACGGTCTGCTGCAGAAATCTGTATCTTTTTATCTTATGAAACTGAAATTTGCCTCTGAAATTTCCATGACACTATCAACCACAGAACAATATTGTTCTTACCAAACAGAACCCTTGCCGAGAGTTGATGTGCTATAAATATTTAAATAAACGAATTACTAAGTAAGCCAGACTAGGCCCCAGTCTGTAAATATTAAATGGAACATACACAGTTGACAAAATGCAGGCAGAAACACTGAATGGGGCTGTTTCATTACCTAAATGAAATTATTTGCCATGCAAAGGCAACTGTAAAAGTAGTTTTGCTTAATGACGAGCAGCACTCAAAATACAAGGGCCTAAGTCAGCATTTTGCATGCTGAAAGAAATTTCCATCCTGTTTTACCGTCTACTGCACAAGCCCCAAACTTCTTCACCAGTGAGGTTACCAGCATGGCTAATGGCATACTTTAAAAAGAAATGTTGGGGAGGGTTGGGCAGGGGTTGTTCTGTGGGGATTTTTTTTGAGGGGGGCTGGGCCCTGGGTGTGCAGCTCCCCTGTACACAGCTGAAAGGTGAGATGCCCCGTAGCTCTGGGGCTGCTCTCTGGGCAAATCAGGAATTTATACCGAGGTGAAAAGTGGCAGTGCGGATACGATGAAGAGACTTGAAACTAAAAACCCCCGCAGTGCAACAGTTTTAGGCAAATTCCTACTTTCTTTTGTAGGAGGGCGGGAAACATGTGCGTTGATTCTCATCAATGTCACCTTTCCCATGGATGCCGTACCAATGTAATTGCAAGAGCCAAGTTGCATTTAACCCTGGAGCAAGCAAGGTTGTCGAGCTCCTGTCGGGGAAGGACCTAGAAGTGTCACTGCTTTTTAGTGGTGATCATGCTGACAGTGCAGTATGGAAAAACTGCTCTTTGTTCTTTAGGCCCCGAAGTCTGGGCTTTATTTATGTATTTACTTTTGTATTGCAGCATAATCTAATTCTTTTCCCATCTGAGCTGGCAAACACTGAGGGAGGGAGGGTGGAATGACTTGAGGGGAGATAGGTGTGTGTGGGTAACGTATGTGAAGGTGTCCGTGTGGAAAACCTGGGATGTTGGGGAAATGGTCATTTACACTTTGTCTTTCCTCTCTCACTTACCTGTGTTTGGGGTTCCTGGTTTTTGGTTGGTTGGTTTTTTTTTTCTGCTGCTATCTTTACATCTTCCATAGGCTGTGAATGTATCCACAGGCTCTGAAGATTTCTATCAGCTGGCATAGGACTTTTTCCAGAAGACCATAGCAGTGTCTGTGCCTATATTTTTAAGATCCTGTAACATCTATGACATGTTTTATATGCATATTTTAAACCTCTTTTCAGTCTGGCCATTTGACCTCATTTCTGTAGTATAGGTGTATCACTGAAGACAAGCTAGGAGGATCCTGCATGGCAGAGAAGAGGTTTACAAGCAAGCAAAATCTTCTTTTGTTAAAAAAAAATGAGAAAGACAATTCAAGAAGAGTCAGCCTGAACTTTAGATTTTCATTGGATAAAGTCTTTGAAACTAAATACTAGTAGTCGGTTTCTAGCAGTTTCTGTACTGCCTAAGAGCATGTGGCATTAACAAAACCCCACTGTGTAAGGTACTACATAAATATAGAAAGGGAAAAAAAAGATAGTTGCCCACGCTACAGAAATTCCACATTTGTATCACACGAGGTCTCTTCACAACTCCTGTGTCTCTCAACCGGAGCTCACTTTGCTGGGTGGTTCATTGATACCATGTGACAGGCATGTTTAACTTTCAAGGAAAAATGTCCCCAAAACATTTCAGTGGAGGCAAAACGTGCGCATTTTATATTTAAATTGGAAGCTGGTTATTGTGTAAATACAGAATTAGGTGGTTTTGTATCTTGGTGCACTTAGGTGGTTGGCATCACGTGGATTCAGCATTGCTGTAAGGGTGCATTTTTAATCACTGTTGGGTTTCAGATGACAGAAGGGCTAAACTGAAACGTGCAGACTGACCATCCCTTACAAATAACAAACTGTACCAGGCCAATCCACCCTGCAGTCTGCTGCAGAGTGTGCTTAGAAGCATTTTGCTTTATCTAATAGCACTATCAATTCAGCTCAAGCAGACACTGTTCCCGATACCTCTGTCCCTGTCATTTGTCAGCTCCTCCCGTAGCTCAACAAGCAAGCTCCATTCATCAGTATCACTGCAGGTGCTTGATACAGGATAAATATAATACTCTTTGCTCAATGAGAAGGAGATCTGAATGTGGTCCTGGCTGCCACCTCTCACAGAGGCTTTGACTGGAGACATGCAAAGATTTAGGGGTGTATACAGACATATGCACCCCTGAAGGGTTGCCCCATCTGCCTTTCCCTGTCTGGATGCAGCGCAGATGAGAGCCGGCGGAGCACTGGCTTCTTCCCCCTCCAGTGGATGTGTCTGATGGATTTTAACTCCTCTGAAGTCTGTTGCCATAGAACAGGGAGATGAGCTGGGCACCTGATCCTGCCTCACCTGTAGAGCTACTAAGATGATAATTGAATTCCTGGGATGTGGTTCAACTACATGTTGCTCCAACTCTAAGCCACTGTAACAGTTGATATGAGTGACCTATGAGTAGATATATATATATATATGGTAATGTATAATGGCAGCAAAGCCTAAGCATCTGTGCAACTCCGTTATCCGTTATGTTGCAACCAGCACAGCATATGCATAAACCTCTGAAAGGATTTACACTGCCATTAGTGAAGCTAGAGAGATGGTGTCCCTTGAGGTGCTGGCTTTTCAGCTTTGTTTGTGTTTTTCTCCAGATCCATCCCCTTAGCACTTTCTGAATGAAACAGGCTGCAGGATTTTCATTCTGTGAAAACTAATTGGCATCAAAGAATGAAGATAATCCCCGAGCACATCTAATTAGAGGAGAGCAATCCTCATATTCTCTGAGCAGTCTCCTCTCCATTTAGAAGGAGCTCAGACACAGAAACTCACTTGTCATCCTTTGAAGTTCTAGCTGCTAGGATGAGCCAAATGTGATTTTTTTTTAAAGCATTTGAGAGAATCCAGAAGGACAAATACTGTTTATCTGTAGAGTGATAGGTTGTCACAACATTATGAGGCGTGTATATCACTGCAATTGGAGCTCTGACATATCTGAGAAGGGAGGTTGGGGTGTGCCAATCAACTGATGGAGTGAAATATGCCACTGCCTGCTGTAATTCTGACTTAATGCAGTCACATCTCTTTCCTAACCTGAGGGTAAGCTCGTGCCAGCTGATACCTGGCTGTAAAAGTCCACGTGAAGCGACACTGTTTTGAAAATACAGGCTGACTAAATTAACTGCAGGCAAGGTGCTTGGATTGTCTGTCTGGTTTTCCAGCACTGGCAGAAAAGTCTGTGGATGTTAGGTAGGATGGCAGGATGTTTTGAAATCCTACCATTGAGTGCTGAAGATGGAATTAGATATAATCCATCCAGTTTGGTACCAGTTCTTGTCATGGACCTCTTGGGTGACCTCCTGCAGAACTTCTGCAAATCTTTGTAACCTCGATTCTGATCAAATCTGAAGGCATTAACGTGTGCTCCCAGTTGACCCTGATATAGCTGATGGTAAAACATGCCCCCAGAGTCCTTTAGCGTCTTCCCTTATCAATGGCAAATACAGGACTTACTGATCCTTCAGGATCAGCCCACACAATGCTGAGGTGAGGGAGCATTTCAGAGAAATCCTGCAAGTCAAATATAAATAAATGAACCAACACGGAGAAAACAGCCAGGAAGCCCCAGTGGTTGCTGCTGCAGTGCAAGGGGTGGATTAGCAGCCACATGAGGCAGGGATGTGGAATTGTTAACCTCATCTGTCCTGCAGCAAGAAGGTTTTTGTAGCGGTGGTGATACCAGCTATCAATTGGACTTGTGCAATACAGGTACTTAGTGCAAATACCTCATAAATGCTCAAATAGCTGCCTATTTTTATTCAGCATCTTTGTATCACTTGCCCCTTTTGACTGTCATACCGAAGATAAGTATAGTCAAGCAAATGCTGGAGTAGAGTGATTACACAAGGGTAACCAGAGAGTGCTATTTATAGGCCTGGGGAAGCAGAGAATGCTTAAATGGCAAATGTTTCACCTAAAATTCTTTCTTATGAGAAGCTGAGAAGGTTTGAGGCCAGGCTGAATCCTCACATAGACAAGGGCGGACATGGGGTCTTGGAGCCCATGATTTTCTTCACAGTCTTCTGAACTGGGCTCTCGATTTCACACAGTCAAGGCTGGTGATTTCCAAAGAAGCATCTGCCTGTGGAGATGTGGCTTGTATAGGCAGTACAGGAACAGCAGGAGGCTGAGGAACCAGAGAAGATGTTGCAGGGCTGCTTTGCTTTTCCTGGTGGCCAGGTAACTGGGTTCTGTTGTTTTGCAGGAACTGTAATCTGAATGAAAGGTGAACGAGGTATCTGTCTTTGCCTCCTGGAAGTTAAAGGCCATCTCCTGAAAGAAGCTGCAAACGGAACTGAAGTTCCTGGCTTCCTTTGCACACAGATGAAGCTGCATGTGAATTTTACTGAAGTGTTGTGTCCTTGTGTCCTTGTGTCCTGTTTCCTATGTTTAAAGCATGTATGGTTATAGCAGCCTGTCGTTGTTAATACACAAATCTGTATGCAGAACAATAATAGAGATAACTGCCGTTTTGATGTATAGAAACACAGAATCATAGAGTGTTTTGGGTTGGAAGGGACCCTCAAAGCTCATCTAGTGCAACCCTTTCCCTGAGCAGGGACATCTTCACCCAGATCAGGTTGCTCAAAGCCCTGTCCAGCCTGGCCTGAGATGTCTCCAGGGATGGGGCATCAACCACCTCTCTGGGCAACCTGGGCCAGTGTTTCACGCCCCTCAGTGTAAAAAATAGATCCATTGTCCTCCATGAACAGCAGCAATTAGAAGGCCAACTGCTTAGCTGAAAAATACACATGATTTGCAAATGGCCCTCTAAGAGTTAATGAAAGGAAAAGCCAAACAAGTCCTAGTCTTACAGTGTCTTTGCCTGTCTCTGAAGAGAACTGGGAGGAGTGTTCAGACTTGCTCTGTGGTGAGCTCACCGTAGCTTGTCATTTGTGCTTTCCAGCCCATCAAGGACTAATCGGGACAGTGGGAGCTGTTTAAGAAAATTATGTAAAACTTGATCTCTGTAGGTTTGCTCTGGCTCCCCAGAGCATCATCACAGTAAATAGGAGGTTTGCCTGTGGAGTTGGATGCTGAGCAGTGATTTCCCTGGTAAAACTCTTGAGGAATTTCACTCACCAGATATAAGTACAGGGATCACTTCCCTGTCATTCTCTAGTTCTGGGTTTGCTGTGTGTGCCGTGGGTGTGCAATGACATGAGCAGAAGGGACAGAAACCTTGCAGGGAAAAAAAAATAATAATAAAAAAGCCTGCTGCAGCACCTGAAGAGGCTTTAATGGGAAATGGACGTGTAAACACACCGAGGATTTCTTATGAAAGCTGTTCCAAAGGGATGGGTTACCGCACCTACTCCGTGACGGTGGGAAAGACGTGAAGGTGACACCGCAGCCTCTGCGCTGGGGGAAGGGGCAGGGAGACCCCGCTTCTCTCATTTTCTGAAGAAATGGCAGGGCTGGGGGGTATAAAGTGGTATTGGGGATATTCAGTGGGGGCAGAAGGAAGAGAGATGCGGTAGTTGCAAAGGAAGGGAAGATGAGCTCGGCTTTCCCTGGCAGAAACTTCCCCCGCTCTGGCGAGCCGCGGGGGCCGGGAAGGCGGGGGGGACGGACCACGGGGGTCCCGCGGCTGCGGGCGGCGCCGCTGTGGGGGAGAGGACAAGGCGGGGGAGAGGACAAGGGGGGAGAGAGGACAAGGGAGGGGGAGGGGGCGGCGGCTGCACCGCCCCCGGGGGCTCGCAGTGACGCACGCTCCCGGCGGGGCCCCCCGCCCGTCCCCTCCGCCCCCGCTCCCCCCTTTAAATAGCGGCGAGCCGCCGAAGCGCGCCGAGCGGAGCGGAGCATGGGGCTGCCGGCGCTGCTCGGGCTGCTGGCGGCCGCCGCCCTAGCAGGTGAGCGGGCTGGAGGGCGCGCTCCCCCACCCCACCCCGAGGGAGAGGCGAAGGAAAAGCCCCACCGGGCGCGGGGTGGTTGGAAGGGGTTTTGCCTCTGAAGAGAGGTGACGCCATGGGTGGGTGTATGACGTCATGCCCGGCCCGCCCTGCGTCACCTCGGATCGCCCCTCCGGCCGCAGCGGTGAGAGGCTGGGAGGGGGGCGGGGGGCTGCCCGGAGCTGCGCCCCGGCTGCTGCCGGGCGAGGGGCCACCGGCCGGGTCCCCCTCACTGTGCGGGGGCTGGTCGGCTGCTCTTCGGTTATTATTTATTAACTGCTCTTCGGTCATTACCCTCCCCAGTGCAGTTTCTTTCCACAAAGGCTTCTCGGTGTAATATTCTTTGAGCTGTGCTGCTATGTTTTTGCTATCTATCTCTTGATACCAGAGAGATGATTGTAAGATAGCGGGTCTGCGACTTTAACTAACAGAAAATGTTTTCGGCATGTGGTATTAAATATTAAAGCCAAGCTGTGAAATTAAGATTATGCACAACAGGGTGAGGTGAGATAATGGCTTTATAGCTTTTTATGCATACTGTATTATTTCTTGGAAGAATTGGTGTCATTCTGGGTTGAGTAATTCAGCTTTAGGTATATTAGAGGTCTCCACGTGGAAGTGTGTCTGGGACGTGTACAGAAACTCTATAATGAAGTCTACTCACTTCACGTGCCTTCATTGTAATCAAAGGGGTGGGTGGAGGATGGGAGGAGAGACCCCAACCCAGATAAGCTCACCAGACTTACTCTGCAGACCCCGTGGGGATTTCTTACCAGATTTTTTTTCCTGTTTTTTATGCCATCAAACAGGTCAGGTACCTTTTCACATCCTTTTTGGCTATCTTGCTTTGAAATGCCAGCTATAATCAACTAAGGAGTTTGTTTGGGGCTGGGAATCAGTGAAACACTAGCGTCAAGAACTTTCTAGTGCTCCTTCTGCAAATCAATACGCCGAAGTTTCTGTGATCTTTCCTAGGAAAGGTTTTTGCTGACATTTTGATGAGTGATGGCACTGCACTGAGTCATTGGCATTTATGAAACAAAGCCATGGGGGGATTTCATCAGGGACCGACCAGAAGATCTGTTCCAATCTCAGATGCAAGCAAAAGTCATGTGAATTTATCCTGCATTTCTCAGCCTTTTTCACGATCTTCATCAGCTCTCAGCACTTCTGCAAAATCAGATAATCTGATGGTAACTGCCTGCGTAGATTTGCTTCAGGAGAGGAAAGCAGACCCAAGGTGTTGCTTTACTTTGTGGGTCTGTGGTCTGTTTCGTCTGCATGGGCAGGGGAAGGGAGCGTGCTCTGACCTTGCTTCTGCTGTGAAACCCTGCAGTTGTGCCATCTGCTGTGGCCCCACAAGCCCCGTGGGTGGGTGCCCTGCAGCCCCACACTGGTGCTGGGGCAATGGTTTCACCCCTCCAGAACACACGTGGAGAGGAAGGCAGAGGTGTTGGCCAGCGTCTCCAGCTGGCAGGTGGCCCTGCGGGAGCTCTTGCCAGCAGGCACAGGCTGGCCCTGCCAGCACCATTGTAAAGTGGGGCATGCTGGCTCCCCACAGGCTTCCTATCTTGGCTCTGGCAAAGCAGATGCCTCAATATGTTATTTCAGGCTCTGCAGTGGATTGAATATTCATTTTGTTCCTCTGGGCAGGGTAATATGACGTGTCCAATACCATTTGCTTCTTCTGACATTGTTATGATAGCCTAATGCTTCCTCTTTTTCTCTGCATGTCAGCTTTCATCATTAACCAAGCACTTCCTTAACAGTCATTAATCTCTCTGTAAACCTCCTTGGAGAGATGGCAGCTTTGGAATGACAGGGCAGGGGTGGTCAGTACAACCTGACTTTGTATTTCCTCACCAGCAACATAGTGCTTGAGAAGCAGACTGAAGCTGGCACCTCTAATAGCAAAAGACATTCAGAAGTTTGTTCTGTGCTTTATTACATCAACTGGATGCAACTCACAGGAGATGTGCTGTGGCAGTATCACTGAAAGGACAAAACCAGATGTTTGCCTTTGGGCTGGGGGACCATAGGAGCCTCATCAAGAAGAGCCAGCGAAGCAGGTTGTCACCTCTGCTTATGTGTAAGTGGTGACTGTGACTTGCTCATGCCCTAAGAGCAGTGTCTCCAACCCCTGTGGGACTGGAGAATGCCCTTTTGGTGGATAATGCTTTTTTTATTAGAAGAACCTATGCTGCCAGTCTCCTGTCCCTGCATGTCCATACATCCTTACCTTCCGTGCTCTGGTGGAGGATGCAGGCAGGTTAGACTGCAGCAACATCAACACTGTGCAGTGTGGTAGTTATTTGCATACTAAGTTAGTAAATAAAGAAAACTGAAGCCTGGCTCAGTCAGCACTGAATGCAGAAGATGGGGGAGTGAGTTGGCTGTGTATAGCACCATCTCCCCCGTACACCACCTGGCACTCTGGGGAAGTGATGGGATAGGGATATGGTGCTATTTTAGGGGAATCCCTTCTGTGCTATCCCTGTGTGGGTTCCCTTCTCTGATCACAGTTGTACGTGCAGAGAAGAGACAGGGGCTGGTGAAGCACATTCCTGCATATGTGTTTGGGGGAGCAAAAATAGAGGACGGTAGAAATATTGAGAGTATTATTGCATTGTGTTCAGTTATTACACACAGAGCCACCGCTGAAGGAGATGTCTGTTTCTTCACAGACACAGAAAAGAAAGGTCTTGCTGCTTCCAAAAGCACAAGGCTATGCGCTCCTGTCCACTTTGAAGGAAACGTTCTTGGGGCAGTGTTAGTTTTCCTGATGCTGTAAGGTAAACTGACCCCTTTCATCTCCATCATCTGCTCTGTGTTCATCTGGTCCAGAAGATCTCTTGCTGTCCCAACTGAGCAGCATTGCAGAGGGGGTGGTAGGTGTATGTGAGGCTGTCCTGACTTGTGTAAGGACTTCAGAACTGCACTCCAAGCTGTACATTTCTGTACTGTGATTATGTACCACGCAGTAAGGCTGTGAAGCTGTGATACAATAAACCTTGCTTCTCTGTACCTGTGTGTGGCTGGCAGACTTGCTTGACCTCATTTCTACGAATCTCAAGGTGGATGACAACATAGTTTATTAATATGCACAGCAGACAAACTCATTAACCAGCTGGAGACCTATCGCAACAGTGGTGGCAAAATAAAGCAGCACGGTGGATTCATTTGCAACAGCTTCTTTCCAAGAGTAAATACCTTGGACCAGGTGCTGTAGATCTGGTGGAAGAAGGTGTTACTTACCCCACGGGTCCTCAGGACAGACAAGACACAGGTTGTGCCACTTCCTTACAGAGCTGTGTTTTCCACTGGGATTTGATTTATTTATTTATTTAGGTTTTTTTTAATTATTTTTATTTTTTACTCATTTATTGGAGTGATAATGGACCACTCAGTGAATGGAAGTTTTCCTGTCCCTTCTGCCTCCGTCCTTCCCTTCAGGACCTGCATCCTATACAAATGAGACAGGATCTCTCCAGTGGGACTGGGACAGTGGTTGCTTTAAAGCTTTGAAGAATGGTCTCCTGTTGGGGAGCGGGGCCACCCATAGCCCCTTGCAGAAGCCAAAAGATTCTTGGGGTGCAAACAATCCTTGCTTGTTTCCTGTTTGTTGTTTTGTTTGGTTTTTTGTTTGTTTGTTTTTTAAATTTGGGGTGTGTGTGGTGTTTTTTGTTTTGGTTTGGTTTATTTTTACCACAAAACAGGTACAACTACATAAAGACCTGACTTGCAATAAAGCTCCCATCTTGGAATTTAAGCATTGCTTTCTGATTTTGGATGTGTTTTCTTCTTTTGTTAGAAAGGTCAACATGCCTCTTCTCTCCTGCTAGGCTGCAACTTTACATTGCTTTTCCATCTTGAATAAAAAAAAGATGTAATGCAAAATGTGTGTGGTTTACTGACCTGCCAGCCAAGAACTCAAGCCATCTCATCAGCCCAGTTTGACTGAGGATTCCTGTCGGTGATGCTTGTTGCCAGGGTTAATGAGTCTGTAATAACTGTTTTTTCTTCTAGGTGTCAGCACAGTTCCAGTGGAAATAGACCATGTTGAAGAAATGGTGAGTAGATGTATATCGAAACGAATTTCAGAAAATATCAGTCACATGCTCTCCATATTTTGTCTTTAAACTCTCAGGGTAATGTGTTGGGTTTTTTTTTCCTAAGGGCGAACTCTTAAGAGATCATATCAGTCACGTGGAAATCAGAGTCCCTTTAGTTGTTGGAAGATATCTGCATGCACTTTGGTGCATTTGATGAAAATGGAAGCTGGCTGCTTGTGCCAGTGTGGTACTTATTAAACTCTGTTTTACAGCTGTCTGAAAAATTACCTGAAATATTATTTGATGACACATGTTGTTGGAGCCTAAAAAGTGAGACAGCAAATTTGAAAATGGATTAAATATCTGCAGTTGCTATGTAATGGACTCTCTAATGCAGTACTCTCATCTCCTACTTTGGAAGGAGATTCTTAACCTGTTTGATTAAATAAATGTCAATAGCTGTTCTCAGCACCTCTAAGCTGACATCAGACCATCTTCACTGGTTGATAGTGTGATCATTTAGATTAATTAACATCTAGTAATAACTAAAAACAGTTGAAAGATAAATGGCCATATGAATATTTTGTCTCCTCCCATCCAGCCACCCACATCATCAGGTGTATGAGGGTCTCAGGGTGACAATCTGAGTGCTCACCCACAACCAGCAACTTCAACACCTGAAGGTCCTTTTGCATGAGTTTGTACTGAAGTCCTGCTTTGGGTGATTAGGGTTAGAGGGGGTTGTGTGACTTTCCTAAATCGCTTGATTTCCAGTGCTTCCAGAAGACTGTCCTGTTGGATGTTAAGTGCTAAAAGAGGCAGAGCTTACAGCACACACGTATGAAAAAGCATGGAGCCTATCATTTACAGAGGTGGTTTTGGTTCATTGGAGATCCAAGCAATACTTGTAGTAACACCTTTGTAGAACCCTCATTTGGGCAGATATAGGGTTTGATCCTCATCTTTTGAACACAGAATCATAAGGTTTTTTAGATTGGAAAGGACCTTTAAGATGATTGACTTGCTGTTAACCTAAGACTGTCAAGTCCACCTCTAAACTGTTGGTTTTGGTTGGTTGGTTTGTTTGTAGGATGCTGTTACCATATGTTGTTTGACTCTCCTTTGTACTGACAAGGGTATTAAATATTTAAAAATGTACAAAAGGAGCCTGTTACCTGTGCAAACAAAAGGGGAGATAAAAAGAGCTAATGACTATTTTCTCTTACTGGCATGGGAGTGAGGAGCGAAGCACTTGTTGCCCAAATGCACAGGAAGTTGTGGTAGAGCTGGGGGTTACTCAAAACTCAAATATTAGGCTGAACTCTAATCATAAACTAACCTTCCTCACTAACTGAGTCAGAGGTAGGATTTTCGTTTTTGCTATGACAATTTTTTTCTGCTATTTTGTTTCTTCTAGGTAACACGGTGCATAGTGGAAGTTCTGTCTAATGCTCTATCTAAGCCAAATGCACCACCGATTAATCCTGAATGCAAAGAAATCCTGAAGAAGAGTAAGTACATTATCTGAACTTGTGAAAGGAATTTGGTAGATGGATTATCTGTTGTGTTGGAGCTGGCAAACTGTTATTTCAGCCCCTGTGAATCTGGTGCCTCCAGATTTCAGTGCCAGAATTCATATTTCACAGAATCACAGAATGGTTGGGGTTGGAGTGGACCTCTGGAGATCATCTAGTGTATCCCACCTGCTAAAACAGGTTCACCAGAGCAGATTGCACAGGACTGCATCCAGAGAAGGAGACTCCACAGCCTCTCTGGGCAGCCTGTTCCAGTGCTCTGTCACCCACACGGTGAAGAAGTTTCTTCTCATGTTTACGTGGAACCTCTTATGCTTCAGTCAATACCTGTTGCCGCTCATCCTCTCATTGGGCACCACTGAAAAGAGTCTGGTCCCATCCTCTTGACACCCACCCTTGAGATATTTATAAGCATAAATAAGACCCCTCTTAGCCTTTTTTTCTCCAGGCTGAACAGACCCAGCTCTCTGTCTTTCCTCATAAGAAAGATGATCCAGACCCCTCATCATCTCTGTAGCCCTCCGCTGGTCTCTCTCTAGTAATTCCTTGTCCTTCTTAAAATGGGGAGCCGAGAACTGGCCTCAGTACTGCAAATGGGGCTTCACCAGGGCAGGGTAGAGGGGAAGGATAAATAACCTCCCTTGACCTGCTGGTCACACTTCCTAACACACCCCAGGTACCATTGGCCATCTTGGCCACAAGAGCACATTGCTAGCTCATGGTCAGCCTGTTGTTGATGCTGTGCCAAACTGCAGAATGCATCTTTCTTTTCTGTGCAGTTATATTTATCTAATTAGAGAACAATAAAAAGGCTCTTGAACTTACGTGCCAGCAAGAAGTAATAATGAAACCCATCTGTCTCCTGCTCGTTTATAGAGGAATAATGCACAGCCCTAATACAGTTCTCAGAAGAGGGTGGGTTTTGGGATTTGGGAATACATGTGTCTAACTCAGCCTCAAATTTCTAGGAGATGCCATCAGGCATCACGCCTGGTGTTAATTTCAGAGAAAAAGTATATATTTACTATGTTTTGGAAAATAAAAAAAACCCAACAACCTACTTGCTGGAAAGAGAGGGTAAGGACTATATTTTTTCCATTACACAGATATTCTCCAAGAATATGAGATGAGAGGCTTTTCAGAAATAATGAGCTATTTTTAAGCCTGTGCAGCTATTTTATGAAAACTTTTAGGATATGTGATCTATTTCTGATGTTACTCAGCCACAAGCGAAGCAGAAATATCTTCATAGAAATATA
Source organism: Streptopelia decaocto (assembly GCF_964273445.1). Classification (NCBI taxonomy): domain Eukaryota; kingdom Metazoa; phylum Chordata; class Aves; order Columbiformes; family Columbidae; genus Streptopelia; species Streptopelia decaocto. Next base: position 10,876,526 of record NC_138656.1, on the reverse strand, counting down.
CTGTTACCATTGTGATCAGAGTCAGACTTTCATTTACCATTTTGGAAGTAGTGGCAGGAGCATGATTTGATTAAATATAAATGTTGCAAAGTAATGGATTTCTTTTTTTTTTTTTTCAGTCAATTTAGAACTTTTAAAATTTGATTTAAGCCCCGGATATTTTCAAATAGATGAAATAAATTGTTGTCTTTTTTGTGAATAAGCGTAAGTAATGGGTAAGGCCTGACATTCAAAGAACTGAACAAATCCCGATCCCATTGATTTTTTTAATGGGAATGAGAGTTTATTTATTTTAATACTACAATCACAGACAAAGAAAAAAGCCAAAGAGGAAAATTTATTCTGAAAATTTCAATGGAACTTTTAAAACGCCTAATTAAAAAAAAGTTAATGTTTTTTCTAGGCAACATGCAAAACATTAGAAAATAACAAATTTTAAAAGCCGAATTAAAACCTGAATTCTGTCCAAATCTTCTTGCTACTTTGGGAAGCCAGTTATGTATTTAAACTGAAATAACACTTCGGTGGAGAGGTGGATTACCTCATTATGCTGCTTTTCTTATTGTAGGTGGTAGAAACGACAGAGAGAGAAGTGAAAACAGCCAGCCTGAAATGAGGCATTTGAAAAACCCAGTAGAAATGGAAAAGCATCATAGCGGGAGCGTGGAGAAAGAACAAAGTCAGGCAGAAGAAGAATCTAAAATGTACGTGAAAGGAAGTGATGAGGAGAAACTTGCTCACGAAGAAGGTAAAAGCAAGGAAGAGGAGGATGGGCACCACACACCTGTTCAAGAAGAGAGACTTCATACAGAAGAAAAGAAACACTATCAGGAAATCAGAAGAGAGGAGGAAAAGAGCTACCACAGTGAAGAAGAAAGCAAAGAGAGTGAGCGTCACGACGAAGACGTAGAGCATGCTGTTCTCAACAAGAAGTCCCACTCTGGAGGCGCGAGCACAGAGGAGTTCCCTGATGGGAATGACCAGCACCCCATGGGCCGCTGGCATTCAGAGGAGGGAATGCAGAGCCCTTACAAAACAGTTCAGGGAGGTGAAGAGGGAGAGGCAGAGGAAGAAAGAAGTGAAAAATACCATCACGAGTCTAAGGAACATGATTTCTCCCATCAGGAAGAGCATGAAGAATCTGATGAGAGTGAAGAAACAGAGGAGGAGAAGCAGCCCTACAAACCCAAACGCTATCATGGGAAGCATAGAATGGGTGACTCCTCAGAACAGAAGAGGGGCCATGGTGGGGAGAAAGAGGAACTAGCTGACGAATCAGACACAGAGGAGACCCATCTCTGGGATAAAAGGAACCACCATCAGGAACATCATGAAGAGTCTGAGCAGCAGCGTGAGGAGAAGAGTGGTTATCGTGGGAGGCATGGGTCTGAAGAGGTGGAGGAGAAGAGGCATACAGACCGGGGAAGTGAGGCGTACAGAGAAAGGTGGCAGCAGAATGAGGAGAGCAGCGAAGAAAACAAGAGGCATCACCACAGTGAGGAAAGTAATGAGAAACGGCATGTGGAGAGGAGACACCATGATGGATCACATGAAGCAAAGAGGCACCATTCTGAGGGAAGGGCATATCTTGGAGACGGAAGCGAGGAAGAGCTGGACAGATTTCTCAGCAAGGAGAAGCAGTACCGTGCTGGAGGGAAGTACCGCTCGTGGGATGATGAGGATGAAGGGCTGGAGAAAGCGTACACTCGAGAGCGCAGCGGGCAGGCCAGAAGACACTACAGCACTGAGGACAGTGTGGAGCAGCAGCGCTACCCTGGCAACAGTGAAGAGGAGGAGGAAGAGGTAGAAAGGAAGCATCACAGCAGTGATCAGATGGAAAATGAAGAGGAGGCCATGGAGGAAGGAAGATTCGCAGAGAGGGAAGAGTACAGAAGCCATCTCCCTGCTGAGAATGAGAAGAGAACCCCAGCATCCTACAGCTCCTTCTACCCGCTGCTGTGGTGGAAAAGCCAGCGCTTTGAGAAAAGGGACAGCGCAGGAGAGCAGCTTCTGGACAGCAAAGAGGGAGCAAGGCCCACCCTGAATGAGAAGAGTCTTTTCCCTGAATATAATGACTATGACTGGTGGAAGAAGAAGCGAATCCTGAATGCTCTGAACCAGGGACGCACTGAGAAGAGGAATCTTGGCAAAATTAACAGATATGATATGAAGAGGCAATCCAACAAGATGGATCAACTAGCACAACTTCTGAATTACAGGAAGAAGTCAGCTGAGTTCCCGGAGTTGTACAATTCTGGAGAAGACGTGAAAAAACATCACTTAATCAGGAATGACAGAGGAAGTCTGAGCCAGAGGCCTCTGACAGAAGAGGAGGTAAGTGTACAGGCGTTTCTCGGGAAAGGTGGGGGAAGCTGACTTTACCTGTGTGTTTCTAAATCCATTCCCAGGGCAGCTGGTGAACTGTGCATGGAAAAACACAAGCAGGGTTAAGTCACATTGAGAGCCAGATCAGTGCGTGCTGCTGGGGCGGCAGCTGCGGGATAGCGAGAGGTCACTGATATATAATGGTGGTTAGAAGAAGAAAAAAAATCAAGCTGTTGTTAGGGCCAGCTCTCAGAATGAGTATTTGATACTTTCCCCAGCCCTAATTCAGTTAAAAGCAGGAAATTTCACAAATCTCCCAAGTCTGTACTGCAGTGCTATTGACAACCTCCACCCCAGCAAGCGGCCCGGGGACAAGTAAGTAGCAGGAGATGTTTGCCTCAGAAACTGGTTGTGTCTCTCACTGTCATGGAACAAACCATTTGCCAATGTTATTGTTTCATGTAGAGTGTTGGTTTATGTTTTCACAGGAAAAAGAACTGGAAAACCTGGCAGCTATGGATTTGGAGCTACAGAAAATAGCTGAAAAGTTTAATGAGAACAGGAGAGGCTGAAGATGATCTGCTTTGGCGTTTCAAAGCTTGATGTAGCTGTTCTCACAATACGTGTATTTTGTGGTAAATTTACTGCCACTGGATTGTCGTTTGGAAATACTATTTACTGTCCACTATAGTGTAGTGATTTATATAGCTGAAAATGTCTTTAATTTGCTAATATGCTATCTGAATAGCATGAATTTTAGTAATACAACCTTTCATGCAAGGCAGATATTTTTAATATGCTTGTGAAAGTAATTGTGGTAGTGTTCTTCAGAAATATATTTGTCTGAGTTTGAAATAATAAAAACCATTGATCTTGGACCAAACTTTCTTCTTGCTTATTTGATTGATTGTGTTACAGACACAATGGGATAGACAAAATGTTGACTTGTGGTTCACCAATATTTTTTTAAAAGTTACAGGGAGCCTATATGTGCCTTATATTTGACAGTTAGCAAGAGCACAAGAGGTAAGAAGGAATGCTGATTGATTTGCTCCAGTAAGTCAGAAACATCCCATGAATTATTTAGCTCTGGAAACCAGTCATTAAAGCAGCAAAGAGGTTGCAACACCAAATGGATGCTTGTTAATTTGAAAAGCACGTGGTGCTTCCAAATCAATGCAATACATCGTGAATGGGTTCTGCTGCTTACTCAGACTAAGCAGTCCCATTAATTTAATCACCCACTGCTCTTTGTGTGTCCTGCAGGCTGCAGGTTGTGGTGAGCAGTGTCAGAGCCCCTGTGCTGTGCTGGAGTGTGGCTGATGTTGCGTGAGGTGAGTTTCTCAGCAGCCAGTGAGCTGTAATAAACTGGATAATGTCCTGCAGAGAATGACTGAGTAATGTGCTGAAGGAGCCATTTCAAAGCTCTGTGGAGCCATGACAACTACAACGCAGTAAAATAAATTATTCCATAATTAGTTTAAATTACTCCAAATATCTGGGGTTTGATTTAATTTGACTTATCCAAATGTGAGATTTTTTTTTTGTACATTCTTTCTGCTGTGACAATGTTTTCAATTGCTTGTGTAACACCACACACAGCCGAGTCATGTTATCAGTAAATGTACAGTATCTTTAATCCCAGCTTAACCCATTTAATCCACCTGCTCATTAAAACACATACTCTCCAATTAACTCTAAGTCAATATGAAGTGAAAATACTTGGTGAGATACTGATCCTATGTGAGCATGTCTATGCTGAGGGAGTTTGGTAACACCACTCGAGTGTCCCATCAGTTTGGTTGAAAAATATGAAGATTAAATGCTGTCTCAGAGAAGTAGGCAGAATTTTGACTTTGGTGGGACTGTGGTTTCACCAGATTTTTCCAGCAATGGTAAGGAAGTAACCTGGAGTGTGCTGGGTCTGCTGAGGTAGGGTTAATTTCCACAGGTAGCTGGTGGGGTGACACAGCCAGAACAGCTGACCCAAAACTAGCCAAAGGGGTATTTGATACCATATGAGGTCATACTCAGTTATAAAAGGAGGGCTGGCTGGGTTGGACTGTCTCTTGATACTCAGAGTGAGGCGGGTGGGTATGTTCCGGTTTGGAGCTATCGTGTTTTGGGTGTGAGCTGCCGTGAGGGGCACGGAGAGGTTTTGGCAGAGGCTGCAGCTGGGAATCCACTTGCTGCTTCAGAGGAGACAAGCTGCAGTGTTGTGATTGCCATGTGGTGAGAGATTGCACTGTGCATCCATAACTTTGTATATTCTTTCATTGTTATTTGTGGGGTTTTTTTGTTTCAGTTTTCTTTTCCCATGTTCTGATTAACTGTTGTTATCCCAACCCACAAGTTTTGGCATGTTTCCTGGTTCTCCTCCCCATCCCACTGGGGCAGGCAAGGGGCGATGGGGCAGCGTGTGGTTTCAGTTGCCAGCTCAGCGGGGAGCTGTGACATCCAGCTGTAGAAATCATTTATGTTTTTTTTTTTTTTGCATCTACAAATTCTGAGACTCTCTCCCTTTTAAAATGTACCATACTGTACAATAAGCATTGCAGCATGGTACTTTTTTTTTCCCTCGGTATGAGAAAAAGCGTCTGTGCTTATGTAAGCCCTCCATGGCGTCCCAGAGCTTCATGACAACCCTTTGCTCTGTCGTCTTCCTCTGTTCTGTTTGCATTGCTCTGCATTGCTGATGCCACAAGCAGGGAGCTCAGTCACTGTTCTGACTGTTCCTGCCTGTTCCATTTTTATCTACACATTCACATTGCCTGTGCAAGATTTTTTATGGGTAACTCTAGATCTTATTTTTAAACAGCCAATACAATTTACATTAATTTGCATTGTTTAAAGACAAATTGCCTGCTTTTCGCATTGAAGCCAGGTGGTACAATTTCAAATAAGTATTGCTGTATAGGATGTGTAATCTTGTTCCAGAAAAAAATCCAATGATGCAGAAATGGTGGTTTTGGCTTCTGAAAGTGTTATCTACCTTCTGGCTCATGGTAGATTTAGTTTCAGTAAAACACAGGAATGGAAATCTTGGTAACCATGTATTCTAATCTGCTGTTTTCAGCAAATTTGCATAGTGGGGGCAGCCGTGTGTTCTGCTTTGTTACAAAAGATTAGAATAAAACCAGATACCAAGTCACTGTAAGTGCAGCGATACCTTAATCGGACCAGGCCCTGGCCTTGCCAAATGTCCACAGCGCTGTTACCAGAGCAGGGGCTTGAGCACCACAGGCACTGCTGAGCTGGGGAAGGCTGAAGTTCCTCTGAGGTGTAAACAGCACTTGAATCGGCCTTGTAACCATCACAGAGCAGATGTCAAGCCTGGGTGAGCACTTGAGGAGGTGCAGACACACACAATGCACACATTTCCAGGCCACTAAGCAGGTACTGCCCTTTTCTGGTAGGAACAGCCCATTTTAAGCCGTAGGTGAGTTTTTTTTAAAAAAATAATAAAAAAAAAATCATTTGGAGGCAGCCACAGTTCAGCTAAGAGGACCATAACCACAGCTGAGGTAGGTCTGGGCAGCACTTGCGCTGTGACACGATGTGCCACCCCAGTGACAGCCCTTCATCCAGCGTGGTGGAAGGTGGCTTCTCAGACTGCCCGCCTCTGCTTTTTCAAAAAACAAAGGGGCTTCTGCAGAACTCAGTGGTCTAAATGTTCATCTTGCTTTACAGAACCCAGTTCTTGTTTAATATCCGCTACCTTTCCCCATTCCTTATCTACACATCATTGACCAAAATTAAATTACACCCATTTGTTAAGTTTTATAGCTCTGAAGATAAAAGTCCTTGGCTCTTTTTTGAGGCTCTAGTGATTATCAGGTTCCTGAGCTATGCTTTATGGAGACTAAATGCAGGCAGGCACATATTGCCTGCCTTTTCCCTCATCCTCCCTTAGTCCTGGAGATGCTTTCCATCAGCTATTTTCAGTTTATGTTAAAATCTTGCAGGGTGCACTCTCTTCTCATTTGTTCTGTTTTCCCTAATTTATTCTTTGTAAAAATGGAAAGGCTCCCTCGAGTTAATAACTTGTATTTCAACAATGCTTCTCTCATTGTAGTCTTTTAGGTTTCATTTATTTGTTTCAATTAAAATAAGAAGTGATACATCAAGATGTGCTCTTCTACTATTACATATAGAATATGTTCCATCAAGTTGAAACATCAGTAATTTTAAATATTTTACGTGAATTATTCTTGTTACCTTTCATTGCTAAAAGCATTTTGGTAGATTTAAAAATTGGGGCACAGGATTCAGTACTGAGAGCATTTGTGTTAATGCTAGTGAAACAAAGCCAGTTTGGCTTTGAGCGAAAGTAATTTTTCAGGTGTTCCAATATTGTTTATTTCTCAAAATGGATATTTTTATTCTACATCAGATTTTTTTTCTCAGCTCATTGTTTTTAGCGTATGGTAAGTAGGATTGAAAATGTATGTTGGTTGCTTCACCTAACTTTTACTGTGTAAGTTTTTATATCTTTGTAGTGCTATGACAGCCACATACCTGCTCAATGAAAGGGGCAGAGCAGTACCTGAAAACTGAAGAAAAAGAGGCTTAGTTTTTATCTCCTGGCTTACACTCATTTCCTAATTTTCTTGCCTTCCCCCAGCTTCCAGGCTCCTATCCATTGCTCTGATCTAGGTTGTCTCAGACTTTCATTACATTCTGGGCACTGGCTGCTTTCAAAGTCTCAGTTTACTGTGTGTCCACACATGCATACTGAAGTAAAGGAAAGTAAAAGGAAAAGGAAAGTAAAGGAAAACTTATCTTCCCCCCGTTTCCTCACGAATTCTTGAAAGAAGCTGAGAAATCAAAAATTTTTTTTTTAAAAAAAAGAGGACACAAACTTAGTAAAAAACAGGTATCACATCTCTATTCCCTACATGTGATCTGCAACACTCATACTGTACAGAAAGGTGAGAGGGGCAAAAGATATTTTTCAGATCCACATGGTTGGTGAAACACAGAGGAGATGGTGAAACTTGCACTCGCTCCTGTTACAGCTTTTTCACGTAAGTAAGAGAAGAAAAGGTTTCCATAAAAACAGAAAAAAAAAAAAAGAGATGGGCCAGAGTTAGTAAAAAACTTCAAGATATACTGTTCATCTAAGAGAAATCTTTAACTGCTTCTTTACACAAAATGTAACCCCTGCTTTGTTTTAAGCTAGTGGTGTCCCAGAAGAGCATTACTCTTATCAATATACAGAATTTTAAAGCTGATCACTTGATCCCAAAGCTCCAGAGTCCCACTGATGAGTAAGTTCAAGAACAGAAGCCAAGTCCTGCTGGCTTTGTGAGCTCCCATATGTGCCTACAGCTGCCCACTGGGGGTTTGCTGGGGTGCAGCCAAGGATGTTCTCTGCTAGACCTTTTTATTTCCAAAGAGAGGGGAAAGTAAGAAGGAAGTAAATCTCCTTAGGAAAAACATCCTGCAGTTTAATTGAAATGGCAAATGCAAAGTTAAAAAATAATAAAAAGCTACACATCATGAGATAAAATAGTAGAATAAATATATATACATGTAGAGGTTTTCAAAACAGTTGTATCTTAAAGTAAAAACAACTCAGGAACATGACAGACAACAGTAATAGAGATATTCTGCTTAAGTATTTGGTATTTTAATTTACGAACATGGATTTTCTCTTCGGTGTTTATTTCAGGAAAACACGGGGTCACGCTGTAAAGTTCTGGTATTAGTATTCTCTTCTTCTTTTTCCTTTGAAAAGTGTATGATTTTTGCTGTTCATTTCATTTTGCTGTTCCTTCTGTGTGTGAAGTGGGAGCAGATCACTATGCAGAATGGTTTACCCTGATGCTGTTCTGGGAAAACAGGAAGCTAAGTTAGAGATGTTAATTTGGATTCAACCTTTTAAAAAAACACTTCGTCATATCCAGTTTTGGCAACAAACAAACAGGATGCCTTTGCTGTTGCTTTATCTTCTTTTGATCTTCTTTTCTTTCTGAAGTTCCTGTGTTTTCAGTGGGAAGTTTGCTTCCAAGGGTTTCTCTTCTCATTCTGATCACAAACTGGTGAAGAGCGAGACAATCCTCCCTACCACACAGTTCTGCTGCTTTTTGCTGACAGATGTATGACAGGTACAATTTCTGTGCTGTCAGGAGCACAGAAAGTATACTTGTTATTTTACTAAGAGTAGGACTCCTGAGATCTAAAAAAACAAATCAATTCTTCAAATGTTAACAGTGAAGGTCTTGAACTTTGCATCTTTTAGAGGATGGCTCCTCCATCTTCAGTGCATCTAAATTACTGGAATCAGATTTGCCATTATCCAAGACAACAGTTATACCAGACAGAAGGTACCCTCCGCCTCCACTCATTGTCAGTTTTGGGTGGCTTCGATCTGGTAAGACCTTTAAAAAAATAAAACCCAAAAAAACAAGTAAAAAGTCACTCTATATGTACACATCAAATTCTGTAATTTAAACTTGCAGTATAAGATGTTTTTGTTTTTTTTTTTTTTTCCCCAGCCACCACAACAACTAGCCATTTCATTTGGAAAGTGTATTTGTCTTTAAAGGGCAACACATCTGCATACCAGAAACCACCTATAGAAATACATAAGACTACAGGCTACTGCCTTACTGATTACTTCTTCGTGGCATTTCCAGCACAAAGTCAAGGTTTGGGAGACATTAATGTGTTACTAATCTGTTCTGAACTGGTGTACTTTGCAAGAAACCACAGCTGGTGTAACAAAGCAGCATTAATACAGTAATTTCCAGTTCCATCACTATAATCTGTATATAGCTACTCTTAAGGTAAGACAGGGCAATGAACCACCACTTTCAGCCTCACTACACTTCTGGAAATGCTTTCTGTTCAGTTATGCTTCCTCTTTGCTTTGGCCGTCACCACAGGTCTAAGCTGATTTACTGATGTGCAGGATGTACATCAGTACTATTGTTCCAAACTGCACCAGGACACAGTGACCCTTCCCAAGCCTGTGCGAACGTCTTCATCTATCAATCTCCTCATCATTCCCAATTTGGTTGCCTGATCAATAGTCAGTAATCATGGCCACCCTTGAATTAAACCATCCCCTTAATAATAATTTCCTACAGGCTCCAGAAACCTATGTGCAAGGAGGAAATCAGTCAAGTGCAGTAACCTCTTCAGAGGTGGTGAGCTGCTTAGAGATCAGATATGCTTCTGCTGCTTCACAGCTGACAGGGTACTCCACATGTGCAAACATCTTGTTCAAACAAAGTTAGTCAAACTGACATTTTTCACCCCTTCTCATCTTGTTCTCATTGTTCAGTTCCTAAACCAGAAACTTTTTGTTACTTTAGTTCCAGGAAACGTGTTATTTAAAGACATTGACTTGGTAAGTCACCACCATTCTTAACATTACGTTTCTTCAGCTATCAAACCAACTGGAAATGAATAAACAGTTGTAATATTTTGCTGTTATACATCTCTCTTACACGACATTAGATTGTTCCTCACAGACTAGCCACTAAAGCAGCTCGACTAATAATTTATCACTGTGCTACAAGTATTTCAGCAACTGTTCAAATGAAATGCTTTGGAAGAAGAAAATAAAGTATTTCCATTTTAAATTGTTGCAATGAAGCATTAAAGCTCTTCAGAACATTTTCCAACTGCCGTCAGGTAAGACAGCATGAGCTCACACATAGTTTCAGTCAGTCCAAACCCCACATTTTTCAGAGTGTTTTGTTCCCCAGTATTCACGCAGCTTTGACAATCACTTACTGCAATCCTTACCTGGTAGTTTCGTAGCCAGGTTTCAGACAGCTTTAGGTTAATAACACCACCTCTTTCCCTCAGCTTTGCGTAACATTCTAGTAATGGCTTAAAAAAACCCAAATAGTAGGTTATACAGGCAAATAGTCTCAAACTTGAACTATAACAGCTAAAATAACACACTTGATTTACCTCTTTATACTGGCAGTAGACAACAAAAGGCCTTGAAGGAGCAACAAATTCCAATAAAGAAAGTAATAGAGGAGTGGGATGAAACTTGCTGGCTACAATTAAGCTGCAAAACAAATTTCACGCGTATTAGTTTTCTGCTTCTAAAACCTATTCATCAAGTGACATTTTCTCCTACTTAGCACAGTGATCAATTACAGCTTTGATGTTCCTCATCAGCATGTTTTCATGGCTCTAACAACTCCCAAAATATAAAAACAAATCATGATTTCCTACTTGCATAATTAAGAGGATAAAACACTTGTTCCCCAAAGTGTGGGATATTAAACACATCGCAGAAACACTCATTTCGGCTCTGTTGAGCTCCACAGTAATTCTTGCAACCCAAGAATTTGCATGCTGCTTTCTCTACCCTAAGACCATTGTCCAAATACAATTTAAATTTGTGACTGCCAATTGCTGTTTAGAATGCAACCCCAGTCGTGACTCTTTAAACTGGCTAATCTTCATTAAATACAGTTTTATATAACAATGTTAGTATTTGAGGAGAAAGCAATCTCTTAATGGTGTAACTTGGATTTACAGATGGTTAGGATTCTCTAGAGATACTTAGAGTTTTAATAAAAAAAAAAAAAAAATCACTGCTAAACTGGATTGCAAGACATGGTCAAGTAAATTAGTTAAGAAGTTGTACTTGTGCAGAAAGGATGGGGTAATTAAACTAATTCTCCAGTATACAGATACAAGATGAGACGACCCATTAATTAACATTTGTTCACCAAGGGAATGTACAGCACTGGAGACAGCATTAAACTTACCTAACGAAAGGGAGGTAAAAAGGGATATTCAATTTCCTAAACACAACATATAGAAAGAAATGAGATAATTTTTCTTCTACAGTTGTTTCCATTTCGGTTTTCTGCCAGCCATGGGCTATTTACCTCGAATCCAAACTTCAAAAATTTTGTGCTCAGTAATTAACCAAGCAGACTATAAACAAAACAAAAATACTCCAGACTGTGTCTCAGAAGGCTTGGAGTGCTGCACTGACACTGCCAGACAACAGGAAGGTAAGTGAGAAATGAGAGAGACTGTGAAATATCAAATTCTGTCCTCTCATATGGCAGCACATATTGCTGTCAGCAGGTAGTCTGGCCAGTTGCAAAATTAATGTAATTGGTGAGAGGGCAGAAGGAGGAGGTAGAAGAAGGACAAGGGTAGAGAAAGGGGGTGTGGTCTAATTCTGAACACAGGGAGTGTCTATAAACCAATTTCAACCTTCCATAATATGAGAAAAATTTAATAGGCTATCTTAAAGAAGTAGTCTTAAAAGAATACCAAATCCCTAATGAAAGTCTTCCTTTTCTCCATCAAAGACCTATGACAGACTTCAACTCTCATAAATGGAATTGACAAAATAGAAATTTCTCTGTCAGCAAATCCTATTCTCCCCATCTCCAACATTACCTAGCTTTTACTTTTCCTTTCCCTGTTTCTCTCTTGCAAAACAAAACAAAATGCTGATCTCTCTGCCTTCTTCTACTCCTGTGACAAGTAATTAGTTTGAAGTATTTCTTTATTCCATGCCAGTTTTTCCTGGCTTAGCAGTATAGGTGCCCTGTGGGCCAGCAGTGGGCTTGGTGACTAAACAAAGGTGATCCTGACTGGGCCATCTGGGGCGTGTCCGCAGGCAACCACACACTTCTCTTCCCCCCATCATGCCAAAGCTTCCTAAAACAATAAATCACTCATCCTTTCAAGTACATCATTTGTTGCAGCTTTTATAAGTTACAAAGAACAAAAGAAGCACACAAGTGACTGAAAACAAATTAACAAGAGGTAAATACTGAATATGCTTCCTTGAACTCAATCAACAACCGAATATACTATTTTACACTCCAGGAAAAGTCAATTCAAGTCAAATATTCACTTTCACTTTGCCAGACCATGCACAGATATTAATTATAATGATGGGTGCAGGAGACCGTGGTAAAACCAGAACAAAACACTGGCGCTATTTAGGCAGCTTAATGGTCATCCAGCCACAGGCACTGCCAGCAGTGCCGCTGCTGCCACATAGATGTGCAGGACTTCTACAAACCTCCGGGAACGCGTTATTGCTTTAGAGAACACCTTTCTCTGTATCTTTATAGAAAAGGCTGATTCTACCACTTAAATATACTAGATGAGATATACTAAAATATGAATGAACGAAAGTTAAAGCATTTCATAATAATAAAACCAAAAATTACACAAGCATTTAAACATAACCAATAAGTGGGTATTAAAATTTATCAGAGTAGAACGGCTTTATTCCCAGTGAGCCAATATACTTAGGAGGAAAAAATGAATATGAATGTTATTAAATTAACTAAATCAATATTACTTGATTTACTCAAATAATTTCAGCATTTGCTAAGAACATAATGAAAAAGTCAAAATCACCAAACTCTCTTACACTATTGTGGGGCTGAATTTCTAGGGATATATTTATCGTTATTTGTTTTAAACTTATGATATTACATCTTCATGTTAAATTGTTCCTTGGGAACAATCAATCCCGGCAAAGCAGCTAAAATGATATTATGTGTTTTTTCCTGTGCAAAAAAACAGTGTTTCTAGAAACAAACCAACCAACCAACCCCCCAAAACAACAAACTTCATTCCAATTCAATAAACTTAAGACCTCAGGTTCTACTTTGCTAATTAGAAATCCTTGATTTTTATCAGCAGTCGTTAAGTTCTACCTCGGTTCTGCTTCTCTTTGGATAGATTTTTTTAATGTTTACTCATAGCTAGTCAGGAAACTATGACTTTTAGATCATGAAATTTCAAACCACAGAGAAAAAAAGCTCAACCAGGTAAGAAGCAAACAAAACACACCTGGGTTGACTGCTTGCTTGTAAACATTAGGGAAAAAATAGGATATTTTTAAAACAAAGCTTTTATTTGTTTCAAATGAAGTTATTTTCTGCAGATGTGTTTTCAAACAGGTGGCTTTACTGACCAAAACAAACTCACCCATCAGCATTCTTCTCTTTTAACAAAGTAGCAGTTTCTATTAGCTTTTTCCTTCTCTCCCATTGTTTTCTTTGCTTTTCCCGAACCTTTGAAAAAAAACAAATAGTTTGCACTTTAGATGGTAATTATGTATTGGATCACTACTGCATGGACTGCATTTTCATTTTTTTGCATCTTAGAAGGCTTAATGTAAAACAAAAGACAACATACAGAGTTCCATTTTAACACCCGAATAAGCTGTATTTCAGCATGTCTGATTCAGATGGCAGATTTTTAAGTATGTAGGCACTGTAAAACTTGAATAGCCACAACTAATAATCTTACATTTTCTTTATTTTCTTTTTCTTTGTTCTCTTTAAATTCTACATCTTCAGTGTTAATGTCCATTGTTTCTTGCTCTTCTGTTTGTTTGACCTCCATAGCTGTTTCAGTAGTAGATACCTCTTCTGTTTCCTGCAGGGAAGTTTGCTTCCCATCAGTCATTCCATTGCTTTCTTCTTCCACTAGCATGTTATCTTCAGGTTCTGAAGGCAGAGTCGCCGTAGAAAATGTCCCAGAGAGGAGACTATCCACTTTGCTAAGAGGAAATTCGTGAAGATTATCGAAAAAAACCTTTGGAAATCCAAAACAACTGGTAGCAGCTCTAACAGGTTCCCCTCCTGGATACATCTGAATAATGGATCCATAGCCTATGAGAGCAAAAGAATCAAAAACACATTGGAAAGCCAGGATTTCTGAGGCCAATGAAGCATAAATTAAGAACAGGTAAGTAAATTGCCTGCTCTTAATCTAACCTTCATCAAATTTGACAAGCTGTTGAAGTATGCCTCAAGGTGGAAAATCTTTACTGGAAGGACAACTGCAAAGAAGGAAGAACTGCAGCTCAGAAGGGCAAGATAACTGAAAGATGTATTAAACATATGTTCTGTGCTAACCTTAAATACAAGCACTGACATTGTTAGAAAAGCTAATTTAATTAAGAATTAAAAAGACAAATTTTCTATAGTATTTGTTACTCACAACTATGGAGTAGTTTTGATTAAAAATAAAAGCTAAGTTAACCAGCATTAATAGGCAAAGAATTTCTTCATCATTCAGATGCCCCCCTAAAGGAAGTGATGTCAGATGTTTAAACATACTAAAAAGAACTTTTCAATAGTTGTATTGAAATTGCATATTATTTCATTTACTTCAGAAAGTATCCGAATGGCCAAAAGCTGCTGAAACAAACACAATTTACAGTGTAACTGCCTGTGTGACAGCACATCTGGGTGCACAACATCACATCACACTTCCTACCTTGCAAGCTCTGGAATATAATTGTCACCTCTGTCTAATGTCTTTGAATGACTTACAAAGCAACTAATTCACTGACCTTGAGAAATAAAAACAAGTAAACTTCTCCTAGAATATGCTCAAGAAAATGTCATATACTATTTTTAAAATGCACATTTTACTGATGTTAAATCTCTGACACAGTAAACAAGAGGAATGACAACACTTCCAGTGCTGTGGGCTGTCTGAATTCCAGTGCTCCTATTCCTGTTTTCTGCCATTCTCTGTCCTGGGCTTCCCAGGTGCCTGAGAAGAACCTCTTTACAGCCTTTTCTAAACACAATGTCCTTATACTAAGATAGAAGCTAAACCAGATCGACATCCAGTGACAATAACTTTAAATTTCATACTTTTTAAAATAGTGAAAAATAAATTCCAACTGAAATATGCAAAATACAACTTTCTCCAATGGAAATACAATTCATCTCTTTGAACACTGGAAACAGTAAAAGACTTTAAAAACTGAGAAAATATTTTTAAGTACTGCCTTTAAAAGTATCACAGAGATGTGTGTTTCCTCAGTTTCAAGTAAGCCCTCAGTCTGTACATTACTAAAGCTACCATGTTCCTTACCTCCCATTCGTTCCATCACCGCACCCAGCACAAGTCCTGCACATGTTTCCATTACAATCATTTTGTTGCCAGCACGGATGTTTCCTAAAGTCAACATCTGAGCTAGGGTGTCATATCGCAAGTGGCTAGAAGACAGAGGGTTTTAAGAAATACCAGATTAGTTTTCTTACAGTTAGAAATACTCAGGAGTCTGTCAAAAGAAGTTTGATTATGGGTAGATTTTCAGATAACAGCATCAGTGACCTTCAGAGTGACCATACAGAAACTTCTGATTAACCATCGGGTAATAAAGAAGCTCTAGAAATAAAGCCAACAAGAAATTAGCAGGGAAGGGGTGTTCAGATTTACAAAGAAAATGGCAAAAGTAAGATATGAAGTAGGGTGCACATAATAAAGTGCACATCTCATGCTGTGCTAGCCAGCCAAAATATTTTTTAAACTTCATTTTTTTGCTCTCTAGCATGTCAGCTTAGTAAAGAATAGACGGTATTTGAATGCATTTCCTAATCCAGTGATGTATCCTCAGTGATTTTCATCTGTTTTGCAGCAGCATGCACCTCCTGCAATCCAGGATCAAAACCTGACTCCGTTGACTGCAGTGCATGCACTGAAGAGACTCACTGATGGCCAAGGAAATTACAAATACCTTAACAGATAAATAAAGCCAAGTGAAGGACATGGGGGAAGGAGAAGGAAAATGGTTTGAGAAGCCTTAAATAACATAAACTTGGGGTTTTTAAGGCTCAGCATTTTAGATCTACCATTCCTACTTTAAAATAATAAATCATTAAAACCAACAATTCCTGCTTCTGGCAACTGGCTTATTATTTTGATTGCTGAGCCAGAAAGCAGAGACAATGTGCCACTGACCAAAACCACCTAGGATATACCTCTGAAAATTCAAAAGAGCCTCTAGGGATGGTAGAAAAATGGTAAAAGCTGATGCTGCATGCAAAAGTTTTCCTTTTTGATGCAATAACATATTGATTCATTTTCTATTTCACATTATTTTTCATTAATTTGCAATCTTTCCATTAACAGGAAAGAAAAGAAGTGAGTATTATATACTCTGGTATAATACAGGTATTTTAAAAAATATTAAAATATCTTTATGTTATAATTTGAAAAAAAATAAACAAATGAAAACTTACTTAATTTTTCCAGGTTCCCTTGCATAATACATTGTTGAAAGAATGCGAGTGGATGGCTTCACAATTGTAATAACTGCCTCATATCTGTAAGAAACATGTAGTATTAGTCTTAGTTTAAGCTCATCAGATTATAGAACAACTAAGTATTTTCCAGATTTTAAAATTCACTTACTTTTTTTTCTTCTTCTTTATGTATTTATCTTGAGCAAATTCTGTTTTGTCTCTGAACGTTGTACTGTTCTCTATTAACTGTTGAACTATTTCCTTGAAAAAGACAATTTATTTTTATTATAGCTGGTATTTATTTCTCACTCATTTAATATACAGTATTTTTTAAACAAACATGGAAAATACTTTCTTCCAGTAGAGGAATGTAGACCAGTAACTTCTACTGACACTAATGGCAAAGTAAATTTCTACTATTCAACATGAAAGGTGAAGCACTACCCAGACTATGTGCAGGAATCTAATCATATATTTCTGTCTCTAAGTGTTCTTTAAGTACATAATGCCAGCAAAAAAATGCTAAAACTGAAAATGCATATCCTGGAAACAGGGTATTTTGTGGGAAGCAGTCTGGTAGGTGCCAGAACTAACTCATAAGAGAGGGCAGACTCATGTGGCCAAAATTAAGAAAAAGGAGGTCTGTTCCTCTCCGCATCAGCAAGTCATTACTTCAGCCCTCTCTGTGAAGCCTCAGCACCTACTTATTCTTATACTATGCTGAATGTGAAAAAGACTACCCTGCTTTCTCCAAGGGATTAGCTATTTTAAATTTAATTTATTTAGAATGAGGCAGAGTTATGTTTATTGGCAGTTGTGGAACAACTGACACATATTCTGTCAGTCTCACTTTCCCTATAGTAACCAGATTGCGTGACAGTACCACATGTCCTGTGTGAAGCTATACAGGCAAAAATGTTTTACAAAAATAATACAAAACAAGGAACCTGATGTCATGTAATATTTACTTTAATTCAAGTCCCTCTTTGGGTCTGTTGTCTGACTTTAGCATCTCTGTCTCCAAGAGTATCTTTTTCTTTTTTTCCACCCTGTGCTAGTTCTTGCCCTGTACTCCGCCATCTATCAGACATGTCCCTTACCCCACTTAATTTCTTCTGCCTCCCAAATTGTGCTAGACTCCTGTACCAGCTCCCTGCACAATGTCAAACTCCTTAGCACTATTTCCTACACTACTTGCTCTAACTTCTTCCTTCTCTAGCTCCCAGGTTTTCCCAGAATCCCAGGTTTTGTTTCCTGGTCTCCCTGTTCTAATCTCCCTTTGCCAGTCCAACTCTTCTTCCTCATACTTTCAGGTTCCATCTGGAGGGATCATTAAGACCTCCAACAGAAAAGAGCTTTCATTGCCCAGAGTTTCTCTCCATGCCTGCAATACAAAAACAAATGCTGCAAGTGCTATTTTGGTTGTTGTGTTCAAAGTAGTTTAACTGCTAAAATCGTAGCTTTACGTTAAATGTGCAGGAAGAGCAACAGTATAACCTGGCTTCACAGGAGTCTGGAGAGGGTGGTGAATGACAAAAGGAGTATTTTCAATGTGGACACTGCATCTCCCATTGTACTTCAAGAACTTGCTCCAAAATACAGTGGTGCAAGTAATTCTCACCTGCTATTGCTGCTTTTCAAGCCATTATTTCCTTCAAACACTTAAAATGTATTAATAACAGAATGAAACAGCATACCTTTATTTTTTTGCCTTATTTTTGGAAAAAGTTAAATGCAGTGTCTGAGTTGGGTGGTTTTTGTTGTTTTTGTTCCAGTAAAATTTACAGTGAGGAAACTGGAGACTATTTCTCTAGTGTCAGCAAAAGCCAGAGGGATGCCGCAGCACTATGCAATGCCCTGGGAGTACATGCCACTTCATGTCTTCATCCCACCACCTATCCCTCAGACCTGGGAAGGATTTGGGAAGTGATGGCAAAATCAAAGCCCATTAACACTGAGGTTGCTTTATTTCAAAGAACAATCATCTCTAAACTGAGCCTGCATCACAAATACATGCCATTCACAAACATTATTTCAAATTTTACCAGACGTTTATGGAAGAGTAGTATCTATTGCTGCTAATACAACACAGTCTGAAATGTCAGCTTCTGAACAGTCAGCTACAGTTCAGAAGCCAGAACAAAGTAGGATATTTTAATAACCTAAAATAACAGCACAGTAGACATACGGCACAGACATCCTGAGGACATGCAGAAAAGCTGGAGTGATATTCTGCCACAGATAATGAGAACAAATGGAAAACATCAAAGCTATCAGACTGATTAGTACATTCTTCTCAAAGAGCTAACATCACTAGAAGCACAACTATGGAAACAGAAGAAAAACCATTCTAAACTCCTTGAACCCATTCATTATTAAGCAGATAGAAGCAGAACAGCTGGTCTGAAAAGCAGCAGCACACAACAAGACACAAAGAAAAGATGAACTTGATGAGCAATATCTTATTTTTATTAGAAAGGGTAAACCAAAGATGAGAGAATTTAGACTGGCAACATGTGCAGAACAGAACTGGCTGAAATGTTTATTAACATTTAAGATGGTCTCACTTCTTTCAGAGAAAG
This sequence comes from Streptopelia decaocto, assembly GCF_964273445.1. Lineage (NCBI taxonomy): Eukaryota > Metazoa > Chordata > Aves > Columbiformes > Columbidae > Streptopelia > Streptopelia decaocto. Next base: position 10,857,610 of record NC_138656.1, on the reverse strand, counting down.
TGCAGGATAAAATCAAATCCCTTTTCTAACAGAACAGAACTGAGAAGAAGAGGAGATTCTTAGCTTTCGAGTTGCAGATAAAACACAGGCATAACATGTGTTTGGCAGGTACCGCCTGGAGGCACATAGATACTACACGTTACATAGGGTGTTATTCGTTAATACTTTCGTGTTTATCCGTAATCCTTTCCTACACCTTTGATAGTTTAATTATGGCATGATTTTAATATGTCTGTAATACAGAAATATTTTCAGTCTTATAAAAACCAAACTGAAAGGTGATTACACTAGCTGTATTTCCTTAACAGTTTTAATATTTCTTTTTGTATCTTATGAGTTCCAATGTACTTTTGTACTTTACTCTCTATTGACAAAGTTACCAACCTTATATTATTTGCTCTGAAAACAGCCTTTGCATTTTTGTAAAAACAGATCTTTAGGAAAAACATGACTTGGGCAGAAGAACAAAGAAAAAGCACTGAAGTCTAGGCACCGATGAAAAGAATAGCTTATTTCATAAACTAAAATATAACCATTAAGCTAGCAGAGAAATGACACCAAAACCTTATTTTTACCTGTCCTTTAATACCTTTGTCCTTCAAAGCCTTTATGTCATCATGAGTCAGTTTTTGAGACTTTCCGTCGTCAACTATGTTACGATTATCTGTACCTGCTTCTTTTGTTTCTAAAGGAAAAGGATATAGATTTATAAAATCTAGCTCTAAATATCTTTAAATAGGAGAAACATATTATTTTAGTTTCACAGAAAGCAGACTTCTCAGTATTAAACCCATATGCTTCGTGGCCTTGCAAAGTATTGCCTACACAATCAACCTTAGTATATATATTCACCCAAAATAAGGTTCAAATTTTCTCCCATACTAAAAACCTTTTTTGTTACAGGAGTAGTTACAGCAGATCAAGACAAAACCATGCACTTTTATGACAGAACTAATATAAGTAACGTTAAGTTAACAAATGATTAACAGAAAGCTGCTTCATCATCACTGGTATTGTCAAAGAAACAAATTAATTTGAACTCGTTTTTCCAAACACCGGTCAATCCTCTGTAATACCTGTAGTAGTCTCTTCCACCTCTTGCTTTGGCTGGAGGTTTCCACCACTGGTTACTTCAAATGTGGTTCCATAAATATGTCCAATGGCATTATCCAGATAGAACCACTGCTTCTCAAATATAATTTTTCTGAAATAATAATAAAAGTATATTTAAAGCATTATTTTTTACTATGTCTGAAACGCACAATAACTGAAAGTAAACTATAGCTTCATACATGCCATTTTTATCTATATTATTGAAGAAAACCCAGAAAAGCATAAAAAGTGAAATGTTAACTACTATTAAGTACAAAACCACATTACACTGAAACCGAGTAGGAAAAGAACAAAGAACTTAAATTGAGCATACAGTGAGAAAAATATTTTTTTGTTGTTCAAAAGAATTCTAAGCCGGCAGATAAAACAAGGATACAGTACTTGAACTATATAGTACCACTTTTGACAGAGAAAGCCAGAACAGAGCAATGAATGAAATTAATCTAAAGTATATTAAGTCTAGGCTGGGTCATGCAGATTAGTGCAAAAACATGAGCATGAACCTGTATTTTGCAGAGCTCCTTTGAAATAACATTTGCCAAAATACTATGAAGAAAACAGACACCACAGTGTCACATAATCCTAGAAATGTTTAAAACAAAGAAGGATTTCATTATACCTTTTATTTTGATTGTTCTAAGGGAGGTTTGCACTTTTACTTCTTCACACAAAAAAGGACTCACAAAGCCTTTAACTTCCAGGTTGACCTACAAAGTTTTCCTTGCTGACCAGAGAAATACTGATCTTGACAAATGAAATGGGTACCAGTGTGTCTGCCACACTCACATCTGAATGAAAACTTACCAGTACAAGCTCTTATGCTGATTATACTCAGCACTAATTCTGAAGCTAAGCAAAAAGGTTGGGTTCTTTCTTATTTCCAGTTTACTGCTGACTGAAGTATGAAATTCATGCACATATTTTACACACAGTATTATTTGTATACCCAAATACAATCCAGCATTTAAATGAAGTGTAAGAATAAAACCTTTTCAAGCAACGTTTATTACCAAACCCTCTTAATAAAAAAGGCACTATATTTGCTCATGTAAAGTCTACTAACCCCTGCCAATCCAGATTTTAAAAGACTAATTAAAGATAAAAGGATAAAAGACTAATAAAAGACTTGAAATGGCTGAAAAGAATTTAGGTAGATAAGAATGGTGTGTGTGTGCTCAAATTTCATCCTAATGACCATTCTAAACAGAATATCCAACCACATGTTCCTGGAATGTCCTTGCCCTCACCAGATTATAGAAATGGAAAAAAATTAATGCAAAAGTTATTTAATTTTCTGTGGCACTATTTATTCTTTGACTTTTTAATTCCTTCTTTTGTGATGGGGTATTAAACAACCGAAGAGGGACCTAACAAACAGATGCTGGCAGTGCTCTGCAGGCTAACAGAGTAACTACCTGAGTTTGATACCAGAATCTACTGGTGAACATTAAGCCTGTTGATAACCAGTACTCCCAAATTCCTAAGTCTGAGCTATCCCATTTTTAAACCAGCCTCATTCAAGCATAGAACCTTTAAATCTCCATGCTACTGAACCAGATGTCTGGCAACATTACCCAACACTAACTTCTACACACTGATCTATAAAATTGTCTGCCGCAATAGGATGAGTCCATTCCCCAATGGGAAGTGTCCACTGATTGCAGCATTTCCTGCTGGGGTGCACGCGCTTCTTGCTACACCCATTGGCCTAGGAAAGAAAGACACACCTTTCATAGCATCCTCTCCAAAGCGGTAACTGTCCAGAGCTGACAGCTGCCATCCTCCTACAGTTTAATACCCATGAGAACACTGAATCCAATCCCTGTTAAAACAAAGCAATGCTGCACTTTGCAGAAATCACACTTCACACTGAGAGAACTCTGATGAGGATCCGCTTCTCAGGCTGCTGCACCTTTTCTCAGTCGGCACCAGTTTAACAATAACAACAGAAAAACAGCTTAAATATGTTTCAAACTCTCACAAGAAACCCGGCTCGGAAATCTCCTGGGTTTACTTTTTTGGGCACAGTAACTAAGGCAGCACTGAAACCTTTCATGCTGTCTGTCACATCAGCCTAGCGAGGGCCGAGTCTCCTGACTGGCACGGCAGGAGAGCTGAGAGTCACACCGGCCGCACCGAGACTCCCCCGCCTTCCCTCTGGCGCGACGGCCACAGGCGGGGGCGGGGAGAGGAAAGCGCAAACCTCAGCCGAGGGGGTGAGTGACAAGTGGCATGGAAAGCCCCGGGCCGGCCCCTCACCTCCGCCGCAGCACAGGCACCGCTTTGAACACATCGTCCCGCTTCAGGACGGCGCAATCCCCCTCGCGGATGCGCGGGCCCAGCCCCGGGCCGGCCTCCATCGCCGCCGCCACTCGTGCGCCCTCCGCCGCGTGGGCAGACACTGCGCAGGCGCAGCCGGCGGCGCATGCGCGCTGCAGCGGGGCGAGCGGAAGCAGAGGGCGGGTAGGCGGAGCGAGACCCCCTCGGAAGGGAAAGGGCCGGCCAATGAGAGCGGGCGGACCACGCCTCCGGCTCCATGGCAACGCCTCATGCTCCCTCAGGATTGGTTGCAGCGCCGGAAGGAACGTAGCGGCGCCAAAATAGAATGGGGGGGCGGGGTGAGAGTTTTCTTGTTTCCTCAGAGCCTCAGCTCCAGCCGCGCAGGTCAAGACCCCTGGCAAATAATTTTCAATTTAAATTAAATTGAAACTTTCTGTCTTATTGTCTTAGTTTGCCGTGGCGTCCCCGGACTGACACCTGCGGAGCGAAATGAGCAGGGACCCCCGAGGCAGAGGAGGCGGCTGGGGAAGAGGCCTCCAGAGGTGGCGGGGCGGCTGGCGGGGCGGGTGGCGGGGCAGGGCGCAGAAGGTGGAGTGCGGGAGGATGCCTGAACCTGGTGAGTCAGCTTCTGCGCTTCTTCCTGTTCTCTGAAGCCATCGTGTTTGGTCGCTGAGCCAGTTATTGCTGTTTGTCTCACAGCAGTTGAAAGAATCACTGAGAATAAATCTTGCAGAGTTTTAGTATCCACGTTGTTTTAATCCCTGTTTGTTTGTTTGTTTGTTTGTTTTTTCCCCAGTAAAATCTCGACTAGTTCAATCAACGTTGGACCAGTTTATCCCCTATAAGGGCTGGAAACTTTATTTCTCTGAAGGTATCTTTAGACCAAAATTATGTGTAGCAAGTATTCAATTTTCTCTAGGTCTGTTTATAATTAGAGGAGATAAGTTCAACAGAAAGCAACTGAAAATAGTTGTTTTTTTTTTAATATAAAAGTGTTAATATAGTAGAGATTTTTGTCTTGTGGCACACTGTGTTCTCTGTGGGCTCCAAAACTTGGAAAGGAATCTTGAATAGTGTAAAATACAACTTTCTTAAACCAGTTCAATTAGCCACATAAGATGTGCAGTTTGCCAAAGACTGGAATATACATAGTGCTGCTGTACATTTCTTGGTCCTATGTGCTTGTCCTATGTCATCTTAGACAAAGTTCTGTTTCGTGACAGCTCTTATGGCAGAACGTTACTGTGATGCTGCTGAGGTTCTCATCTTCCTCAGTTTTGGAACGCAGAAATATAATGGAAGAGAAACTGATAGTTTCTGTTATTTTGTGAAATTGAATTAATTACTTATGTCAATTACTAATGCATTGTGTTTTTAATCAGCTTATGCTGACAAGTCTCCTTTTGTCCTGAAGACTCAAGCCTTTGAAAAGTTTTTCATGCAGCGCATTGAACTTTATGATAAGGTAAAAACAAAACAAAACACCTCCCCCCCAACAACCTCTTGTCAATACACAAAATTTGTAACATTATTGTATTTTCTCCATCAAAAATCATCTCCATCATAGACATGAAATGTTTATGACATGTTTTGGACGTGTTGTTTGTAACTTGAAGTGTATTTTATAACCTAAAATATTTCACAGGACGAAATAGAAAGAAAAGGAAGCATTCTTGTGGATTATAAGGAACTGATCCAAGACAGAGAATTAACTAAATCAATACCAAATATATCTACTGAATTAAGGGATATGCCTCAGAAAATACTGCAGTGTATGGGTCTGGCAATTCATCAGGTAAACACGACATTCTCACATATATAACCATAACCTTCACAAGGATGAAGAATCAGTGGAACTTAGAGGCAATTACGTTATAGAAAATAAATCTCTATGATTTTCTGTCTTACAGAAATACAATGTTTATTCAAAACTTTTGATCTCTCCACCATTCCTCTATGGCCTACAAAATCTTGTTTTGAAAACGCTTTAGTTTTAGTGCATTTTGCTTATTCATCATCAAAGCAGTTGAGTAAAACTAATAGTTGTAATGTTTCTGTTACTCCCTGTTGGGAGTCCTAATTCCTGTGTATTTATGCAATGTGTTGTGAGTTATGTGTGCTGTGTGTCCCACCTCACGCAGCAGAACCACAGCTCTGGTGGGTGAATTGTGAGCAGATTCAAGAATACCTGATTCTGTTGAATGTCTCTTAAAAGTAGTCATTCACTGCTTGTTGACAGGCAAGTTCTCAGGTGTTTGTGCTTTAGTTAAACAAAACTCCACTTTGACCAGCATTAAAGATTACTGTATACCTTCTTTTTCTTCTTTTTAACAAAACAAATATATTGGTTTTAAATTCCATTTAAAGGGAGGTGGTTAGTAGGTCAGGAGAGGTTCTCTTTCCCCTCTACTCTGCCCTGGTGAGACCACATCTGGAATATTGTGTCCAGTTCTGGGCCCCTCAGTTCAAGAAGGACAGGGAACTGCTGGAGAGGGTCCAGCGTAGGGCAACAAAGATGATTAAGGGGGTGGAGCATCTCCCTTATGAGGAAAGGCTGAGGGAGCTGGGTCTCTTTAGCTTGGAGGAGACTGAGGGGTGACCTCATTAATGTTTACAAATATATAAAGGGTGAGTGTCATGAGGATGGAGCCAGGGTCTTCTCGGTGACAACCAATGGTAGGACAAAGGGGTAATGGGTTCAAATTGGAACATAAGAGATTCCACTTAAATTTGAGAAGAAACTTCTTTTCAGTGAGGGTGACAGAACACTGGAACAGGCTGCCCAGGGGAATTGTGGAGTCTCCTACTCTGGAGACATTCAAGACCTGCCTGGACACATTCCTGTGTAACCTCATCTACATGTTCCTGCTCCGGCAGGGGGATTAGACTACATGATCTCTTGAGGTCCCTTCCAATCCCCAACATTCTGTGATTCTGTGAAAAGAAGCTTAAAACTGTTCAGAGGCAGAAAAATACTGTTCAGCAGAAGAGCAAAGGCTCTTTAGGCTTTAGCAGAGGCTCTAATCATAAGAGATGGTAATTGAGCTTAATAGCAAATTGAATCCCTACCACATTTGTGTTTGCCTTTCTGTTCTGTCCAGGTGTTAACGAAGGACCTTGAACGGCATGCTGCAGAGCTGCAGGTGCAGGAAGGATTACCACTTGGTGGAGAACCTGTAATAAATGTGCCTCTCATTCATGCTAGGTAATGGGTGTGTGTTTTGTTTTCAAAAACAAGTCTTTGTTTTCAGGAGGATCTATTTGCCTCTTGCCTAACAGTTGTCAGTGTCCATGGGTGCTGCTGAAGGCTTACTTGTTTATTTTATTGAGAGACTTGACTTTGTGAAGCTGTTTCTAGAAAACCTGTCTACTCTTCGGTTTTTGCTTCACCATGACAAAGACTAAACTTGTGAAGACAAAAGTGACATGAAACTTTATTATAAGCTGAACAAACAGCTTTTGACTAGAAAAGCTTGTAGACAGAAAAGTAACTTCTAAGTAGAAAAGCTATTCTGTGAAAAACTTATTGATTAAAAAGAGAAAAGTATTTCAATTTTTGTTGTTTACTGGAGAAGTTAGGAAGACATTATGATCTAGCCTTTTGTTAGCGAAAGTTTTGTCTTCATAAGGAAGCTGATCTGGAAGGTGTAGACCTAAACTACAATGGGTAATATTTAGTATTCCTTCTATGGATGTTTTGACAGTGGTGTATGGGGATGTATTATTTTATACTAGCTTAAATCTATTGAAGGGTTACTGGTAGAAAGTGTCAACAATATTAATTCTAACTAATCAAATTTTAATTTCAAATGAAGAAGCCGAGGTTACAGTGATTCTGAACAAGCATGTACTTACACGAATAATAATTACTGATATTTTAGAAATGTGACTTCCTTTGAGTTGTTAATTAAACAAGCCCTTAGCACATTTTTTTTTTCCTTTGGCAGAAGTAATAGCTTCTCAGACTTCAGGAGTCTGGGGGTGATTGGGAGTATAAGCCCTATCTGAATTTGGTTTGTCTTGGGTTGTGGTTTTGGTGGTTTTTTTTTTTTTTTTTTTTTGTTTTGTTTTGTTGGTTGGTTGTTTTTTTGTTTTTGTTGTTGTTGGTTTGGGGGTGGGGAGGTGTTTTTTTTTTTTTTTCCCTGCTGGTGCTGGTTTGGTATGGTTGCTGGTTTTGGCATGGTAGTTGAATTGAATTTGGGGGCTTGTCACGCTACAATATGTATTTAAGTTTTGCATTATTATTAAACTGCACCCTTTTAATTGCACAGCAGAATCATAAAATAGTTTGGGTTGGAAGGGACCTTCAAAGCTCACCTAGTCCAACCCCCCTGCAATGAGCAGGGACATCTTCAACTAGATCAGGTTGTTCAGAGCCCTGTCCAGCCTGGCCTTGAATGTCTCCAGGGATGGGGAATCTCCCACCTCTCTGGGCAACCTGGGCCAGTGTTTCACCACCCTCATAGGAAAAAATTTCTTCCTTGTGCCTAGTCTACATCTCCCCTCTTTTAGTTTAAAACCATGACCCTTGTTCTATCACAACAGGCCCTGCTAAGAAGTTCCATTCCCCGATAAATTATTCTGTTTAAAGTTTGTTATTCTGAATTATGCAGCTGGGTATTCTTTTTTTTTTTGTCCTTAACAAGGTGCAGTATGTTATACCTGACAGGTTCTTATGTCCTTGAAATATTAAAATCCAGCCTTCCTTTTGGAACATAGGCATAATAAGTCTTTGATCCTTTTGTGTCATGAGTCTAAACTCTGGTCTTAATCTGAAAAAATTCAAAGAGATGGTTATAGATGACTATAAATTTATTTCTTCTGTATCACTAGTCTCAGTTTTTTACAGGAGGGAGGTGTCACTATAGAAACAAGCTGTACAGCTGTTGAGGTGTAAACACATTGGGAATATTAAATGTTACACTGCTCTTTAGAATAGGAATCAAAGACTATGCCATGGGTCCACAGCCAAAATAATAATTGCTGTGAATTACTGTTAATAATTGGTGTGTAAACATTTTGTTGTTGTTAGACAAGGGGTTTTCTGTTGTTTGTTTTTGTGGTGTTCTTTTGTTTGTGGTTTTTGTTTTGTTTTCTTTAAATATTGTAAGCTTTTGAAATATTTATGCTTAACTTTTGTGTAGGGTGTACAACTATGATCCGCTAACTCAGCTGAAAAACGTTCGGGCCAACTGCTATGGAAAATATATTGCTTTGCGTGGTACTGTTGTGCGTGTCAGTAACATAAAGCCTCTCTGCACTAAGCTAGCTTTTGTATGTGGCACATGTGGAGATGTTCAGAGTGTTCCTCTACCTGATGGAAAGTATACCCTTCCAACTAAGGTCAGTTAAAACCATCTAACTTCATACTTTTCCCTCATCTGTAGTGACTTGAAAAAAAGCAACACCGCTGGTATTAAAAAAAAATCTGATATTTAAACCTAGGTTAAACAACTAACACATTAGAAAAAAAAATTAAACTTACCGTGCAACACTGCATTACAACATATCCTGCTGAAACAAAACCAGTATATAGGAACTCCCTCTAATGTAGAAAAAAAATATTTTTGGTTCCATTTCACGAGTTGTGTTTCAAAAGCCTCCTCTGTCTTGCTGTGGTGGTTTTCTATGGTTAGATTTGGGGTTTTTTGTGTTTTTTGTTTAGAACTTTCTGGTTTAATTTAATTTAGGACAGTACCTGGTCATATTACATTATATGCTTAAGTAAAAAAAAATACCTTCTCTGGAACACCTACAAGTATTAAAATAAACAAACACTACTCCCTCCCCGCACCCCCCTCTCCCCCCCCGCAAAAAACCCCACCTGCTACGTTCCCCAAAAACTCAATAAAACTCAAACCCATTCACCAAGGGTATTCAGCACTATTCGCTCCAAAACTATGAGTCAGGGTTCAGGTGTCTTTGATAGCTTGTCATTAATTATACATAGTGCTAATTTGTAGCCCTAATTTAACCAGCTTTTTTCCTGAAATGGTGTTAATGGATCACATTGCTTTGCAATTAGGCAATTTTTTTTTTTTTAAAAAAGGTTGAAAATTAATTAGAATTACTGTTGTTACAGTGTGTTATTCCTGAGTGCCGTGGCCGATCCTTCACACCTGACAGAAGCTCTCCCTTAACCACTACCGTGGACTGGCAGGCTGTTAAGTAAGCACGTTTTCCCTTCCGTGCAAAAATGTAATGCAACAGGCTAGTCAGAAAGTATTGGGATGGCTCATTTCTTGTTACACTGTGTAGCTTCAATAATCCTATTCTTTTGCGGCAAGCACTCTTCAAAATTTGTATTACAAAGCATTTGTTTTATCAGAGCAATAATATGCTTTGCATATTAAACTTAATGTAGTAGCTTCTTGGAAATTCTTCCTACTGAGACTGAGTTTTTTGAGAAATGTTCAGTTTATGATCTTTGCAGCTTTTCTTGATCATTTCTAATTTCATGTCTTATTTAATGACTCCTTTCAGTGATCTCTAAGTTGACTAGAAAAGCTAGTCAGCTGTGACAGTTGAATGAACCAAAAGTAAATTTGAGGGTTAAAAATCTGAATTTGAAGTAATATTGCTTGTGTCCCCCAGTCCTTAGAGCACACTCAATAAATGGAAATAATGCTGTGCCTGACCATAACTTTCTATGTCTAATAGCCCAAAATTTGTGAGATCAGTGCTGTGGGGGAACAAGTTACTATTGCTACAGAAATCAACAATGTTAAAGTATGGGAAGGTGGACAGTGGATCTTGTTTTCATTGCTTTCATCTTAACTATGCTGCTATGACCATCCTACTACTGCCCTATAACACGTTCAGAAGAGTTTGATGTGGTGTTTCTTCTGCATCTTGTTCACTTACTGCAGTAAGGGTGTCAGCTTGGAAAAAAACAGGACTCTGCTTACTTTTCCCCACTTCTTACATTCAGATTCTCTAAGTTAATGTGCTCTGTATCAAAAGTCTTATTGTGCCAAATGACATCTAAATATTATTTTCTTTATTAACCCTCTGTAATAAAAGCCATTTAAGAATTCATTAAAAAATAGTGCTGACGTTCTTGTCAGCAGCTCTAGAGGGTGCTGTTTATCACAGTTTCTTAAGAACCACTCAACTCCAAGCTTCAAGGAAAACTATCAGAGCCATAAGTGCAGAGCCAAAACCGGAAACCTTCAAAGAACTTCTTAGTTGTCAGCCTTTTACAACTATACAAAGAGTGAGCTACTGTTCTTGTTGTGGTCTGAGGTATTTCTTGGGCTTTGCTAGGGTAAAAATGCCAATTAAGCATTCATAGGGGCTCTAATATCTGAATTCTTAATTTTTGTATATGAGGTCCATCTTATTTCCTGTACTGAACTTATTTCTGCATGAACATGCTCATCAGTGCCAGAAAAATCTGAATTTCAGCATTGTTTATTATTTCTGGAGTTCATAGTTAATTTCATTTCTGGGTTTTATGCATAATGTATACTCATTTATTATAAGTCTGAACTGAAAGATTATTTTTCTTCAAATTAAGCGTTGCTGTTTCTCGTGTTTATCAGGGCATTTCTGCTGTCTCCCTTTTCAGGTAGGAAAAGATTGGTCAGAAGCACACAGCTGGAGATCTTGTGTGCTGTAACTGAATTGGGAATGTTATGCATGGAGTGTGCCCTCACCTTGTGTTTTGCAGAGTGCAGGAGCTCATGTCAGACGATCAGCGAGAAGCAGGCCGAATCCCTCGCACAATCGAATGTGAACTGGTTCAAGATCTTGTGGACAGCTGTGTCCCAGGAGATATGGTCACAATTACAGGGATAGTTAAGGTGTCGAGCACTGAGGAAGGTAAAATGCATCATCTGAGAATAGCTTTTTCCTAGCATGGGGATTTTTCTAGTGGTTACGCAAGAACAACAGCCATCCCCCTTCAGAAGTTCCCAAAGGAGTTGGACTTGACAATCCTTATGGGTCCCTTCCAACTCAGGACATTCTATGATTCTGTGATTCTGGTTCTATAATGAGTTATTTTGAAAAGGCCAGAAGCAGCGCTGTCCAAAAGGAGCACTGTCCCTAATGTCCACTGATAGATGGGGTTTCACAGCTCTTCCCGCTTCCTCTCCCCTGTAATAGAACATATTGCAGAGAACTGCCATACTGATTTACTGTGAGACACCATTCTCTGCTCAGGAATCATTGGGGGATACAAAAAATGATGGATTACTAAGCTACATGTTTAATTCTTCTGCACTATGGATTTTTTCATCTAAATATTGAGTAGAAACATTTTATGTGCAACTTTTATTTGACCAAAATGTAGTAATTTAAAATTCCTGGAAAACTGGACATCCACAGATCCATGGGCCCTGATGGGATACACCCATGAGTGCTGAGAGAGTTGGCAGATGTTATTGCTAAGCTGCTCTCCGTCATCTTTGAAAGGTCTTGGAGAACAGGAGAGGTGCCTGAGGACTGGAAGAAAGCCAGTGTCACTCCAGTCTTCAAAAAGGGCAAGAAGGCCAATCTAGGAAACTACTGGCCAGTAAGCCTCACCTCCATCCCTGGAAAGGTGATGGAACAACTTATTCTGGACATAATCTCCAAGAATGTGGAGGAAAATAAGGTTATGGGGAGTAGTCAACATGGATTCACCAAGGGGAAATGGTGTTTGACCAACCTGATAGCCTTCTATGATAGTATGACTGGCTGGGTAGATGGGGGGATAGCAGTGGATGGTTGTCTACCTTGACTTCAGCAAGGCTTTTGACACCATCTCCCACAGCATCCTCATAGGCAAGCTCAGGAAGTGCAGGCTGGATGAATGGACAGTCAGTTGAATTGAGAACCGGCTGGATGGCAGAGCTCAGAGGGTTATGATCAACAGTGCAGGGTCTAGTTGGAGGCCTGTAGTTAGTGGGGTTCCTCAAGTGTCAGTACTGGGTCCAGTCTTGTTTAACCTCTTCATCAATGACCTGGATGAAGAGACTGAGTGCACCCTCAGCAAGTTTGCTGATGATACCAAACTGAGGAAGGGCTGACATACGAGAAGGCTGTGCTGCTATTCAGCAAGACCTGAACAGGACAGAGGACTGGGCAGAGAAGATCTTATCAGTGCTTATAAATAACTCAATGGTTGGGTGTCAAAAGAGTGGGACCAGACTCTTTTTCAGTGGTGCCCAATGATAGGATGAGGGGCAGCAGTTACAGACTGAAACACAGGAGGTTCCATCTAAACATGAGAAGAAACTTCATTACTCTGAGGGTGACCGAGCACTGGAACGGGCTGCCCAGAGAGGCTGTGGAGTCTCCTTCTCTGGAGACATTCTAAACCTGCCTGGACACCTTCCTGTTTAATCTGCTCTGGGTGAACCTGCTTTAGCAGGTGGGTTGGACTAGAAGATCTCCAGAGATCCCTTCTAACCCCAACCATTTTGTGATTATGTGTAATTCTGTCAAGATTCTATTTATTCTGGGAGAATATTCTCTTCATATATATATATATATATATATATACCCTTCTAATCTAGGAAAATTTTTTTTTGTATACTTAAATGGAGGGAACTTAAAGAACATATGTAACTGGAAACTTACTTTGCATCAGTTTTTTAAAATGTAGGTGTTCAATTACTTAAATATGAATATTTTGCACGACTGTACTTAGTATTTCTTCATTACCCTACGTCATTTGTAAATAACATCAGTATTTAAACATTTCTCCATCCTTTCTCAATTTTTCTAACAGGACCTTCTAAAAATAAGAATGACAAGTGTATGTTCTTGTTGTACATTGAGGCAAATTCTGTCAGTAACAATAAAGGACAAAAACCAAAGAGTTTTGATGATGAGACTTTTCAAAGATCATTCATGGAATTTTCACTTAAAGACCTCTATGCTGTTCAAGAAATTCAAGCTGAGGAAAACCTGTTCAGGCTCATTGTGAAGTAAGTTGTGCCTAGACTAGGTCTAGGATTAGACCCCTGAAACAGCATGACCAACTTCAGACAAATGTGGCAGCTAATCTTAAAGCTGAGGCTTGTGTAACAGGCACTTCAGAGATTTAGCAAGCTTTAGTGATCAAGGGGCTTGGGAGGAAGTGAAAGTATTGCATTGGGGGTGTTAGGACTCTGGGAAGGATTTAAGGATACAGGAAAATAAGGAGAGTTTCAGTTCAACCCTGAGACAGAAAGCCAGGGGTCAAAAAAAAAGGCAATTAATTTTGCTCCTCACTGAGAAAACTCAACTGATGAGCACTGTTTTGTTCTCTGCTCTGCTTTTCTACAGCAGAGGAAAGAGGTGCTAGAACTGAGAAGAGGGTGTGAAAGACCCTCTGTTCAGACCAGAAGTACCTTTTGAGCTGGGGTGTCCCTTGGGTCCTCCAGGTGGAGTCAAAGAACATGAAACTGGCACCTTTAAAAGGAGGGTTACAGGTAGTTTACTTGATCAAGATAAGAACGGGGCAGAAACCACTGGGAAACTGGCTCTCCTCTGTGTGCAAACTCAAATTAAAGGCTTATCATTTCAAGCATATCTGGTTATCTGAAAATTTCAAAAAAATTCATGCTGCTTTTAAACTGATTCTGTTGGAGATTCAGAAACAGCTAACCAAAAGTTGTGTATGTTTACAGAGGTATCCTATGACAAAAGAGAACAAGTGTTTTTTTTTTTTTTTTCTTTAATCATAATACAATATTTATATTCCCCTTATGTTACAGTGGTCTTTGTTTTTCAGCTCTCTTTGTCCTGCAATCTATGGCCATGAGGTAAGTAAAAAACAAACAAACAAACCAAAACCACCACACCAAAAAAGACCACAACAAACCCAGCTCTGCTTGCAATTTCAGTTTGAAATGTTTATGCCACAGTAAATTCCTAAAAGATTTATAAAACTTATCTGGGGTGGGGGGAAGGGTCAGGTACTGTATTTACAGGTGACTGTGATTCATAGTCACTTTCAGTGATAAGAAGGTAGCAGTCTTATACCCGTAAATTCAGCCAGCCAGAAGGAAAGGGTTATTACAGCCAATTTTAGGGAGCTGTCAATATTGGTCAACATGAGCAGATACTTATTCATGTTGGTATGTGCCCCTACAGATTGTAAAGGCAGGTTTGGCCCTGGCATTATTTGGAGGATGTCAGAAGTTTGTAGATGACAAGAACAGAATTCCGGTGCGAGGAGATCCACATGTTCTGGTTGTTGGAGATCCAGGATTAGGAAAAAGTCAAATGTTGCAAGTATGGGTTGATTTATTTCTGTTGTCTGACTGGATTTTTCTCTAATTCCTTGATAACTTTATTTCTTGTAAGCATAATAGGATATCTGTGCTAAGACCAAAGGGTTGTTTGCGCTAAGCTGGAGCTGTTTTCATGTAGGATGCCTCAAATATAGGATAGCACCCAAAGGGGTCTCTGCTGTCCTCTCCTTCCAGAGTGCCTTGCAGAAGGGATCTAGCCTGTTAAAACACTTATCAAAGCAGGTGTACTTGGTCAAGCCCTGGGGGCTTTCAAGTGTAGCCTTGCTGTCCTGCCTTATATAGTTTGGGGTTCCTTTGTTTGTCTTGGCTTTTTGGGAAAGGGACCTGCTGCTGCATTTGGATTTTAATCTTGGTGGGCATTTCTGCATGACTGTGACAAAATCAGTTAGTGATAGAATGTTTTTGTCTTAAACAGAATGATTTAAAAGTTCCATGTGTTTTCCCTTAGTTACTATGAAGTGAAAGACAGACAGAGTTCACCTAGACCTGCAGTACTGCATACCTTGTTTAAAACGTTCAAGTCTTTCTAACGTAGATGTGTTGTGCTAGGATATGGCTTGCAATAACTTAACCAAAGTGATGGATTTGTATGCCAGCATCCTGGCAAACATTTTAGAATTATTTTTTAACTGAATGGGGACTCTCTAGCATACAGTAGATGATTTGTTTTTTACATTGTTACTAAATAATGGAATGCCATTCAAGAAAAGCTACTAATCTGTTCCTCAGATAAGACCCAGAGACAAGGCTTTTATCAGTCATTACTGTCACAGGAAAAAAAAACAAAACACCCCACCCCCCAAAAAACAAACAAACACAACAAACCAAAACCAACCAACCAAAAACAAGCAGAAAAACAAAGCTGAAAAGAAGCCAAGTTGGTTGGTTGTTTTTTTTAATGCAAATACTCAGTACCTGTCACAGATCTGGTACTGAACAAATATACTTGGGGTGTTATCTTTTAAATAAAATAGATGCATCAATAACTATAGACATTTATGGGAAAATCCAGTTATAACTGTATTCTAGGCAAATTTAACTGCAAAACATCTATGTTCAAGTTTACCATGCTTTGCCTTCTAGTTCAAGTTTTAAACTGTAAGCTGCTTTCTGGATATTAGAGGCATGGAGAAGACTTGGACTGTCCTTTATCCCCTGGCTGAGGGGAAATCTGTGCATACTGCCTGTAAAGCAGCATGTGTTGGGCACTAGGACAAGATATATTAGTCTAAAAAGATGTTGAGGTCTGAAGATACAGAAACTATATCTGCAGTTCTGTGACAGACAGCATGTCCCTAGGCATTTCAACCTACTTTGAAATGTAGGTGCTGTGCCCCAGGTCCTAGTAGTTTTGATAACACAGTAGATGTGGCTGTGCTGCAAGTATTGTGAACAAAGTTATTTCTACTGTTTTACAGAAGTATGTCTCTTGGGATTGCAAGGAGTTATAACTTTACTGTTGGGCCACATTAAGTAGAAAGAAACAAATTTGGGTTTACTTTTATTTGTTCCTCTAGGATTAGCCCTTTGAAATTCTTCACCTTGGGGAGGGAAAAACTATTTATTTCTCTCCTAGGCAGTGTGTAACGTTGCTCCTCGAGGTGTGTATGTTTGTGGTAATACTTCAACCAGCTCTGGCCTGACTGTTACGCTGTCTAGAGATGGTGCTTCTGGAGATTTTGCCTTGGAAGCTGGTGCTTTAGTGCTTGGAGATCAAGGTAATACGTGTGATGCTACAGGTTTGATATGAACACGTGTATGCGCTGCTGAGTCTAAGATTAACTACAGTGCTTGCATTACTGTGGATTAAAAACTTAAATTTGAAGAATGATATTGTCTTTCCACACCTTGGGAAGTTCTGAGCTTTTCCAGAGACTTCTCTGGAGGTGGTTCCTGCTTTCCTAGGGCTTAGGATGTATAGGAAACTGGAGTTCTGCAATTTGTATACCAGCTTTACTTAATGTGTCAAAGAACTAGGATTTTATTGTTGAGAAACATCTGACTTAATGGCAGCTACTGGATTCTTATTGTTTTGGAAAACTTCTTGCTTATGAGGGTTGTCTTCTATTTTTAAAAAGCTTGTTTTGTCATCTTAATGTGTAATTAAGACACTGCTTTCATGAGCCAGGCCAACTTCATAATGGTTCAGCTGCAGCAACATGAAATGAAAACAAACCTGGCTGAAATGGAGACTTGGTCCTATGTCTCCTGTAGTCCCTAAGACATTAGGCTGGACTTCTGATGCATTGTAACATCCAATCTATCAGACTGTACAATCAGCACTGGATTGTAGTGTATGCTTATCCAACAGTTAATGTGTTTTCTAATAAGTCTTTGTCTTAATTGCTCCTAGGTATTTGTGGAATAGATGAATTTGATAAGATGGGTAACCAGCACCAGGCTTTGTTGGAAGCCATGGAACAGCAAAGCATCAGCCTTGCCAAGGCTGGCATTGTTTGCAGTTTGCCAGCTCGGACATCTATTGTTGCTGCAGCAAACCCAGTTGGAGGACATTATAACAAAGCCAAAACAGTGTCTGAGAACTTAAAGTGAGCGCTTTCTGAAATGCTGCTTTATATAGTTCACGTCCAGGAGTAGGTGCTTCTGGTAGTCTTCTTGTTTGTGTATAATCACTTTCGAGTTTCTTGGAGTTTGAACACAGGCTCGCTGTAATAATTTTTTTGTGGTTTTTGAGAGAGAAGTTGCTGTTCTACTTTATTCTGAATGAATGGGACAGGATTTTTAAATGTCTTTGAAGTGGAGAAGGGTTGCTGTAGTTCTGCTTTTTTACAAGTATCGTGTGGTTTTCTTGTCTTTATTCTAGAATGGGGAGTGCCTTACTGTCGAGGTTTGATTTAGTTTTCATTTTGCTGGACACCCCGAATGAAGATCATGATCACCTGCTCTCTGAGCACGTGATGGCAATCCGAGCCGGAAAGCAGGCAGCATGCAGCAGTGCTGTTGTGACTCGCACCAACACGCAGGATCGCTCTGTTCTTGAAGTAGTTTCAGATCGACCACTACTTGAAAGACTAAAGGTAGGACTTATCTTGTGACTGTTGCTATGCCCTTTCCTGTGGCATTCCTTGCAGTGGGACCTGGCAACCCTGACCTGCTGGATGTCCTTGGTCTCTCATTCTTCTCATCATAATTGGTCCTGAATTAAAGAGGAAGCATTTAAAGCTCTAGCCACAATTTTCTACCAATTGTCTGTTGTAAGTAACATTACCCACCCTGCTGGAGCTGCTAAAAATGTGTGTCAAGCCATCTTCATCTCCACATAAAAGTGTAAGCTGAGCTAGGTTTATTTAGGTTGTGGTAGTGAGAAGGAACTTTGCATAAGAAGCTCGAAAGTAAATTTGCTGTGTTATATTTCAATGAAGAGCTACAGAACTAGACTAGATATAATTTGATATAACACAATGTGCTGTGAAACACTGAATCCAAATAAAGTGGTGTTTAAACAAATCCTTAGACATCTGCAACTCGTGACAGATTTGGGGATCATAGAAGGGAAAGCATACTACTTCTTATTAAACTTGAAGTGATCAGTTTGAGGGCTGATATTGTCAAAAGCCGGGTCTTGGGAGAAATATCCCGTACTGGAGCTAAACCCATGCACTTTTTGAGATGGGATATCAGCAGTGATGGTTTACTCTTCTGTGGAGATACATCCTATAACAATTGGGAAATCATGGGTCTTTTTATTTTTAAGAAAGAATTCTTGATATAGTCAAATTATATTGGGCACTTCCTATCATTGCAAATGAGAAGCTTTAGCTGCTTTTTCTGAGATGGACAAGTGGAAGCTTAGTGTATGGGCTTTTAAGTACACAGTTCATATATGGAGCTCTAAAGCCCTTACGCTGAAGATTTCACCAGATAAAGCATAGAATATGAAGATTTTATTTTAAAATTTAATGCTAGAGTTAGATTATGGTTGGACTTGATGATTCTGAGCGTCTCTTCCAACCAAAATGATTCTATGATACAATTTATATTGTATAGGGCTCTTATAGAAATCTGAACTCTCTGTAATTGGGTTAGATCTTACCAAGAGAAAACTTTGATGCCATTCCACATCAGCTGCTGAGGAAGTATGTTGGATATGCTCGGCAGTACGTTCACCCAAAGTTATCTCCAGAAGCTGCTCAGGTTCTCCAGGAATTCTATCTTGAGCTCCGGAAACAGAACCAAGGAGCAGACAGCACACCAATCACCACAAGGCAGCTGGAATCTCTGATTCGACTAACAGAGGTAAATTCAAGATGTAATACTTCAGGGACTGAAAGCAAAGAGATTATTCCTAAACTACTACTGATATCCTATAATTTTTGACATCTTTTTCACGGCTATGCTTTTTTGTTGTTGTGCTTAAAAAAAAAAGGCAATGCAAGAGACTTACAAATGCTTAGGAGCTAGTGATGCTTAAAGCCTCTTAAAGTAAAACACTCTTGAGGGGTTGGAAAGAGAATCTATTGTGTTCTCCCAAAAGAAAGAAAAGCAGGTGCAGGCAGGAACAAGCTGCTGTCCATTCTGAACTTAAAGTGCCGCTGTTTTCCCTAACACAATGCATTAATAACACTGTTTGTTATCTGTTGCTTCCTAATAATACACTGTTAAAAAGCAAATTAACTTTAAGCTACAGCTTAATAATGTGAGTGTGAAGGACATGATGTTGATATGCTATCCAAAAAAAATACTGAAATCCTGTAGGCTCATCTCTACTCCTGTACATTCCATCTTTGCTTCTAAAATTTGTGCCTATTGTGGGGCAATTACGTAAGTTGTAATGTATCTTAAATATATCTTTGTGGGGTTTTTTATTTGTTTTAAGGCACGATCAAGGCTAGAATTAAGGGAGAAATGTACCAAGGAAGATGCTGAGGATGTAATAGAAATCATGAAGTACAGGTAATACACACTGCTTTAGAAGTAAAGAAAGTACTACGATGCTATTAACTCAAAGACCCCTTTTTTTTTAAATACAGATACTCAAACACAGTGAAGAAATGACCTAATCAAGTTTAGGTGCATTGATAATAGTATTCAGATTTGTTAGCTCTTTTTTTTAAACTGATAGCATCCCTAAGTTGGAAATGATTGCTTAGGCCTTTGAGTTGTGTCATCACAGCAGTTACGTGTACCAGTGCACAGTGATTTAGACATGAGGCACTACCAAAGGTTTTTTCTCTCATGTGATTATTCTCTGTTGTTGCATTTAAACAATTTAAGTTTAAAAGTGATTTGTACAGGTGCTTAGTCTAGGTTCCCTAGATAGTGACTTTCTTACTAGTGAATGGTTTCCTATGGGGCTTCTGAAAGCTTTCTCAAGCAGTTATGTTTAAAGAAGTAGATTTACGCACCCTTGCTTTTACATCCAGTTGATCTTGGTTTATATATTTTTAGCATGTTGGGAACCTACTCAGATGAGTTTGGAAAACTGGACTTTGAACGTTCACAGCATGGGTCTGGGATGAGCAATCGGTCACAAGCAAAAAGATTTGTTTCTGCCCTAAACAGTGTTGCAGAGAGAACTTACAACAATCTCTTTGACTTGCAACAGCTTCGACAGATTGCGAAGGAGCTACAAATACGAGTAAGTTTGGAAACCAAGCATTTCTTCAACAACAAACTGCAGTACCAGTCAAAACTACTTATTGCAAAATGAAAATTGGAAAAGGCACACCTGTTGTGCCTCTGCAATCAACAGAAACAAGCAGTGTTTGCTGGTTTTAGGCTGAATACTCTTCCTGCATTGCTTGTGTTTGTAAACCTTATTAATCGTACTACTGGATTGACAGTAACAATTCCTTGCACAAGTAAGGGCTGGTTCTACTTCTGAAGCTGGGCTTTAACAAGGTTCTGCTTTGTTTCATGGAAGGCAGTTGGTTTCAGTATACTTTACCTCCTCTGGCTCCCCAGAGGCCACACCTAGTTTTGTTCCCAAATTCAGACTGCAGTGACGTTTTGCTTGGCCTTTTCTGGCCCAAATGTGCCTTTTCGGTTTTCCTTCCCACTTCGAGCATCCTAATGTTGTAACTTGATAGGAACAGCATGTAGGACACATGGCCACAAATGTGTTTTTGCATTTTGTACTTGTGGGGGAATTCAGCCAAAAAAATATCGATAGCTAATTCTACTTTTTGCTTCATTATAAGAAGCTTTAAATGCCAATTTAAAACTTAAAAATGGGTTTCAGTGTAATAAGTGAAAACTAGTCATAATGAATTTATGTAATTTATTTTGGGCAATAATGCTCTTCTTTCTATTACCTGGTTAGCCTCCTTCGTCCTGCTGGGGCAAGATGGTTTCTGTCACCAAATTTGTTCAAATGTTGATTGCACATAAGACTGGATTGGGTCTGAATCTGCTCTGACAGACCATGTTATTATAAGCTCTCTTCCCACATGAACATTAATTCATCTAGTAGTTACTTAAAGCTAATTAAATTAATCTAATTTTCCCTTCATATATAGAGTATTGCCTGTTCAAAGGTCTGTACCTGTAATAAATACTTGGAAATCAGTGAGAGTTGTAGAAATCAGACTTTTCTTTGGTAGATACTTGTGTTTCAGAATTTAGGTTTACACATATGTAACTCTGAGTACTTTCTGCATGTTATGAAGTGGAGGACACTTATTCTATGTAACACCACAGTAAAAACTGTGTAAGTAAAGCACAAAAGGGTGCAACTGATTGTATCCCACCTCCTAGTAGGTCAGCTGTTTATTAAGAAAATTAACCTATTCTCAGCTCACTTTATTTCACCGAATTCTTTCAAACTTTTTTTTGCTTTACATGAGACAAAATGTCATTCTTACAATTTGATGTTTATATATTTTCCTTTTTTTTTCTTTTTTTAGGTATCTGATTTTGAAAGCTTTATTGGATCCCTAAATGATCAGGGTTATCTTTTGAAAAAAGGTTCAAGAGTTTACCAGCTTCAGACTATGTGACAAACTTTCTTGAGACATCATCATTGTATCTGGAATGGACCTGCAGTATTAAAATGCTGAACTGCAGTCTCCCACCTCAGTTGATGCACTGCTGGCACTGTCACTCACTGAGGTGTGACATCCCCTTTCAGAAACTCACGGTTGCCAACAGGTTTCCTTTAAGCTACCATAGGACAAACCGATGTGTGGTATTGCTGCTTGGCTCATCCTATAGGTCTGCTAGCCCAAATGCAACTGTATAAGACTAGCATGTGCTTTATCATCCTTGAGGAGTGGAAAGTGTATTTGATATTGACATTGTCACAGTACCACAACAGTTTCTACTTCTACAAGAGATGTTAGACCCACAGATATAAGAACAGAAATTGTTAGTGAGAACGTCTGAGTTGTGTTCATTTGAAGAATCTGAAGTACAGAAATGTTTCTAAAAGCTTGGGAACCTTCGTGTTGAGACTATGCAGTTTTATATCAGTTAAGAAGTGATACTTTGTTGAAACTGATTTAAATTTTCAGCTTTGTAGGTCTGTATTTATTGGTCTATCTAGCTAAGATTGTATTTGAAATGCAAGTCTGAATTAAGAAAATATCCCTCTTCTGATATTTAATTTGTAAAGCAGGAATTGGATTTTATTTATGACTTTTATTAAATGTATTTCTGAAAAATCTGATTTATTTGAGAGTGTTATACAGTAACAGTGAACACAGTTGTGGGTATTAATGGCCACTACAGGAAGCATAACACAAACATGTTATGCTTCTATGTAACTCTCTTCCTGCCACAGGAGAGAGAATGTGTGTCCTGCAAGAGTGAAGTGCTGAATGTTGCCTGACTTTTAGGAAATCAGAGTCATGGCCTAGTGCAGTAAATGGCAGATGAGAACTTTTCAGGGTAAGTATATAAAAACCCCAAAACCAACAAAAAACACCCCACAACCAACAACAAAACACACAAAAACAACAACAGTACAGGAAAGACATGGACCTGTTGGAGAGGCCACCAAAATGATCAGAGGGCTGGAACAGCTCTGCTGTGAGGACAGGCTGAGACAGTTGGGGTTCTTCAGTCTGGAGAAGAGAAGGCTCCAGGGAGACCTTATTGCGGCCTTTCAGTGCTTAAAGGGGCCTGTAAGAAAGATGGGGACAGACTTTTTAGCAGGGCCTGTTGTGACAGTACAAGGGGTAATGGGAGGGGAGACCCAGGCTAGACACGAGGAAGAAATTTTTTACAATGAAGGTGGTGAAACACTGGCCCAGGTTCCTCAGAGAGGTGGAAGATGCCCCATCCCTGGGGACATCCTAGGCCAGGCTGGGTGGGGTTTTGAGTAACCTGATCTAGGTGAAGATGTCCCTGGTTGGATTAGATGAGCTTTGAAGGTTCCTTGCAACCCAAACTATTCTATGATTATGGTAACTGTGGTTAATGGCTTTTTTTAATGTATGAACTGTCATTCTGTGTGTGCATCAGTAGGTGTAGTCTCCATGAGCATTAGCATTTGGGCAGCAGATGAGACTCCTTGCAACCTGGGAATTGATCCTACATGAGAAGGCAACCTACTGTATCAACCAATGGGAAGCTGGTGTTAGACACTGATTTTTAAACTTTGCCAACAGATAAATGCAGGGTTTGGGTTTTTTCCCATGTAGAAGAAATCTTCTCAGACTTGCACAGTATAACCAGGGCATTATGGGTAGAGGACAGATCTGGGGTTCTATGTCCTGCCTGAGGAGGTCCCTCTGAAAGGCCCTTGCTTCTGTATCAGCTGCAAACTTGCTGGTAGTACAGCTGTCCCAGCAGGTGCTTCTACTCCTGTCTTCACCCTCCCCATGTCTAAAAAAAGAAATAACTACATTTAATTGTAATTAATAAACAATTATTAATTAATAATTAAAAATAATTAACAAGTTAAACAACAATTAACAAGTAATTAATTAACAATATCATATGCTATCTCCAGATTCTTTCAAACAGCTGTGGAAGAGGTAGAGTGAAATATCCTACAAGCCAGTGGTTTTTGGTTGGTTGTTTTTTTTTTAAGAGCCTCTGTTTGCTTTGCCAGTTAATTGACTGCTGTAATTAAAATTGTTCGACTACTTGGGGGGTCAAACCTTAGCTGCCTGATAAACTGGTGCCAGAAATATGAAAAATAACAGTGTCTCCTAGTGCTAGAGGTGGGTAGGAGCAAGCCATGGAAGCAAACAAGTGACTGCACCTGGAAAAGTAAACTCTTACTTCTTGAGCCAAACTGAATGTGGCTGACGGAGGGCGAAGAGCAAGTACTACGAACAACAGACTACTCAGGTCCCCTAAGAAGTGGTAGTAGTAAAGCAAACCTTCACCGTTCTCCGTTAAGAGCTTTGTAAGAGAACAGCTGCATCGACAAGCGCGGCCCCAGAAGCTGCCCCGCCGTGAGGAGCGGGGTGACCGCGGGCACCAGCTCGCGGGGGCACCGCGAGCGCCTGGGGACCCCCGGGGGAGAGCCTCGCTCGGCAGGTAGGCCGGAAAGCGCAGTTTTTCCCGCTGTTTCTCCCCACAGCCAAGATTTATTTCTAATTCAGCCTCCGCGCCCCCCGCAGGTCGCAGCCTGCCGTAAAGCGCGCGGCCTAGCGGGGAGGGGGACTGCCGTCAAGCGCCGCAAAAAAGTCGCACTCCCCCCCCCACCCCTCGTCGCACACGCACACCCTGCGGCTCGTACCCTGTCCCCGAGCCCCTGCCAGTCCGTCGGGGCGGCGAATGGCGGTGGCGGCGGGAGGCCGCTCGCTCCCGCGGGCAGGGCCGCGGCGCGCGTAGGGGCGGCGGGCAGGCGCCACCTCACATCATGCTGGCCGCCGCTTGGCTGGGCAGGGGTTTCTGGGGGCTCCTCGGCGGGGCGGGGCGGCGGCGGCCGGGCGGCGGCGCCAGGCCGCTGGCCAGCCGGCCCGAGGTGGCGGCGGCGGCGGAGGGGGGCGGTGGCGGGGGGGCGGGCGGCCGCTGCCTGGGCAACGGCGGCGTCTTCTGCCTGGCGGCGGCCGCGGGGGCTGTGGCGGGGCCGCGCGCGGCGCCCACCCTGCAGCAGCGCCCGCGGCTGCTGCGCGAGCACCAGCGGCTGCTGCGCGCCCCCGCCACCGCCTGGCGCCTCCTCAGCGGCGGGGCCGGGCCGCGAAGGGCGGGGGGCGGCGGCGGCGGGGCCGCGGCGCCGGAGCCCCCGCGGGAGCGCCGAGTGGCGGGGCGCTACGCCGAGCTGGTACGTGACCCGGGACGGGACGGGGGGTTGCGGGGAGGCGGCCGCTTTCTTCGTCGGTGCGGCGAGCTCCCGGCCGCGCTCCTCAGGTGCCCGGGGCCAGGCCGGTGCGCCCGGGGGAGCGCGGACGGTGTCCGTGACGCGCGGCCGGCGGGAAGCAGGTGTCACGCCCAATCTTTGAACCAGACGAAGGCTTTTTGGGTATCTCAGTGGCGGGCCGTTTTCCTTTTGAATGCTTGAGGTTACGTTTAGTAGCTAGAGGCCGTGTCTGTGTGTCTTGCGCAAACGGCGGGCTGTTTCCAAGAACTTGGAAGGCTTTCTGCCTAGTTCAAATTAAAGTGTGGTTTTGTCTTGATTAATTCACCTGCCAAGTTAGGCTTTGCCTTCCTGACCTGAAGTTTTGCTTTCTTGCTTTACAGTATGAAAACCCCTGGACGATCCCAAATATACTGTCAATGGCAAGAATGGGTTTGGCACCAGTTTTAGGCTATTTGATCGTTGAAGAAAATTTTGACGTTGCGCTAGGTGTCTTTGTTTTGGCTGGTGTAACGGATTTGGTATGTTTACATCAGTTTGGAAATACTTGGGGGGTGGTGTGGGCTATAGTGATCCCATTAACCTGACGAAATTTAGACTTGAATGTAGAATGGAAATGAATAAACAGATTAGGTTTTATATTAATTGTTTTCTAGAAATGGTATATACATCTTCTGTGACATTGTGAAGGGGGCTCATGCGTAACCCAAGGGGACTTAGTGCTGGTGGAGCAGAGGGGATATCAGGGTTCCCTGGTCAGTGCTTGTGCATCTTGTGGTGTGTGACCATATGCAGGTGTATGCAGTGCACCCATCATGACAGTAATTGTGTGAATTTTAGAGCATCAGTTACCTTTTTTCTTTTTCTCCTTGTTTTTTTGTCTTTCTTTCTTATAACAAGAATTGAATATGTTCATGGGTTTCCAAAGTTTGGAATGTAATGTGAAAAAAAGCATGATACAAATATCAGCTACAGGTATCACCTTTCATTTTAGTTAAGCTAGTTGTATTATATGATGTCATTCATGACATATCTTTGTAACAGCATGTATAAGCTATTTTTATTCTTAGTTTTCTAACAGAGGAACACTGAAATTTGTTTTTCCCAGTTGGATGGATTTATCGCACGAAACTGGGCTAATCAGAAATCAGCTTTGGGAAGTGCTCTTGATCCTCTGGCTGATAAAATTCTCATCAGTGTGCTCTATGTAAGCCTAACTTGTGCAAATCTTATCCCAGGTGAGGAAATGCCATTACTTGCATGTACTATATAAGGTAAAGAAGCTAATTTTGTATATAATAATATTTCTTGTGTTTCTTGCAGGAAAACTGTTTAGCTGGGAACTATTCTTTGTCAGTTACCCTTTGCTCCTTATTAAAGACTTAAAAACCACTTCCCCCAGTAGACCTTACGAAACACATGTGCTGCCATATACAAAACCAAAAAGTATATGCTGCCATTTTCAAATGTACTTTCTGTAAAGCAGTAATAGTAGCTATATTAAAAAAATTATCATAAACTGGATTGTTTTAGGACTTCAGATTAAACTCTTTTGGATGTTATGTTAAAAATCTTCAATCGTGCATAAAACTTGTTCAGAAGAATTTGGGAGTGGTGATTTCTTCTTATTTTATACTTTATTTACTTTTTAATCATGGATGTGATTTTCACTAGATCCTGTTGTCTTGATTTTTCAGTTTCACTTACTTCCATGATTATTCTGAGGGATGTAGCACTCATTGCTGCTGTTTTTTATGTTCGATACAAAACTCTTTCTCCACCGGTAAGTGTATAGCATTGAACAAAATCGTGTGAACATGTAATAATTTTATTTTGATTACGTCTTCTGTATTTTTGCATGTATAAAAAAGCAGTAGGCCTTTAACAAAATTGTAACCGAGAGATTTTCATCTTGAGACTTGATGGTTGCTCAAAACTTGCATGGATAGCCTAAGATGTAATGCTGTGCTTGTTCTTTTGCCAGGTAGTTTTGTAAGCAGAACATGATTTCACGAAACAGGTTTTATAAAGATGAGTCAGAGCTACTGATAACTTTTTAAATTTGTATGATGTCTAATAAATTGTATAAGAGCAGTATATTTTTTTTAGTGCTACGATTGACACTTCTGTATCATGTGAAGAGGCGTATCAGATTGAAAATCCTAGAATTGCCTTTTTTTTCTCTTTTCTCCCCCAACAGAGGACACTCAGTAGGTATTTTAACCCCTGTTATGCTACTGCCCAATTAAAACCAACATTCATTAGCAAGGTAAGAGTAGTAACTCATTACCAAGCATAACTCCTCAGTACTTGGGGTGGTGTGTAGTTTGGACAGAGGGGGCTGTTTACTAGTACTGCTGAGTGCTATTTCAAAATAGTGCCAACTCGTTTGGAGGCAACTTAAATCCTGGAAGATTTCCAACTATACTCTGTCAGAGCACATCTTAATTTGGAGTCTGTAAGGTGCTTCATTAAAAGTTTCTAAATAAATTTTCTGTGTATAGACTAAAACCAGTGATAGAAAGTGTATATTGATAGTCCTTGCATAGTACATGTCTTTGTTTTGGTTACATTTCTTATTTTGCTTTTATCAGATGAATACAGCAGTTCAGCTAATTTTGGTGGCAGCTTCTTTAGCAGCTCCTGTTTTCAATTATGTGGACAGCATATATCTGCAGACATTATGGTAACTTATCTCTTCACTTTTTTTCAGATAATTTAATGTACTCCTAAAAAACTGCTAATTGAGATTAATTTAATTGTGTGGAACAAAAAAACTGCGTCTAGATGATGTAATAGGCCTATACAGCTGAATTTTTACATGTTTATTCTTAACTGACACATGAGCTAGATATTTTTTGGTACTTAATTTACTGTACAAGCAAAAAATAGTCAAGTGAAACTAGCTAGGATCCAGGAATAGCTAACAAAGAAGTCTTCAGAATAGACGTAGTGTACACGGGTGAAGGGTACACTTTTTAACAGAAGAGAGTGGGAAGAAAGACTGTATGGATCCTTTATCTACTCATGCTGTAAGTGGCCTTGAAAAAGCAATTTTGATATCTGTAAAAATAGATAAAATACTTTGTTGTCTTTGCTTTATACTATATGTGCTATCTTGAAATCTAGGTTTCTGAAGCCTATTTGAAAAGCACCTGAAGAAATCCCGTGATTCCTGCTAGACTATAGGAAGAAAGGGGAGGGATTGAATGAAAACAGGCATACAGGAGCATATCTCCTTAAATAATGGCTGTTCTTTCACTGCTGTCCTTGGACATCTGAACTGTATCTGAGTCTGAAATGTAGCTGAGGACAGTTGTTACAAGTGCAGTTATTTCTCCCGAGCAGTTAGGTAAGAGTTCAGAACAAAGAGGCTGAACAGCAGATGGCAGAATTACTTAATAACTTAATTTTAAGTAGTGGAAAATCCAGTGGTACTTGTATTTTAGAGAACAAAAAACTGCAAACCCCAAGCTTTTAAGGAACAAGGAACTTTGATCTTAACAGTTAATGTGGTTTTTCAACCTGTTGGAAAGCCAAATCTGGAACTGCATCTGTGACAGACACCTTGCCGCTTGTATGGGGCTTTATGAGAGAGATACCATATTGTGAGTCATGGAGAAATGCTGGGTGTAACTTGTCAGGCTCCTCTATAAACGCTCTCAAAAATTACCTGGATGAGTCTGGCAGTGTGTCTGGGGGGGACAGCTGTAATGGAGGGGCTGGATTGTAGCTTTGACTCACACCTGAGTGGTGTTTGACACAGAGGAGTGCTGCAGATTTAGAAATATATGTAGTTATTACCCAGCTTCTGGGACAGGAACAAAAGAGGCTGAAGCCAAAACTTGTGCTTTAGCTTTGGAACTTGATAAAATCATAAGTTCAAGTTCTGTGTGATTTGAATGCTCCCCTTTGATCCTGCTAAGGGATAGTTTCCCAGATGAGTCAGTTCTCAAGCTGGTTAAAATCATGTAGGCTACAAGTTCTGAATCTCTTGTCTTCCCTTCTCTAAAACAGGTGTTATTATGGTAAAACTTTGGCCTAGTATGCAATTAAACAGAAGCGTGCAACTGAGCACTAGATGGCAGTTCCTTTGTTTATCTAATCCTCCGCTTAGCACTGAATTTCAGCATATAAACTGTAAACTGCATTTCTGTAGGGCATAGTCTGTATACTGAAAATAGAGAAAATGCCTAAAAATAACACTTTTAATTATAGTACGTGGACTCAAATGACTTACAGGAACTATTTTCCCCAAAGGTGCGTCACAGCTTTCACAACGGTAACATCTGCATACAGCTATTACCACTATGGCCAAAAAACGGTTCAGGTGATAAATAACAAATGAAGTATTCTTGAAAGAGCTGGGTCTTGGCAGCACGGTGTGCTGTGCTGCTGAAGATGGTTGTAGTGTGGCTGAGCTTTGGATCAAGACTGTCTTTTTCTGCTTAAACCATGGCATCACAATGAAGTTTGAACACATACTGTGTATAGAGACTTTTCAATGTATTTTTAATTTGTTTAAAAATAATGTTGTTTACAAAAAACAAATAAATAATCTTAAAGACACAGGCTACTGGTTGCTGCCATGTGCATCCCGAATAATTTTGTACTATTTTTGAAGTCAAAATACGCACTTTTCACCAGCACTTTTTTTTCCATCTTCACGCAAGGCAGTGAATAGGCTGAGATCTGAGAAGAAAAAGCAATTATAAGAACAAATTTGTCTTTGTACCTCAACCTAAGTCAGTAAACCAGCATTGCTCGTTAGGACTTAATGACATCCTTCAGAAGAAGAAAAGCATGCCATGGAGGAACAGTATCTTCAGAAATTTAAAGTGGAGTGATAGAATTTTTACTTCATATTCAGTGGTGATATGGATAGGCCATGAAGAGTTGTTACCCTGCTCCTTTTTAAATATGAGCAACAGTGGACTGTATTCATCAGAGAAGAGTTTTGAGTCCCAGAAGGGTCGGCTGTGACGTGAAGAGTCTGTACCCAAATTCCAATAAGTTTCTCATACTATGTATTCATATCTAGTGATAGAGAGAAACTTCTGTATCTCCAGGTTCCTTAGAGCTTCTACAGATGCTGTTTAATCTATATATCATGGGAGGAAAAGGACATCTTAAATATTGCCCAAATCAATGAAGAACAGAAGAAACTTTTAGATGCCTGTACTGTTAATTCTTCCTTAACTTCTAACTTCAAGAGATATTGGTTGATCCCTGTCAGACAAGGATGACTCACATGTGTTCTTTGCCTGTTCTCTACTTAAAACAAGCTGCAGAATAAAGCACTAGGCAGAACAGATCATGTTGATCATAAACTCAAGTTTTCTCTTTTTGAGCAACATGTGATTTCTTGTATGTCATAAAAAAGTGCAACTATGAAGGGCTTAAATAATTGAAATCAGGTGGTATATGATACTACTGTTATTGGCAGGAGAAAATTTGCTGTAGACATCTCTTGAGAGCACAGTCTCTTTTGTGACTGCATATGCTTGTATATACAAAGCACTTTAATATTTTTTTAATATTTAAACTTGTATAGAATGGTGCACAGAGAAAACACTTGTTTTTTATTAGTACCTGTTTCATAACTGTCCTTATTTTTGTGGTCTATGCTGCATCTTACAGTGAAAGGACAGAGAGCAAAG
This sequence comes from Streptopelia decaocto, assembly GCF_964273445.1. Taxonomy (NCBI): domain Eukaryota; kingdom Metazoa; phylum Chordata; class Aves; order Columbiformes; family Columbidae; genus Streptopelia; species Streptopelia decaocto. The sequence continues at coordinate 10,827,116 of NC_138656.1, read as the reverse complement.
CCTGTGGGAGCTTCCTTAAAACATCTGAGTATTTAGTAAAATCAGATACTTTTCTTGAAGAAACAGTTTAGAAAGCAGAGCTTTATTGTACCCAGTCAGGTCATTCCTGTTTGGTTCAAGTTGATGGGATTGGGTTTGGGGATTTTTCTTGTGTGTGATTGGTGTGGGGGTTTTGTGTTGTTCTTTTTTTTTAATCATAAAATGCCTTTGAAACATCAAATGAAATTGACTGGGAATGGAACAACACCAATCAGTGAAGGCTCCTTGGTGTGTGTCATTACACTTGTCATTACTTGTGTTAATAAGAAGTTAATTGTACAATTACTCCGTGGTATGTGCCTAAATGTTTGTGTTAAATAAAATTCGTCCGAGTGGTAGAACCGCTGCTTTTTCCACGTACGTGTTTGGTGCCTGATAGTTACGCATCGCTTGCTCGGAGAACGATCCATCCCACTCCCGGTACACTCTGAGAACGCTCGGCGCTCCCGCTCCGGGGCGGCCTGTCCCTACGCGGCCGCCGTACTCGTTGCTTCGGGTGGGGCGAGGCCGGCGGTGGCTCCGCCCTCTCCAGGATGGCGGCGCCGGAGCAGCCGCCGCCCGAGGGCTCGAAGCCGCTGAGCGGGCTCCTCGGCGGCATCGCCCAGGCCGCCTACTACGGCAACGCCGACATCACGGAGGAGCTGCTGCGCGGGCAGCTCTACCCCGAGGCGGCGCCCGAGGAGTTCCGTGCCCTGCGCGCCAAGATGGGCGGCCTTCTGCAGGTAGCGGCCGGGACGGGGCTCCGGAGGGGGAAGCGGCTCAGCTGTGGGGGCCCTGCCCGGGGGGGTTCAGCCATTTCATCGGCCTCCCCAGCTGAGCGTGTGTGATGTCCACACACGGACGAGCGCCTTCCTCCCCGGGGGGCCCTGGCGGCCGCGGGGGCTGCTGCGGGGGGTTGAGCTGTGCCTGGCGCTTCTGGAGCGTGTTGGGGAGGGTGACAGCGGCTCGGCTCGCCAGTGGCTTCCCCCTCAGCGGGCACAGCGGGGAACGGGCGGCTCGGTGCGGGGCCGGGCTGTGGTCGCGCTCTCTGTTCGTGACTCAGAAGCGGGAGCCCGGACACTGTGAAGGGCAAAGCGCGACTCTGGGCGCTTATGCTCCTGGAAATAAGCACCGCTACTAGAGAACTTTTTAAGAAGAGCTACTATTCGAAATACAGATTTCTTAAAGGAAAACTGTATTTTGGGAAAAGTATCACCCACTGTGAAGCAAGCTATTTTAAAGAGCAGACAGATTTTACTTTACGCGTCAGAGAGGAGAAGGTATTTTTCTCCTGAATAGGTTTTCCCCGCCACGTTCGGAGGGAAGCGCGTAGTTTTCCGCAGCTCCCGGTGGCACAGGAGCCTCCAGGTGCGGAACGCTTGGGTGGCGGCCGCCTCCTGGTGGGCGAATCCGCCACCGCTTCGCAGGGTTTACACACTTGGTGATTGTTCAGTACACTCGTGTGAGGAAAATACAACAAAATGCGTTAGCGCGGCTTTGGCTGGATAAATTTTCATGCCTAAACTCATGCTGTATTTAGCAGTGAGCTTTTTATGTTGTCTTTTTCTAAAATGTCCTTTTCTACGTACAAGTAAAGCTGCAATGTGTTCGCTTGCTGTGCTTTCCGTGTCACTGCAGCACTGTATGCTGTTTGTATTGCTGAAGATCATTAATCTGTTTTTTAAACAACATATTTTAAATTACAATCCTCTGAAGAATCCTTGAGATTATCTTGTCTTGGTCTGTATGGTGAAAAGAAATGTCAGAAACTTGAAAAGGAGTTGTCTTTTCTTGCTTCTGTGTGTGTTCTTATTTGTTACAAGGCCAAAAATAAGTTTGTGCTTTCAAAAAGAAAAATGACTGTAAAATATCTTTTTCCTTTTTTTTATTTTTTTTCCCTATATTGCTATTTTTGTATCAGGAGTCAGTATGTTAGTGCAAACATGCGTGTTAGCAGATAAACAGTTAACTGCTGCTTTAAATCCTGATGGTGCAGCAGTAGCGACGGAATCATTACACACAATGTCACTGGATTTAGCAGAAAATGCAGCTCGGTCTCCCGTAATGACACTGTGCTCACAGCACTGTTAGCAGCAGCATCAGGTAAGGAACTGCACATGTTAAATGTATCACTTTGATAATTATTTATGGTCACTCATGCCTGAAGAAAACCGCCTTGGTGGGCAGAGCAGTCAGGTCTGCCACATGTTCTGCAAGACGCAGGATGCCAGTTGGGAAGTATGTTATTGCCAAAATGGGGGGTCTTGCCCCTTTTGGCCCATCTGTCACTGCTTACCTTTTGACAACTACAGCACTTTCTGGACCACTCTGTGAGCTGACAGTTTTCTGTTGGATTATTGAATAACTCAAAGGGAGGAAGAAAAAGAGAATTATTTTGAAGTTCCTGAGTTTCAGTTATTTAATGAAAAGACGTGGTGGGCGTCAGAGATGATTAAAGGGGACAGTTGGTACTGCGTAGCCAGGAGTGAAGGGGAGCAGGAGGCGAGATGTGCTTTTCAGAAGTAGCAAGCTATTTTGCTGGCATCCTGAAGTAAACTGAAATCCATGGCTGTTGATATACTGAGCACTGAACTAGACTTTCTCAGATCTGGGCACGCTGTCTGTTCTTTGCTCTGTCTTGTGGGGCGATGGTGACTGCGCATTGCCAGAGCTCAGGAACCAAACCCTGTGAGGATCAGCATCTGAATCCATGGCAAAAGGCCAAGAAATTTTGAGTTCTACCTGACAGTTACACTGAAAAAAAAGATGTCTTTCTGCTGTATCATTTTCTTTTAGAAAACGAAACTAAGAGTCCATACATTCTTCCCCCATCCTTGTGTATTCTGGCTGATATTTCAGCAATTCCTGTTCAGTTCTTGAGTTGCTTTTCAGTTTTACTTTAAAAGTTAGTTTCCTCTCTAAATCTGCCTAAGCCAAATTTTACTCTGATATTCTATTCTCCCCTAATCCGATTGTAATTTTTCAGACCTCATGGTTATATCTTTATTTTTTTTCTCACCTGTTTTTCTTGGTGCTTTTGTCCTACCTCAGAGATATGGCAGATAACAAAAGAAGCACAAGTAGTATTTTTCTATTTATTTCACTGCAGTATAGTAACTTTAGGTACATGGTAACTTCATATGAATAATCTCCAAACTCTGTATAGGCTTTGTTTTTCTGTTTGCAGAAATGGGCGGCTCTTTAGCCATCACTGAAACGTGACAGCTGCTGAGCCACTATGATGTGTTTGAGGCCAGAAGAAAAGACATTGCCACGATCAGAGGAAATAGCAAGAGAAGCTTAGGTAGGCAAATGTAGTTGACAGACTTAGAATTTTATGAGGACGCTGGCATTCATTTGTTTCTTTAATGATCAAGTTCAGATGATGACCTGAAAACCCTGGAATGAATATTACCAGCTCCGTCATAAAGACCATTTCTTGCAGGACTGAAGACTCCCTGGTCTTGTCTGTGTTCTGTTTGGGTTTTGTCTTTTTTTCTTTCTCTTCGGAAGACAACTCCTATTCAAGCATTGTTGAGATGTCACGTTCTGGACATAAAGTTAATTCAGGCCCTAGAAAAACACAGATAATTAAAATTATTGCATATTTAGCCATTGTTAGACATATAGCTTAGGAGGATGGCGATGTTTTGGGAAGAGGATGTCATATTCCCCACATGCTGCTTTAAGAACCAAAACTGGTAACACCTGTGGTCTTGGAGGTCATGCCTTCCAGCGTAGAACAGCATCTTGCTGTTACCAGTTGTGTCTCATGGTCTTCGCGGCCACCACTAAGTTGAAGTTTTGAGCTAAGCAATACACAAACTCCTTTGTACAAACACTACTTCATGTCGCATATGCATGGATTTTGGGGCTGCTTATTTCTAGTGGGTGGCTTGAAGTAACACCTAGGTCCTGTGGATACTTTCAGGATCTCTGTTCTAGAGCATCCTAAAAAATCCCTTGGTTTTCTGGTCATTTTGAGGGCCCACTCTCTCTCATACCTCCCAATATGAGGGGAGAAAGGTTGATTTTTAGGGTTGTGCTTTGAAGTAGGGAGGCTTAAAATTTTGCCTCTTCTTCCATCTACCTAGTGGGAAAACCCATTGTCCTAGCTATTATTTGAGATACCTCCTTTTCGGTTCTTACAGCTAATGAGCAAATCTCTGCTTCTTGCATAAACTGACTCATCTGACGCCACTGCACAGACATGGTGTGAGCTGTTTCCTTTTGTTTGAACAAGGTGGCGGAGCAAGGGTGATGGGAAAGTCATCTTGGCCCTGCAAGTTGCTTAACTAAATGTTCAGGCAGCTGAGAACCGCAAAACGTATTTGCACGCTGCAGAGAGTTGCCTGGAACACTTTTAGTATCTCTGAATTTAAATATGGAAGGGGGGAGGGCTGTTGTTGTTGTTGTTGTTGGGGTTTTTGTGTGTTGTATTTGCTGATAATGGCAAACTTCAAAAGTGTTCCTCTGTGCTTACAACAGCTTAGTCTTTCAGCAACTCTTGGATACTGGTGTCTCCCCAGCACCTGAAGGAGCAAGCTCCACTTGAAGATCTGTGTTGTCCCTTCCTTGTCTATTGTCACATGAATTTCTGAGCAAGGTTATTCCAGTCTTGATATTTAATTTATTGTGAGAGGTCTGCATTATTAAAATGGTAACAGTAATGTTTGTATTATCTTTTTTTGTAGTTTTGTTTTTTCCTTTCTCCTCTGGGTGGTGGCGGAAGGGGAGCAAACAGCAGAATAGCAACAGAAAGTCAGAGTTCTTATTTGTGCAGCCGTTTCCCTTGGGTGCAGTAATCTGCACATGAAGTTCAGAAGAAAAGAGGTAACTGTTATTTCTCCATTGATGATAATACCTAATAGCACAAAATACGTTCTTTTGGAAAGTGGCCGTACTGTTTATTTTCAAGTACTTCATTTAGATGCCCAAGTCCTTTGTATGGTAAATATGGAAAAGACCAGATGTCTTATACTGTCTTCTGTTGACTTTATAGGTAATGTAAGCACCTAAATTGGATGGGCTGAGTTATACCTCATTCTTGTCCCTAGAGGCTTTTTTTTTTAATCTGACACCTATCTTCTTGATGGTTAGAAGCAGAGAGATTTATTGCTCTTGTGACTTAACTGCTGTAGTACTTCATGTCTTTGAAGTAGTAATCATAGCTCTGTACCGTAAATCAGCCACTTTCTTATATTAGAACTGAGTATAGATAAGGTGAAGGACTTTCTTATACCATCCTGCGTTCCATCTGTGCAAAGCATGGCACCTGTGAAAAGTATGGAGATGAAAAAGGACCACAAAAGTGTTTCCTTGTCATCGTTTATTGTAGGGCGACAATAAACTATGGCAGATGCTCTCTGTTAACCCCCCGCCCTCCACACTAAGTGAAGGGAATGGGAGGAAAAGGGAGAGAGGCTTAAAAGTTGGGAAATTAAAAATGCTTTACTAATAATACTGATAATGAGAGAAATAACGCAAAATACACAAAACCAATATTGAATTTCCCGCAGCGGAGGGGGTGTTGCTCCAGCAGGGCAGGCATCTGGAAGTCCTGGGCTGGACTCTGCAGTAAACCAGAACTGGATTCAGGGATGTACGGACTGGAACCAGGCCCAGGATCGCAGGGGGACGGGCAGGGACAAGGCCTTCATGATCTCCCAGTTTTAGACGGTTTATGACATAGATGGCATGGAATACCTGGTTGGTCAGTTTTGGTCATCTGTTCTGTCTGCCCCTCCCTCCAAGTACACCCCTCTCACTTATGGGATGTACAAAACTTATCAGTGACCTTGGCTGCCGTAGCAGTAAGGATAAACCTGTGCCTTTTCTGGATATCATTCCTACTGTTAGCAGCTCTGGAACAAACAGTGTCTGGAAAACATGCAGCCAACTAACTTCAGAAAAATGCAGTTACTTAGAGGGACTTAGCTGAAAGGAAAATTCACTAAAAGAGAATTGGTCTTGTTTTAAACAAAACCAGGACAAAAAATATTTACTGCAGCAATAAGCATTCAATTTCCGCACCTCCCCCCCCCGCCCCGGTTTGTGTATAGCATAGTTCTGTTTTTCTGTTTTTGTATTTATAAAAGGTATCATGATGATGTACTTCTTAGAGCTGTTTCCTTTCTTGCCCCTAGATCTTCTGAATGCATGTGGATCTGAATCTGACCTCTTTCTAAAATGCCAAATTTATTTTGTAGAGAAATCACATTATTTTATTACATTTGCCTTTTTTTTTTTTTTTTTCTTTTTAAAATCTCATTTCTTTTCTTGTGTTGGAATATCCTGGAAGGCAGAACAAAGCCCTAGGAAGGCTGGCCCTGGGCAGCTGTAGCTTTTCAATGTTCTTCTATCAATTGTTTTTTTTACCCTCTGCTTTCATGCTTCCCAGTATCCTATCCTGTAAGGTTGCAAAACATTGAGAAACTGTGGTGATCAGCTTTTGCAAATTCTCTCCCATGGTTGTTTTTTTTTGTTTTCAAAGACTTGTTCATTCTGATCAAAATATTATATTTGTGTCTTCGTTACATAAGTTTAATTTACTGTATTCCACTGGTAATAAGTTACTTTACATCTGGAGTAATTCCACTCCTTCCCTTTTGGTGGCAGTAGGCTGTTGGATTTATTGAATGTGATCATCTGCTGCCGTACTGGAAGTGTTCTGGTTTGCTCTTCTGCTGCAGAACAAACTGTATGTTGGCTGAATGATAATAAAAATTTCAGCCTGAGGAGTCTAAATATTTTATTGTATTTGATTCATAAGTGTTTATTTTCACAAATACTGAGGGTGTCACCATCTGTAATAAATATACTGGTATGTCATTGGTAAAATATTAATCAGACTGTACTTAAGTGATGTGTGAGAACCTAGAGCTCGATATCCACCATATATGATGTATCAAAACTCTATATATACACTTCATAACATTCACTAGCCCTCTCCCATTGATTATTTTCAGTAGAGATCATGTTGATATTTCTGCCACTTTTTCTAATGACTGTCATGTTTCATTTTGCTGTTGCTCAGCCAAGAGGCTAATTGTACCATTGCTATTTGCCTTTGCTGTGCCACTGGCACGCACAATGTATGTGTGTCCCATCTTGAAGCTGTTTCTATATTGTGAAATACCCAACTGTTTCTAGTGATTACTTTTCTTCATGCCTTCAGAGGACATCTGTTGAATAAGAAAGCTTTTGATTAAAATCTGGCCTAAAGGCTGTGGGGGAAAACTCTGTGCCACTGGTGGGTACAGTCGCTTGGTGTGTAAAATGCTCTGGAGTCTTTGGAGGCTGATCAGTGCTGTTGTCATGTGTGGACCCTAAAGGCTCGCTCTCCTGCTGGGGACCACAGTCCTTTCCCTGTGAAGTTGCTGTTGTTACCTAGAGAGGAGGTCCCAAAGCATTACTGCCTCTGCTTGAGAAGGGAATATTTGGTCTTCACAGAAGGGATCTGCCCTTAGATGAAAAGTCAGCACAGAAGAACAGCTGTAGGTCTCACTCAGTTCTGGAGCATAAAGGCCTCTTCTTCAGCAGGATTTCTGTTGACAGCCACTGGTGGGAAATGAAAAACTTCTTGCGTTTTCTAATAAGGGAGTTGTCATTCTTCTCTCTCCCCAGATACCTTGTGATTCCTCAAGTATGTGGGCTGAGTCATGAACTCTCAAGTGCTTTGCAGTTGTCCAAGCTTCTGCAAGACTGAGAGGCAAAACAGCTTCAATCGGAAGACTGAGATTAAATCATTTGGGAAGAGTTAATAGGAGAGACTGCTTGCTTTCTGCTGTTTTGGAATTTCAACTGTACCTGCATCTACCAACTAAAAAGCTAACTCAGTAAACATGTTCATTCTTCTCAATTAATGTAAAAGGAAACAAGTTGCTTGTAAAGCATTAAAAAGTACTGTGTCCATATGAGGTGCTTTCTAACCAAATATGCGTCCTGCATAGTGTTACACCTTTTACTCCAGCAAATGTGCTTATTATGAATAATTGCATTTGTTATTGGGCTAAGCAGAAATATACTGACAGTAACTTTGCACAGAATTTTGGGAGGGAGGGAATGTCTACGGTGTTATGATTGGACCTACATGAGAAAATTATTATCTCAGTTGATGTTTGTGTGGAACAACTAAATAACAATCCTAATCCGTTTTGTTTTGTTTTTTTTAAATTTAGCGAAGCACCACTATTATATATCTCACTAATATGAACATAGCTCAGTTGTCACCTCTGCAGTGTCTGGTTTTGCAGCCTATGTTTTTTCTTCTCAGTATGTAAAACCTACAGTTCCTGATTCTTTTTTTTCACTATTTCAGTGTCATCTTAGGGGGACAGAAAATTGCATGTTTACTTGAAGTAGCATCTGCTGTATTGCGGTGATGCAAATATTCATGGATACTGCCCCAAAGCATTCTTATTAGTGCTTGCAATATGAGTTATTTTAGATTTTAGGTATGCATATCTACAGTCAGTTCAAATAAGGCCTGGTGCAGCTGGCAGCTGTAGGAGTAGCATAAAATGGAGGGGGAAAATTCTTCAGAAGAATGAATTGGAGAGGAAGGTTGGCTGCAAGATGTTACATGGTGGAAGAACATTGACAGGAGTGGTTAGATCAGTGCTTCCCTGCCTGGAGCACCAATTTACTGCTTGTATGTGTCAGCTAGAAAAAACAATGTACCTGCATCATTTTGGATTTTTAAAATACTCATTCTTTTGCCATTTCTCCAGTTGCAAAACTTGGTGTTTGTATTAAGGCCTTTCGTTTTTGAAGTATGGTTTTCATTTTAATTATTGTAGAGATGTGTCGAAGGCAGTGGTTTTGCTGGTAGCTGTGGGATGTGGATATGATGATATTCTGCACTGTGAGCAGACCTATACAAGTTGGACTCTCTTTTGAATAACATGGTATGAGCAAGGCTTCCCACCCACACATCTGCATTACAAACCTCATAGCATTCCTACTACTGGGTGGCTACGAGTGCAACTCCTGCAGGTGGGTAGAAACAGGAGGGCTCCCTCTGTTATAATGTAGTTCATTTAATAAGTAGTATTTTCCATAACTCAAACATGACACTGAGGTGAAAGGTTATTACCTAACAAGGCCAATCCAAGACTTACTTCATCTGAGACTGTAAAGTGCCGATATGCCATAACTGTGCCACTTCAGGGAAAACGGCTTACCTTACATTTAATGGTTTACCTGACCTTTTGTGTCTTTTTTGTTCTATGTTCTTATCTATGGAAAAGTGGTAAATCAAAAGAAGTCCTGCGTCATTGATGTGTAATAGGTGTGGTAAACCCTGTATTGCCCAAATGAGAAGCAAGTCTTTCTCTCTCAATCTGTGTTTTTGCTCAATTAGAGTGTTGATTATGTCTTTGCAAGTAGAGATCTAGTTGCTTTGTCTCAGCTGGCAAAGTGGAGGCTGCCCTATGACTAGAGCAGGAAGGTCAGTTACAGCTCTCCATGTTTATGATGACTCTACATTACATCTACCTTTTATAATGCCCTGCTGAAAATCTGCTAATTGTGTGTTAATGGACTTCTGGAAGAGTGCTGCTAAGAAATTGGGTTCCCTGGTGGTTGCAGTGTTTCATATCCTGTTGATGTCCCTTTTCCCATCCAAATGTATGGTTCAGTTTGTTGAATTTGTAGAACTTCTGCCACTAAGTAGTATTTTCATTGTTAATAACACCAGCAAGTTTTGGATGCAGTCTTTATCTCTCAAAAGAACAACCCCACACATGTATGATTAGCCTAAGTTACATATATATATGTGTGTGGTTAACATATGTTGTGTATATATATTTTTAGGTATGCACTTACAAGCACATGCACAGAAAGGCAAGTATTTTGATTATGCTGAAATTCATTAGTCCAGTCTGATCCCTGCAGTGTTTCCCTTGACCTTAATAAGAGTTTACTCTGACTGAAGACTGATTTGAAGTTCGTTACTACAAATTAAATGCTTCTACTATACTTAATTAGTGTTCATCAAACACATGCTGTATGGATTATATTTGAAAAGGGAAAAAGACTCCCTTAGGCTTCACATGTATTTTCATTCCTTTATTTCAGTAGCACTAATGCTCCATTCTCTGTTTCCCAAAGTGGGAGGGAAGTGGTGAAGATGGTAATGAGGTTCACTGCCATCATCTCAGCACTGGTGATTTTCTGGACTAGTATCTTTCCTTTTTAAATGTGGCCCATGAAAAGGGGAGAACTTGAGTTGTCCTCCTTCATGCACCAAGCTGAAGAAGAAACTAAAAGGAAGGGAGAATCTGTACACTGAAATTATGTTCTTTATCAGAATACTTTTTAAATTGTGTTTGTTACAACTGGTATGAAGAAAGATTAACCTTTGCTTGCTCTAGGAGGGTACTGATGTTGGCAATCGAGTGAAAATTCTTATTCTGGTCTTGTGAGGCTGCCACACAGCTGAGCAGATAATAGACTTTTTATTATTTTCTCTTCCCCCGCCTTCCCCAAATATACTTTTTTTTTTTTTTAATTGCAAATAAAGATATCTCTTATCAGGAAAAAAGACTAGTCAATGGATGCTTTACATTGGGGGGAGCATAATCTACTCTGCTAACCTACACATCCTCATTTCACAGAACATTCAGAACAAGAAGAAAGCAACAGAAATAACTGTTAATGCATTGAATAACCAATACCTTGTCAAAGATGCAGAGCTGCGGTGTTCACTTGAGCCACTGAAGTTCACACCTAGCGTATGAAAAGGAAATTTGGATGATACAAGTCGGCGTTTTTACTAGTTGAACATCTGAAATATCCCATTGCCTGTAGCTCTTGGCAGCTACAGTCTTGGTATGATGTACATTAGTTTTTCCACTGTACTGGTTTGTAGCAACTGGATGCAGTATGTCCAACAGCTTGTTAAAAAAAAAAAAAAAAGACTGACAATACCAAAAAAGTTAGAGTGGCAAAAATGCTGTATGGCTAGATTTGTTCCATTTTGCAGTTTGTACTTTCTGGAGCCTTGAACTCTTCAACATGGTTAGATGACATTGATTTTTCCAAGAATTTATTTATTTAAATAAAAAAAATAATTAGTGGCACAAAATAACAGGCACAACAGTGATGCCATTGATATGTGAAGTCTTTTGTTCACTGATGTTTTCAGTCATTGAGCCCAATAGGGCAGAAGTTGTCAGGTAAGAACCTCTGGCAACCCGAGCTCCAGCCTAAAGAGCTGATCTGGTTCCCTGGGAGCCTCCCTGGGGCTCCACATTCATCTCCAGAGGATCATTGGCTTTAGAACAAGATGAAGTGAGTGGCTTTCTGTAAAGGCAGAGTCAAATATATCCCTTTTAAAAATTGTGTATTTATAATTAGAAATACATGCTTTTATACAGTAACTTAAAACAACAAACAAACAAACCCCAAAGACCAAACCAGATAAAACTTGATGTATGGAGTAAGTCAGAACTGACTGGAACATGGATGGCCTCCATTAGGAATAGGAGTTCATTAATGGGAAAACCAAACTTTTTTTTTTTAATTATTATTATTTTTGAGCATTTTTGTTATGTGTTTGAACATCTGAAGCTTAAGCTCAGTAGGTTTTCCACAATTGTATTCTGCTGTATATAGTAGTCATGTAAGGAGACTAAATCTTACAAATCATACAAGGAAATGGAATCATCCTGTACTTCTTGTAGCCACCCAATGATTTAGAATTGAACTGTTTGAACAAAGCAAGTGGGTTTTACCTTTCACTTTGTTTACAGTGCACGAGCACCTGTTTATAGCTGATAGACCACTATCTAGTTCAGAGTATTTGATCTGTTATAAAGTTGGTAGTTTTGTACTTGTGTAGCAAGCTTGTGACTCCCTCTTCCTTCTCAGTTCCCCATGGAGTTTGGTATCTGTTTATCTGCTCTCCTTGAGGACCGCGTATTTCACTTCTAAAGGAGATGGTGATCTTCCAAGATGTTTTTTTATCCCTCTAGTTCTTTGGCATCTTCTGTATTTACCTCTTAAAAATGCTGGTTTATGTATGATTCCATGTAAGTAAAAATAGATTACAACAGAATCTCACTGAAAGAAGACAAAAATAGTACTGTGCAGAGAAAATGTGAAATAGCTGCCAACTTGTCCAAACAATTTTTGGACTTAAAATAAGCGGTTTTCTAATTATTTTAAAAAATATTTTTGTAATTATCTCATTTTGCGTAAGTTAATATATTTCTGAAAGCATATTTTTCATATCTCTCCCCTAACAATAAAAAGTGGCAATACAAATATATTTTGAGTGAAATTCTGTGTTTTTTCCAAATAAGGTTAGATTTTTTTTTTTCTGGTTGGGATGTTTTGGGATGTCTGCCAAAAGATTTCTACCTCAGCTTAGTGGGTCATTTTTTCTTTCCCTTCTTTTCAGTCTCTATAAACCATGATTGTGAAACATGTTCTGATGATATATGCAGACACTTAAGTACTATCCGTATAAAAGGAATGTAAGCAACATACATTTTTACTCCTTGTCTGACATTTACACATCTTTGTTGTCTCTCTTCAGACTGTCGCATCAGATGTTCCGTTCTTCTATACTTTTCTTGCCATTTCTGGTTCAAGTGTCATTTATGTTCTATTTTAACAAGCTGTTAGTATAAGTACCCTTTAATTTTACATAGTCAAGAATGGTATAAATATTTTATACATTTGAATAGGTTGTGATTTGTTTTGCATTTTTTATTAAACTCGATTTTTACCTTTTTTGAAGTGAACAAAATGTTCGTAACACTCTTTTTCTGTAGAAGAAGAAATGGCACATATAGGCAGCGTGCTATTATTTTAGTAGGTGGTCAGCTATTCATGTGATGCTCATACGTACATGTCCATGCAGTATATATGCACATATGCAGAGATAAGAGAGGTCAGAAATGGGTGACCTTCTAACACCACGCAGTGACACACTTGTTTTTTGTACATCGCCTAGGATGAAGATGATAACCTGTGGTTCTGAAGCTGGTTGGAGTCCTGCAGGATGGCCCCAGGGTTTGCTTTCCAGCGTGAGGCGTGAGATGGGTGGGTCGCCCAAGCTGTGCTTTACTGACGGGTCCTCAGAGGTTGTTATTCTGCTTCAGAACTCTTGAGACCTCTAGGATGGTTCTCTCTTGAGGGCTCTAAGGAGCGCAAAGGCACAAGTAGCTGATGCAACTTTGCAGAAGGACTGTTTCCGCATCAGTTACTGGATGTGCCTCCTTGTACACGATGAGTAACTCATGTGCGTTCCTCTGTTTTGCGCCTACTGTATGAAATCTCCTCCTGCATGACTGAGAGAGAGGGATCTGGTGCTGGTGTGTTGTGAACCAGGTTAGAAGAGTGTCAGTTGTTCCTTGCTCAGCAGGAACAATGCTTTTGTTCACAGGGTTCATCTTATGACATCTCAGTTTATGGCGTGTCAAATCTGTAAAAAGTCTCATAGTGAAAAGAAAGCACTAGAGAAATTTTCCAGTTTGCGTGGACAAATGGTAAGGGGTTTATTGAATATGAGTAGCTTCCAATTTGACTAAAAGCCAAAGAAAAGCCATGGGAAAAATTAACTGAATTCTTTTTGGTGGCATGAGTTGCAGTGTCTTGGAACATTTGAGTGCTGAAACTTTTAGCTGTTTGTGCCGAATTTTGTTCCGCACCAGTTTTCACTGGTGGTATGTGTTGTTCAATTTATTATACTACTTATATAGAACTTATTTTGCATAACTTGCTTACCATTAGTAGCTAAATTTCCTGAAGCCTTAGGCTGCAGGCTGTGAACTTTCACCTAGATGTGCTGAACTTTTACCTAGTCAAGTAAAAGACAGGTCCAGAGCCAGTTAAGCCATAAGATAAGGATGCTACCTTTAGCAACAGAAGCTCAGCCTTAGAGATAAGAAACTGCCTGTCTAGGGACAATAAAAGGACCCAATGAAGAATGGGAAGATGAACAGAAATACCCCAGACATGAATATTACTACTGTCTTTGGGGAGTTGTTCCCATAGACTCGCTAGGAAACCAGATTACTTGATCAGGAGCCTAACCTGATAGAAATAGAAAACCCCCTCTGAGGTAACTAAAGCAGTCATTAATATTTAATATAATTCTATTGGAGAATGCCTTCAGATAGATATTTTGGCCGTTTCATTAAGTCTTTAGCCTTTTTTTCCCCAAAATATTTTATTACATTTAGTTCTAAGAGCATTTTTCATACAGCAAATGGTACTTAAAGCTATACAGGAAAGTTGTTTCTTCTGAGCTCCCCAGCTTGGGCTTTGCTCCCAATCAAGCGTTGTTTTCCAGTACTGGAGGGGACCTTTACAGACCAGCTGTGTAGAGTTTGACCTGCTGCTCCTTTCTCCTTACAAAGGCTCAGGTGTTAAAAACCACCATGGCTGCTGCTGGTTTGGGGAACACATTTTATATTTCACAGAGCTGACAAGAGGGAAAGCCATTTTATCTTTGCCAAAGGAAGACCTGTCGGCTGGTATCTTGAGACTGGAAGCTTACCTTTCGCCTGTCAAACCTGTCAACATGTAACACGAGTTGTCAAAATAGGTGATGAATGACCAGATGGCAGAGCACTCTTGTTTGCTTCCCTTGAAACTGTGTAGTCTGTAAACTTGTCTCCTTAACTTGCCAATAGCTCTGCTGCTGTGAAATGTGTCTGCAGGGTTGTGTGCTAAGGCAGCGACGTGCTGTGAGCATGATTTAGTTTGTGCTCTGCCTGATTTCACTGACGGGATCGCTGCCGGCAGAGAGCCACAATCAGCTCTGCTGATGTCTGCACCCATTGCTGCATGCGAGGTAGGGCTACAGCTTTTTTTTTTTCCCCACGTGCCTTCAAAATATGAGCTGCTCTAACTTCTATTTTTAACTCTCCTAAGTGAAATGAAATTAAAAATGGAGCAGTAGTCTGCGGCAGCAAGTAATTTTCCCGGAATGATTGCAGAAACCTGATAAACACAGTTCTCATTTATTTTATTGTAAGAGAACGGAGGAGCAGAAAAAAGGCCGGCCACGTGGTCTGTTAAGGGAACAACAGGTCATGTCACCAGTTCCAGGACTATCGTAGTGTTTGTCAGTCTCTTTTCCTGCTTTTACTCCCTCCCTTTAATTTTTTTGTATTTACCATCTGATATTTATTCTGCCCTATCTGGATTTCTCTCTGCCTTTTATTTTCCTCTCTGTCTTTAGCAATACTGCATTAAATGGCTTCCATCTGTCGAGAGTTCTTATTTCTGAATCCACCTCCTTTAGGAGAACTGAAGAAGACACTGTTTTAGACTGAATAACGTAACCTGTGAGGATTTAGACATTCTCCAAGAAAACAGCTTGCCTCTACTGAAGCATAGTTCAGGGAGCACATGTCTATGCACATTCATTCTGAAAAAGGTTGAACCTGTCAAACGTGTCTGTAACACAGCTACACGTTTAAGAACTACTGGAAATGTGACATTTCTTCGCCTCCACCCCAAGTGGCAAAATGCTTTCTAAACCATAACAAAGAATTTGTCTCAGATGGGGAGAAAACTGATAGTAAAACTTGGGATTTTTTTGCTGTAATTCAATTAAGTACAGAACAGGATGGGCAATTTATATTTTTAGTCCTTCTGTTTGGCCTTTGTAGTTGCAAGTGTATCTGCTATTAATATAACTTTTTTTTTTCAGTTCTCTGTTTTATCTCTCTTTAGCCTTTCCAGCGCCTATCTGAGCTCTCTGAGAAGCACCTTCCATTGCCTTTTTTCTTGTACATATCTTCTTCTTTGTATTTTAATTAATTTAAGGAGTTCCTATTCAGGAATGGGGTGGTGCTTCTTTTTTTTATTTTTGTTGCTTAAAATCTAGGCTTTGAATATCTATTTGTAATGCGAGTACGCAGGCATTGTTTGGAGATCTAGCTACGGCTGATGTTATTAGGGGGTGGGCTTGTTCTGGTGTTTTTTTTTTAATTTATTCATATTCTGTAGGTGGTGTAAGGCCTAAACAGTTTCTTTAAGTAGGTCCAGACAGTCTAACCCTGATGATTCTCAGTTTTCCTTCAGATGAAGATGTTTTTTGGGAAGGGGTTGGGGTGGGGGAGCCATGTTTTGAGCTCAGCATAGCAGACTTGCAGAAACTATGATCTGACCACAGGAGCATGGCTCGGGTTGCGGCTCATTTGATGGCTGTCAATTATAATCAACATTTCATCCTCCTTTGTCATCAAATGAGTCTTCATACCACAGGAAAAAGAAACCACCTGCAAATGAATTTAGGAAATGGTGTTTTATGGAATTATGAGTTCAAACTGGTCATTTCTAGCAGACATACAGACTAATGACAGAGGCAGGGTGGAGAAAAATGTTGTGGTCATAGAATCATTTTGGTTGGAGAAGACCTTTAAGATCATAGTCAAATCATTAACCCAACACTGTCACTAAACTATGTCCCTAAGAACCTCATTTATTTGTCTTTTAAACACCTCCAGGGATGGTGACTCCACCACTTCCCTGGGCAGCCTGTTCCAATGGTCAATAACCCTTTCCATGAAGAAATTTTTCCTAATATCCAATCTAAACCTTCACTGGCACAACCTGAGGCCATTTTCTCTTGTCCTATCACTTGCTACTCCAGAGACGAGATCAACTCCCTCCATGCTACAACCTCCTTTCAGGTAGTTGTAGACAGTGATAAGGTCTCCCCTCAGCCTCCTGTTCTCCAGGTTAAACAGCCCCCGTTCCCTCAGGTGCTCCTCATGAGACTTGTGCTCCAGACCCTTCACCAGCTTTGTTCAGATGCTTTTAAAAACGAATGGTGAGATCACAGTGTAACCAAGACCACCAGTGAGTCACTGAGGGGAGCTGCTCCAGGGCTGACCTGGTCTGCAGTGGAGCGGCAGGTCTTGGTGCAGGAAGGGTTTTCTCTAGACAGGGAAAGTCCAGGGCAGCAGCCAGACCCACCAGGAGCCACCAGCTCTCATGGGAGTCGCCGATGAGACCTGGGCATTGCCAGGGCAATGGTGATCCCATGCCTACAAAAAGCTGCTCAGGGGATGCTGGTGATCAGGAGTGCTGTAAACAGAGCAGGCAGATGGAGCATGTTGTGGCAGTTGGCATGGATGAGCACGCAGGGAGATCAGAGAAGCTCTCAGAGCAATGGACTCTGTAATGTCAGCACCCACCACAAGTGATGCAGCTACTGAGACCTGGTGGGAAGATGCTGCCACCCAGGTGTCAGGCTGCAGGGTGTGCCCTGCTGTGACACCAGTACCAGAAAACAGCAGGAAGCACAGCTGTGGGAGGTGTGCCCAGGTGGAGGGCACACGCCTTACTGACACAGCTCTGAGAGGAGGTGAGTAGGTTGAGGAGCATCAGGGAGTGCGAGAGGGAGATAGACCACACCCTACCTTCTGTGGGACAGGCCCAGTGTATAGACAGGGCACATGGTACAGAAGACTCCCTACCCTATCTCTGCATGGGGAAATGTGGTGACGCAAGGGATGGTGGACAATGGCAACATGTTCCCACCTGGCACAGAAGGAGGGTCTCTGCTGTGACTACCCCACCTTACCAGGTTGACTTGCACAAGAGGTATGAGGTATGCAAGTCAACCAAACAACACCGTTGGGGAAGATGGTTCAACTAAGTTGGAGATGCCGCAAAGGTCAAGTCAGTGTCAAAAATGCTTCTATAAAGAAAAAATGACAGGTTGTTTTCATAGGAGACTCCCTTCTGAAGGGAACAGAAGGCCCGATATGCAGACCAAACCCACTTCGTAGGGAAGTCTGCTGCCTCCCTGGGCTAAAGATGTGAAGAGAAAACTTCCTGCCCTTGGATTATTATCTGTTTTTGATTTTTTGGTAGGCAGTGATGAGGTTGCAATGGGAAATCCGACGGCAATCAAGAGGGACTTCAGGGCCTTGGGATGACTGGTTAAGGGGTCGGGAGCACAAGTAGTGTTCTCCTTCATCCCCCCAGTTGGAGGGAAGATACAGGAAGACCCAGCAGAACTATACCTGGCTGTGGGGCTGATGTCACCAGCAGAATTTTGGTTTTTTTGATCATGGGTCGGTTTACATGACACCAGTCCTGCTGGCAACAAACAGGGCGCACCTGTCTCAAAGGGTGAAAAGGATCCTTGGGCAGGAGTTAGCAGGGCTCATTGAAAGAGCTTTAAACTAGATTTTAATGGGTAAGGGAAGAAAACCAGGCTCATCAGAGATAACCCAGGGGGCAGTATTTGGAGGATGGGGTGCCAGTGAAGCCCTTCAGTCTGCCACCTCAGTGAAGGCAGGAGATGAAGAGCTGTGCGGCAGCAAACACACAAGGGTTATTGATGTGTTAGAAACCATGGAAGCACCTGAGAATGGTCATGTAGGAGTTAGAGCTTCTCCCCCCAGAAAAGTGGTGGGACCAATAGCCCAAATGAAGCACACTTACACCAATGCACGTAGCATGGGCAATAAAGATGAAGGGCTGGAAGCCATTGTGGAGCAGAAAAACTATGATATAGTTGCCATCACAGAAACATGGTGGGATGACTCATGCAACTGGAGTGTTGCATTGGATGGCCATCAGCTCTTCAGAAGTGATAGGCAAGGAAGGAGAGGTGATGAGGCAGCCACGTATGTTAGGGAGTGTTCTGATTGTCTAGAGCTTGATGAGGGGGATGGTAGGGTTGAGTGTTTATGGGTAAGAATCAAGGGGAAGGGCAACAAGGTGGATATCCTGGTGGGAGTCTGTTATAGACCACCCAACCAGAATGAAGAGGCAGTTGAAATATTCTGCAGGCAGCTGGAAGAAGTCTCTTGATCACTAGCCCTTGTTCTTGTGGGAGATTTCAACTTACCAGATGTCTGCTGGAATTACAACACAGCAGAGAGGAAACAGTCTAGGAGGCTCCAGGAGTGTATGAAAGACAGCTGTCTGACACAGCTGGTCAGTGAGCCAACTAGGGAAACAACTGGACCTGTTGTTTTTGAACCGAGAAGGACTTGTGTGTGATGTCTGGAGGTCGGCTTGGGCATAGCGATCATGAAATGATCGTGTTTTTTTCTGTTCTTGGAGAAGTCAGGAGGATGATCAGCAAAACTGCTACCTTGGACTTCTGAAGGACAGACTTTGACCTGTTCAGGAGGCTGGTTGGCACATTCCGTTGGGAGGCAGTCCTGAAGGGCAAAGGAGTCCAGGAAGGCTGGTCGCTCTTCAAGAACGAAATCTTAGATACACAGGAGCAGGCTGTCCCCGTGTGCCAAAAGATGAGCTGGCAGAGAAGATGACTGGCCTGGCTGAACAGAGAGTGAGTTCAGAGAAGGGCAGTGAAGCTGGTGAGGGGCCTGGAGCACAAGTCTGATGAGGATCAGCTGAGGGAACTGGGGCTGTTCAGCCTGGAGAAAAGGAGGCTGAGGGGCAACCTTACCACTGTCTAAGACTACCTGAAAGGAGGTTGTAGCATGGAGGGGGTTGGTCTCTTCTCCCAAGTAGCAAGTGACAGGACAAGATGAAATGGCTTCAAGTTGCACCAGGGGAGGTTTAGATTGGATATTAGGAAAAAATTCTTCACGGAAACAGTTATCAGGTGCTGGAACAGGCTGCCTGGGGAAGTGGTTGAGTCACCATCCCTGGAGGTGTTTAAAAGGCATTTAGATGAGGTTCTTATGGACACGGTTTAGTGCTAGAGGTAGGTTGTGTTATGGTTGGACTTGATGATCCTGAGGGTTTCTTCCAACCAAAATGATTCTATGGACTCTGATCATAAAGGTCTTTTCCAACCAACATTATTCTGTGATTCTTTTGCTTTCAATTTTAGCTACGCCAAAAATAGCTGAATATCTACTCCTCTGTTATTGAACTTCATGTTCAAATAAAAAACTATTTCAGCTGAGAACATTTGGTTTGGTGAGCTTGTATGTGAAAAAAGATGTGGGTTTGGGAGAGTTTCTCCTTGGGGACCTTGAGGAAGAAAACAGAGGAGTCAGTCAAGAAGCATGGAAACAACCCATTGAGAAGAGTTTTATCTTCCATGTGCACATTTGACAAGTCTGGGTAGAATCAAGCTTAATAAGATTAGAAATGCAGGAAGGATGTAATTTTGTCTGAAACTTCATCATGCACACACATTATTCCCATCTGCAGTAGCAGTCAAGTAATTTTCTTTTGTTGCTATGTGTTGTGAGTACTCTCATCCAAGAAGCAAGCTTGATGAAAGTCAGAATAACTGAAACTTTAAAATATTTACAAGTCTGCTGAATGTCTGTTGACCTCGTTAGTGTCTCCTTGGCAATCAATCAAAAGGCTCTCCAGGTTAGAATAAGAAAGAGGTGTTGCAGAAGATCTATTGCACACTAGAAAAATATTGAGCTACAGTCGTTTAAGCAATACATATTTTATTACTTCTTAATGATTTATAGTTAGCTTTTTTCTATTAGCTAACAGTTTCAATTCACTTTAACTGTATATTGCAGCTCAGTAAAAAGCAAACTAAAATAATATTGGAACATAGTATGGAACTTGAATAAAAGAAATTCATGTCATCTTCCATGGATTAGATGAAGACTTAAAGATGAGTTAAAATCTTCCTACTTTGATGTAAAAATACTAGATGTATTGTTAAGGTCACTGATGATTTTTGACTTAGAAATTTGAAGAGGTGTAGAGGCCTTTAGCTTTGGGGTTTTTTCCAAAAGGTGGGTCACCATTTTCAAGTACAGACAAGCATGCTGTTTCATCTAATTTTATCTTAATTCTAATTCTCAGGAGAGCTCTTGGGCTCTAATAACAGTGTTTGTGAGGCACAACCTACCAACTAGTTGAAAACCTCCCTGTCTCCAGTAGCGTGGGAAAGTCTACTGGACTAATATCCAGGGAACATCTATGGGAACTGCTCATTTATTACAGGACTGGGTATCTCAGCAGCCCTTGGGAGAGAGTCTGGTTAGTACATACTTCCAAAGTGGACCCAGAAACCACAGGGTTGCAGACATGTTCTCGTGTTCCTCCTGTGTGAAGCCAGTATTTGCAGAAGCACATGCTCAACTAACTTTGACAAATAGCTTAGCTTTACTAACACCCACATGTGCTGTTGTGCCCAAAGATGATGAGAGATGCTTCTGTTCCTTCTGTGCTCTCCCAGGGGTGCCTTCCTTTTTAGATAGGCAGAAAGGAGCTACCCACCCCAAAGCCGCATGCAGCTTACCCCAAATCTAGTTAAGGTTTTCTTCTAAGGTTCATAAGTGAAAGAAATGCCCAGTATCCTGATGTTAACAGGAATTGGCTTTGTGTGATCCGAGAGTGTTTTTGCTCAGCAGGGTGCTTTGGCACGCTCCTCCGTGCACGTGCTCCAAGGGTCTGCGAAACAGTTTTTTGTGGTTATATTTCTAAGCATCTGAATTAGAAGGCTTGTGGTACAGGAATAGCCTCTCACACCCACCTCCCAGAAATGTGAAGAGGCGAGTTCATCAGCACAGTACACAGCACTGCAGTATTTGTTTCTCGGAGGCTGTGATTTCTTTCTGCTTTAGGCTGGCAGCAGCCGGCAGTTTTGAGGGTCAGCTGGAGAAAATGCCTACACATGCTGGCATGGCCAGCTCTTGGAGCCTTTCCATAATGGTTGACAAGTAATGTTTTATTTCTGGAAATGAAGTGTGTTCTTTTTTCCCAGTGGGTTTTGCCAATTGTTGTTTTTCACTAGTATTGCATGCCTGTCAGGCTGTATTTCTCAGAAGAGATAATGAATTTAAGTCTGTTTTCCTGTTCTGTGTACCAAGGCACATGTCTAATGGATCTAATTAAGCCAATACAAAATTCTCCAGATTATCAAATATTGTTCCATTAAGGAAATAGTATTTGAAGTCATATTTTTATTGTGTGAATTATATTTGAAGACATAATGGGTATGTGTTGAAGGTGAATGCAGGGAGAAGTCAGTATGGCCAAAACTGTTTCTTGTTTAAAACATCTGCCCAGCCTTTGGAAATAAAGGTGTACCCGGCTGCTTAGGATGGGATTTGCGTGCTCTTAGTACGATGTGCTGTCTATAAGCTGTGCTTCCTAAGGAGGAAAAAAAAAAGGCATGTTTTAACCAATCTCAAAATACATAATGTGAAGAAATTTTTAATATCTCATGGTGTTCTCTTACAAGCTGTAGCTTTGAAAATAGGTGGGTTTTTTTACTTAGTCACTTAAGTTACTAGTCATAGTAATGTAAATGAAATTGCTCACTGGCATAGAGCAGCTATGATTTTATACATTCTTAGAAAAGTTTTCTGCTTTTTGTTAGTTGAGGATTTCTGTGCTGAAATAGTAAATCATTTGTGATTGCCAATAAAAACTGGAGTTAGGTCATACATAACCTTTTTTCCCTTAGTGTCATATTTCTAACACAGCATTTCTTGACGTGCTGTAGAACAAGTCATTGCCATTTATAAGGTGTATCCCTCTCAAACCAATGCTGATGGTGATTCCGCTGTAGAAGCTGATGGATAAAATAGTTTTCAATGCCTTTGAAGTCCTGAGAAGTTTCCAGTAATGATGCAAAAATGTGCATGTGTTGTTTATTCCGGCAGTGAAACTGCTGTGGGAGCTGGACAACAGCTGGTCATTGTGGTGGTGGTAAATGCTCATCCAAAGCTTTTGGGCTTCAAAAGCATGAGAGGGAGACCTACAATCAGACATATTTTACCTGTCTTTAGTTATAAACACAGAATAACCCCTTATGTTTTAACTTTAAATTACTCCTTAGAAATATCAGTAAGGTGTATTTACTGTAATTTGATTTTCTATGTAATAAATGAGTGTTGCTAAAAGTAATGGAAAGAATTGTTCATAATATTGTGCTGAATATGACTGGAAATATATATTCTTTTCCAAGTTAAATTAAAAAAATTCCTTAAGCTTAAATACTCCAAAATTTAACTGTGGTCATTCAGATGAGCAAGGGAGTAGAACTACGCATATTTAAAGAATGATTTGTGTAAGATTTTGTACAATAAAAAAGAGAGAAGATCAGCAAAGACCTTAGTTGTTCTCTCATTCTTGGTAATTTGTATCAGTTTTGCTGTCCATAATGAAATGTTTTGAAGCTGAGATGAAAAAGAATATTAAAATAAGTTGCTGTTCTGTGACTTGAAAACCTTTATTGCTGGTATGTTTATATGCTGGTATGTTTTGCATTATATTAATGATAGTCAGTCATATATTTGTGCATCTCTACTGAGATACTACTCATTGATTTCTTGTACTTATTTCAAATTAAAATGTATATTATTTTTTTAAATGGAGTTTTTAAGTAGTAGTCCTGTTTCCAAGCTGTGAGAGATGTGACAGATGGCAGCTAATCCACTGTGAGAACGACCGAAGGCAGTGCTTCCTCTTCTTAAAAATGTTACAAAAGCTTCTGTTTCTGGTGTCCTTTTCTCTTGAAAAAACCTCAGGGTAAGAAGGATATGGTCAAGTATCTGCTGAAGGTTGAGCATGTCACAGTGTTGGCTTTACTCCTTTCAAAGCAGCAAACCTGCTCCTGTCTTCTGTTGCTTGGGTGATGCGTGAGCTCTTTGTTTTGGGTTAGTTCTTGTGTTTGTGGGGTTTTTTGTGTGTGTGTGGTGTGTGTTTGGTTTTTTTTACATTTACCTGCTGTTTTATTTCAGGCCACTCCTGGTGGGACTTTGACATCTGTCTGATAGTGTACTTTGACATAAAGCTGGTCTAGAGGAAGGTGGCAGGGCCTGCCAGTAGCTCACACCACCGACAGTTCATCGCTGATGAAATGGGGAGAAGCAGCAGGTCTGATGTCCTCAGCAAGCTCACGGAGCGCTAACCCATGGGTTTTTAGATAAATAATGCCCAATTTCGCAAACAAGAAATGTGAAGTGCACAGTATGCATCTGGCCAAACGCCACATGGTATCACCCACTGGGTTGAAAAGGCAAGATTATTATTTCCCTGAACGTGTGGGTTCAGCAGTAGGAATACCATGTCGAGGAAAATTAAATTGAGGCAAATCCCAAGGATTGCAGTGTTGGCCATGCTTCACCTTACTGTGCTCCATATTGCTCGTGCTTAAAGGAAGCATGTTCATTTAGGGCAAGCTGAATCCATTTTGGGTGAGAATGAAGTAAAAGTGTCTGCCTGAAAGTACGATGGGGAAACTTACCCGCAGTTTCCTCTTTACACCTCCTGTCCTCCCCTCCCTTCACCGCTGTATTTAGCAACCATTACCAGTTAGGCAGTGGGGGTTTGAGGCTGTAGGATTATCAGCTTTGGAAAAAATAGATGAAAAAAATGGATATCTATTTAAAAAAGGGTTTGGGAAGAATAATTTCTGTTGCTGTGCAGGGAGGAGGAGTAAATAACCCCTTATACTACCTTGCAAAACACAAATATAGTATTTAGCCTGAGAGAGTTCACTGATGCTTTGGAAGAAGCTGTGGTTGCATTTTTAAGGACTGCTCCATGCACACCACAGGCTGTCCCCTGGAAGATTTGTGCTCTTGCTGCTGCAGCCAACACGCCACTGTGGCCAGTGCTGCCAACTCTGCTTTACTGGTGCAATATTTACCAGTTTTGCTTCCTTGTCTGTGGTATGGAGGCAGCTGATGAAACTGTGGATGCTGCAACAAGCTGAGATGTCTCCTCACTTGTTTCAACCGTGACTGAGGGCACGCTACAGGGTGTTTCAAAATAATTGAAATCAATACACCTTTGAAACTGGGCCCATCTTTTTGAAACACCCTGTGTATACAGGCCAGCTATCTGACCATCAGAACAGCAGTGCCAGACCCCTGACCCAGCTCCCAGCAGCAACCAGTTGGGTATGCATAGGGCATATTGGGGCCAGGTGCGCAATAAGAAGCCTCCTTGTTATTCTGCACTGGTACTGCGTTGCCAAGCGTGCTCCCAGTTTCCTCATCACTATTACCGATCCATTACCCTCCAGCTATCCAGGGGCAGGAATCTAGGATAAGTGGTAGGCACTTGCAAATTGAGTTTTAATGGAAGTTGTCAGGTTTTTTCCATAACCCAACTTTGGGGACTAGGGGAGCAGAGTCCCTCCTGCTGTAAGTGAAAATCAGGTTTGTGATCACTTGAGGAGCCTGAAGAAACATAAATCTCTGGGACCTGACAAGATGCATCTCAGAGTCCTGAGGGGATTGTCTGATGTAGTTGTCAAGCCACTCTCCCTGGTATTTGAGAAGTCATGGCAGTCAGGTGAAGTCCCTGATGACTGGAAAAGCAAAACATCGCACCCATTTTTAAAAAGGGTAGAAAGGATGACCCAGGGAACGATCAGCCTGTCAGCCTCCCCTCTGTGCCTGGGAAGATCATGGAACAGATCCTCCTAGAAGCTGTGCTAAGGCAAATGGCGGGCAGGGAGGTGATTCAAAACAGCCAGCACAGCTTCACCAAGGGCAAGTCCTGCCTGACCAACCTAGTGGCCTTCTGTGATGGAGTAACTACATCAGTGGACACAGGAAGGGCTACAGATCTCATATGTCTGGACTTCTATAAAGACTTTGACATGGTCTCCCACAACATCCTTCTCTCTGATTTGGAGAGGTATGGATTTGATGGGTGGACTGTTCACTGGCGGAGGAACTGGCTGGATGGTCGCATCCAGAGTGTAGTGGTCAATGGCTCAAAGTCTGGATGGACACCAGTGACAAGTGGTGTCCCTCAGGGGTCTGTATGGGGACCAGTCCTATTTAATATCTTCATCAGTGCCATAGACAGTGGGATTGAGTGCACCCTCAGCAAATCTGTGGATGACACCAAGCTGAGTGATGCAGTTGACACATCTGAGGGATGGGATACCATCCAGAGGGACCTGGACAAGCTCAAGAAGTGGGCCCATGTAAACCTCATGAGGTTCAGCAAGGCCAAGTGCAAGGTCCTGCACTTGGGTTGGGGTGCAAGTCCTGGTATCAGTACAGACTGGGGAATGAAAGCATTGAGAGCCACCCTGCAGAGAAGGACTTAGGGATACTGGTGAATAAAAGTTTGAGCATGAACCAGCAATGTGCACTTGCAGCCCAGAAGACCAATCATATCTTGGGCTGCATCAAAAGGAGCGTGGCCAGCAGATCAAGGGAGATTATTCTGCCACTCTGCTCTGGTGAGACCCCACCTGGAGTCCTGTGTCCAGCTCTGGAGTCCTCAGTAGCATCCCAAAATCATGGAATAGTTTGGGTTGGAAAGGACCTTCAAAGCTCATCTAGTTCAACCCCCCGGCCATGAGCAGGGACATCTTCACCCAGATCAGGTTGCTCAGAGCCCCGTCCAGCCTGGCCTTGAATGTTTCCAGGGATGGGGCATCTCCCACCTCTCTGGGCAACCTGGGCCAGTGTTTCACCACCCTCATTGTAAAAAATTTCTTCCTCATGTCTCACCTGAATCTCCCTTCTTTAAAACCCTTGCCCCTTGTCCTGTCACTACAGGCCCTACAAAAATGTCCTGTCCCCGTATGTCTTGCAGGCCCCTTTTAAGCACTGAAAGGCCACAATAAGGTCTCCCTGGAGCCTTCTCTTCTCCAGGCTGAACAACCCCAACTGTCTCAGCCTGTTCTCACAGCAGAGCTGTTCCAGCCCTCTTATCATTTTGGTGGTCTCCTCTGGACATTCTCTCACAGGTCCATGTCTTTCCTGTACTGAGGGCTCCAGAGCTGGACAGGGTTCTGAGCAACCTGATCTGGGTGATTGGACTAGATGACCTTTGAAGATCGCTTCCAACCCAAGCTGTTCTATGATTCTATCCCTTTAAATTCCAGTATTTGTAAAACCCTGAAGATGTGACCTTTCGGGAGACTGTTCAGCTTAAACTGCTAAAGAATAGTTTGGGGCAACCTTTTTCCTTTTTCTCCTCTTATTTTCCCTACAGTCAATTGCTTCAGCGGACATGGATTTGAATCAGCTGGACGCTTTTCTCACTGCCCAAACCAAAAAACAGGGTGGCATCACATCTGATCAAGCTGCTGTCATTGCAAAATTTTGGAAGAACCACCGAATGAAGATCCACGAGAGCCTGATCAATCAAAGCCGTTGGGATAATTTCTTGAAAAACATGAACTGGCGAGTGGATCTGAAGTCACAGTCAAGACACATTGATCAGATAAACACCCCTGTTGCAATAGTTGAAATGGAATTGGGAAAAAATGGGCAGGTAAGCTTTCTTTTGCAAAATATATAAACCTGATTTAGCTATGTATGTGCTGAGGCATTTTACCTATTGCTGAATTCACTGCATCCAAATCAAGTAATTGTATTTTTCACCACCAGGCCTTTAATGTACTTGAACTTGTGGTCCATCTTTGGATACAAAGATATGTTCTGGGTACTATATGCTATTTTTGATTATTTTGTATTTTTATATATGTAATAACAGGTTTCTTTACGCTGAGATTGGAAAATCTGAGAATGTAAAAAGCAAACATAAAATCAGCTGTACTAGCAATTACATTAAAATTATATTTGTATTCCATGCACTTTAAAAAAAAAAAAAATGAAATTAGTTAACATCTGCAAAGTAGAAGCCGAAAAAGAATAAAGTTCACAAATTATGGTGATCATGCATCATAATGTCTAATGTTTTAGGACAAATTAGTAGGAGGACTCTATTTTACGTACCACCTATTTTCATGTTACAAGTACATCTTTATTACTAGTCACATTTTGCAATCTGGGCTTATCTGCCTGAAAGAGATATATAGCTCTATCAGTGCTGAACGCTGCATTTCTTTTTAATCTTTATAATTCATATGAATATACAGCTAAAGGTATGGCTTCCCATCTTCAATTTTTCTGTCTTTTTCTGACAGGAAGCGTGTTTCAATTTGATATCTTTTTCCTCTGCAATGTGTTAGCGAATCTTAAAACCTCATTTCTTAGCAGTAGCTACTGCAGATCGTACCATGATCTAGTTCGGGGGTTTTGGTGTTAATAGTTAACATTTACCAGGTTTCCTTGGATTTAATAATATTTTAGTAGCATATAGCAAAAGCCTTCCTGGATTATGTATACCTAAAATGTGTATGTGTGTATATATATAAACACACCTGGAGCCAATCTGTGCAGGCTGAATGATTTAATTGAAACTATACCGAGACCAGAATGAAAGTACAAGTAAATTGGGGTCGTAGTGAGACAGTATATGTTGTTGTTCTGTTAGTCCACTTTTCCTCTCAGTCTTTGAAAGCTGACCCTTCCTAAGTGCTGACCCTCTGCCATCCACTTGTGTATCTCTGCAGTGACGAATACGATAATGGTGCACATTGTTAGGTTTTTTCCTAGCTTCAAAGAATTGGAGCCTTCTGCTCAGGATCTTGAGATTGGAAATAATTGTATTGTATTAGTAACAAATGGGAAAAGTTGGCTTGTTTTGTTTTTAAAGGTTACTGTGAGTACATTAGAATTAGTACATTACTGAGCAAATGGGAAGAATAGCTGTGTTCATTAAAAAAAAAAAATCCTTAACTCGGAACCACTGTTGTATTTCATCAGGAGATTATGTAGTTAGTGACTCTTGTTTTGAAATTGTTTTTCTCCCTGTAATGGATTATTACGGTAACATCAGTCAGCCAGTACATTTCTATTTCTTCCACCCTGTGCAGTGAGAGAAAGGGGATGTGAACATGAAGCAAGAATACACATTTCTAAGACACTGTAACTTCCCTTACAGAAGAGCCCCACAACAAAACCAAATGAATTATTTTAGCTTCATATTTCAAACGTACCAAGGGAAGTGGTTGTGTGAATGTGTTTTTTGAACTGTCACTGAGCACAACTTTTGTCTCCTTTGCCAGGGACAGTGCAGTAGTGAGCTGTCGGCAAGTCTGATGCTCAGAGCGAATACAGATATTAGACTAGTACTTAGAGAAGGAATCATGGAGTAATTGGGATTGTCACCGCCTGAGTGAAAATTGGTGTTTATTTTGAGGGGCTGTGGTTTCACATGGTCTTTAGCTTTGGGTTTAATAGGTTGTCTGATGACAAGCTTTTGTTTGAGGCAGTCCACAGCATGTTCACCTGATGGGCTGAGGCAGGGGAGCTGGGGAAACCCCAGGACCAAACCAGCAGCAAGTGGGTTGCCAGAACAGTTCATCCAGCCCTCAGCCTCTTCTCACATGTGTTTGGGAACCTCCTGCAGAGATGGTCATAGAAACTTTACTATTGAGGGTTGAACAAGTTGGTCTTGCACACCAGATCCAGCCCACAAACTTAAAACTGTCGTGTTTTATAGCCTTTATATGTATTTTTACTTTATTGTTAGCAATTTATATCTGTTCTAAATATTGAGTTTTGTAGCTCATCAAATACACATATGCTGGTACCTTTCAGAAACTTAACAGAGAGAACACCTTTTCTAAAAGGTTGTCAGTTATCAATGTGATTTGGCAAATGCTGAAGATCTCCTGGATTTGTAGAAGCAAACTGGCTGATGATTCAGGAGTAAATTATTCAGAATAGACTGTTTTCATTTGGATGCTTGATAACAGGGGAGTCTATAAATGTATTGGTGTGCAATGAATTGACATTAATATGTCACATACTTCAAGAGAAGCAAAGAAATACCCTGTAGAAAATGTACCTTTTCAGAATTTAAAATTGCTCTGATTCTTCTCAGTGCCTCTGGACTGGATTTAGATCTCCGCTCAGCAGGTGGCCAGGCAGTTTGGTGAAGTGTCTGCTCCTTCTGCTTTAATAACTAACCTTGCTTTCTGCTTGCCATCTCTGAATTTTAATCAGTCAGTTCTTTCATGATGGAAAGAATGTATGTGTTAGACCTAATATGGCTAGAAATGGGGAATTTGATGTAACTGGTTCATAAATGTCAGTAGACCAAGTTTACATGAATTTTGTCAAATTTCATGAATGTTTTCTGATGGAAGTGAGATGTTTGTGGGTTTGAGAACCCATTACAGCTTGCATTAATTAATTCTTACTACCCTTGGCATTACTGATAATAAAAAACATGTAGCCTTTAAGTGCTCTTAAAAACACTTCTAATGATGAGCATTTGGAAATACTAGTGCTCCAAACTTTGAGAAGTTTGGTTCAGGATCTGTGAGTTGCAGTTTGAACTCTTCTTCAGTAAAGATTTTACAGTGACATTTAAAGTTTCCTTTGTGCTGGTAATGTAGTCTTTATGCATCCTGGTTAAAGGCAGATGAACGTGCCAGCCATGAAGTACTCTGCTTTGAAAGCCCATTTCCTTTAACAATATGGCTAAAAATAAAATCTTAAAGCAGTTGCACTTTAGCATGCGATTGCCTTAATCTCTTCGTGATATTCAGTGCTCATCACACTCAGTCCATTATTTCCTTTTGAACAGCCCATCTTTTCTTCTCCACAATGGCTTTATCCTCCTGTATCTTTACACCTTGCTGACTTTCTCTTAAAACATCTATAGCTCCTTACCCCCATCTTTATGTCCTTTTTCATCTTGTTCTCCCTCTCTGAGCATCGCTGTAAAGCTGTTTTGGGATGAAATTTGAGCCGGATGCAAATCTGATGGGAGGGACAGTGGGGTGAGCTGGAGAGTCGCCCTTGTCGTGCCCTTGCTGCTCCATATGGCGAACGGTCGCTGCTGCACAATGTTCGGGTACCTGCAGATTTCAGTCACAAATTTATATCTGGCCTTATCATTAGTAGAAATTAAATGCATTGGTTTTGCCCGGTGGATTGGCATTAAGATATATTTAAACTTGTTTTATGGACATTGTCATGTTACTTCCCTAATGAGAAGTACCTCTCCCTTGGGGCTGTGTTCTTCCCACTAATATTCTGGGCTGCTTTGCAAGAAGTTTTACTTTCTTTCACCATTATATATTTTGCAGTTTAATATCTGACATTGGTCAAGTGTTACCGGTTAGCGTGAGCATTTGCTCTTGGCTTTTATGCTTGAACTTATTTACAAAGTGGGTATTTTCACATGCATCTCTTCTCAGTGTCTAAGATATTGGTAATCCATGTAATAGCACTTTTAGTGGAGTTTTATGGGGTGTTAAGCACATTTTCTGAGCAAAGAGTGTTTTCTGCCCTAATTTAAAATGAAGTATGGGATTCCACAGCAGGATTCTTCCCAGAAAGATATGAGGAAATTGCATCAGGATTATGAATTAGAGGGTTTTCTTCCACAACACTGTTTATTTCTTACCTTTCCTTTTTTAAAGCATCTACCTGACTGAGGTGTTGTAATACTTAGTTAATGGTATATGGCAAGTAAATATTACCATATATCAAATACTAAAAACCACAATGTAAGTTATGAAATTAGGATAATTTCTTTGAAATTTAAGGGCAAAGGGCAGCTTCTCATTCCATATCATTTTTGTGAAGTCTGAAATCACCAGGGTTTTACATCTTCATCTAAAACAAACATCTTTCTTTAAAGAATAGGTAAGCAGTGGTTAACAGGCGTTTGATAAATTGCAACGTCTAATGTTTCCTAGTTCTGACTGTATCTTGATTGTAATTTTAAACCATCACTGGTGAGATAGATACTTTCTCATGAAAGGGCTTACTAGATGAAGTAATCCTATTCCAGTGCAAGAATTTATACTCAAAAAGTAAGAACTGTCAGCTCAGGGTTTACCTCAGGTATATCACATGTAACCTCTGCTAACAGCTGGGTCCAGACCCAATAATACAGGTGATAATTCAGATGTAGAAGGAATTCATAATGAGCATAGACAACTGCCATGTGCTATATGGGGGAGGTAAAATGATGCTAGGATTTTGAAGGACTGAAGCTTGCAATTCAATCAACTTTTAGTTTTTGGGACTTTTTGATCTTCTGGGAAAGACTGAAATAGGTCACAAAGTAAACTTCTGGGAGATCAGAAGTGTTTCTGACTCATTAATTATGTGTATTCTACACAATTTTTAGTTTGAAATTTGTATTAATTGTGCTATAAACAAAGGATAAGCTGATTCACACACATTGACAAATATTGAAGTTGAATGTGCTTTCACAGTATAATAAAGAAACTTAGCATTTAGCTTCTCTGAATCTCATTACCTTGCTAGGATTACAGACTGAAAGACACTGAGGATCTGTTGGTGTTTTGCACATTTTTGTAAGCACGGGTCTCTTGGTTTCCCTGGGCTGCAGTTATCCCCACCAATAGCTTTCACTGCTGAAGAACGGTCAGATCAAGACAACACCATGAGCAAACTCATGCTAGAGGGAGGAAGGATTATGGCTGCACTTGCTTTTGCTTCTGCATGATTCCAGGTCAGGCTGCTTCAGAGCTGTCACCAGAAAGAACTTCAGATAATGGACTTCCAGTCCTTTTTATGTAGGATGTATTCTGAAAAGAAAAAGTTGCCTTTTATAGGATATTGGTCTGGGCAAAAAGATGCTTACGGAGATGAAAAGCATTTTTAGGTACCCGAACCAAAATAAGGGCAGCGTGGCCTGCAGAGGGGAAGGAAAAACAACCACCCAACCGTTTTTCATTTCCAGCCTGAATCCATTTTAATCTTTGCAGTTAGTAACATTATTGGAACTATTGTTCCAGTCAAAAATGGGAAAGTGTGGGCATTTAGAAGCCCAATCAATCAGCTTAACTGCAAGAGCCTTAATGCTTTCATGTAATTAAAAATATAAAACCCGGTAAGTAGAAATTAGTGGAAAAAAATCACCTTTGTGGCCAAACCAAATGTAATCACTTGAGCTTTTGTTCACCTTGGAAATTTATGAGCTGGAGGGAGCAGTTACATAAAGGAGTACATTGCGAAAGCAAATAAAAATGAGAGAGGGCGTCGGGTCAGGCAGCACAGCGAAAACTGGAACACAGTTGGCTGACTTAACTCAGTTATTTCCTTAATCCTCCACATGGCACTCTCAGTAGTCTTTTGCTTTGACAGTTCAATTTTCATCACCTTCTCCTGAAAGCAAAGCGAAATTTGGGGACTGAGAAGAGAACTTTGTTATTTGTGGCTGTTCGGATTTTTAAGTGTAATATGGTACAGAGAGAAGAGCATTAAAATGATATATTAGTTAAATAATGTCTGACTTGAACTGTCACTTTTCCACTGTATATATTTGACTGTATTTTGACAAGTACCTCACCTGTTCATCATAAATGAAGAAAGGATATTCTACAGTTAATGGCACTAACAGTCTCCATCCTTGTTTATTTTGTGCCTTGTGCACACACATATGGGTACGCATGAGCACACACACGCACATATATATTTCTTGTCAACTGTTTGTACTCGGGAACTGGATTTGCCAACATAGTTAAATAGAACAATTTAAGTGAGACGTGTATTTTTGATAGTAGCAGAGCTCAAGGTATTACAGGGAGAATTCTGTGTTAACTGAAGGTGAGCAGTATGAAGATAGATGTTACCATAATGATGCATATTTACTACCTTTCATCTGCCTCAATGCATATTCGAAATTTTTAACCTTCTCAGATAATACATTGAGGTCTTAGACCTTGTGACAGGCAGCTTGCCATCTGTTATGTATCTCATGGGTTCAACAGATATTTTGCAATCTAACGTCAACCTGGCATTCTCATGCAGTGATAAATTGTTGCGTAGCTTTGATAAAACAGCCTCCAGAGCTGCCTCTTGCAGCCTTCAGATAGAGACTACAGTGAGGCTGTGATGGGAGCAGCTGGGTTCAGCAGACCTGCCTGTTGAAAACTGTCTCCAGGAAGTGCATTTCATCACTCAGCTACGCCTTTTTCTGGAATTGGCACTACACATCTATGAGTCAGTCAGAAGGACACGTGCTTCCTCCTTCTTACAATCCCTGTGTTATCCCTGCCTGCTTGTGGCTTTTCTGGATGTCCTTGCCCTGTTTTCCTACCAGCTCCGTTGCCCCCAGCAGCAGTCAGTGCTCCTTTGGCACCATACCCTCAGCTCACAGCTCTCGGTCCTCATCCTGGCTCCCCTACTGAAAGTATTTTTATAACGTTACAACCCTGTATTTGCTATTCCTGCAGTGCTAGGGTAGGTTTCCCTAAGAGCTTGCAGCAGTGCAGGCTTTGAGATCTTCAGGACTCAATCTGGATAAAGTCACTGTGGTCAGACACACTGCCAGGGTCTGTGCCACAACAGGCCCCAGCATTTACCTCACAGACTTTCAGGTGAAACGGATGCTTTCACGCTCTTTGTTTAATCCAGTAATTATATGCATTTCAGTTCCTTCTCTGTTCCCCGAATCTCAGGTGGAAGATTGAGCTAAGAGCGTTGCTTTTGTAGTTTGTGCTTTAGTTCAGTCTGAATGCGTGAACTTGGGGGTCAGGAAGTGAGGAGCTGGGTTTCAGCAGGCTGGGAGTGCTGGTTTGGGAACTGTGACACTAGATGTTTTATTGGGGAGGGTGTGAGTGGGCACAAAAAAAGCTCCTGGTGTTTAAAGAAAACACATTGCAGAGGTTAGAAGCAAAGATGGCTGACGAGCTTCAAAACCTCCACAGCTCTGTCTCGGTTCTCTAATAAGAAAGTTCCTGGGTCACTACAAAACTTAGAGGATGCTTATGAGTTTCTTGTGCTTCCTCATCACTTTGCATTAACCGGGTAATTTGGAGACCCGAAACTGTGCCTTCCATCACCAGACGAATTGCCTGGTTTGAGGTAGGTGGTCATAGCAGTTTCAATGTGACGCTTGCACTGCTGCTGTCATGTAAGTAATCACAGATGAGTCCACTGTCCATACAATTCCCCACCATCATGGGCTTGTAGCTGTATAGAGACTGACCAAAAATATGCAAATTAAAGCATTGCATTTCCACAAAATGCCACATGCAGACTGGCACCATTTGGCTGCATGACCTTGCTCTTAAACAAGCGTAGTCAGAGCTTCTGTCTCTTCAGAGCCCATGGCTTGGCCTGGGTCACAGCTGGAGGGTGGGGGAGCGGCTCTGCATTTCTCAAGTCTACCAGACAGCTAGAGATTCAGACTTGCTGGAGCAAAATCAGGCTGTAAATGAGGTGAAACATAGAGTGGGGCTTGAAAAGATGGTGCTTTAATGTCTCAAGTGGAGGGTCTTTGGAGATTCACAGAAGGTGAGATAAAACTGAAATGGGAAAGGTAGATTAAAAAATGCTGCCATTTCTCATTGTACCAAGCCTGGAGGAGGAGGCAGAGGGACCATGATTGGCCAATGTGATCCATTGCTGGCTTATTAAAAAGCAACTTTGCGATGCAAAGATTTGGTCTATTGGATGTCATGTTGCCAACTGTTGATGACCCAGGGAGAACATTTGCTGGTGTGAGGCCTCCTACAGGTAAATATATAGAAGTTAATAATTTATTTTGACATTGCCCACCTTTTGTAAAACCAGCAGCATGTAGTTTGGGTGTGAAAGTGAATGTGTTCTGGTTTTCGAAATAATTTCTCTTGGGATAAATCCCAGAATAAATATATTTTATGAAATATATTTACCCCAGGAGGCCTTCAAGGAAGGGGAACATGGATGAAGAACCAAAAATTACCACTAGCTTCTCTTTAACAAAAGTAAGAAGTTTTGCTTGATTTTCAAAGAGAAGAGGAATTTCCTTGCTGGATAGTCTGTATACAGCAAATCAAAACAACTGGCCTCTTTGCATCTTAGCTCTACTGTTGCTGGCCGTCTATATTATTCAAATTACTTGGCTGTCAACGTTAGAAAGTAATTTGTTCTTAGAAAACTCAGGGAAAAAAATGAGTTGTTACGAACATAAGTGCCCGCTGCATTGGCTGACAGAGCATCTTGTTTTTACAGGCCTAGCCTGGCCAAGTACATTTAAAATTGTTGTTTTGCCAGTTGGCCAGCCTTCCCACTCTTGACAATATGCCACATTGCTGCTGAAAAGCTCTTTGGAGATCCTTCTAGGTTTGTCATGGTCTCTCTTGAGATCCTGGAATAGTAGTGTTTAGGGGTGTAAATAAGAACATGTTCTTAATTTATTTTAATTAGGAAGAGCTGCTGTAGGAGACAGTATCAGAGGATAGAAAATTGGAAAGCTGGCATGTAATTGGGTAGAAATGCTTGAAACTCACACCCTTCTTTGCTGCTTAATCCTTTGGATTCTTACTATCCCATCTTAAAAATAGGTATATATAATATTAATTAAATACATGAATATATATAGATACATATATACACATATATACACATATATGTGTATATATATATATACTTGTTATAAAACCTGGACTTCAGCTTTGGCTGTGCAAGAATTGATCCAACAAAAAACCCAACACAGTTCACAGTAGCAAAGCAAAATCACAGCAAACCGTACCATTAAACTTGCCCTGTTTCTCTGGATGTATTAGCTTTTTGAGGGAAGACTGAACCTGTGTCATTTCTTTTGAGGAGCTTGTATGTTATCTTCCAGCACCTTTGCTTTATCACCTTTCTTCATGAATTGAATTCCCACGTGGTGAGCAGTTCTATTAATACATTAGGCAGCAGAAGGCATGGGCACAGGAGGATGCAATATGTAGGCAGTTCCCAGTATAATCTTTTTATCGAGGAGATATTTCTCTTCTAATTTGTAGCATGCTGTGGCTTTCCATCATCCTAGTGCTTCTACTCGTATGTAGCGTCATAGTTAAAAATGAAAAAAAGATAAACACTTTTTTTTTCCTTCTTACCTTTCAATTTACAGAATCTCTAGCTGAGGAATGTCACTGGTAGCTCCTGGAATTTGCTGGTGTACAAAACTGTCCTGGGCAATCAGTAACTGAGCATCAATGCTGAGATATTATGAGCGCACTGTGCAGAAATGTAGTTAATTGACGTGAAGTTCTTGGAATACTAGCGCTGTGTCTGTATAAAAACAAAACTCTCTCTCCTGCTGTAGATGCTGTTGCTCGTATCAGTTCATGCCACCAGCAGTGGTACCTATGGACTTCTAGATGCCACCAAAAAAATTTTGGGAGATGCTCATGCCCCTTCGCGTAGGAGTGAATTAACAGTATAGGAAACAAGGCTCTTTCTGCAGATACCAGCTTCCATGTTGTGTAGATCAGGTTGTCAGCAGGTGACTGGTGGGAATTTGCACTGAAGAAGCTTAAACATTTCATCTGCATTTGCAGGTTTGCTTACCTCCGTATTAACTGGTTTTGTCTTATGGTGCACCTTAGTGTGCTGACCTTCATCTTGTTAGTACCAGACTGAAAGGAAGGCAATAAATTGAACTGCCATGGGAAAGCACATGTGGGTCTTCAATGGTAGCTTCAGGTTATGGATCCTTTTCTTGCAGTGACCTTGACTTAAACAATTCCTGACCTTTGCTACTTATTTTCATCTCTGTGCTACGCCAGTAGTTACACATTTACTGAAAGTCAAAATTGGCTGAGTCCAAATTAATTTTTTTTGTTCTCTCCACGCCCTTTTTGTTTTTTCCCAAATTATTTTTGGTCTGGATCAGTTTGTTGAAGGGACAGGGTGAGAGCAAAATTGAGAAAAGAAATTGAGAACTCTGCCGTGCCATTAGAAAATGCTCTCCTAAACATAGGTGTTTGCTAGCTAGGATCTAAAATGGGTCATTCTTTGGTCTCTTGAACATGAGAAGTAAAGCAGCGTTCCTTGAGTGCTAAGGATAACCTCTTCAAAGTACCAGTGTTTCTTCAAAGAATGGAGGAGGAATAGAAAATGAGATACGCAGCTGTTGGATCGGTTCGATATTGCAGATTTATTCTGGAGAAGTGTGGAGAACGTATCTGATTTGGAAATTACCTAAAATGGTGTCTGGAGGTGGGAACTTGATAAGGTCGCAGGAACTAAGGAATCTTGGTATTTTAGCAGCATTAGTGTTCTTTGTTTCTAGAAAATTTCTCAGCTACACACATTCATCATGGTCATTAATGAGAAACAGGATTGAAATACCTGTCCTGTTATTTTTCCAATTATTTTCCCCAGTGTATTTTTTTTTCCTTTTTCATTCACTGGTTACAAGAAGTTGATTGCTGCCAAGAATTTTGTTGTCAAAGTAGCTTTCCGTGTTTCCTTGCAATGCCCCTATTAAATTTTAATTACTTTTTGCTTGTTTTGAAAATACTTATTGAGGCAGTGTGTAGAAGTATTATGTTTCCCTTCTTTTCTGTGAAAGGAGATGTTGGGAGATCACTGGCAGTGCTTTTGGTTGAGACATCATTGTCCTATTTACTGCTTTAAAAGTTGAGGAAGTGACTACTTTGAACATAATTCCAAGAAAAGTCTTCTTCATTTAGAAAGACATATTCATTTTAGCTTATAAAAGATACAAAGCAACCCTTTGATTAAGGAACATCTCTAAGCTGTAATTTTGCATAGACCTTGACACAAGGTGGTTTTTTTCTGTCCTCCTTTCAAGTTGTCAGTTGCAAAGCTCCACAAAGATAATCAGACATGCAAATCTTCAATATATTTTTAGTACAACTCGCTGATGTATATTCATTAATATGCTAATAAGACAAGGAAAGCATAATTTAAATTGTATATGCTTGATTTGATTAATAAATGCTTGAAATATAGTTCCACTTTTAAAAGTAACCATACAAATGATGTCACTTTTTCAGTGTTTTTTTAAGTCCCAAGAAGGGTATAAAGCCTCTTGTCTTAAGGACAAAAGTTTCTAGTGCTTTTTACCCTGACCCTGCACAACTAGAGGACCTCTGTGCTGAATTTGAATCCTCATCTGCATCATCACATTCCTAATGATTTAATTGTAATAAATAGTACCAATGGAGATCTCATGAAGATTATGGCATTGTAATTTGGGTTCCCAAACTGTATTATGTGGAGTTATAGAGATAAAAGATGGAAAGAACAAAGTATCCTTGTGTTCCAGTATGGCTAAGCTCCACCAATGCAAATCAGGGACGTGCTCACCCTGCATTTAGTTTGCTGTTGCCTAACCAAATGAGATACTCAAAAATTGCCACTGGAATTAGAATAAATTCTCTGACAGTTTCTGAACCTTGGTTGAATATGCAAAGCTGCTATAATATCTATTTCTTTAAATCCATGAAGTGATATTTGAACGCTTACAGGTAATAAACTTTTAAGTCAATTGATTCCATTTCTGTTGAATCGCTCTCAAAAGTGGAGCTGTACTTTAAGAACTATTAAAAAATGTAATTCCATTTAACCTGTAAATATGCCACAGGACTTGAGAAAATTAGTTTGATAATGGCTTTTATTTTTTCAAGACTTCTCCCTAGAAGGCAGCATCTTAAAAGAACTCGGCAATGTATCCAGTAAGGACCCAGTATCTGAAGTAATGAGGCATGACAGTTCATGAGTGCAGTGCATCATGTTCAGAACCAATAACTCCTTTCAGAAAATTACATTTCTGCTCTAAGCAGTATTTTGAGTTTTCTGCAGCTGATTTTAAACTGCCTGTTTTTATGGAAATGGAGGGGTTGCATTTCCCAGTAAATATCACCGTGATGCTCTGAGACGGCTATGAAGTGTGACTGCCGGAGAAAGAGCTCAAGTTTGATCAAACTTAATTAGACTGTAACCTGTTCCTGCCTACAAATATCTTGATTATACAATGAGAACAAACATGACACTTGACAGAAATGGCTTTTGTGATACCTGCTGCTGTGAGGACATGAAAAAGAGCTGTTGGTCCACATGCTGTCTCTTGCTGAGGTGCAGGCATTGGCAACAGCATCTTCCTGTATTGTTTCTTTTCTTACTGACCCTTCCTGCTAGAAAAGATACTGTTTGAATCCAATCAGCTTCTGTGTGTAGTCAAACGTGCTTTTTTTCCATTGCCATTGCTGACCTGTGGTGTTTAGGTTGCCACCGTTGGAGTTTGAGCAGTGAGCCATGTCTGCATCCAGCCAGCCACCCAGAGCTCACCGGGGAGCACGTGGAGAAACCCAGGCTGTTTGAGGGGGTGGTAAATCTGGCTCAGTTCAGGCGTCTGCATGGGACCATTCCCTCAAAGCATCTGTTTCCATGGGCTCCCAAAGGAAAGGGAGCATTACTAGCTCAGCTCCAGGGGCCTAAAGTTCGGTGAGACAGATCCCACCCTTTGTCTGAACCACGTAGTGGTTAATGATGGCTTAACAACCACTCTGCTTAGATGAACAGTAAGGATAAAACCTTGCTGCTTAGTTCAGCTCAGGGCAGATGAGGCAGCCTATCTCAGCCTTTGTTTTCAAGGAAGCAAAACCAGAAGAGAAAGGCAGCTCCTTCATTTATAGCGGGGGAAGAGTGCTTGAGTGAATGTCATTAAACTGTCAGCCAAAGAAGTGCAGGCTCTCGGTGACCAAGACCTGCATTCACATTAAATCAAAACTGTCAGGGTAAAATTAATGCAAGATACAAATTAAAGGATAAAGAAACTCTCTTTAAATGGGTGTTTCTTTTTTAAAAGTAAGATAAACAAGTGTTAAGTGTGCAGAGCAGAAGTACTTCCAGGTCTAGACATCCCAAATGCTGTGCATGGTGGTTAATGGCACCGATAAGCAGTGGTCCAAGATCTGGATATGATGTGTGACTGAGCCTTCCTGGGCCATAACACTTTTCTCTGCAGACACACTGAGTCAAGTTTAGCGGATGCTAGGGCAGAATTAACAGAAGAAAGACAATACTCCCAGCTCAGAGCAAGGATTTGAAAGGCAGTGGACAAATGGATTGGTTTCAAGGACCTGAAGCTTCTCTCTCAGTTGCAGGGGGGGTGGGGGGAAGAAAAAAAGAGCGAAGCTTGTTTTTTCAGGCACAGAGCCTGGAGATCAAAGAGGCTCGCTCACCTCTGAAGGAGACTGTTCCCCAGAGCTGCTGGAGGAGAGCAGCTTAGCTGAGAGACTTGCAGGGTTGAACAGTGCTGCCACGTCCCAGTGGCCTTGGGGTTGCCTGGGAGATTTTGCTTTGCAATGATCCTCATGCAGAAGCTGCCTGGTAAGAAAACCACGCGTAGTGATTCTTTGGATTTTAATCGAAACCATCGACTTTTGCTCTGCACAGGCAGAACTTTATATCAAAGAGCTTTGGATGTTGCTTTTCTTGGACATTGCTTTTTGGAAGAGGGTTTTTGGAAAGGGCTGTCAAAGGTGCGATGCTGTGCCCCAAGCCTGTGACACCACGTCATTCCTTTTGCCCCTTCTTGCACGTTCCTTGCAACCTCTTACTTGCATGAAAACGTGCAGAGTTCTCCACAAGTTCTTCTGGCTCCCAGGAGAGATTTTAACTCACACCTCTCTCTTGGGGCAGCAAGTAGAGTGCTGGGCCAGAGGGCTGAGCATTGCAAACAATTTACATGCAAAAGGGATGTGAGAATTTTTTGTCTGCCAGGAACTGTGCTCTGGGTCAGCTCATCCTAAGAAGTGACAGCACTGTCCAACAACCCACCCCTGCTCAGAAGACAGAGCTTTCTCCTTTGGGCAGAGACTTGTCACCAGGTCTCTCCATTTGCCATCTCACTGCCGCCTTCATTTGGCACCATTCCCTGCTTGAGCGAGGCTGCTGTGCACCCTCCTTTCTTTTATGCCCTCTTCTTGGCTCTGGTTGTGTGTTTGTTTTCTCTCCCACATGGTTTCTGTTTCATTCACTGCCCAGAATAATAAGGGACTTGTTGAAAGGGTGCTGCTGAGTAGTTTGTCTTCATTCATTCTTTCTTTAACATTTGTTTTCAGTGTGCTTTGAATACAAAATTATTCATGTCTTTGTAGTTTATTGTAATAGTATTTATTATTTTGGAGACTCCTATGCAAACCCTATTACTGCCATAAAAATCTCATAAATAAATACACAGTTATGATGGTATTATAATTCCCATTTCAAGGATATAATCTGAGGGCAGAGAACATAAACACAGACATTCGGCAAGCCAGAGCCCACACTGAGCCTGGAGAAAACAGGGAACACACAGTGAGTGGCCACCTGGAAAAACAAGGTTTGGCTTGCCCACCATTTCAGGGGCTTTCCTGTAAAGCCACAGCCCAGTTGTCCAGGGTATGATTTAGCTGTAAGATCCTTCCTTCTCTTCCAAGGGTTCCCATCTGATTGCCCCTGCACCTTCCAGCCGGTGTGTCCTTGCACAGCCCCATCTGCCGCCTGAGCCCCTCCTGCATCTGAGCTCGGCTGGAAAATAAAGGGTGCTGGATCTTGTCGTGGCAGCCTGCGTGACAGCGCCTACGCAAAAGGGCAGAAGGTTATTTAAGGTTGCCTGGCAACTGTGATTCTGACATTTTCTGCATTTTGATAACTTTGCATTGTAGAGCTTG
The DNA here is from genome assembly GCF_964273445.1 of Streptopelia decaocto. NCBI lineage: Eukaryota > Metazoa > Chordata > Aves > Columbiformes > Columbidae > Streptopelia > Streptopelia decaocto. The sequence continues at coordinate 10,784,956 of NC_138656.1, read as the reverse complement.
TTTTCTTAAATACGGTTTTTAAGAATGTGGTCGGAAAGAGTTTCTTAAGATTATGCGTGCAGAAAACCGTGGCTCAGACCTCCTTCATGCACACAAGAACATTTACCTGTGGGCACATAGGTTTACCTGATGGTTGTGTGCAAATAAAGGCAGAACACTCATAATATTCAGAAGCCACTGGAGAGAATATTAGTGGGATTCTTCCAGCCAAAGAAAATCTGAGATAGAGGTATAATGGAGCAGAATATTTATACCTCCCCATCCAGAATCTGGGAAATGGCTTTTAGTACTTCTCTTTTTTTTTTCCCCATTGTTAAAACCAAAGTCAAATGCTGACTTTTATCTGAACTGTTTTTTCCAGACACTTGTGCTCTATGCAAGTCTGTGTTTGATCCAGCCTCATCCTTTTCTTAACATTTTCCTTTTTGCAAATTTTGAAGTATGAAGCAATAGCATGTTATACATAGTGAAATGTAATAATACAATTATATTGTATGTGCTCTAGTCAATAAGGTGAATCTTTGGCTTAGCTAAGGGAGTAGGCAATCTTGCAGAAAAGTCTAAATTATATTGGTGTGGTAGGATGGGTGTAACGCACCTGTGCTTTTGGAAACCAGAGCCTGCCCAGCTGAGATTGAAGTAAAACCTTTTTTTCTTTGCTAAAGTGCATATTTTGTAAGGCTGGAACACAAGGCAGGAAGCACCTTGTAAAACAACCAGCATTGGGCTGTGTTTGTTCAAGGAAGTGCCTGTCATCTTTGATAGGGGAGAAAGGTCATTTTCTTTGGAACATCTGTAGAACATCATTCAATGTGTAGAGTGTCAACGTGCAGGATTTGCTTTTAAGGTAATTCTGCTGCTTTTCTGAATTGTAGGCCATTGCTTGAAGATTTCCTGGGCATCAGTTATGATGGATTTGCTGTAGGCAGGGGACTATTTCCAGGGCTGGCAGCTGAACAGGGGATGCTGGAGAAGGGTTGGTTGGGAGTAGGAGGCTCTATCAGAGTTGCATGGGGCAGAGTCCCAGGGAGGGCATGGTCTGCAGCAGGTCCTGAGATGCAGGTCACTTCTCAGCAGCAGCAATGTGCTCCTTGCTTTGAGTCTTTCTGTTTCTCCCTTGCCCTTCTCTGCCAGTTCTGCTTTCGTTTATTTTGCTTCTCCTCTTTTCCCTTCTGCCACCACACCCTCAGGGTGCTGCTCTTCCTCTTGTCTCTCTCTTTTCACCCCCTTGGCTTCTTCCATGCTCTCAAACTTGGTTCTTTGTTTCATTTCAGCAGAACTACGTAGGATTTTTTGTTTATCAGTGTTGTGCAGCACAGCAGAGGACCATGAACCATCCCAGGTCAAAGCTGCCTGTGACCACGTGGAAATACAGACACTCTGCTGGGGAAAGTTCAGTTTTGCAGGGTGTCTCCACTTGCTGCCTCTCTACGTTGCTGCACCGAGACCAGTGCTATGTTATGGAAACAGCACGTTCGTCTTGCTCCGTGGCAAAGCTTATTTTTCTAGGAAGCTGTGAATAGATTGTATTTTGTTCTTGGGCTTGTGTGTGGTTTGGTTTGTTTTTTTTTAAAGCAGTGTATGAAATCTTCACGTGAGATTGTGCACGAGACTTCTTGTCTATAGTTCTTCTTCTCTGGATTTAGCGAACTGCTTTATCAAAGCAGAGCTTTAAAACCAAGGATGAAGCATATAAGAATTATTTGGCACCTGCATGATCTAATGTATTCTAAATAACGAGCTTTATGTAGTAAGTTTGTGTAGCTGAGCTTTAAAATTTTGTTCATGGTGATTATACTGAGAATCAGCTTTGCTAGGTGAGATACACGTGAATGTAACCCAGGCTTATTAGCCTGGAGACTTGATTAGCAATAGTACTGGGAGAGAGCAACTTAAAAGTAAGAATATTTGCATTCTAAGCAAGCTGTAGTTGCCATGAAGTTATGCAAAGCACTCTCAATTAAAATTGTATGTCAGACCATACAAATGATACTGCAAGCTAATGATCCCACATGTGGTTCTAAGGGATGTGAGGACACCGGTTCTTCTTTCTGATGCTTTTTCCCCTTTGAACTAGTGGATCATGTGGCAATCTCAGCTTCAAACAGGATGCCATTGAGGGATTTAATAGATTTACTAAGAGAATCGGTTGTGCATGAAGTCTTCTGATGTCTCACTAGATATCCGCAAACCAAAGGGCATAATCTTTTCCCCTCTTGCCCACTGCTTCATCTGTCATCTGTTTGTAGCCTGCACAAAAGTCTTCTTCTTTAAGACCTTTACTTTTGAGTTGGACTCACTTGAAAATAAATTCTGAGAACTGAAGATCAACATACGTGAACAAACTGGTCCATTTATTTAAAGAAGACTAGCTCTGTATGTTGCACACAGAAATAGATACTTTTTTTTTCTTTTCCTTTCCCCAGTGGTAAACATACTTCACACTACGAGCATTGTTGGTGCAAAGCCCAGCATCCTGTTGACACTCGATGATATTTTTGACGGAGGCAAGGGTTGGGTCACCACAGTGAATGGAACGTGACTTTTTGTGCTGATAACAAACATGTTCAAACATCTTACACTTGAAATTATGAAGATGCATTTTGTCTGTAGTTCCTCTCTCTTCTGCATAATCACATCTTTTTCTTTTAGGCTTGTGTATAGAATTTAAACTTGGCTGATACTAATCAGGGACAAACCAGGTAGAAAGCAATGAGTCAGATGATGAGGAAAAGGTTTGGCCTTTTGGAACCAAAGCGAAGTGCTTTACCTATACAGTCTATACTTATGAATAAGCAGGAGGACTTCTTCATATGCTTCCACCGTGGTTTTGTGTACTGAAGTAAGAACCTAAACAGAAAAAATATATCATACAGTTATGAGCGTGTTGCATCACCAGAGAAGTTGCCTTTGTGCCCAGTAAATGCTGCGCTGTATCGTTCACAGAATTGTGTGTTCATGGACAGAAGACGTCATGCTTTACAAAGCTAATGGCATATCTCCATGCCCCTGATACATTCTGAATATATTTTGTTTCATGTACAGTCTGCTGTTTGCATAAGCATCTGGCCTTTTCTGCTCTTCCATTTGTCTCCTCTTCCTTCTTATCTCGGAAATTTTCACTCTGATTTGAGTCACTGCAACATGTCGGGTACTCTTGTAACTCACCCCTTTGCAAACACACATGCCAATGGACTTTTATCTTTTTTGGAAACTTGTGATCAAACTCACAAGGCTGCATGTCTGCCAACTTGCTGTATGTAGGTGTGCCAGGAGCAAAGTATCAATTTTAAAGGTCTTTTCTAACCAAAATTATTCTATGATTACTGACACACAAGGAAATTTCCAGGGTGGAGATACCCACAGAGGATTTCTTGAGGTTCCTGCAAGGCTAGGAATCTAGTTATTTCAGTGGAAATCCAGTCGTCACTAGAAATAATATTAGTACCAATGATATCTATGTACACCTTGATTTATTTTTTATTTCTATCATATTAAAAATGTCACACATGGGTAATAATTTTCATCTATTCCAGCACAGGACTGGGATACAGACAGTTTTTTAATGTTAGGGATGGATGTGCAGGCGAACACAGTGCTTATAATTGACTAGTTCATTATCAAAATTACTGTTCGCATTAAATATTTGTCACAGCAGCTCTTCTCTGTCCACAGCCTTTTTTGTCTGTCTCCCTCCTCAGGGGTGCAGGGAAACAGAAATTCTGCACTTCTTTCTGAATGTGGAAGAGAGATGGGTTAGTCCTGTATGTCATGCTCATGGATGACCAGTCCCATTCTAGCCTTACAAAGATACTGTTTTGTACTTTATTTGTGTATCTTCAAAGATTTTCTTATTCTCTAGCGTATTTCATTTATTGTATTGCAGATGGTTTAAACCTCTATGGATTGTGCTCTTTCCTGATAATCCCTAGAATGTTTAAAATGGGGTAGGGAAGTACCTACTGCTTTTAAACTACCAAACTGCTTATTAATGTAACCTGCATCACTCATCCCGCAGTGCTTTGAACGCGTTCATCATCACTGGATTTTCTGAGTATTAAATGAAATAACTTTTTAGTTTCTTCTTTCCTCGAAGCTGCAAGGTCTCTTCTCTTGCAGTAATATGAAGAATATCTTTTCTTTGTGCACTTGCCTCCCCTTTCTTTTTCCACCCAAGGAAAACAGAATCTAAAAGGAGCTTGTCTCATTTGAAACACCTCCAGATTTCTGGCTTGCTGTCACTGTCATTGCGGCAGCATTGCAGTCAGGTACCATGGTGATCTTAAACGCTGTCACACTGCCTCCATGTACTTGTCAAATAATTTTTATAAGGGTTTTTTTTTTTTCATTGCTTTGATTCCAAGATGATTAAACAATCAGGCATATCTAATTCTCACTACAATGTCAATGCTATTTACCTTACAAGAAACTATTTTTTAATGATTTGCTTAGTGCTCATCAGTGTCTCATTGCTTTGTACTGCTTTAGCTTCAGGAGAATAGCTTCTGAAATGGGAATGTGCCTGTGTGTAAGTGCTGCTAACTGAAATACAAATGGATCCCTAATTCCAGGAATGTGTTTCAAAAGAATGCTGGTAAGGAACTCTTTTGTGTGTCTGCTTTGAACATAGAAATACAAAATGATGCAATATGGTCCTAAATTCCCTGGCCTTTAATTTATTCAGGAAGCCATTCTTAATGGTCTTGTTTTGAAGCCTGGAACAGAATTTTCTAACACACGGGAAAATGCATTGCGTACAGACCTCGAGGCCATGGCTGCAGGTGTGAGTGCAGAACCAGCTCAGAATTGTATTTAGACATTTCCGTCCCTGTGTGGCAACGCATCCTGTGATTCCAGAATCATGCTGGAGTTACAGGTAGAACAGTATCCTACTCCTTATGGGGTAGGAGAGCGGATAGTGCCATGATTTAGTTAATATTATCCAGGAAGAATTTACCACAGGGATTAAGATTGAAGTTACACATCGTGCTTGAGCGAGTCTAACAAACTGACAGAGCTGAAGGAGGTTTTTGTCCCCTCTTCTCTGCTCCCTTCCTCTCCCAGAAAGTAATTTGCTTGCTTTACAAAGCTGATCTTTGGCCAGGTTACTGAACAGAATCGGCTCACAGAAGACTCCAGTGATTACCAGTGCTGGCACGGGGGATCAACTGCTTGTACAGGGATTTAGGGCCTGGAGAGGAGGATGTGGTTTGGATTTCTTGAGGGTTCTCTGGAAAGGGGGAGAGGGCCTCTGGCTGCCTTGTGTAACTCAAGGCTATGATGGTCATGATTCTGAAGAGTTCATCTCTGAACCAGCGGTGTTGTAATTACTGTTTCTTCCTACCTGAAGCATACTTTGTTTTCAACAGTTAAAAGAAGCTAAGAATTTATTTTGAGGGGCTGTTAAGTTTGGTAAGTCAACAAACAAGTTAATGAGAACTTTACAGCATAAGCACATTGTAATTCTTTTTTCTCCTATTCCATGGGTCACATAAGGACCAAGTAGCCAGAAAAAATAAAAACTAACTTACTGTATACCAGGAAGGTGGGGGAATAAAATAAATCTGTTTGGCAGAATGGCTTTATCCAGGGAAAACTGACGAATATAAACATTGAATCACAGAAAATACAGTTCTTTTATATCTAAATAACCTGTCATGTTGGTTTGACATAGGCTAATTTTCAGTATCTAAAGTAAAAGAGGCCTTTTACTGATTTTTGGAGGGTTATTTGTTTCTAATCTCAGGATCTGAGCTTCAAAATAGTTTATTTTTTCCCCTCCTTCAAAAAGAAAGCCACAGGCTTGTTGCCATGGGCTTGAGGAAGATAATTCTATTGAATTTCACAGAAAGGAGCCTGTTTGTCTGTGAATTTATAAGGATATTAGAAGAGTGAAGCTAAGTCATATTAGCAATAATTAAATTTAGAAATTAAGAGTGATATATATTAAAAAAGAAAAAGAAAAATATCAGGCACCAGGAATATGTGGAGCTGAATATAGAAACGTGGAAGATACAGTGGGCCATCAGCTAAAACACATTTCCAGTAGAGAAAATCTACCAAGAATTAGTGAAAGCAGACATTGGATCCTTGCTCTTTCTCCGTCCCCTGCGTGTACCACGGTCACAGGCTCTCGGGCTTTTCCCAGGGCTGATGCCACGCATGGGACAACTCCATGGGAGATAGATCCATAGAGTTTGGCCCCTCGTTTTGTTGGGTGGGGGAAGTTACAGGCTGCTGAATGCAACAACCAGAGCATTTCGAATTTAAAATTATGAATGAGATGTTGACTTCATAGCAAAATAGCCACCTAGAAAGGAGAATTTAAGCGTTGGAAGCCCTGCTGAGTCATTCCTCCTGTGGGTCACGCTTCCTGTGTTTTTTTGTTCATTCACCTAAAGCTCCGTCTCTAGGGCTGTCCTTGGTTTTTGTAAGAGTACAGAGGGAGAGAAGACGCCCTAGGTAATGAATTACAGGTCTGTTTTATTAAAGGCTTGTATTTCACTGCCGTCATAACTGAAATCTCGACATATCAGTTGCTCAAAGATATGTTGTTACAGCAGGAATTTTGAAAGTATTACAGTGGTTTATTACTTGCATGAGGACTTAATTTCGAACTTTTCTGTGTGATACTTGTCTTCCCCAGCGTAGCCTCATTACACCGGATGTCTGTTTTCCTGCTTCTCAGGGGCTTAGGATAGTGTCTGAAAATATAGTCTGAATTATAGTGAAATGAATGGTATTGCTTGCGTTTTAGTTTGTTCACCCTCCCACCAGCAGCTGAAAGAGAGAATTTGTTTTCAAATGCCAGAATGGCATTGAAATTTCTGATGGATGCTGATCTCCTGGGCCACAACAGTATTTGTTCTTCAGCTTGGCTGGACCTGTAGCAGTCTTCATCTGCAAGTAACATGGGTATTTTTTTCCCCCTGCGTTATGGATACTGACACACTTACAGGCCTTCTGGCTGTTCCTTAAAGTTTGTTTATAGTGGGAACAGGTTGATGGAGCCAGGGTGCCAGAGATAACCTTGGGAAATATCTTTTTCTAGGGGGATACAAAATTAACGTGACCTGATGGGCCATCTGAATAAAAACAGTGAAGAAACCAACAACTAAACAAAAAATTCAAGCAACTACCTCCAAGAAGTGCCAAGTGACAGCTGGGAAGAGTCGTTCCCTACCTAATCTTTGGCAACCAAAATTGCTTCTGAACTGTGTGTGTTAAATCTCATCTGTGTAGGTTCCTTGTGTAGTCAGTGGAGGGAGAGACTTCTTCAGGGAATGACTCAGGGTTGATTCAGAGGGCAAATTTAGCCTGATGAAGACTGCCTTAAGCTGCATGGCTACCTGGACCTGATGTGAATACTCCTCAGTGTGGTTCATGATGCAAATATTTGTAAAAGACTTTTTGATTGTTTGGCTAGCATCTCAAAAAAAACATCTTCCAAGTTCAGCTAATGCAGTAAAGAGAACTTTCTTTGTGATACTAGTATGTATGTTGACTGTCTGTCCTTGGTGAAGATGACAATTTGTCATCTTTTCCTATCCTGCCTCTGCTGTGGTCTTCTCTTCTTCCAAAATCAGCACCCGTGCTTTGAGTGGCAGCATTTTCCTACATCTTTTTGGTAGGTCACTCTATATAATCTTTTTGTTGTCTGTGGCAAGAAGTGAGTCAAAAGGAAGGGTGTGCTAAGAGAGGAATTTTTAGTGAGTCTCATCTTTGTCTCATGTTATCTCAGTGACATTGTAATAGCTGTGCCCGTAACATCATCCTTAAATAAAAGCTGAGAGTTTGGTGATTCTTACCCTCCGGTGTTGGAGGGGTATCCTGTTCCATCCTCTGTTAAGTGGTTATTTTGTCTTTTACACTTTGACTTCTCAGATAGTTCTTAAAACAAGATGGAAATTCAAGATGAGTGCAATTTTGTGATAAAGGTTACGAATTTACAGAAATTTAATCTCTTTATCAATGATCTGAGTGAGGGGATTGAGTGCACCTGTACTAAGTTTGTAAATGACACTGAATTGGGTGGGAGTGTTGATCTGCTGGAGGGTAGGAAGGCCATACAGAGGGATCTGGACCAGCTGGATTGTTGGGCTGAGGCCAGTTGTATGAGGTTTAACAAGGCCAAGTGCTGGGTCCTGCACTTGGGTCACAACAACCCCAGGCTCGGGGAAGAGTGGATGGAAAGTGCCTGGCACTGGGGGATCTGCAGGTGTTGACTGACAGTGGCTGAATATGAGCCAGCAGTGTGCCCAGGTGACCAAAAAGGCCAACAGCATCTTGACTTGTATCAGGAATAGTGTGGCCAGCAGGACTAGAGAAGTGATCGTGCCATTGTACTCAGCACTGGTGAGGCTGCATTTTGAATCCTGTGTTCAGTTTTGGGCCCCTCATCATAAGAAAGACACTGAGGTACTGGAGAGAGTGCAGAGGAGGCAACAAAGCTGGTGAGGGGTCTGGAGCACAAGTGTGATGAGGAGCAGCTGAGGGAACTGGGGCTGTTTAACCTGGAGCAGAGGAGTCTGAGCGGAGGCCTTATCACTGTCTGCAACTACCTGAAAGGAGGTTGTAGCATGGAGGGGGTTGGTCTCTTCTCCCAAGTAGCAAGTGATAGGATGAGAGGAAATGGCCTCAAGTTGTGCCAGGGGAGGTTTAGATTGGATATTAGGAAAGGGTTGTCAAGCGCTGGAACAGGCTGCCCAGGGAGTTGGTTGAGTCACCATCCCTGGAGGTGTTTAAAAGGCATTTAGACGAGGTTCTTAGGGACATGGGTTTAGTGCTAGAGTTAGGTTGTGGTTGGACTCGATGATCCTGAGGGTCTCTTCCAACTGAAATGATTCTATGATTCTAAGTTGTAATAGAAATAATGGAAAAATACTTTTCTGTTTATAAAAAAATAAGGGGCTGAAGAACGTGTTCCTCTAATGCTCTAAATGAAACAAAACCTTCATGCACAAACTGATCAGCAGTGCCAACAGAAATATTTCTGTGTGGCTCTGAGTAGTTTTCTAAACTTGCAGCCAAAAATGTGAATGCTTATGCAAAACCAATTAAACCTGTTTAATTATTTTTTCCTTTCTCTTTCTTTCTTGTGCTCAAGACTGTTCAGCCTTTATTAACCTTTAATAAGTGTATCTTTACATCTTAGGAATATGGAATAATTCTAATTTAATGTCATGTAAATATTTTCAGTGAATACCACTCATAGTGAGAAAGATTTACCATAGGGTTAATAAATGACTTAAACATTATTTATTGTAAAATTGTAAGAAACTGTGCTGCATCAAATTGCTCTCTACACAGTGTTTGGGGAAGGACGGACTTAATTTGACAGCACAGTTGTGTGAAGACAGAGTTAAGTCCAGTTTGTTTTATCTTTTCAATCAAAGATGACAGTGTATCCTAAAACACAATCAATTATTCAACTTTCAAACATGATCTGCAATGGTAAAATGAATTCCTTTCCATCTGAGCAGGAAGTGGCCAGCGCTATCTATGGAGTATTACTGTTGGGGATAAATCCGTAGGAATGCCTGCTGACCTCTCTGTGTCTTGAACTTCCAGCTTGGCTTAGTCTGGCTTGCCTGTTTATGCAGCGCTTTCCTTGGGTAAGGGAATTTCACACTGAGAGCAGCCCTGCTGATACTCAGGATTCAGAAACCTCCTCAAGAAAAATATACAAGTTAAGAACAAGATGGGCATTTTAGTCAAGGTTTTATTGGTATTTTTTTATTATTATCATTTTACAGAAATATATTTTGTATTGATAGTAAACCAGACAAAAAGTGTAATGCACCTTTGCTTCTTAAAATATTTTTACATACAAAATATATGTCTTTGAAATTACATATCAGCTAATTCATTGCTAAGGGAAAAACTCTTACTGGATTTCATTGCAGGGCTTTCAGTGGAAGGAGCTGTCTAGTCAAATACTGTGGTGCAAATTATACCAACTTAAAAAGACACTTTGAATTCCCACATTTCAGTGTTATCGACCATACTGGAAAGATCTGGCACAAGATCTGCAGTGAACAGAAAGCTGCAGGTCCGGCTGAGGAGTTTCTGACCACCAAGCTCTGAGTTGCTCTCTCTTCCAGGTTTAGGAGTGGCAGCAACCAAGGGCAGCAACCTTCCCCTTCAGTAAGGACTTACTGAACAGGGCTGGTTTATATGTAAAGCGCAGGAGTCCGTGGTTTAGAGTTTCTGCTGCACAGCTTTGAAGGAGAAGCTGTACCCTTGAATTTGATGTTGCTGCCCAAACATCCATGCACCTATGTTGTCAAACTCTGCATGTATTTGCATGTCCAAAAAAAAATCCAAAACCAACAACCAACCAACAAACGCAAAAAGGTGCCAAGGTGGTGGCCAGTGCAGCCTGGCAAGGGTGAGCGAGGCGTTTGGCTTTGGGACAGGGCGAGCTGCCATTCACAGCGGCCGGTTTTTAAAGCCTCGGGTTTGTTCTTCTCAGCATGTGGAAAACTTTGTTTTTGTAGTATTTCTGGAGAACAACTAAAAAGTAAGGTTAAATTCTTTCAGGACAAGTTCATTGTATCTGACCTGGCGGGGGGAGAGGGGAAGGTCTTTTGTGCTTATCTCTGAAGTGCATTTTAAATGAAAATTAAAAACAATAAACAAGGAGACAGGGCTATTTCTGTCATTTTATATTCTGCCTTCTGTCACATGCACACGTGCTGTAATTTGTCCTAGCGTTTGCACTTGCATAACTTTAGTTCAGTGCCCGGCGTGAAACATTTCTAGATTAACTCCACAAAGTGATATTTTGCAGAGGTGTGTAATGGTGAGCCTGCATGCACAGAGCCTTGGAGGGGAGACAGAGCCCCTTTCCCTGGCATCACAGCGGCGGTGCCATTGGGGGTCAGACAGGTCTCTTCTTTCTAGCAGGGAAAGTGATATTTTCCTGCAAAATTTGGCTTCTCTCACATTGGCTTGCTCGGTGCCTGGTGAAAGAAGAGGAGTGGGGGAGAGCATCTCACAAAGAAGAACTGGAACAGCTTCTCCTTTATTTTCAGTGTTTAAATTTAACACCTTTTGGCTTTGCTACATGAAAAACATGGCTCTGATGGCTAAAACGTAGCTTGCCTTACAGCGACCTGAATAAATAAAGCATTTGACTTGTTCACAGGGGAAGGATTCGTGTCTTCTATTCTTTCCTTGGCACTGAAGTCTTTGTTAAGGTGCCTGATCATAACGTCACATCTCCCAAGAAAGACGTTTTTGTCTGGTAAAGTGTAGGAGGCCGAACCCTTATGAGCAAGGCGGGCTGGGCAGCAGTTGCAGACACTTGGTTTTCAAGGCCTGCTGCAATGGTATCTGATCGGGGTGGTTTCCAGCCACTTCTTGATGACTTATCTATGACGATCCTGCTGCCTCTAACAGTTGAAAAAGGTTTTGGGGCAGGGTATTTTTACCCAGGGAGAGCGCTTGTTTTTTCCAAGGCGTTGTCCACCGTACTGTTGCACCAGAACTTTGTACAGGTGTTTTGGTAGCCACCCATAACATCCCAATGTCAGGATGCCATGTGGCTCCTCAAAATTTAGAAATCATTGCAAATGTATAAAATAGTCTGACATTTTTTGCTTAATTTATTACTAAACTTTGCTGCCAAAATAATTGTTATCCCTTCAAACGATACTTAATTCTTAAAATGGGCTGTGGGTACTCCCTGTCTTTGAGGAGGGAGAAACTGATGGTGTTCTCTATCCAGCTGTCTTCCCACTCCTCCCATGAGTACTTAAACCATATGCAAATAACCATTTACACACCATTTTACATTGTTTTAATGAAATGCATCTCTCCTTCCCCAGTAATTCTCTCTTCAGACATTGGTCATTCTGCTGGTTTTCAGGGTCTTTCTGGAGAAGACTGATGACTTGTCCCTCACTTGCAGAGATAAATTATAAACTGCTGTAAATTCCTGTTAAGCTGAAGCCTTATGAATCTGCTGTTAATAATTTCTATTTCTGACAATGTATTAGGTAGAAATGCATTGTACAGCATAAAGCATGCATATATTTCAAAGCAACATGCAAAGTATGGAAATTACCAGCAAGTAGCTTTGCAAGAGTGCACACTGGCATTTAAAAAGGGTTGTTCTTTAACTATGGCTACACAAAAAGATTCTTTCTCATTAGTGTTTTAACCAATATAAGCAGTAGTATTTGGGCCAAAATAAGCAGATCAGGGAACTCAGAGGTGAAGTTTTGTTAACAAATGTGATATTTTAAAATAGTGCAGCAGATGGACTTAGTAGACTGGTAATCTGTAAATATGGGTTGATTTCTAGGATTTGAGGGGATTTCTATTTTGGGTGAGATGCTCAAGTCTGACATTGAAAACAGCTCCATAGAAAAAAAAAAACACCTATAACAAAAGTTTCTGTGACATCTTTGATGTGAATAAACCACCAAGTTTTATTACCAGTATAATCAGGTTTTATTACCAGTATTACTGGTAGTGGTAAAGGGAATTTTTGAAACATGGAATTTGAAGTGAACATTTATCAACACTTGTAAGAAAAGTAGATTGTTCAAGCATGGCTGTTTTAACAAAAAACCTAATTGAAAGTTGCAGTCTTTTCCTGTGTTCATTCTGTATCTTTCATAGTTATCTGTTACTTAAAATATTTTCAATTTTGGGTTTGTTCTGGAGCTTATTTGGGACGCTTAATGACAAGCTTCAGGGAGAATATTTGTAATCCTGTGCTTTGAGGAGAGCATCAACAATCCATAATTCAGGACCAGGAGCTCAGGTTGAGCTTATGGAATTGTTGACTATAATATGTTCTACCCTTTCAGATACTTGCACAGCTAATTAACAGTTTTCTGGCTTTCATTTCAGACCCTATAGCTCAGGCTGCTGCACTCCTCCGAGCTGGAACACTGCTAGGAGCCTGTGGGTTTGGTAGTTTTGAGGAAGATAAAACTGCTATTTTTGTTTCTAATTCCTTTGGCAGGCATAACGTTTGGAGGATAAGGAGGGAACGATGCTTATTAAACTGGGTAATTTGTTTTGATCAAAACTGCCTTAAGGGCAACCTATTTTTAGAGCTTTATCTGCAGCTTGACTTCACTGAGGTGTTTTGAAGCTCGCTCTGACAGGATCAGGGATTGTTTTACCAGCAAATGCGAACAACTTTGTTTTGTAACTTGAAATTTGTGTTTAGTAACTCTGTCAGTGTTTCGTGGATGGCATTTGTGAGAAGTTGCAGGACGTGGATAGCAAGGGCAACTGCTAAAACAAGTGCACACAGGATGGAAACCTGAGAGGGGCATGGAGATGGTTTGAGCCTTTTTTTAACACTGATTGCCCAAAATAACTTTTCATGTTAGAGAGTATTGATTGTTTTCCATAATTTGCTAATGATACAATAGCTCATCTGTGCTTAACAGCATGAATGAATAAACCCAACCCAGCTGCAACATCAGCCTCAATTAAACGTAATAAACCTTTCATTAGCAGATTCCATAGACCTCCATTTCCTAAATTTTTTAGAACAAGCATTTTGACAGGCATCAATAAACAGAGTTATAAAACAGAAATGCAGAAGCTTTCTGGTGATGCTAAGCTGATTTCTTATGTGCAGAAGGATGAACTATTTGGCTGGTGTCGGAAGGGCCCAAGCCAGGAGGTTGCAGCCCAAGTGCTGTAATCAAACAGAACCAAGGGTTTCTCTCCACTCTCACTGTGAACTTCTTAATGCTGAGATTCCCGGGTAATATTTCATGGGCGAGTTTACTACCAACCTCTTTAAAGTTACCACATCGAGTGCTACACTGATTAGGATATTGAGTGCCTTGCTCTGTCAATCTTTAACACATTAGATTTTCCAAGATGTGTGACCAGTAAGTGTACTGTTTTTTTCCGATAAAAAAATACTGACAGGTACTGCAAGGCTTAAGAAAAACAAGCTTTTGTAGCCTAAAAAAAGTAACTGTTGCTCATGAAACCTGCAAATAACAGTAAAATGCACTAGAGCAAGGCACTTTCACATCAGCATAGGGCATTACGCTAGTGTTTCCTTACTCTACTGAGAATATTCAAGCCTCGAATTAATGAAGATTGCCTGATGTGATAGCAGTAGTTTGTAGTCTCAGGTTTGGATTGTATCTGAAAAACAGGAAAAATCTCTTTGTCAGGCCATATTCTTTCTTCACATGTACTTGATTGATGCTGGCGTCACCCATAGGCATCCCATTAAAAAAAGAAGAAAGATATAGGTGAAAAGGACTTAAAATTCCTTCAGTTTCCTGGAGGGTCCTGGAACAATGTCTGGAGCTTCAGACAGGAGCCGGTCCCATTGTTTTTAGTTCTGCCTGTTGTTTCTCATGGTCACTGGTGATCAGCCCTCCCCAGCAGACAGCTTCAAAGAGCCACCACTTGCTTTTTCCTTGATTTGGATGGGAGGAGGGATGGGACTGCTTGCTGCTGGAGACTTCATTTTCCAAGGTGGCAAGCCTTAAATGTTATTTTTGTTCTGTAGATTTGAGGAGCTGAAAGATTCCTTGGCTTTCATCTTGGGTCTTTCACATCCCTTCACCTTCCTCCAAGTCTTAAGATACAAAGCCTATGTTGCAGCTCTAAAAATTCATCCAAGCTTGAACTGGGCTGTTAGCTGATATTGCCAGCTTGTATTGATCCCATGCTAAACTATGACTTAAGAATAAGCCCAGTTACTTTTAAAAAGTCCAGTTATTGTCAGCCCTCAGAGGCAATTGATTTGTGGGTTCCTTCCCTGCATCTTTATTTTTTTTTTTCAGCAGAAATCAATCTGGATTTATAGGTACCATCATTAATGGATGGTAGATATATATAAAATTAATTTAAAGCTCACTCTGAAGGAAAAAAGCAAGTGTCACACAAATATTTATGTAAACATTAATTCATCAGCAATATAAATATTCATAGCAAGCATCATCTCATCAGCTCCTCTCAAATATTTTCAGGTTCTTTTTCTTACAAAGAGGAAACTGCAGTGACATTTTTGGAAACTAGATTATAGACTGGACACATTGATCAAGATGAATTCCTCATACAATCTGGTTTCCTTTAAAGCTTATGCAACAGGTTTGCAATCTTATACAAACTGTTCTCACACTGAATGTGTTATGACTTTGTATAATATGAGTCTGATGCTTTATCTGCAATTTTTAAAGCAGAGCTGGATGATCCATGAGCAGAACAGTAAAGGCATCAGAAATGACTGATGACTACTGATGGATTACTGAATTTCATGTTTTGAAACTCTAAAGTTGGTCACTTGCCCTGCGAGCTGGCATCTCTGTATCAAATAACTAGACTGGCTCAGGCATTAAAGAAAGAGTTTTGCGTGAAATTCCTTGCTGTGGTAGTTCCTAAAAGATTCACATTATTCAATTAGGGATGTTTATTTTCTCATGTAGTCCATAAAAATAGTGCAGAATATAAAATTCTGGTAATAAAACCAGTCCTTGATAATAAAATTATAGTAATAAAAATTCTTGATAATATAAAATTCTGACAGTAAAACTGGTCCTTGTTTAGATATTTAAAATGTAGCCATGCCTTGCTGTTCGCTTCATATAAGTGACGTCCTTTGTACTTGCCTTCAGGCTCGGGTTTTCCTGTGCGCTCTGGGCACTTGGCAGGGCAATTTTAAGAATTTGTTGGGTTAAGCAAGAGGAAACTTTAGAGAAGCAGATAAGGAGGATCTTCAGCAGAGGAATTCAGTGCTGTCCTGGCAGCTTTCTGATAGGCCTTTCTCAGAAAGGCCACCAAGAGGGAGCCTTGCCCTCCCCAGCCAGGCATGGTGTTTAATCACATGAGGAGCAAAAAGTGTGATCACGTTTCAGGCTTTTTCTTATGCATGCCATATAATAACGAATATTTAAACACATTAACAAACCTTCAAAATCATGCTAAGGTATTGAAGAGCATTTCTAAGATAGGAGACTTTGTTTAAAGGCTGCTTCAAATTTTGTTTTTCCATCCTAAGTTGTATTGTGCCTCAGGGAAATTAAGTCTCAAATGGCTCATTTAGATGCTCCGTCATGACTGCTTGTTTGCTAAAAGAAAGAAGAACATCATACATGCTAATTTTGATTTCTTGAGCGAAGTCTTTTGTGTGTGTTAGGCAGATACATCTGTAGTACCCGATGATAGTGATGTTAAAGGAGTGCTGAAGGTTTTGCAGGGGCTTTCTTCCCTCCCAACAAGAAGCATTTATTTGTTTCCTTCCAAGAGTGCTGCCCAGTTGTTTCACCTATGAAAGCATCAAATGAAAGGCAGAAAAAGTACCTGAAAAAATTATTTCTTCTGTGGACCAATTTGGTAAATTGGAAAATCGTTGTAGGGGAGGTTTGTACTGACTGGCAAATTGTGTTCTCTCCAAAATGAAACCATACTGTCCTTTATTTATTGTGAGCTGCTACACTTGTTAGTTCTAAGGATGGACTGGTTCTCCATTCTTTGACCTTTACACTTTTTCCCCTACCAGCCTTTTACCTGCTATTGTTATCTTTTTGCTACACCTGTTTCTCTTCCACTCTTCATGCAGAAGCACATTAATCATTAACATTCATACATGTGGCTGAAAAAGGTGCCTTTTCAAAGCTACTTTTAGCTGAGGTATAAATATTAACTGTCAGATCCACCAGTAGCTGTAGAACCGCGTTTTTAAATACTGCTGCTATTAAATGCCGTGGTTTTTTTTTTTGCATTTGAGAGGTACTAATCTGCCGTAATGCACTCGGAGATGCTCAATCCATGGACAACGGACCAAAAAAACCCAGCAAAACAGCAGTATTAGGGACAGATGTTACGTGATCTCAAAATGAGACTATTACGTGGCCTGTATTAAGCCCCTTTTCATTTCATAGAGTCTTGGGATGGTGCTTGTAGTGTGGGATCATCTTTTTTGACATGTGGAACCCAAGATATTTCGCTGGTGCTACCAGGCCCTTTGGAAGTAGCAAACACAGGTGGCTCCAAAGCAAAACTATGAAATCAGTTTTCTTAGTTAAGTCTCCCTCACCTCTTGAAAGTGTTTCAAGGATTCCAGGATAAAACCTGCTGCATTAGTTGTGTTGAAAATGTGTTGTAAGAAATGATCTCTAGTTACCCAACTGCTAATGGAAAGCAACAAGGGGAGATTAAGAGGCAGAAACAACTCCTTTTTGAAATAATAAATACCATTCTTCTGCATTGTTTTTTCTTTCCGCTCTCTGTGCTGTGATCAGATAGTCATCCTGGTAGAAGCAAACGTATTGAAATTTGAAAGTAAAGATGCCTTACACATATACTAAAGGCTGTCCCAAGGAAGGGTTATTGCAATCAAAGTGGCAAGTGGTGGACTTCTCTGTTTCTGCAGAGACAAGAGAGGTGAGGCAGGAGTCAGAAAAGCTAAAACAGAGAACCTCGTAAATTGATGACGTACGATAGAGACCAGACAGGGCATTCCACTAGTGTGAAAATGAGAAAGATGCATTAGATTTAGTGGTGGGTTTAGTCCTTGGACAGCTGCTTATTTACGCTATCGTTATGGGACAGTCGGGACTGCAAACCAAAGTGCGATGTTTAAGCCGACAGAAAGAGCAGCGAGCAGCTCTTCTCAGGCCTCATTATACATTTATAACCTTTCTGTGCTTTTAACACTGGCATTAGAGCCATTGCTCGCTGCTAGAAAATACCAGCAGTCACAACTGCAAGGCCAAGAAATTATCGAGGGAGAAGTTTCAAATATTAATTGAATGTAACAAATTCAGATTATCTATTTTTTTGGGCGTGCTGATGCCATCTTTTCCAAAGAAGAGATGTGAAACTTGGCTTTGTGGAGGATTTGTCTTTTCTACTCAAAAACTGTGTTTCCTGCTGTGAGTGAAGGGTCCCAAAATGCCTGCTCCGAATCGCACAGGAACAAGCTATGACAGTCTATGACAGGAGGAAAAAGCAGATCACAGGCTAAGCACAAGAGGCAGCAAACTTAATGGTGTCTTTAGGGAGAAATATCTCATGGGCTCCATGATTCAGATTCCCCAGCCTTCCTTTGAGGAATAAACTGATTTATTTTTTTGCAAGTAAATTCAGCCCCGCGTGAGCAACTGCGCTGGTTGCTTCACCTGTTTTGGAGCTGTCAGCTCGTGTCTGCGCTCACAGGGACATCTCATGGGGACATCTCGCTGCGGCAGCGTCTCTCGGGTCAGCGAGGCCATGGGGAGGGATGATGTAACTGAAACTCCAAACATATGGCGGGGTGGGTTTTGTTTGGTGTGATTGTTTGGGGGGTTGTTTTTTGTTTTGGTTTTGATTTGTTTTCCTTTTTTGTTTGTTGTTTTTTCCTAAACAAACAAAAAACTATAAAACCAACAACAGAAAAAAAATAACAGAATAGCCCCAAACCCACTTGCTTTTGCCCTTTGTAGCTGAAAACTAAGAGGACAGTGATTAGAGGTTTTACCTAAGATAAAAAAATTAGTAAAGCTGATTCTCTGGCCATATTATCTAATAGCAGTAAATCTCATTGAGCAGAGTGCATCTCTCCTTACAGCTGTTCTGAGGCTAAAGAACTTCAGACAGTGCTACCAGTGCTTTAGACTCAGGCTTGTTTTGCTCCTGCAGTAGTTATATTTTAGTGGATGAATCTGTAGAGATTACAACATCAAATGCTAGGTCCTCATTATAGTCAGATAAATGGGTTATAGCTGGGGAAAAGTATGGTGATTCATTTTTTAATGAAAATAAATGGCTTCAGCTCTGCTCTGTTCTGGTAATATGCTATCTTTTAAATGTATTGTCTTCAAAAAGTCTAATCCCAGTTTTAAACCCTACATTTTTATTTGAACGTATTGCCTCGGTTTTCTACTATGAGTATTCCTCTCCAGCTATTATTTTTCAATGCTTCAAACACTTGTTTAAAAAAAAAAGTTTGTAGCTTGGAGTTTAACACAGCCAGGTCAGTAAATAAGAATAATTTTTCAGTCTTTCCATCCTTCCATCCTCCCCATGCAGAGCTCCTGAAGAGGATCTATATTTTTATTGTCTGTTACTGATGAAATTGTCTCTAGTTATTATACCCATTACAAAGGGGTGAGGGGCTGGTCCAGACGGCCTTTATTGTTTTCATCCTGTTCATGAATGATTCAAAGAACAGTATCCAGTTTCTGGAAGCTCTAGGGCTTTGTTTTTAATTTTGACTAATTGTTTTCTTGAAATAATGAGCAGCGATGACTGCAGAAAGCAGAGTCTTCTGGCGCCCAGGTCATTAATGACTCACC
Source organism: Streptopelia decaocto (assembly GCF_964273445.1). NCBI lineage: Eukaryota > Metazoa > Chordata > Aves > Columbiformes > Columbidae > Streptopelia > Streptopelia decaocto. Next base: position 10,765,682 of record NC_138656.1, on the reverse strand, counting down.
GTATCTTTAGTACAAGTTAAAAATATGCTTCACCGCAATTTTAGGAAGTCATGGTCATTTTGCTCACAAAGGATCTATAATGTAGGAATAAGTGGAGATGTTCTATTTGCTTATTATTTCCTATTCATGGCCATTTTGAGACACAGAATCCAAAGCAATTGAAAACTAGCAAGGAAAAGGGAGTTACACTGGAGAACTGGTCCCAATGGAAAATATTGTCTGAGGTGATTTTTTTAACCTGGGCCATGACAAGTCATGAGCAGTGACCCTCTTGCCGCCTCCTTAACTCCTCTACAGTGATGCAGGTCAAGTCCTGCTCCATGTTTTTGAGGCTCATCTGTAGTGGGAGTGCTAAAAATTACTCCCTTTTTCCAGAAGACTTTGGCTTTCTTGGAGGTTTCATGGTGGAGATTTCATCACATGTGTTCTTCAAGAGCACTGCTGGAGCACACTGCCGGGAGGAGAGTGCGTTCTCCACCCAGGGATGGCACCACGCAGGAGAGATTTCCAGCAAGGGAAATCACTCATCACTTAGAATCATAGAATCATTTTGGTTGGAAGAAACCATCTTTTTTTAGTGATATCCAAACTGCTGTATCAGACTTTCCTCAGATCTGATGAGATCATGTATTTTCTATATATCAAAGACAACCATTGAATGGTTTGTCTTAGTCTTTCTTCCCTCCATCATTGTGTTGTGAAATCATATTGAGAAGAGCAATGTGGTAAGATAAATCTAGTGAGGTTAAAAAAGAAAAAGCAAGTCTAATGTTGTCTGTAACTATTTCTTTGTTTAAAATTCAGCAGTGTCCTGAGATCTATATCAACCCCTTTACAATAGCACAGGATTCAACAGCACATTAGAAGTTCTTCTGGAAAGCATCTCTTGGATTTATTTGGCAGGAGTCTGTAGTTCTGTTTTTATAGTGCACCAAAGATGTGTTTGATTTCTTTGCATTGACTGGCTTTGTTAAATGTTATAGTGGAAGTTGGTTTTTTTGGAAGCTGCTTTCTTGTGCAAGGGATGTTCATGGTCCACGGACACCTCATGGTGTCCTCCCTTGCTCTGCTGCCACAACAACAACAACAAACCCAAACAAAAATTGCTGCCACCACATTGGATTGAAAGGAGAAGCTGAGGTCTGTATTTTTTCAGCATTTAATTACAGCTGTTTGTTAAACAAGCACACACAGAATAGCAGAAACCCATTAAATGGTAATGCTGAGTTCTCATCAAGAACTTGTTTATTGGAGAACCAATCAAAGGCGGCCAAGAATGCCATCTTCACCGCCTGTTTATTTTAGGATCTCATTACAGCACAAACACCTTTTTTAGAACCCGGGCTGATATTCTGGAAAATACCACTGTATTAACATTTTCTTTACATGTCTACAACTTGTTTCCAAAGTTGTTAATTTGGTCTGTGGGGAGAAAGGCTGTTCCAAATGTAAAGCTGCTCCCCAGCATACTTCATCTCAGGATAATCCTTTCATCCAAGGATGATGTCCGGCAGCATGTTACTGAGCCTACAGCAGAGCAGAATGAATGCAATAAGCCCAGTATGCCAGCAAGTCCATTTTTCTTATAACTTGTTAGCTGCTTATCCAACTTGGTTTCATTTTCCTGCCCTCCTCCTGCACGCCATGTGGCCGGCTCCCAAAAATTCATCACTACGTTTTATGGTAGATACAAACAACAGCTAGCATGAGTTGAACCCAGCTTTGCTAATTAATAGAGCCATAATGAGATTGAGGAGGTGGAATGATGCTTTGGAGAAGGAGTCATCTGGATTTTGTAAACCTCTCTGAGCTCCTTGTGTGCTGTAAAGGCTCGTGAAGGAAGGGAAAACTAGGGGTGCAAGTGATGGATGGTCAGTGAAAATCCCTGTTCAGCATTCAGCAGCAGTGCAGGTAAAAGCAAGCTTAAAGAATGGGAAGAAATAAACCTGAAAATCTAATTATTTACTGCTCCTGCAAAAATTTTGCTAGCTCTTGTCTCCTACCCTTGAAGAAAGATGGAATAGATATAGAAAAATTAATAACAGGCATTACCTGGGTCAAGAGATGTGAAAATCCTGCAGGCAAGGAAGGGAGACAGATGTTCCCTGTTCTCATCACCATTTTTATTTTATATATAGGCCCCTTTCTGTCACCTCCAGCCCACAGCATAGTCCAAATCTTTCTGTACAGTCTCTACTACCTCCCAGCCCTTTGGTAGGACAGTATGCAGGGAAATTGAAAAGCAAGATATTTAAACCAGAAACAAGTATTTTTGTTGCTATGGTGCACAGTTAGTCCTGGCTTTGGGAGTGTCTGTTGGTCAAGAGTGCTGCAGGGAGATCAGCCATTGGTACAAACCCCTAGGCTTGCAAGGATTGAAAAGGTGTCATGCTTTGATGTTTGGCAAGAGAAGAAACAAGGACACAGGCCCACTCACAAATTTTATTGCATTTCCACTTTAGGACAGTTGTCTAAACCCACGTAACAGCATTTGGTGTTAAGGGGGAGCTTGGAGTTTTTTAATATTGTTCTTCTCCTTACCTTGAACGACAGCACAATTCATTTTTCTTTTATCTGAGAGCTGCTGCAAATCGTGACTCGGTTCTTGTCCCTCCACTCAAGAGCTGGAGTGAGAAGACCTGAGGTGGTGTCACTGCACCCTCATGGCCACGATGTGCCAGACCAGCATGAGGCCCGCAAGGCCCGGTCCTCGGTGCTTGGGTTGGTCTCCCAGGAGGACACATTTAGTCCGGTCGCAGGAACGGGAAGGAGGTGAAACACATCGTATTTCTCACATTCCTTCAGCAAGAGCGATGACCTTACATATGCCAAGGTCACAAATCTTACATTTTTTTGATGTAGGAGAACAAGGCTGTGGTGCTACAAAAAGGTAGCTGTTGTGGAGAGAAAAACCCAGACACTTCTCCTCTGCTTCAAAGACACAAAAGGCTAAATGAGCCATTCAGATCAGCTCCATTTTCCTCTGGAGAAGTGGTTGAGTTCTTTTATATTTCATTGCCGTCTTCTCTTGTTCATGGGTAGAAGAAAGAGATAACCAATTAAATAGCTGACGTGGAGGAGCTGCAGCCTGTCTTTGTGCAGAGGTATCTCCAATTCTCACATGCTTATTTTCATATTTAGTTTTTATATGCCGAGTAGATCACTTAATAATTGTTAAATGACTGCTCTGCAATTCAGTTATGGAAATTATTTGTACTAAAGTACCACTTGCCCTTGAATTGAGAACAAGAGCTTAACCAAAATTAGATACCTTTTCTTTGAATCGTTTATCTTTCTAAAAAAAAGATGCAGTTCAACATGATGCCTGTCAAGAAGTCTGTGAAGTGCCATACATTAAAACAACCTTCATGGCAAGGCTGTTTTCGGGATCATGTTGGGGAATGGGGTCCCAATCAGGCTTTTGAACAGATGAACCCAGGTGTGGTGCATTGACTGTAAAGCAGAGTTCATATTCTATTGTCTGTATTCATTTCTAGGTCTAAATTTTGAACTTGCAGCTTGAATAAAACAAAGTTGTAATATTAACTAAGGCAAAGAGATGTGTGTGGGCAGAGCCTACAGCCCCTCGACTGCAGTGGGATTCTGCACAGGCAGAATTGTCCTCCCACGCTCATCTCTCTGCAGGGTTGTGCTACAGCTTCAGCTTTCATGGCAAGCCTTTGCTTTTCCTCTTACACAAGGAAAGAGGCTGGTGAGAAAAGAGAAAAAAAAAGAGGCGTTATGTATCATGCAGCAAATATTAGCAAGGACATATTCTGTGGGTTTAAAAAAAAAGGCAAAGAAAAATACAGATCTGTTGCTTCTCCCATTTTTTTTCAGCAGAGAGCTGTACTCCTTCAGTGTTTCCCCGCTGGCACATGATGCTGATATTTTAGTGCATTTGATCCAAAGGTCACTGAAGTCAGTGCAGAGATTCCCACTGTCTTCAGTGGGCTTTGCGCCTCGCTCAGCAGGAGCTGCTGTTTTGCTGGTAAATCCAAGTGCGGGTCCTGCACCGAGGTTTTGACGCGGCAACAGCGGCGGTGCTGGCGGGGCTGTAGAACAGGCTGGAGAAAGACATCAGTTTTCATTCTAAGAGAAAGAAGAAAAAATATCAAAAATTAAATAAAACAAAACTTTTCCCTCCCCCACTCCCCTTCCCCTTGTAAGTTCATACATTTGAACTACTCAAAAGAAACAAGTATAGTTATTTTGGTCTGGCTGGGAGTATGTTTTTGCGGTGGCAGTGTAACGCTGACTAGCCCCTTTTGTTCCCATAAATTCTATTTTCAGCTCATCGGAAACGGTATAGATAAATGCCCTAAAAATAAGGGGGAAGGCAGGGAGGAAGCGCCTGTTTGGCCCAACCATTTTGTGGTATATTTTAAAAAGGAAAACCCAGCTGAACTGCAGGCATATTTTCAAGCCTTTGGTACACTGTTTTCGTATTTTTAGGGGAGCCCTTCTGCCCAAACAAGTGTAGCTTTTCACTCTCCATTTAGAGGCATATTTGTGTGTAATTCAGAATTTGTGTGATGCACCAGCGTGCCAGGGACAGAATGTTAATGGTTTTGTGATGAGATGGGGATACTGCTGGTGGTGTGTGCCTGTGAGGATCTGTTTTGCCAGCTTTGTGCTCTTCCCCCCTTTAGGTGGTAAAATACCCCAGAGAAAATGGATCTAGTGTCACTGTGATGCTATAAACACAGCCGGGATAGATGTGCATAAACAGATGCCCTTGAAAAATTGCTCTATAAAAATTTCCATTTTGTGGGCACAGTGTATTTCCTGTAGCCAGGTCGTGCTGAGTTTAGGTGCAAGAATAGAGGGATTTTTTTTTTTTAACATGGGAGGTTTTGAGGGCATTGCCTGTCACTGCTCAGAGATGCAAACCAGCAAAGGATTTGCATGGCCTTTACTAACCACTTTTGCAAAACTGGCAGCAACCAAAATAAACACCGTTGTACTTATTGTTCAGGTCTGTGTGTTGAAATATTTCAGCAACACACCCTGCGCTCCCCTCATCTGCTCCTCAGTTTCAGGCAATCCAGGTGCCTTTTAGACCCCAGGGCAAGTGCGTACTGTTCAGAAAGGAGCAGAAAATAAGGTTTTAAACATGTCTTATTCCAAAATGCTGAGTCAGAGTAATTTTAATCTTCAAACTCTTCTTTGACCGAACCAGGTATGGTCTTGGCTGAAGACAGGTTGGAGTCGAAAAGCCAAGATCTTCCAGCCATTGCCATCAACAGGAGCCAGCATTGCCTGCCGTCCTGGAAAAAGCAGTCATTTGACCTGTCTTAGGGTATTAATTTCCACTCAGCTTTTATATTTGGTGTAATACTTTTAGGCAGGACGTTAATGGAGTCTTGAATCCTTTATATAATAGATAAACTAAAACATTAAAGAGCTGTGAGGAGGCAAGAGAGATCTGTTTTGGGGATGCTAACCGAGTTATTAAGCCTGCGAGCTGATAGTGCTCTGAGCCAGAGTATGCCAGGATCCCAAGTCACGCAGACTCCTAAAGGTCAGGTATTCTCTGCTAAGGTTTTGACTGTATTCCTTCACTGTGAAATCATTTTTAAATGCAGATTACTTAAACTGTATCTACGTAGTTGGTATAAAAGTCATTTTTAGCCTCACAGATAAATCCTGTTGTCCTGCCAGTAAATACTGTAGTAACAGAGAAGAATGTGGTTGACAGTGATTTGATTAAATACACAGTTAAGTTAAAGGCACAGAGATTTCCTTGTGTAATTAAGAGTTAAATGCAGAGACTACAAACTCCAGTCTGGGTGATACCCTGTAGCACAAACACGCCCTGGTAGCAGGGAGGATTTGATGTTATAGTATGGTACTTCCCAATACATTTAAGAAAATGGCAAATAATACCACAAAGTCCTGGAAATTTGAATCTGAAAAGGGTTTTATTTATGATGCGGAATGACTCTTGATTTTATTTCTTTTGTGATGCTGAATGACTCCCATGTTAGATAACAGGGAGGTTAAAATGGGATGAATGCAACTTGCAGGTCTGAATAATGTTCTCACTAGAGAAGCTGAATTTAGGGTAAAAAAAAGATGATCCTTCCAGCAGAGGCTCTCTTTTTCTTAGTCTAATTTCATACTGCAGTTAAGTGCTACATGACTGAAAAAAAACAGAAGCTAGCCTAGATATTTGGAGATTAAACATGTATAGAGGAAGCTGTCGACTGGCATTTCACCTCCGTGAGCAGGCTTAAAAACACCAACCAAACAAAATATGGTGCAGGAAAACGAGTACAGCTGTCAAACAAGATAGAAATAGAAAAACGCAGATCAGCACAGGAACGAAACGATCATAAGTGAGGAAGGACATTTACTCTTTAAGGTCCCCTGCGGGGGACTTTTGGAGGAGAGTGCATCACCTTGCAGTGACTCCACTGGGAGACTCTGTGTTAGTTAAGAGCTGACACAGCAGACAAAGCTCGAATAAATGATGATGGAGCTTTTTCGGCACTGGTACCCATGTGAGCACCAGCAGGGGAAGGACTGCTCAGCAGTGGGGGAGCTGAGATTAGCTGGAGAAAAATGTGAGAAGAAGTAAGATGGGAACCTGATACCCTGACAGAAATATAGTGTATTTCCTTTAGTTTTTAAATACATATTTTGATTAAAATCTCATAGCAATACAAAGGTGGTTTTTTGGTTCGTTTGTTTTAATTCTGTCTTTATATACTTCTCTGTACAGTTTGGTGACACTTGCAGGTATCACTGTGTATTTTTTTCTTCTAACACCTGTTCAGCCCTGTCAGATACCCATAGGCAGGCACTAAGACATTCACATGGACAAAGATACATACAAATGTTAAACATAATATTTCAGCCTCTGTTTCCCTGAGATAACATCCTATGACAGAGACTGGAATTGCATAGGATCCCCAAGAGCTTTCTTCTAAAGGAGAAAAAATAATGTGAAACTTTCAGTCTTGTTTATGCTTTTAGGGTGATTGGGCACTGTCAACCGTGTTTGTTACAGAATTAATGTGATTCCTCATAAACATTTTGTGCACCATCTCCCACATGGGGGTTAGACCTGTGATGACCAGTCTATGAGGGTAGATTGAGACAAGATATAAGAAAGACGTTTTTTCCAGTGAGGGTGGTGAAACACTGTCCCAGGTTGCCCAGAGAGGTGGTGGATGCCCCATCCCTGGAGACATCCCAGGCCAGGCTGGACGGGGCTCTGAGCAACCTGATCTGGTGAAGATGTCCCTGCTCATGGCAGGGGTTGAACTAGATGAGCTTTGAAGGTCCCTTCAAAACCAAACTATTCTATGGTTCTGTTCTTTCCAAAAATAGACTACAAGCCCCTGAACAAATTCTCCCTAAATTCTCCCTTAATAAGCCTCAATCTTGAACAGTCCCAGCTCTCTAGACTTGTTTTGCTGCTTTCTTTTTGTTGTAAGGAGGAAAAGAACGTGCCTGTAGGACAGGCTAATAGCAGGACTTTCTCCCTAATATGCATACAAAATGGTATAAATCTCTGCAACCCATCTGCACAGAGGCCTTTTAAGCTCGCCTAATGGAAACAAAGTTTGTGCAAAGAATAGTTAGATAGTAAATGCATTTCCTAGTTGGTGATTTTATCTCTTTCTTTGTTTGCACCTTCTACATAATAACTGTGGTCAAGACCCAACCAGAGTTGTATACCAGTGTCCCCAAGAAAGTGTCAGCGGAATAAGCAGGTGAAGTGATTTATTTTGCTGCTAACACCTATTTGCTTCAAGCCGGTCAAGCAGCAGGAGAAAAATGCTCCTGTTAAAGATTAATCATCCCACACTGCTTGCTTTAGGGTTTGAAAGAACTCTTGAGCTCAGCTGTGCTTTCAAAAATACTGGAATTCAACTGAAAACAGTCTTGATGTGCTTTCTGTGTCAAAATAGTGTCCATAGGGACAGAGAAGAGTCAAGGGCGGGAGGGGGCGGGACGCGGTTATTTTTGCATTATTTTTTAGAAATCAGTTTAGATACAGAGATGTCTCACTTTTCATTCCTGCACCAGGACCTAGATAGTAAGACTTCTTGTTCTCTTGCTGCAACTCTATTCCTATCTAACAGAAGGCAATGGTGATGGCAATGCCATAAGGTTAGGATTACCCAGCCCTATATTTAGTGGCCTTTGGCTCTGACCAGCTTACATGGTCGGTATTTTCTGTGCCAGGCTGAATCCTTCCCCAGAATGGTTTGTCCATCTCCAATATCAAGACTAGGAGGGAAAAATATTCCTGGGGGTTCTCCTTAAATATCTTTTCATACAGGAAGTGCCATAATTCTTTTTTTGGGAAAAAAAACTTGGAAATAGTAAGCTCAGGGTTTACAGCAAGGTCAGGAAGGTGCCTTTGGGTGCCCTTATGAAAAAAAAAAAAAAGCCTTAAAAAATATAAGAGCCTCTGAAAGTCTTACTTGTGCATCCTTGATGGAGATTTTGTCCAGCAGCTCAGTTCCTAGAGGATTTTGCCTGAATTGAACACGTTCCAGAGTGGAAATGCAGCCTCTGGGTGCTGTAGGTACCTGGCTCTGGGTTCAGGCTGATGAACAGGCTCCCCAGGGGTACGACACAGGGCACTGCCAGAAAGTAAGAGGCAGCCTCACACATAAGGCAGTGAAATGCAACCTCACGGCTTATTGCAGTCCGCAAAGCCCTGGCCCGAGGCCTGGAGAAGCTGGCCACAGCTGAGCACTTCAGAGTCATTTCCCAACAAGATGTTCCCCGTTTTCTGGGTGCCCGAGGCAGGTGCAGTTAAATCTACAAAGAGCCGTGTGCTTACAGCCACAGATGGTCAGAGCCGCAGATGGTCAGAGCCATGTTGAAAGGGTGTGGAGCACTATTAAAAACACTGCAGGTTTCTGAAAAATGGGTTAGGTATCTCAAACTGTGGCTACACCAAAGGGATTTTAGGTTCTGCATCTCTTCGCCTGTTTTACCAAGTGCTGAAATGAAGATGATGCAGCTTCATGGGGATGATTGACTTTGCAACCTTAGCATTTGTGCTCGACGTTGGCATGTGGGACTCAGGAAGACAAAACAGGCTGTTTTTAAGCAATTATTATGAATGCATTTCAGTCACTGCATATGTATGAAGCTGGTTGAGTACGGGGTTGGAGAAATCACTGGGAATTCCCTGTCAAATTCACAGTTTTATAATTAGTGACTTGAATTGTGGACAGGAGGTCAAAATGCTATGTACATTATATAAGTTTAAACATACACCGCTCTTCAGCAAGGGAGAGCTGTAACAGTCAACGACCACAGCAGATTTGGAACGGCATTTTATGGGGTAATTTGAGTCTCAGCTACTTGAAGACATTTCAAAAAGGTGTTGGAGGAACCAGGTAAGCAAGCTTAGCAAGTGACAATCAGATAAGACCACATAAAAAGTTGCAGGTATAATCTTGCAAAGAGTCATCGGTGAATAAGAATGAAATTTGCATTTTGTCAGTAGGTCAGCAGGTCTTTTTTTTCTGAATTGTGTTTGTACCAGCAGAACTGTGTCTTTTGTAACCTTTCCTTTATGCTCACAGCAAGTTGCCATATGAAGTGGCTCAGCATTCAGGGTATTTGAATGTGTTTTGCCCTCGTAGGAAGGCACCTTGTGTGGTGTTTTCTCTGAAACAGCCGAGAGTTTGGGCTAATTGATATCAATAATGAATGAGCAGTGTCCTAGCAGCATCTGGAACACAGTGGTTATGGCTGAGCACTCTTTCAATAATGAAAAGAAATAGAAGATCGCTAATCACAAACACAGCGTAATTACTCGTGTTAGACATCCACCATTTGTTCACTGTCAACCTCTGTATTTACACATTGTGGTCTAATATTCTTAAGTGCAAGTGTGAGTAAGTAACCCCTGTAATATGGAGTTTGTGTAGGGGGAGCACACAGGACAAGACGCTGTTCTCTTGGTGGGCTATGGTGAATACATAAGGTTAAAATGGCTCAAAAAAGGAAACAGTCGTTTTTTTACAAAATCAAAAAGAGGGCAAGTTGGAAGACCTACAGAAACCAGTGCAGCTTAATATCACCAGTTTCAAAACAGCATAGTCATACAGAAAGTCTGTAAAGCTTGCATCAAAGTATTAAGTTGTCTTTTCTTTTATTAATTATTTATAATGTGAAAAGGTTAACAACTTAGTGTACGCTTCCCTCTAATTAGTTACACTGATTAAAATATGGTTTGGGTTTTTTTTGCCTGTAATGCTTTCTGAAAGGAAGCCTGTGCTTCCAAAAGACGCAAAGAGCAGCAGGTTAAAGCATGTGCATCTCTGCAGCCATAAAGACTCATGTTTCATGTACAGTGTAAAATACTAGATGGACTATTTTCAGTAGGTTGGTATCATAAAAGCAATGACATTACATTTGCCATGCAGTACCAGAGACCTGGTCTTATGGTCCTGGAATTACTCCAGTTTCTACAATCCTTTATCTACTTAATCTATGATATTACAGGCTTGATGTTACATTAAAAGTATTAAAAAATCTGCAAGCGGGTTAACGTCTTTTTCTGCGTGGATGTAATAATCATTCGCTTAAGGGTTCTTGATTCATGTAATACCAAAATAATGTAGAAGAATTAGAAGACACTTTCAGTTCAAGTATTTGTGCTTCATTTTATACGGTATTATGGAAATGAAGTGCTCTTTACCTTAGAGTTTTTGAAGACCATGATTATAGGTTTGTTGCAAAAATATCTCTGCATGGAAAATAATGAATTTAGTATTGTCAGAAACGTGGCCATATGAAATCAATGGATTGACATCCATTCCAATTTTTCTGGAATTATGTAGACTTTGTTGTCGTTATCTAATGCCCCAGTGTATCTTGCAAAATATTAGTGACTCTAAAAATAACTCTGAATTTTGGCAGCAGGATCACTATTGACACAGTGTGATAGGAGATTCGATGCAGCACCTTGTACATTTAGCACCCTGCATTGGTTTGTGGCAGCTTGGGTTGTTTATTTTCTTTTTACCACTTATCAGGTGTTCCTACTCTGAGAATCTAAGCAGCAAAAATAAATCACTCTCATGAACATCTGACACAAACTATTTCCACTTAGCGTGAATCATCCAGTTCAATGTGGCATTGCCCTGATTCTTGAAGAAGTGAAAATAAGCTAAAATCAAATATTTTTCTTCTTCTTGGGGCTTCTTTTCCTACTTTTGAGAACATTGTCATGGTAACTTATGCATTATCTTTTATTATTTCGTTTCTGTCTCCATCTCCCCCAGCTTTGCATGAGCAACAGTTCCTTGGAGAAGCAAACCTGGAGCACCAAGGAACTGCTCAGTGCTGGGAGGAGAAAATCAAATGTATCTTCTTGTCTATTTTGACATGTAGCGGAACAAAGTCCAACACCTCTTAAGCGGGCAGCCTTTCAGGGCCTGCCAGCGATACCGGCCTGAGTCACATATGCACACAATTGTGTGCACCACGTGTCAAGGACGGGTTCTCCATAGAAAGGTTTGGAAGCACGTAATAGTTGAAATAATGCTGAGGTGAGTTTATCAGGGTTTATTTATCAGGGTTTATTTATTTTCTGCTATCAGGCAGTACAATAGCAAAATCCCGCTGTAATGAGTAGGTAAGAGTAGTCTACGATGAAGGGAGGCTTCTGTGATAGAGCAGGGCAGCATCATTGCAAAAACTACTTGAAGATGTACCTTTTTCAAGGAAAATGTGTCCTCACACTGTTTTTAAAAGTGTCTAATTTCCAATTTCGGGTTAGGTTGGATTTTTAAAATTTCTTTTGTCTTGTGGGTTATTTTTTTTAGGATGGGGGAGGGTGCTTGGAATTTTTTCCTTTTTTTTAATTAACATTGGCATTTCTTTATTACACAAGCCTCTAAGCAGGTGCAGCTAAAGCTAAACCTTCGAGGTAATATCTTATTGTTTCTGTCCGTGTTAGAGAAATAACTCTAACATGGAGCATGCTATTAATATCTTCTGGCGGTGGCCAAGTTGCTGGCATGACTGGGGCTCTTTCCCAGCTTCTTTTTAATGCTGGAGCTGTCACTGCTCTAAAGCTGCCTCTGCTCCCCCTGCTCGCAGCAGCACTTATGTATTGAGGAATGACCGAAGCCACCTCATATTTTAAATCTATCCACTTAAAAACTAGCCAAGTGACCCGGATGGAGCACTGCTTAAAAAATAAAGGTGTAAAGGACTGACTGGTTTGTAAAATATTTGTCTTAACTTGCAAAGTTAAGGTGTGGTTATTACTGTCAGGTTTGCGCTACCCCTCTGCCAGTTTTCTAGGTTTCCTTGCTGGCTATTTCGAGTCACTTTCCTTTTGACTGCAATTATAATCTTTTAGTGATTAAGAAATGTTTTTAAAAAAGGGTAACTGAGAATGAGCAGTTCTTGGTTGTGAGAATGGGGAGCTGGACCGCGCTGGCACAGCAGCAGCTCTTGGGAAGGGCGGCAGGTATTCCATGGGAGAAGTTCCTAGGCCACGGGTAAGTGACTTACCTGAGCACCAGCATTAGGGGAGAGACAGCGATATTTGAACACAGGAGAAATTCTAAAGTGCACACCGCTCTTATTGTGTGAATTCTTCCTTCTTAGAAAGTTTAAAGGTTTAAATCACCATTTTGATTTCTGCTTTGAACTGTGGTAGTTCCCTGTGTGACTGTCTGAGCAGAAGCCGTGGCACAACTTTGTCATGTGCTTCCACACGCGCAGCTGCCTGATCACTGACTTCTGACACCTCCGTCCTTTCCCGTTAGAGTTTTTCTGGCTGTGTCTTTTGTGATGATTGCACACAAAATGATCCCCTTGCTTCTTCTGTCAACATTTTGGTTCTTATCTCACTTGCTGGTTTGGTTCTTACAAAAAATGAAACAACCTGTGAATCCACGGGAGTAGGAGAGAGGGCAAAAGGTAAAACTATCCCTGTTTCCCGGGCAAAAATGCTTATTTTGTCCTAAAATGTGGTTAATAAAAGTTGATGGGTTTAAGTTGTCCAATAATTTTATCCCTGTGTATAAACTTTTAATTCCATGAATGTAAAGGATGAAGTTGTGATGTTTTGGGTAGCTGCTAATTGTTTGGAAAAAAATGTACTTTGATATAATGATATAAATTTTAGTCTGGTAGAAAACAGATGAGACCTGAAGGTGCTCTTCTGCTTTTATAAGCACCACCGGGTCTGTGTTACAGAAATTCAGTGGATATCCAGTGATTCTGATTGCTAAAACCATTCTGCTGTCTCATAAGGAAACCTCCCTCCATACTGGCTGCACTTTCATTTTCAAATATTTTCTATTTGTTTCTCTGTCACTGATGGTATTTTACCTGGAATGACCTTTAGTACAGTTGCACTCCCGGCAATCTCAAACGTTTCTTCTGCAAGACTCGCTGTAGGAAACACTCTGTCACTATAGACGTACCAGTAAGTAAGGCTAATGGACTGGAGGTCTCAGGAGGCCTTTTCACATCAGTGTTCATTAATGAGTTCCATATCATTTGAACTGTATATATATGTACACATATATGTAGTCTTTATTTTCTTTATATATTTTCTTTATTTTCTGGGCCTTTGACCAGATCCTTTTACTATATCCCAATATCCATCTTGTCAGAGAATAACTACTTTTTAACATGTGACAGGACTTTTCAGAGCAAATCAGTGCTGCTTCTTATCTTGCTTCTAAGTTTTTATTGACATTAGAGCCCATGTGTAAGAGAATATAAAACTCTCCTGAATTTCCAGACTGGAACGTCCTGTACAAGACTGTGTTTTGAATCCTTGTTTTCCCCTATATAAAATCTGTTTTTCGTATATGATGAAATTTGTGTGGTGGCTCCAGCCACTTTGCAGTTCTTGGCATCTGCAGCCACAGCTTTGGGAATCACCAGATTGGAAAGAGAAGTGGAAGTCTCAGATGCAATTAAATTTCTACAAGTTTTGTGAAAGTCTGCAGCTAAGGAGAGACCCAAACTAGTGCCTGCTTTGAAAGGAAGGGTGGGCAGAGCTCAGCCTTCCTCTGTCCTCTTCGGCAGCTGCTGGCTGGCCTGCTGGCACGCACTGCTCTTGCTCGGTCGGTGTGTAGTCACCCTTTGGGTCTACTGATGTTATTTAACTGGTACTAGGAAAAAAGGAGATACGGGACACCAGTCGTCAGGACTCACTATCATGCCTCCATTGTCTACCTGAAAAGCCAATCTTTCTCAACTATTGTTCTTGCAATTTTGTTTTGTAGGAATCGGAGTTTCTTTGTCTGGAGTTTGATGAGGCCAAGGTGAGCCAGATGCTGAAGAAACTCTCAGAAATCGAGGACAGCATGACTTTGTTGACTCAGACGACTTAACAAAATAAAGAGATTTCAACTCAGAAAACAAATGACCCTTGGTACTTTTTCATAATTCCCATTTCTGCACATAAAATAGGTAATGATTGTTAAATCCCAGTTATAACTGCACAGTGCGTTTACAACCAAGTATGGGCTAAGTCACACTGAAGCTTTCTCTGTCCCGTCCTCCAGGCCTGTTCTCCAAGGCAGCAACAGCATTGTCTCATAAAGTTTTGCATAATTTGGCCTTTGACCTCAGCGTAGCTTTTCTCTTTTTCCCTTCAATCAATTTTTGAGTCTCCCAGATGCTGTAAATACTGGGCTGGGTGAACAGCGAAGGAAAATTGGCCAGTTGTGGCAGAGGAGAAATGAGCAGAAAAAATAGGCTGACTATGGGGGACGCATGTTTATCCTTCCAGACCATGGACCATGTAGGACAAATCTACCCACATGAACTCTGTCTGCTTAGAGCTTAAAGCCTGGGAGAGCAGATGAAGTGCAGCAAGTTGAGGGAGCAGAGAGACATACGTTTCTGTAACTGCAGGCCCTCTGTGCTGCTGAGTATTAAATAATTCCCAAGGGCCTTGCTGGCCCATTCAGTCACACCTACCCAACACCATGGGGAGCCAGGGGACAATCAGGGGAGCATCTCTTGAGCGGTGGGAGGTGATGCTGGTTTCCCAGAAGGTGCAGCCCTCTGGTGTGTGCGGAGTGCCTGACCCAGCAGCCTGCCGGCGAGCCCTCAGAGCCACTTCAGACCTGCTTCCCTGAAGGTCAGCCACACTCATCGGCCTTCAGCTCGCCAGCTGTGCTGGTGCAGCCCTGGCACCAAGCTGTGTGTTGTGTTTGAGAAGATGGTGCTTTGTCAGGGCACAGTTCAGCTTGGCTGCTCTTAGTCCTCTTTGTTGTGATGTTTGTCTTGACCTCAAAAAAGCCCTAGGTTTAAACCCAGGATTTCTAGTGGGTGTGTGTTCAGTGTGGAATTTGGGTAAAAGCAAAATGCTCTTGGCAACCTGGCAGGTTAAACCCTGTAGATAAACTAGTTGTGTGAAGAAAGCTTCCAGTGGCCAATAAGGTGCTTACAGGGCACCACGATCTGAACTGCCCAGGTTGCTGTGGCTCTCGGTGGTCACAGGCACCTGCATCTTTCTTATGTAGCACCAAACTGCACAACAACTGCTGTCCTTCTGACTAAAGAAGGCTGTGCAGAAACGTTTTGTGTTTCAGATGTTTCTATTCAGGGGCGCAGCCTTGTTGGCCTTGTCACAGCAGGATGTTTAACCATCCTTACAGGCTTACCAGAGCTGGAGGACCTGGAGGGGCTGTTCTGAGCAGGCTAACAGCTGTATGGAGCACGATGGTCCCTACTGGAGAACTGCCTGATAGACCGTGGTAACAGACCAGCTGGAGACAACACCAGCTCACTGTTTTGCTTTGTTACTTCACTGGAAGATGTGCGCCCATATGGCTGGAGGTTACATTGACTAATTCCATTTTATTCTAGCTTCATAAGCAACCTCCTTCTTAGCTAAAATTACATTGAGGGCCTGTACCAAGATAGAGATGACAACACAAAATGTTCTTGTGCCATAACTAAAGTACTCCTCATTGCTTCTCCTTGTGAATTTATTGCTTGTGGAGTTGCCAGATTGTACTTGGAAGCAAACTCAGTCAACAGACAGCAAGGGAGGGGCACCTTTTCCCATCTGCCTGATCAGAAGGGAAAGTATCACTCAAGCCAATTTGTATATCACTGCAGTGGGAATTAACGTTTCCTTTGCCGTGCCTGTCCCACTGCCACCTTGTCTCTTACGGCCACCAGGTTCTCCCCTCAGTCTCGTGGAGGGACCGTGCAGCCCACAGCTCCTCGCTTTCCCCATCTGCTTCCAGCTGATACTTCTCAGAGTGGAGCTGGACCATAACCACCAATGGATTCTCCCTGGGTAACTGGGTGTGAAATGCTGAGTGGTTGCCATTTCTCTGAGCTTTCCACTTGCTTTTTCATCAAAGTTCATTAAAACGTTTTGCTGTGGTTTAGAGCATGTTTCAAAAAAAAATAAAAAATAAAATCAAGGTCAGGGAAGGATCATGATCTTAAGTAACTTGCACCATGTCAAACATACTTATTGTTTTATTTTAACATGGTCAGAGGATAGGAAAAAGTGCTATAAATGGAAATTAAAGAGAAACAAACTGGGAACAGATGTCAGGAAGTATTATTTCATGCAAGGAATAATAAATATGTGAACCAGGCAAGGAAGCTGAGGCTGTGGCAAAAAATATTGGGGTCATTTAAGAAATAATTGGATACTTTCCTAGTAGAGGTGAGAAGTTGAAAAGGGACACATTTTAATGGGTGGCTGCTTCTGTCTCTTCCTAATCTTCCCTCCCCTGAATATCTAATGATACTTCTTTTCTTCTTGGTGGATTTCTGTAAGCTACTGTGCAAAAATGGAAAAAATAAAGCTGAGTGTTTTGGAGACCACACTCTGCCCGGCCCTTGGTAAGGGCACAGGAGCATCACTGGGCAGCAAAATCATTTCTGCTTCACGAGGTTTGACATGGGCAGGGAAGGAGGATGCTGTACTTCCCCAGACGGCTGCAATGCCCACCTGCCTCTAGGGCACAGAGAACAGATTTTTTTCCCCTTTGAGCAGGACTGTGCCTTCCTACTGGGATGGTTTATGTGTGCATCCATCCATCTGTCCCTTGCTATGGAGTTTTCAACCTATTGGACACTCTTGGCTGAACTTGGTGGAGGAGAAGAGGCCTCCAGTGCTGCTCTGCTTTCCTTTGTAGTGAAGGACACAAGCGCCAGTGGCTTATTTTTGTGATTCATGCACATTACTAGCTATCAATGGTCCCGCTAAATACCTCTGTGGTGTTGGCAAATGAAAGGTCCTGCTTATATTTTAAATTCCTTCCCCAGAGCTCAGATGTAAACCAGATGTGGCCCAAACACCTGGCCAGGCAGCTCTTGCTGTGGCCAGGGCCACACTTGAATGCTGGTCTCCTGCATGGGTCTGTCTGATCAAACATCCCAGCACAGCCTCGCTGGCCGTAGGGGCGTCCTCCTGATTTGGAGACCACTGCGGCCCATCATGACACCAGCTCCCACGCCTGTGTGCTGACCCATGCCAGCAGTGTGACACCAGGGCCATCACCTCCTCCTCCTCTTCCTCCTTCCCTCAGGGGAGCAGCCATGTGGCAGTGTGCCCTGAGCCAGCCCTCGAGCCTGCCAGGCAGTTGTAGATTTACAGCAGGGGAATGAGCAGCCCAGCACAATGGGAGGAGTAAAGTGATGGAGAAGGGGAAGCAGCAGGAGGAGGAGCTAAAGGAGGGGCCCCTGTCTAAGTCTCACCTGGGAGAGGTTTTCCCGCCCAGTCCTTGAAAGCATCCAGGGAAGGAATCACAGAATCACAGGATGGTTGGGGTTGGAAGGGACCTCTGGAGAGCAACTAGTCCAACCCACCTGCTACAGCAGGTTCACCTAGAAGTAGATTGCACAGGAATGTGTCCAGGTGAGTTTGAATGTCTCCAGAGAAGACTCCACAGCCTCTCTGGGCAGCCTGTTCCAGTGCTCGATCACCCTCAAAGTAAAAAGTTTCTCCTCGTGTTTAAATGGAACCTCCTGTGCTTCAGTCTGTGCCCATTACCCCTCATCCTGTCATTGTGCACCACTGAAAAGAGACTGATCCACCCTTTTGACACCCACCCTTAAGATATTTATGAGCACAAATAAGGTGCCCTCTCAGCCTTCTCTTCTCCAGGCTGAAAAGACCCAGCTCTCTCAGTCTCCCCTCATAAGAAAGATGCTCCAGACCCCTCATCATCTTTGTAGCCCACCACTGGACTCCCTCCAGTAATTCCTTGTCCTTCTTAAACTGGGGAGCCCAGAACTGGCCACAGTACTGCAGATGGGGCCTCATCAGGGTAGAGCAGAGGGGGACCTGCTGGCCACACTTCCTAACGCACCCCAGGTACCATTGGCCAGGTAGATGCTGCTCAGGCAGGGGACAGCACCCAGCAGCACCAGCAACCTCCTCCGGTCCCACTTTTGCTGGCACCTTCCCAGGTGACAACTTGCGGGTTGTCATGGTGGATTTGCCCCACAATGACTGAGGGCTGCGGCTCTGGCACTGTGTATGTAACCACTCCAGATGTGCAACTCCAGATGCGCAGCCCATCCCAAGCTCTGCTGCTTCTTACTGAAGACTCATAAGCAGCAGCCACGTGTTGTTGCAACCTTCAGCTGGTTCCTCCTCAGATGTCACCTTTTGCACTGCTAAAATGCCCTGCAATTTATTCATGCAATTGCTTCTTGTTTTCTGGGAATTCCTCCAAGTTGCCGCTCGTTTATGATCTGGTGCTCCCTAAAATATCTGCAAGTGCTGTCGCTTTCAATCACACATTACACAGTTGGCAAGCCCTGTACTTGCTCTCTGCTTGGCAAAAAGAATCCTCTTAGCGCAATTTTCTTTTTTCTTGTCTGCATATTCCCAGAACTGCTGAATTATTAGAGTATTTTTGTAGGCATATCTGTATTTGAAAAAAAATAATAATTTAGGCACACCATGTTTTTCCAAATCCAAGGCAAGCAAGCGTTGTATTTCATGAAGCTTTGGGCCATGGAAAGCAGCAGATGACAAGGCACATGTTCTATATTGCTGTTTACTTACTTCCCCATTGTTCAGGTTACTTAATCTTATTTTTTTTTAAGTTTTTAAAAAATTTCTCTTTCTTACAGGTCCTTTTGAAGTGTCAGCATTAATGTAAATGTCAGAATTAATGTTTGTGCTTTTATTGTGTTTCATGGTTTTCACTGGAGTCCATGACATCCACATTTTATTTTTGGTGCCAGCTCTCTGGGGACCCTAGTGGGACAGCTCTGGTGTTGGCCCCACTGCTCCCCGCATCCTCTGTGCTGCTCCCTGGAGGGAGGTTTCCATCCAGCACATTGGGCATCCAGCTTGCAGAGTACCCAGGGGTTTAACTCCCAGCTGGGAGGCTCCTGCCCCACACTATCCAGCTGCTGATGGCTTCTTGCAGACACTCGGCATTCATCTGATTTCCCCCAGGCCCCACATTTCCCCTGTAACCTTTTTACATGTATTTATGCTCGTAAAAGCCACCTCGGGGGCCAGAGGCCAGTTGCCATGCTGCATTGCTAACTTACACACACCCATCACCACCAGACCTCATTTCCATGAGCGGATGCCAGCGGCACCACCCGCACATTTTATTGTGCTTTAACTTTTTGATAAACTAGTTGATATTTTGAGAGATCTTTCTTCTCTGCATATCAGTTCTTTGCTATCAATTGATAAAATAAATCACCATCTTTCTGAGGAGATTTCTCATTTAGATATTTACTGACCATTTTTAGATGCACAGGTCTCTGAGAAGTTTTACTTGATGCCCCATGTTGCTTATGGAAATGTTTCCTTCCCCTTTTGAGGAGCTTCAACAGTTTATTCATTTATTCCAAATATTTGTAAAAAGGCACTCAGTTGGTGCCAGGGACAGAAGGAGCCTTTTTAAGAATGCAGTACTGCAGAGCAACAGCCGCGCGGGGGAAGCACAGTGGTCCTTTGCAGCAGCCGCTGCTAACTTTTTAATGCATTATGTTTCACGTGGCTTGCAATCAAAATACAGATGATGACTCCTCACCTTGGAGCTGGGACTGTTAAAATCCGCCTCTTAAATTATTCCCAAATCCCAGGGAAGCATGGCTTGTGATGCTGTTTAATCCAACGTGGGGGCCAGACTGTGCTCCTGGGCCTCCCTCGCTGTGTTGGGAGATAAAGGTGACGGCGTAGGGAGACATACAGCTGTCACCATTGATGCTTTCTACCCTCAGCACAGCAAGACAAAGCTGTGTCTACCCATGAAGTCTACTCTGGTTTAGCCAAGCCTTGCCAGAGCTGCACCCCTTTCCTTCCAGTAGCCTGAATCCCATGGGTGTTCCCGGGGCCACCAGAGTCCCCAGAGGACACGATGTGTCACCTCTCATGAAAGGGTGGCAAGGGGGATGCAGCTACAGCCTCACCTGGTGCAAATTCACCTCCGAACTGCTGGTACAGCTTGATTAGGATCATTTTGGGATATCATCTGAGCTTCTTGTCCCACCACAGCATCCATGGATGAAACAGGCTGGTGCTATGAAACTTTCCTCCCAGACATAACGGGGTTGATCATCCCCATGTTCAGATCCCCAAATGCCTTTCCCTTCCCCCTTCCTTTTGGTGGTAGCAACACAGAATGCAAAGAATTGCAGGAAAATGGCATTGAAAGCATGTCAGAGGGAGGGGGCTGGGGACGGAGAGCCTGCCTGGGGTGTTTGGCCCTGGGGCATTTTGCAGGTGGTCCTGTTACCACGGCAAGCAGGACGCAAGGGGAGGCCTCTGGAATGTGCTGCTGTAGGAGGACATCAGCCATCAGGGAAGCATGAAATCTTCTATTGTTTCTTATCTCCCTGGGAGTGCAGGTGACTTGGAGCTTGCATTTTAATTCACTTAGTGGCTGGCCACACTGCACTGGAACTCCAGCACTCAGCTACCGGCTTTTGTAATGAGATGGTATTGTAGAATAAGTAAAACCAGGTAATTGAATAAATAGCATTTTTGGATGCCAGTGGGTATCTCAGACCCTTAAGAAGTGAAGTTTTGCAGAGGTGGATGAGGGGAAAAAACGGCAATCGCAGCACAAAACACAAAGCCATAGTGCTTCTGAGCAGAGCCTGGGAGGGAACATTCATCATTTGGGTTTGATGATATGTAATTTCTCTGTTATATTTCCTGAGCTTTCTGGCAGTTGGCAGCCCTGGCCAAATACAGCATTACCAGGAAATTATACGATATAGTGCATTTTAGTAATAAGTATCACTCTTCCTGCCTTGCAAATCAAACCATGTAGAGCATTAGAGTCTTCATGGCATCTCTGTTGTTGGGAGTGAAAGACGAAAATAAGCAAAGCCACGTCAAGAGGAGATGGCAGGCTAAGCAGGGAGAGGTGTCCATTTCATTCCGGCTGCCTGCAAGTAGCTCAGGGCTCTATCTCCCTGTGCTCACAAAACATGGCAGCTGCCCCACCACCCTCTGCAAAATATCTGGTGGCGTGGTGAGCATTGGCATCCTCCAGGCATCCCCTGAAATGAATTTGCTGCTGCAGAAACTCAGGATAAATTTGCATTTTTCTACAGCAAAGGAACACTGCGTAAAGCTAATCCCCTGCT
The DNA here is from genome assembly GCF_964273445.1 of Streptopelia decaocto. Classification (NCBI taxonomy): domain Eukaryota; kingdom Metazoa; phylum Chordata; class Aves; order Columbiformes; family Columbidae; genus Streptopelia; species Streptopelia decaocto. The sequence continues at coordinate 10,744,118 of NC_138656.1, read as the reverse complement.
CCAAGATCCTGCGAGGCAATGGCACGCAGAAGTACAAGGTTAAAAAATGCCATCAAGAAGCAGAGGCCAGGAACCATAAATACCTTTCAAGCAGTCCTGAGGCATGCCAGGAGACAAGCAAACAAAGCAACTGGAATTTATAAACATACATAATTAATTTTTCTTTGCAGGGAGAACAAACATTCCCATGTTCCAGCTCTCTCAGGGCCTTTGACAATTGGGCTCCTTTCTATAAATAATGTTATGTAAGTTTATACATTTCAATTAGTGGTTGTTCTAGCCTCTCGCAGCCCAAGGATGTTTTCACTCCAGTTTATTATTTAGGCAGCGGATAGATCATTTTGCCTTGCTGCATCTATAATGTGATTTAAATTAAGATGCTTGCAACTAGCATAATAGTAATGAAATGGTCTCTGGAAAACATTGGCACGTCCTCAGTGAGAATGAAACAGAGAAATGCGCTTTATGTTGCAGCATCTGACAAAATGTCTGCACCCTCCTCTGCAGGGCAGGAGCGGCATTTCTCTGTCCGAGGACACTGCCTGTGAAGGGTGAGTGCTCATACTTGGGCTGTGCCACAGGGCTGCCACCACCATGGTGTAATGGGCACAGTTTGGGTTTTTTTCTGAAGCAGGAATATCTCCCAGTCAACCCAACAGCCCTGTAACTACAACTGCAATCAGAGCAAGCAGAAATGCTTAACTCCAATGGCTTAATCCCCAGCCATTGTAAATTAGTCCAGCTCCATTAACTTCAGAGGACTGTTTACAGGGGGGAGGTTAAATATGTACGGGATCAGGCACAAAACCTGCAGCAATTTTGTACGTGGGGCAGTGATTTACTAATTTACGAAGCTGGATCTCATCTGTGCTGTGTGCTGGTTTCTGAAGTTTTATTTATTTATAATGAGCACATCCATGCCAGGCGGATTTCTCCATCAAGTGGCATGAAGAAAACCCTTAATTTAGTCTGATTATGTTGCTGACCTCAGTCCCTAATGCAGGAGGCATCTTCCCTCCAGGTCATTTTTCAGTCACCCATAGATATGAGGCCGCATGTTAAAACTAGATGCATGGATTACTTAATTTCCCTTTGCCTTGTTTTTTATTTCTGAAGTTTATCTGCAGATCCTACAATAACAAGATAAAAGATTTCTAATCTCCTTCTTTGATATATTGTAATTCTGATACGCTGGAGGCCACATCCTGCACCCCGGGTGGTGCCGCTGGCATCCGCTCATCGAAATGAGGTCTGGTGGTGATGGGTGTGTGTAAGTTAGCAATGCAGCATGGCAACTGGCCTCCAGCCCCCGAGGTGGCTTTTACAAGCATAAATACATGTAAAAAGGTTACAGGGGAAACGTGGGGCCTGGGGGAAATCAGATGAATGCTGAGTGTCTGCAAGAAGCCATCAGCAGCTGGACAGTGTGGGGCAGGAGCCTCCCAGCTGGGAGTTAAACCCCTGGGTGCTCTGCAAGCTGGATGCCCAATGTGCTGGATGGAAACCTCCCTCCAGGGAGCAGCACAGAGGATGCGGGGAGCAGTGGGGCCAACACCAGAGCTGTCCCACTAGGGTCCCCAGAGAGCTGGCACCAAAATGAGGATGCCCTGCATCTCCCTCTGGATAGGACCTGACAAGTGCCTTGGAAGGAGCTTTCAAGCAGCCCAGCTAGATCTCACCCCAACCCTGCAGCCCTAGCAGCCACCATTTCTCCCTTGAGTCAGGGCCGCTCTCCCCACCCTGGTTTTGGAGAACCTTCTCATGCCACCCAAAGGAGGAGCCCTCGGTGAGGAGTGCCAGCTCCAAGCCCCAGTGGTGACACATGCGCTGTGTCACTGCTGCTGGTCTGCAACCCCCATGGGCTGAGCGGGATTTTACCCTGCTGGTGGCTGCAAGCGCTTTGCCAAATGGTTGGGAGTGTCTTGAAAAACCTCTCACGCACTGTGTTGGTGGAGTTTTCTCTGCTTGCTAACCTGTCACCCAGATAACAGCTAGTGTGGATGTCAGCACCCTTCCATATACAGGACTGGTTTTAATTCGAGTCTCCTTACCCAAGCTGGCACCAGCAAGTGTATGAAGGAAATCACACAGCAGAGCCTTATCCAAGAGATGGCCTGAAGTCAAGATGGTTTAAAAGTCTAAGTTACATATAACGACTGGCAGTTTTCCCACAGCTGGGATTTTGCTGGTGCTTAAAACTGCTTCTGCTAAAAAGTAAAAGCAAAATGGAAGCAGTTCAGCTTATGTGGGCCCATACCTTTTTACTTAATTGTAAACAGTTTTCTCACCTTCAAAGAGACAGCTGCAGCCTCTGCTGCCTGGCAGTTCTCGGTTTTGCAGCTCTTCAGGTCTTGCTGCAAAATGCTGCAGAATGCCTCTGAACCACGGTAAGGAGAGGTATAAAGGGCTCACGTTTCTGGGACACAAAAAAGATGTTTTGTACATAGTAGGTGCTTTTTTGTTGTTTGCAAAATAATTATTGTCTGGTTTCTGCTCATACAGAAGTTCCATTTCAAGTGGATTATTCTCTATCTTCTTGCCTGCACTGCTGTACCTTCTGTCTGCAAGGAAAAGGAGCCCCATAGGTAGGAAAACACTGCAGCCTTCATCTGAAAAAGGCAGGTATGTCCTTCTAGAGCAGGGAAACACTGTCTTTAATCCAAGCACCTCAGGGAGTAATTATTCTTGGCAAATGTGAATCAATACAAGCACAATACAACTCTACTCACAGCTTGCAAATGACAACACAACAATGTAGCAGGGGCGAGTTTCTTTCTGCCATGGCCACCCTGCCCCGCTTTGCCTGCAAGAGCAAGGTGCAACGCTCCAGAAAAAAAGTGCTGCTTTGGGGGATGTTGATGGATGTGCCAATCTCTTCAACTTGAGTGGTTTTGTAAAAGCTGAACATAACACTTGCATCTCACCAGGCACGAAAGCAAAGGGAAGTGGAGCAAAACAGCTCTGCAGAGGGGCTGCTCTTGCTGCACTGGTTTGCAAGTGTGTGTCCTGGGGAGAAAATGGGGAAAATTACTGTGAGGAGACCACTGAAATGTTGTGTTCATGTCACTGGCAACCCTTGCCAACAAACCTTGCTAACAAACCCTGCCAACAAACCTTGCCAGCCCTGGGAGAGACTCTTTGCTTGGCCGAATTCGAGGCTCAAATAGTTGGGTGGGAAAAACAGGTTCATTCCTGGAGGAACTGAGGTGCTCCAGCTCCAATTGCCTGTTGTCTTTGCATTTTTAGATTTTTCTTATCTCCTGTGTTTGAAAATCAGGGCTGCTGTTGAAGTGCTTGCATGCCGCAGGAGCAATCTTTACTCTGCTGTTGTGATTTAAATTTTAACCTCTTATCTTATGTTCTTCTCCTCCTCAGTCACAGAAGCACACTCAGGTTAATCCCATGCTTTCCAGGTGTTCTTTAGCCATACTAGTCTGTCCACAAAAATCAGGTAGAGCTGTGTCCTAGAAAAGCTTTGGTCACAGAAAACTCAGTCCAGTTGCAAGGGACCGGAGGAGCATTTGACCCAGGAGAACTAGGTGAGTATTTACAAGAGGGAGGCTGGGAAGCGTTTCAGTACGTGTGCCTGCAGCCAGCAGCATTTTTGGCCCAAGTGGTGGGTACATGCTTTGGAGCAAGGGCTGTGGTGCTAACAGATGTCATTAATACTCTGGGATGCAGCGTGAGGGCTCTGGCCCAAACACTTCCATGATGCAAATGACTACCAGCCATGCGGGATTTACAGGTGTTCCGCGTGGAAAGGAGTCAGCGTTTCTGATTAGATGGGTGCTGGTGGCAAGCTGCTGCAGGGGAGGAGGTGCTGACTGTGTTCACAAGGGTGGCTGCCAACAGGTACCTGGGAATCCCAGGCAATACACGGATTCAAGGGAAAATCCTGCATCTGCTGCTTTCTGGGAGCTGGGGAAGGATGTGCTTGCAGCTGCTGCAATGAGCTGAGATGTGGTGGGACAGGACATGCTGTGATGGGGCTCCCCTGGGAGAGCAGCCTGTGGCCCCAGGCGCCAGTGCCCCATGGCCGGGCCCCATCTTGGCGCAACCCAGCTGCCTCTGACTTCTGTCACTCTTGCTTCACTGCTGTGGAACAGGAAGAGCAAGATAACCTTGAAGGTTTTATAACCTGGGACTCGTTCCTACTTCTCATTTGCTCCTGGCAATGTACCAATTATTAATTAACAGGCAAATGCTAGAGAAAAGGCCACTGTACATTGCTCATTTCCATAGCTGTAAACACAGTAACCCCTTCCAATCAGCTTTTATTCCCGTGAACCCAATTGCTATGACAGCAATGCATAAATATCCTGGAAAAAATAGAAACTATTTTGAACTTGATAAAAAATGAGAGCTGAATCCTGCTAAAAGACTCTTTTCTGGCTGTTGTGCATATCATGCTACCTATGGAAAAACTCAGGCAACAAGAATTCATGTCACCAAGTGACACAAGACCAATGCCCTAAACATACAACTTCCCTGGAACCAGCCGCAGAGAAATGTTTGATGCTCTACAACTCACTGGGGAGGGCTGTACACTGGATCTCATAATTTGTATCACGACGCTGAGTGAAGGTCGTATTTTTGAATATATAGGCAAAAAAGTTATTCCAAATTCAGACCAAATTAAAGTGTGTACATGCTGCTGACAACAGCTGTGATGAAAAGTATTTGCTCCCTTTCTCAGAAAAAAAAAAAACAAAACAAAACAACACTTTACTGCTGTGCCTATAAAAAAGCACAGCTTTACAGACCTGAAACATGAAAATTCTGTTCCCTCTCTAGTGAAGCAGACTGGAGAACAACTTTAATTTCAAATTTTTCAGGACTTCGGTAGTTTCACCCAAGCTAAATTGGCCATTCAGTAGACGTTGTACGTCTGTGCTTAGATGTAGTCCCTCATGACCTGCTTCATCCTACTGTATAGTTCTGGAGATGGCCCAAGGACCATACTCCCTGACAGTCAGACTGGCAGATGTAATTAGTGTCTGCTCCATCATCAATACTTTAAAAAGTATGCTTTTATGAGTTTACTCCTTAACCCCACTACTTGTCTCAACAGCTGGATACCAAATCCCCTTTCACAGCAGGCCCTGTCAAAGCAACAACATCAACAACAACAGCAAAAGCTTGGGAACAGCATGTCTGGGTGCTGTTAGGAACTGGTTCCTGTTAATTAATGTATCAGGTTGTACCAGGGTCATGACATGGGATGGTGGGGCATCAGGTGCATTCACATCCTCTCTTGACAATGTTGTTTTCTACTGGCTTGGTGGCCATAAGCAACAGGGTCTGCAGAAAAGGGAGAAATATAAATAAAATAAAATACATGTACATCTGAGACTGAGGTGCTTTTAAACAAGATCCCTCTCTTAGACCCAGGTTGGAACAGGGATGTATAAGGAGATGTCCTGGCCCTCAGTGAGAGTGCAAGAGGGAGGCGGCTTTGGAGTAAAGCCTGAAGAGAGGATGTCACAGCGGCATGGGGGGAGTTGCTTCATGGGACTGTTTTGTGCTAATGAGACTTTATTAAACCTGACGACTGACAGAGGAGATTTGAGTTTAGAGCTGGAGCAGTTTTCATCTCAACGTAGCAGGCCACTGCAGCCCTGCAATCCCTACTGCAGGACGGCACTACTGTTACTTGTACCGGGACCTGTTAATTGCCAGTACCAGGTAAGAAACCTCCCCAGGATTAACACCTCCCCCAGTGTGATGCATGGATTTAGGAAGGCTGAGCTGCTCACGCTCAGGGCTGCAGGGCTGGAAAGTGAGCTCCTGCCATACCCCTTCCTGAGGTTTTTAGGGTGTAGCTGCACTGAGAACAGGGGAGGTGTTGCAGTTAGGCAATGGTTTGGAAACATGCTGTGCTCAGTGGCAATGTAGGTTCTAGGTATTTTTCCCCCTTTCAGCTAATTTTTGAGGCTCAGCTGCTGGTTGGATCAGGGAATATATTTGGATTAAAATGCCTCCCTCCCCACCACTCAGTGTTTCACAACCCAGCCCCGTGACCAGCCGAGTCGGTGCGACTACAGAAGCGCAGGCTCGGCCGTGCACGTGGGACTGGGAGGAGGAAACGTCCTTTCCCCAAATACAGCAGACCACCATTGTCCAAACTTTTCAGCCTTAGTGTGTTTTTCCAGGCTCCTTATCACCCAGTGTTACATGACATGCTATTCTAGTTGAATTTTTTTTTCCTCTCTTTTTAAATTGATCTCAAAACATTGTTACGAAATCTCCCGTGCAGTGGAGCCAAGCTCCTGGCTGCCAGATGCTTAATTCTCCTTTCGAGCCTTGTGTTACTTAATGAACAAAGATGCTTGCCGATTTAGGATAATTCCTCCCTTTGCTGTAATCTTTCTACTTTGATGAAAAGGACAGCTCAAACATTAAGTACATATACAAATATTTGAAGAGGAATGAAATATGCAATGTCGCTGCCAGTGCATCGTGGATGGGGACACTCCTTCCAGACTCCTGAATGAGATATTGGAGCAGCTCCAGGAGACTCGCGCGTTTTCTATGGGCTTCCAGTATTTATGGAGAGAGAGCATAGGGAGCTCAGTACATGCTGTTTATACTCATGCTTTTTACCAAACTAGTCATGTTTATGGCTGTGCCCATCAGCTGCTGAGCCTTGGTGAAAATGAGCACTGTAAAATGGAAGTGCATAAACATGTATCTTTGTGGATTATGGGGACATGCTTACTTCTCCCTTTGCAGGGAAAAGAGTTTTTAAATGACTGTGTCAGGTGACACTGAGATAATTAGTTTGGTTGGGCCTCTTCTTATGCTGGATTGAGAGTACAGGTGCTAAAAATAGAAACAAACGGCATGTGTTCATTTTCTTCCTGTATAGGACAAAAAGCCGTGAGGTTCACAGTCCATGGGAGGGGTAGATCTGTTTGCTGGTAGCTATTGATCTGGCCAAAAGGAGACTGAAGACTGTACTCCTTGCTGTAACTGCACACATTTTTATGTTTTATTTCAGTAAGCATCCTGGGCCTTGGAGGTTTCGCTGGTTTGTTTTAATAGGAATGTCTGGCCAGGTTTTGTAGCCTCATCAACTTAGCAAGTGAGCAAACAACAACAAAAAAAAGAGGGTTACTAATGAATGAGTCATGCATGATTAGTATCAGTTCTGGAGGGTAAATTTCCAAAATCTGAAACTCTCAGAAACTTATTTACTAAGAGAAGCACTGGTAGCCTAAGCCAGGCTTTTCTTTCTCCCCCCGGACTCAATAACAAAAGCTTTGCGGACCACGACATAAAACTGAGAAAGCTGCAATAACCTTACTTAAAAAGGAGAAAAAAATGTTTTTAAGTGATGTGGAACAGCATTTTTCAGCATGGTTGGGTATTTTCGTCTCTTGCTTGATGCCATGTGGAAAAAAAACAAAGGAACGAACATTGTCAGAAGGATGTTTTGTAGCCACAACCAGCAGCCTGTGTCTGTAGAGGCCACCAGCCTGCAAAACTAGTAGGTGTTTACCTCAGAAAACATGTTTTTATTATTGCAAGAGGGAGGGAAGGAGGCACAGCCTCACCTTCTGCAAAGCTGGCAGACATAAACGCGTTGGTGTTCTGCCTTTCTGCTGGAGCAAGTGCTGCTCCCTGCCTGTGGAAACTGCCCCCAGACCAGGCGCCCTCCTCTTGGGAGGGGGAGGCCTCTGGTGACAATCAGCTGTTTCCTGTGCCGACAGTCACTGTTGGCGCGGTTTGCACCTTCTCGGGGTGTTTCACCCCAGGGAGGGGGTGAGGCGTCGAGGGAGAACGTGGCGGACGAGAGGCGGGGCTGCGGGCGGGCGCGATGGCAGCGGGGTCTGGCCGGGGGGCGCTGGGCTCAGACGCTGACCCGCGGGGCAGGGCGTGGTGCTGCACGCCGTCGGGTGGCAGGGCGGGGATGGGGAGGCTGGCGAGGCAACGGTGTTAGACCTCTCCCTCCACCCGCCCGCTTGTCTCCTCAGGGCCAATCGGTCCGACAACCGCGGGGACGACCAGGGCCAGAGGGGGCGAAGGGACCACCCCCCCCCCGCCCCGCCCGGTTCCGCGCCGCCCGCTCCGCCAATCCGCTGCGCCGCAGGACGGACGGAGGCGGGGTTTCGGGGGGAGCGCGGCGCTCGGTGCCCCCCCCCCCCCCCCCCATCCTTTGCCGGGCTGCAGCGCGTGGTGCGAGCTGCGGGGCGCTCGCGCTGCTGTCGCGGCGGCGCGCGGCTGGTAGGCGGCGGGCGGGGGGTGCGCGCGCGCTCGTGCGGGGAGGCGCGCGTGACGGGCGGGAAGGCGGGCGCGCGGCTCTGCCACAGGGCAACAAGTGAGGCGCTTCCCGGCCCCCCCCGTAACGGCCGGGCCGGCCGCCGGAGCCCCGAGCGCCTCACTTGAGGTTGTTTTTGTCCCCTCCCCGCATCCTCCTCCTCTCGCTCCCAGGCCGCCCGGGACGCGGGCTCGCACCTCCGCCGAGGCGCGGCCGGCCCTGAGGAGAGCGGCGGCGAGCGCCGTCCCGCGGGGAGGCGGTGGGACGGGACGAGCCCTCCGTGGCCGCCCCGGCGCCGGCATCGCCCTCAGGTGCGGAGTCCCCGCCCGCTGCGGGGGGCCGGCAGAGAGGGGCGGCATGGAGCCGCTGGGGCCGTGGTAGGGCGGCAGGCCGGCGCCGCGGCGGAGGGACCCCCGCGGCGTGCAGGCGGCCCGCGGCCGGACAGCAGCGTGGTGGATGCGTAGGCTGCGGCAGGAAGAACTCCAGCGGAGACCCGCGGCAGCCTGGCCAGACACGGGCGTGAGGGGGCTCGGCTGCCCGCGCTGCCCGCGCGGGGTGCCGGTGCTGCGAAAAAGGCGGAGGAGAGACGGATTTTTTTTATTTTTAACTTAATTTTTAACTCCCCTTGTTTACCAGATCGTGAGGATTTTCTTCCTCGTAGCCCCTAGCTTATTTGTGTAGTGACAGCTACAAGCTGGCGGTGGGGGCCGAACGGTCGGAGACGCATATATTTATTTGGGATTTTGAGACTTTTAAAAAAATTATTTTGTCTTCGATGTGGGAGGTGGCAGGCGGTGAAAACGGTGGCGTTAAGTCACGCGGACGTGGGGGGCGTTAAATCTGTCCCCTGGCGCACCGGAGCATCGGCAGCAACCGGCACATGTTGCAACAAACTCGGCGAGAGGAAGGCAGAGGCACCGTCTGCCGGCATGGATCAAACTTAGGCCAGCTCAGCCGAGTTAAACAACCGTATGTTTGTCGTCGCCTTTTTTTTTTTTTTTTTTTTTGGTGGTGGGGAGGAGGAGTCGATGGTGAAACCGTGAGCTTTTTCCAGAGAAAACCTCAGGCGTAGGGTTGCTGCAGTGCTGGGTGCTGCTGCAATCCTCTCCTTGGCTGGAGGAGAGAAACGGGAGGACGCGGGCACGGTAGCGCCTATCGGGTTTTCTTCTGGGGCGGTGGCGGAGCTGGAACGACTCGCACAGCTCGTGGGGTCGGCTAATTAACAGACTGTAACCAAGTAGGTTAATTATTAATATCTGCGCAGTGTTAGGATTTTGCTGATACGGTGTGGTGGTGGCTCTAAAGTATATTCTTTGGTGAACCTGGAAGGGAAAAAATGCCGTTTTTACTAGAGTTGGCCTGAATATTTGTGCTCCTTCATGAGATAATGTTTTTTAGCCCTTTAAACTTCCTAAGACTTCTATACCCTGTCAGGAGGGGATTTCAGGTCACTAGCTGTGATTGTGGCCAAACTGCAGCTCCCAATTCATTAGTCATCCTGCAAAAATTTATGGTGAACGTTACTTGAGTAATCCTTTCGTCCGTCCTCCCAAAATGCTTCATGCTGTTGGAGTTGATTATTAAACGCTAGTGTTTAGTTTTAACTGTGCAACTTAGAATTTACTTGGCTCGGTTGCTTTTTTCCCGGTTTTGTGTTTGTTTTGTTTTTTTTTTTTATAGTATAGAATTATTTTGAACACAGTAGGTTTGGGCACAGAAGAGCTTAATGTGACTGTGGAAGGATGTATGCATGCAATTATGTGCTAAATATATAATATGAAAGTTGTTGAGGAAACGTTATTATACCATTCTCCTTTGAGGAAATTTCTGAGTAATTATTCCTCCCTGCCTTAAAGAGAGGCGGCCTCAAATTTTGTTCCCTTTTAGAGTTGCTTAAAACAGTTTGTGTTCTTCTTGCAGTTTCGCTTCTGAGTCAGACTGTCATGCTGTCACGAAGGGGTGTGTACATGGGTGGGTGGGGAGAGCGGATGACACTCGGGTGAGTGGGACAGTTGGTGCTTCCTTCAGGTGACCAGCCCAGGAACTTGCTGGGGGCAAGGACTCCCTTGTCACCTGGGTGAGCCAGCCTGACGCCTGTTGAAGCCCCCCCAGAGGAGCTGAATTAGCTCTGAATTATTACCAAATGCGTGGAGGAAACAAAAGGGAGAATCAGCAGATGTAATTTCTAGCTTTCCTTTTTTTCTGGGGCCGTGAACAACCTGAAAAGAGAATGGATTCTTTAGGAAACAATATTGCATTGGAGTTGAATTATATTACAGAATGTTTGCCTCATACTTCAAAATATAATGCTGTCGGTTAGAATGAAAATCTTTTGGCTTAAAGGAAATCCTGATTTTGCTGCTTGCTTTGAACATGTGACTTTCTTACCTGAGGTGTTGAGCAATACTGTTGTGTGGCTATAAGGAAGCTACAGACACTGCATAAAGTAATCAAAAATTAGGATTTGTTTTAAGTAATTTTGTCATCTGTAAACTGGTTTTGCTTGAATTTTTGCTTGTTTCTTTTCCCCATATACTATAAATAGATGAGGAAGGAGGAGGAAAGTGAGATACAGCAGCAAGGTGACACTGCTGAAGGGACTTATTTTGAAGGTCATGTTAGATGACTGGGAGTGCTAGCTCATTGTCTGATGCCCTATCGTATGATAGATACAGCTCACCAATCTCCCTAGAGATAGTTCCTAATGAACACACTGTCACTGTCGGTCAAGGGTTTTAATATTTTTGCCCGTAAGCTCCTCCTAAATCTTGCAAACACTTCTGGGTAATGAAAATGCTGATGGGGAGATCAGTATGAAGGTAGTACTTAGTCAGAAAGGCTATAATGGAAAATGGGAAGTGGATGAAGTGGTTTTGTATTCTATGCTGACAAATATATGCAATTGTCTGCATAAATAAGTTACACTGTATGTGGGATTAAAGTGCAGGATTGGAGTCTTCATCTTTTTGCCTACCCATCGTACTCCTTGGAGAACCAAGTCTTTCAGATGAGTGCTCCTCCATTGTGACTTGTCAATGCCAAGAGCCTTTGCAATTGTCATTTTACTGCCACCTGGTGCAGCTACTTTTGTCGTGGGACTAGCTCTGATAGTGATTTTTCCTGTCAGTTGTGTTAAACCACTTGAAGGAGAACAAATGGTGATGATGAAAGACAGTCTGCATCAGTGCTGATCATGTTGAAACATGCGATGTAGTCATATGTCTCCTAGCACAGCCAATATTGTCATTATCACAACAGTGAAAGAGCAGGGGTGGCTTGTCTTTGGTACATGTACTTGACTGAAATTTCTGTAGCCGTATTTCTACAAATTAACTAAAGGAGAGGAAAAAGATTGAGCAGTATCAATTAAAATCCTCAGCCAACTTCTTTGGTAACTTCTTCTTTTTCAGTAGACAACTTCATTTTTGACACATATGTTTCAAATTGTCTTGTAAAATCTTCAGACAACTTGTGAAGCTAACTAACTTCACAAAGTTAGTTACTAGATCGACTCTTTCTGTGTGCTGTCAGACTCGTGGGTTTTGATGTAAAGAGCAGCTCTGTCAGAAATGCATCATAGGTTGATGTGCCAGATCTATGTTTTACTGGATTTGGTTATATCTTCGGCTGTAAAAATTCTATTAATTTCTTATTTTTCAGATGAAGCATTTGTGCTGTAAATAGTAGAGCCTGGTAGGTTTCTTGTAGGTTTTTCATACACTTAATGGTATAATTCTAAATCTTGCCAAGAATAGGCCAAAGGAAAAAAAAAGGCTATTGGCCAGAGTATACTCATTGTAACAGCAAAGCTTAATTAATCTGTTTTATTTGCTTTGATCCTTGTGCTTTTGTAGAAAGCACAGAATATAGAGAAAATATGTATTTCATTAAAATAATGAGCCTTTAAATGTGTCTGGTTCTCATGTTAATGTTTCTGGAAGGCCATTAGGATTGGTCACCTTCCAAAAGCTTGAAACCGTCTTTGTCCCTTTCATAGGTTGTTGGTTTGGGATTTTTTTTCCTAGTATGTCTGTTTTATTGTATTTTCTATTACTATACGGTAGAAGTTGCGTAAGTAACTTTGAAGCAGTAGGTATCAGTTTGCTTTTCAAATTTAAACTTTTATAATAGTTTTCAAGCATACGCAGTTTTAATCCCTGATGGTTGTTTGTAAAGTAACAGTTTTAACCAAAGTGTTAACAATTGGTCTAGGAAAAACGTATGGTTTTTACAATTGTGCGCATGAGGAATCGCCAGATTAGTATTTGATGTTTCTAGTGCCTCATAGGCTATATTCAGACAAGTGCTTCACATCATTTAGAGAAAAAAATGTGCTTGTGAATGCAGTTAACAAAAATTACCGATGTAATCTCCCTGTTACACCATGTGTTGACCTCACAAATGTATATCTAAGTGTTCGTTTTATCAATCTGCTACTACTTCACAGCTGCATTGCACAATTCTTGTGTGTTAAAAAAACAGCAAAAAAAAAATCAGGAAAATATGATGATGATATAATGAAATACAGGCTCTTCCCATCACTTCAGAAAGAACAAGTCACAACTGAAAGGTGTGGAATAAATCTCTCAAATATGTACATGCACATCTTGATCTTTAGACAGGAAGAACTGACAAGTATATTGGGCTTGGTCATGCACTTTTGTATTTTTCACTGATTTCATTGGGCTTTTTAGGATTTTAAAGTAAGTAAACCTCTCCAAGTCTCCTGATCATGTAAAACCCACTGAAAAGACTGGATCATTAAAATGTCTTCTGACAAACTGTACAAAAGAATGACTGAATTGATGTCTCATGAGAAACAATTAGCATTTAAATAAGGAAAAGAACCCCAGTGTGTGATGGGTGTGGTGCTGAGATTTTTAAAAGGAGAATTGATGAAACAATTTCATCAGCAGTTGGTTAAGAAAGCTTTTGTTGTTTGAGAAAAATACAATAGTAGGAGCTGAAAAGCATTTAACTTGGAAGTAGTTTTGTTCATCTTTGTAAATAACTTCTGAAATTTAACAGCTGCTTCATCTTAAACTCATAGAAGAGTTACTTTGGGAGTGGATTGACTAACTGAATTTGTAAATCAGCTCTCTAAATCAAATGAGAAAGAATTCCTGATTTTTTTTTTTTACGTGGATAAGTGGTTTTATTATTTTTCTATAAAAGATGAGTTCTTAATGGCTTATGAACCACCAGAGGATATACGTATTTGTAGGAAATTACAGTAGCAGTGCAGCAGTGACGGTTGACGTGCCTGGCCAAGATGTGTGCACTCGTGGGGCGATTGGCTTCCTGCGCAGACACCTGTCACTCATCTGTGCAGGGTTTGCTGCTGACAGCATCCTGTGGGCTGGTGCAGTTTTGAGGAGCAGCAGCCAAAGCAGCACTCCTGTCTGTGCCCCCCGTCTGCTGTGCTGGCGTAGCTGTTTGTGCAGCTGTGTTTTGAGCTGGATTGAGGAACCAAAGGGTTTATTTGCTTGTCTTGAGGGTTATACATAATGTGAGTTATGTAAATATGGGAATTCATGGACTGGGACTTCTTAATTCAGTTTAAGGAGCAGTGTGGCTGATTGTCAGACTATACTCTGAACTTAGTGCTGTTTTAATCTTACTTGAACAATGATATTTTTTTTAATCTGATATTTGAATGTTAGCAAATGGTAATGGAAGACTGTCTTCGGGATGTTGTTGATTTGCTTTTGAATAAAAACAATTGACAGACATGCAAAACATCTTAAAGTGGATTACTCAAACCACTCTCAAATGTAGTGGATACTTCACATTGCTGTACAGAAGTTCCTGCTTGGATTTAGGAGTCTCTAATCAGGTTACGTGCGTATCTGCCGTTAACAAAAACAGGAGTTAGCTGCCTAACCTGCTTAAAGATCTTTTACAAATTCCTCCTGGTACTTACATGCATCTCTAACTGTCTAAAACTGGTGGAGAAATTGTTCTCTTTTCGTTAAACTTGATAGGTTGGAATGAGACCTGTATCTCACCTTTTACAAGTTTGAAGGAGGAAAATGAACTTCCCTACTTAGAACTCCACTGTTGTTTCTAAACTTGAAATGAATTATTCAGAAAGATTAAACCTTTTTTTTTCCTTTACTTGTTAATGACACTTGAAACCAAAAACAATAGAAGGCAAACATATCTTTTCATGTATTTGCATTTTAAAATGTAGGTTTTGCATTCTTAAATACTTGTTTAGTTCAGTACTGTAAATTTTGAGGCAGATCCCAGAATTCTGACCTGCTCTTCTGATTCGCTATATGAATTTAGTTTGAATTGACTTTTGATTGAGTAACCTCATAGCACTTGCAGGGAAACGTCTTGAGATGACTGGGGAGGTTGTCATCCCATCACCCAGGTACTGATGGCAAAGGCAGCATCTTGTGGAAGTCAAATTGAAAACCAGTGTCTGTTTACTTTTAACCCCAAACTAGCAGGTTATCAGGGGCCGTGACCTTATCAGACATCCCAAGTAATAGCCTCCTTGCTTTTGAAACAGTTTTTAGTAGTGTGGCTTATGTCTGACAGTATTAATGTGGAAAGGAAGACAAAGCAGAAGTAAAATTTTGATGACTTGCAGTATGGTGCTTAAAGAGTGGCTTTGTTAGTTGACTAGATAGTGAATGCTCTCTATGCAGACATAAAGGTGGTTGGAATATGGTTAAGGCAGTAGTAATTACTGGTTTTAAGATAAAGTGGGAAGAGATGCCAGAAGGAGATGAATTGTCTTGTTTGTGGAAAATACGGTTATCTGCATCTTGAACAGGTATACTACATCACTTTTCTTATGTCAAATACAGCATAAAAGTAAGAAGATAGTGCTTCTCCAGCAGACTTTATGCTTTTAGATTTCCATTGCAAACCTGACTGATGCTTTCAATGTGTCACTTGTTCTTTATTCTTCATTACCAGAACTAGCATTGATCCTCATATTGAATATCTGTGAGGAAGGTAGTTCATTATCTGCTTCCTTAGGTTTCTGGTGATTACCAGAAGATAACACTCCAGCAGACCATACAAGGAGTAGTGGAAACAGATAGGTCATGCTAGTTCAGTTGCTAACGAACTGATTTGATAACAGAAAGTGTTAAGAGAAATTCAAACCCCAGGGTGTGTCTTGATAAGGTTGAGGTTGCCTAAAGGCTGCTTCTAGTGGACCAGTGTTGATGCTTGGCTGACCCAGCCTGTGAGACCTCTGTGGATGAAGGTGAGAACAGGATCAGTAGCGTCAGGCTGTCATGGCAATGTGCTGGTATATGAAAGCTTAAGCTGATTGAAAGTAAGATCTGCTGTGGTCTTGGCTTTGTGAGTCTTATGTCTCCTGCACTGTTACTGGTGTTTGTGCAGCATAGTAGCAAGCAAGTCTTGCGATGTGAACCAGCTAAAAACTAACTACTGCTTTATTGCTAGGTTCTTTATTGTCCTCTTTAGCTCGTGGAACTGGCTCACCACAGTCAAATATATGCAAAGAAGGGTAAGACTGTGCAGTTTATAGGGGAAGGAATACATTACAGGAATGTGTTAGTCATGACTGAAACTGTTTTAAACTGCCATGGAACTTTACCTCCCAACTTGTAATCAACGAGATGAATGACAGTTTTCTTCCAAGAAATATTTCTCTGCTGCCACTCAGTTAAAACTCTTCTCTTGATTCTGTGTAATTTACTGTACATTCACACTGAAGCCTTCTCAAATGTATGTAAAAACTGAAGCCTATAAATCAGAGGCTGGCAGCTTTGGGTTATTCCTAACAAATTGGACAATGCAAAGATTCTAAAGCTTGAACTGACCTTAGCATGACACATGATTCTTTTTTTGTGTACTGGATTGGGAAAAACAGGCCATACTTACTGCCACAGGCCCTCAAATGCTGAGGTGTTTAACTTTAGTTTTAATAGCAAGCTGAGATCTTACCCTTAGTTGTCAGCATGAAAGCTCAATTACTATAAAAAGCCCAAAACAAACCCAACAGCCTAACCCCTTTTTACTCTTAAACAAAGAAACCAGCCTTTTTAAAATCACAAGTTATTTTGTACATGCACTTAGAACACCTTCATAGATGTTTAGTGTGGCTGCAGGTGTTAGCACAATGTTCTAATTTGTAGGAACACTACCATGGTTTAAATTGCCTTATACAAATGTGCTGTACATGTGGAGCTTTGTTGATTTTTTTTTTTTTTTATCCCTGTAGAAAATCATTACCAAAATGAAGTAGTTTATACCAGTAGAAAAACTTGAATATATATTAAACCTGGGACTGAGTTTACAGATAATTTTTATAATGACCAGAGGGCTTTTCTTGCATATACCTTTATCTTCTATAGGAACACTTGAAACAATTAAAATATTAACTGAATGGTCTTTCAGCCAATCCAATAATTTAATTTTATCAGGTAAAAAAATATATTTAGCCCTTGTTTGAATTGAATTCAGTAGGTACACAATATTTAAATATCTTCTTAATTAAACCCAGACATTTTGTGAGAGACATATCAACTTAAAATATAGACAGGATTGGATGATCTGAGTGTTTCACTGGTAGTTGACTTTCTAATTTAAAATGAGTGAAAGAGTAGATCACTCTCCAGTTGAAGGTGTTGTGACTTAATCAGTTTGATTCCGAGTTGGGAGTGTTCAGTTTGAGGCAGTGGAGATCTGATGCTGTCTCTTCCATCTGCAAGTATTCTGTCAGGCAGGAATTTCACATAATGTGCTTTTAATGAAGTTAAAAACAAGTTTTCATTGTCCTGAATTGATGCAAACTTGGTGGGTGTTGCTGCAGTATTTCTAAGCACCAGTATAAAATTAACAAAACTTGCATCTCATAGTTGCTATTTCAAATGGCATACCTTAAAAGGTGACATTCTCGTAATTTCTCTTAACTGTTTGAGGAGCCGGAGGGAGGGAAGCACCTGGAATTAGTTAAAATTGTGACAGGAAACATAGCAGTAGTATAACTTATCTGAAGATTTTGGGGTTCTGATATTCAGAACTTACCATTCAGCAGTAAATGAGCTCACTGTTGAGTCATAATACCACAGTCAGAACCTGACATTAGTAGTCTCAGATGGCAGTCAACTAGCCTGTTAGGGGTTGGGAGTTTTGGATTCTCATTGTGCTTTTACAAACTTCGTAATGCATCAGATAAAACAGTGGTAGAGCTGACAAGGGCCCATGTTTATTATAGTAGCTACTGTAAACTGCTCTGTGACCCAGCTGAGTGCATCGGTGAGAGTTGGGTGGAGTGACAAATGGTGAGTAACAAGGAAGCAGTACCTTTAAGGCAAAGGGTGAATTGAGCAGTTGACCACAAAAATGCTTGTTTAGTGGGAAGACTGGAACTTTCTAACAATCCTCTTTCCCACTGGCAGTTTCAGATTTATTTTAATATTTATGAGAATTTTACTACTTGTTTTCATCAGTCCATCTCTGAAGAGGGGGGCAGAATCCATCTGGGAAAGCAGCTGTGCCATGGATCAGATAAGCAAAGTAACTTTTAAAGTACAGCACAAAACTGCTTAAGCCATTTATGATTCTGTGCAGTGTAAGCTTCCTTCCCTTAAATTGTAGGGCATGGTCTGGGAGTAGCCGAGAATGAGAAAGCTTTCTAAGCTAATGGGAATACCCAAAGATGTATGTGGGAAAGAGTTATTTCTCAAATTTTGTGGTTACTTTTGGAAGTAATTCTCTCTCATTATGTTTAACAAGATTTGAGTATACTATCTGGCTTGTGCCTTATACCAAGTCCCATTGATATATGGCTCTAAAAAAGTCTCCACAAATTCTTATTCGTGAGCTTTAAGTACTAAATGCTTTTTTGTTGTTGCCATGTAAAAAAATAACTTAATAGAAGTGTGTGTGGGGAATTCCAGAATAGTCAGAAATGCAAAATACTTCCAGAAATAAAATGGCTGGGGTTTCTTACTGTGGCAAAGAAGGAACAGAGGACAGATAAATGTTCGTTATATATCTCATGTGGTAAATGTACACAGGGAAAATAACTGCAGGGTTGTTTTCTGGTTATTGTATTTTCCAAGAATTTCCCCTCTTGTGTGATGATAGAAAAGCAAGTAATTAAAAGTTCTCAGTGTGTGAAAAATTGAGGAATTTGTTAGCAGTGGAATTCATAAAAGTTGAAAATATTAGTGGGTTCAAAGAGGAATTGGACAAAGGGAGATTAGGTTCAATAATATGGTTCAAATGCAGTTCCTGGCCCTCTAATATCTTACTACAGAAAACCAGGGGAGTATTACTAGAGAAATATCTTGCTGTACCGTTGGATGTTTTTGGGAGTGAAGTTTTCTGGTGTTATTTTTTTGTTGTGTTTTTTTTTGTTTTTTTTTTTTTTTAAGCAAAACATGCAAATGTTCTGAAGATAACTAGTGGGAAACTATGTGAAATTAGATCAGCTTTTATTCAAATTGTGTATGGTTCTTTATGCCTCGGGCTAAGTTCTAGGAAAATATAAGCACATCCTTCCCCAGTCTTGGTATTTATTTGGATCTTGGAATTCCATGTCCAAGTTGCACTGGTATCTTCTGGTATTAAGATATTGGAAGAGTAGAATTTCTCCCAAAACTAAGTAATATGCTGAAAGGTGGCTCAAAGCAGGTATATGCAATTAATTAAAACTAATGTTAAAATAAACTTTAACTACTCTTAATATCATTTCACTTTTTGATGCTTTCTGTAGTGTATTATCTTGGTAAGTTTCCTCCAACTGGAACATTTTTTCAGAATATCTGTGGTCTTTGAAGAACATGGAAAACACCCTGTTACTCAGGGGGAACCACTGTGATGTGCTTGTGCAGAAGCAACAGAATACTGATATTTGCCAGTTCTTATGATGTTCTTGTGTAAAAGTGGACTTACGTAAAGTTCTGAGGTGAAAAAGATATACAGTTTTGTGTAGTTAGAAAAATAAAGAGGTCAAGTTCTTTAAAGCTGGAAATAGCATAGACTTTATAACAGCCTGGGGCTCTTAACATCTTTGTGCTCTAAAAACTGTTGTTGCTCAATCCAGGAATCTCACTGAACTGAACTGAGATATTGGGAGAACTGATGAATCTCATAGGAGGTTAGAGGGACTGCATATGGCTTGTGATGTATTTAATAATAACAATAATAATCTTAAAATTATCTTCAGAACTGTGATGTCACTGTTGTGTGCACTGCTAGCACTACTAGAAGATGTGCTGCATGTACAACTGCTATAAGGGATATCAGACTTCAAAATGAAGTTACATGGCAAGATCCAAGTATGCCATAGCCCCAGTTATAGCTAGTGTCTGCAAAGAAAGAAAGGTATTATCTGTTAGCTAAGTGAATTACAGCTTTGTTTTGCCAGATTCCTGATAGTTTAGTCCTGAACCAGTGGAGTGCTAGGTGTAATACTTGAAGGTAGTATGGATTCTTTTATCTTTTGTCAGCCCTAGTAAGTAAATGGACTTCTAATGCTTGGGTTTGGTAGTCAAATATTGTAGACAGGTTACTCAGCCCACTTAGAAAATACAGCATAATTCCTGTCCTCAGTAGGAGATAAAAGTATTTGCAGTTTAAGGTCATGGCTTCTGTCAGACTTGAAGGAGGTGGAAAAAAATAGATGTTTTACCTTGCATCTGTATGATCTGTTCAAAGAATGATGTTATATGACTGTTTGCACCAGGGTATAAGTATAATGTTGTCATTGCTGTGATGCCAGATTGCCTCTTGTTGGAGGGTGGGAGGGATTATGGATCCAGAACCAAGGCTCAGTTCCTGGTGTATTATCCCTGCTGAAGAGGGGAGATCGGTCTGCTCCCCTTCTCTCTGCTGCGTGCGTTCACTGCATCTGCTGTGGTGCTTATCTGGTGTGCATCTCTGGTCTTTTGTTAGTTTTCTGCTGGGTTAGTGATGTGAACTGTTTTACAGAGGGGCCTGGCAGCGCGCTAGAGCCAGTGCAATGGAGGGATTGGACCTAAGTTCTCTGAGTCAGAAAGGGAGGAGGAGAAAGTCTCCATCAAAAAGAAGGGTCAGGCGATTAGATCAGTTCAGCTGCTTGTGGATCAACAGCCTGGAACTGCTGTAAGACTTGAGGGTTGAGGCAGGTAGTCGGGTTAAATGTATTGTTTTTCTTCAGTTCTGGGATTGCATGAGCATTCTTAGGTTTGGTGTACTGGCCCGAAGTACAGATTTGCTACTATCGCTGCGTCTGCTCTGGAGTGCTTTGCTGGTGCAGGAATGCTAGTGTGCGTATATGCAGTGTGGAAAGGAACACCACCTGAGGTAGTCTACATCATACTATCTGGTATTTCTTTTGCAGGGGAATTGTTAATTCTCTATGCTACATATTCAAGCTGTTTTAAGGGAGTTCTACTTTCGGTGGTTTGCTTAACTGCAAATCTGTATGATACGTTGCTGTTAAGACTGCTTACTGGTAGTCACAGCCTACTTTTACTGCTGTTGAGATTGAGATTATAATTCATAAGCAAAAGCATAAAGAATGTTTTAATAGCAAAGGACTGGTCTTGGAATGAATAAATTTATGTTTGGTACATCTAGAGACATCATCTAAACTTATTTTTAAGCAGAACTATAACCTTGGAAATGGCTGTTGTCTTACCTGTCTTTTGCTCCCTGAAACTTTCCTCCTTTATGTAGTAAACAGGAATACTGTGTTTTCTTCATCTTTCTGGAAGAGTTTGTGGGTATGCCCGTGCTGTGCAGTGGAATGGAGCATGGGTCACTCTGCCACCACAGGCTACGTTGCCTTTTGAATGCAAGCGAACATGCACCCTTCAGGATTGTGCTGTTTGAACCTACTTGCTGACCTGAAACTGCTTTTAAGGATCCTTGCTGAGTCATGTTGCACTGCATCCTGCCCAGTGGTGGTTTTAATAAAATTTACCCCTTTATTTGAAAGGGAAATGATGCAGTCTTCCTGCAATAACAAATAATACCTTTTTAGGTGTACAAGTTTTAGAACGTCACCATCAATCTGTCTGATTGCATAACTTATCATGGGCATCAGTACTTAAGAGAAAGGAAGATTACTTTTCTGTCTTTATTAAAGCACATGAAGTAACAGTTGCTTTTCTTTTTGTAGCTCCCTTCTGAAGGCTTATTCTTCCATTTCATGCTATAGGTATACTCTTACTGCATTGCAAGGAAGAGCTTGGGATGGATTTTCATCTCTCTACAGAGACTGAGGTAGTGTGTATAGTGCTGCAGAAGAAGCTTAAATGTAGAGGAATTGGGCATCTTAGTAAGAGGCTCCACTGGTTAGGAACCTAAATTAAACATCAATTACAGTCATCAAATATTATCAATATTTGGTGTAGGATTATACGATTCTTTGGTGTCCAGGCTGCTAAATAGAAACCTAGAATAAAAGGAAATTCTGCTTATTTAAGCAAGTGGCATTCCTGAAGCTATCTTATGATATCTCAGTTCATATGTAAGCAAGCAGTAAATCCTCTGGTATTTTAACGGCTCAGCACATCTTATTGAATATAAGCAGAATGAAATAAGTTGGATACAAATGTGGCCTGACTTTTCAGGAAATAAGTTTTGTGTTGCTTCATGGGTAAAATTGGTAGAATTGACTGTCCAAATTTATCCATTTGCCCCTTGTGTTAATGCTCATCAGTGTCCTCCTTTGTTTTGATGGTGTTTCCAAAAGAGCACCTGGCTGTGCTACCTTGAAGGTTTTTACCATCTGCGGTAATATATCCAAGTAAAATGAAGTAGTGCCTTGCTGAAAAACTGTAGGAAAGAAAAACTACTTCATAGTCCAGGGCAATGCGCAGCATCTGCGAAAATCTGGATGTTGAAGCAAGTTACAAGTCTTTCGAACTCTTATTTGGATTGATTATAGGCTGTATGCAGTGACTGCAAATCTAGGTGCGCTTGTTTTGACATCTTGCTATAGACGACTGCTTAATGTACTATCTGGATACAGTGTGTTTTGTTGTCCCTATCCCAGAGAGGCTTACTTTTTCTGAACTTTGGATTTTTAGCCATTTCTTTTCAACATCTGCATCTTCCTCTGGCCTTTTTGTATCCTACAGCTAAACCTCAGCAGAAATTTGGGCTTGCTTTTGTGCATAACAATGTCTTAGTAGCATCAGTTAAAAAAAAAAAAAAAAAAAAAGTTAAAACTGTCATCACGTGTTTCACATACTAAATTTGTGAAGTCATTATAGAAAATAAAGTGCTGTAAATAGGGCTAATCAGAATTCTACAGAATTCTAATTCTGATGTGAGAAGCTCAAACTGATGTATTGCTTGTGCCCTTGTTTAGAGGCTTGAGCACTTAGATGTACTTGTTCCTGGTTTTGACCTTGAGCATGACCTTCTCCAGATGTAATCCTTCTCTTTTGTCAGGGTGTATCATGGCCCCTCTTTGTGTAAATCGTTGCCTCCCAAAAAGAGTGTCGCTTTTATAATTAATTCCTGGAACTGGATGGAGTGTGCGTACTTGGTATTCTAGAAGAATTTGGGCAATGCTCTTGGATATACGGTTTAACTGTTACGTTGTCTTCTGTGGAGTCAAGAGTTGGATTCCATCCTCAAGGGTCCCTTCCAGTTTGGGAGAGTGATTCTGTGATTTTGATTCTTGTTTCATACCAACTCTTTTAGACTTCTGAATAGGTTCCTTACAGGCTTTTGGAATACATTCACTCTTGAGATAAAGCATAGAATGATACTTGTTTAAAAACAACCTGTGAACACTTTATCATAATTTTGCATTAATGTTATTTGGACTTAAAGCTTTCTGGGTGTTTGGAATATTTTCTTGTAGCTCATGGCTTCTTTGTGTAATACCTGTGTTCCTTTTCTGTTGCAATTCATCTCATTTTATTGATTGCTGCCTGATCCCACAGTGAAGCTGTTTTTCTTAAAAAGTTCTGCTGGCTTGCCTTTTCCATCCATCTTTTGTTACTAGTGCTGCTTTGGTAGCTCCATAAATCTGTTCCCTTCTATCAGTACCTTACTTTTGACAGCAGTGAAGTTGTAAGAGTGGAGTGGAGCTGAAGAGGGAAACTCCTCCCTCTTTTCCTCCCATTTCTGCAGAATCAAGCTTTCCAAATACTGTATCTATAGCAGAACCTTGGTTTATCCTTAGTATGGTTAACTCTTTTTTTCCAGCCACATGGGTGTTTTCTAAAGGCTTTGAACAAATGGTCTTTATGTATGCAGTGAAACTGATGTGTAACTGTGCAGCTGGAAGTTGCATAAGCAGAAATGTGATGATTTGTACAAACTTCAACTGATTGCTAAAACAGTCTTCATATCAGTGTAACTGAAAAGTTGAAAACAGGCGTTGAAAAAACTGTGTCTGGTCACCTTTGAGTGTAGGTAACTTTCTTCACCTTACTCACTGAAGTTGGAATAAATTTCTGCAGGATTTTCTGTTCCTGAGGTTCTGTGTTTACTGTGGTTTTTCTTTACCAATATATAGTGTTTACTCTTGTGTTCTGCTTTTTCTGCTAGCTAGCTGTGTGTTGTAGCCTTTTTTAGCCCCTAAAGCAGCAGGAATTTTTCAAATAGAGTATTGCTTTGTATTGCTCATCTCAGTTCTTCAACAGTATTTGTATAAAAATGCATCAGATAGATTTAAGTATGAACCAGATCACTTT
This sequence comes from Streptopelia decaocto, assembly GCF_964273445.1. Taxonomy (NCBI): domain Eukaryota; kingdom Metazoa; phylum Chordata; class Aves; order Columbiformes; family Columbidae; genus Streptopelia; species Streptopelia decaocto. The sequence goes on along the minus strand of NC_138656.1, from coordinate 10,720,217 downwards.
TAGTTTGCTTTTGGTTTCCCTAACAGATCTGCTATTCTCAGTAGTTAAAGGAGGCAGCTGGGAAATTTTGTGATATTAATGCTGATAGAAGGAGCTGTTATTGGAATAGGAGAAAGTTATTGTGATCTGTCCAGATTGCTGTAGCTAAGCTTTAAGCAGGAAATGGGCACTTGTCTTGTACTCTACAATGCTGCTCCTTAGCGAGCTGCCCAGTGCACAGAATCTCCACTGTGCTGACACTTTGGTTAGTCACTGTGTTGTCAGCAAAGCAGATGAAGAAATGGGATTTGTCTTGAGACATGGGCTGTGGGTGTGATTTGGTTTGTAATGCTGCATCTTGTGATAAATGACTTAACTAGATGTGAAATTGTTGAGCTGGCATCCTTTTATTACATCCTGCCTTCAGGTGTAATGATTAAAGCTAGTACATATTAATTGCAGAACCGTTTCCATTTGTAGAAATAGGCTTTCTGAAGTCTAATTGTTTTCTGTTCGCAATTAGTTCAAAAATCTTGATCTAGTACTATGAATAAGTCTTGTGTCATTTACAAAAAGGTGACGTTTTTAACAAAACAATTTTTACCTTGTTTTCACTTGTTAGCCTCTAGTTTTCGTTTGGTATTTTTAATATGAGTTTTCTTAATGAATTGACAAGAAAATATGTCGATAGCTTTTGATTAAAAAGGAGAATAATGTTATGCAAAATTATGTGGGGAGGTGTTTATGCATTATAAAACTAAGTCTTGTGTTGATACTGAATGTTACCTGTTTCCTGTCTTTTCTCCGAAATATTAACTTTGTCACCAGTATTGTTGTTTTTTTATAAAAAGGAGACTGAAAATGCTGCTGGAAGTACTTATATGTAGGACTCATAGCATTTAGCATGCCTTATGTGATGGAACCACTGTCATCTTGCCAGACTGATATTTTTCAGATGAAAAGTTCTACCAAGTCTAACAGCATATGAAGATTTTTTTTTGTGTAGGATCTCGGTATCATTTGCTGCAGGGGATATTGCAAGGTTACAAGTGAAAAACTGAAAGATTAAGGAAGATCTTGTAGTTAGAGAATTGGAGTGCTTGCCCAAAAGACTAAGCTATTGGAAGGATTTTAAGTGTCTTTGCAAATGGTGTTTCAGTGTGTTCAGAACAGTCTTGGGTCAAGCATCCAAGTGACTTACTGAGATGTTGAATACTTACAGCTTAGTAGCTGCGAGCTGCAACAGATGAGCTGTGTAGTGCTACTTATCCTGGAAAATAAGGCTCCAGGGAGCTCTTTATAATGCTGTGTTTGTTAGCTGTTGCTGAGGGTTAGCTTCTCACCCCGTTGTCTCAGCGGTCCTGGGATCACAGGTCAAACACCACCTCTGTTGTTGTTGTAATGAGAAGTGCTACAGAAACACTTGAGGACAGGGTAGACTGATGTGCTGGCTGAACTGCATGGAATAGTACGAAACATGGGACAGCTGCTTCTCCAGTAGTTTTGTGTGTACTGAAAGGGAAGTAAAGAAAAATAGTATATAGTCATCTGCTTTTAGTGGAAGCTGCTGCGGCAGTTGAAAGAGCAAAATTAAGGTTTGGGATGGTTTGTTTTTTGTTTTGTGGTTGTTTGTTTGGGTTTTTTTTTTGTGTGTGTGTTTTGTGCATGTGTTTTGTTTGTTGTTGTTTTTTTGATTTTTTGGTTTTTTTAAACTCTGGCCAGACAGTGCTTTCTAGCAGTTCAGTTTAGCTTAAATGATGGCACTGACCACAAGTATGCTTTTGTCTTTGAGGTATAGAAGAAAACTACTTGAAAATTAGAACAGCAAACTTCATAGTTGGCTGAGAACAGGACATTAAATAAAGTAGATCTGGCCTGAGTATATACAGAGAAAAATATGCAGATGGTACATGAGATCAAATGAAGGAAGAATTGGGGTTTTTCTCACAGTAGTCCTTTGTTTCTAGGAGTGCCTTTTAATTTAAATGAAAAAATACTTCCCCCCATTGGATTTGATGAGAATCTAGGAGCTGAATGAGAGAAAGGGGAAAAAAAAAGTTTATTCTTATTTGTTGCTTTCTTACTAAATTTTGTGTTTAACTTGCTGAGGAGTAAAAGAAAGTAAGACTGGTCAAACCAGAGGACAGCAAGGGTCAGTCTAGCTCAGGTGTCTGGTGATGGCTGGAAATAAAATTAAAAGATATGCAAGTACAAGGTATACTTCTCAAGTGTACCTTCCTGATTGCTGTTGGTCTGTGACTTCAGGTCGTCTGAGGTAATGTTTACAGCTGAGCTTTTGACAGTGATAACAAATCTTTTTATTTCCTTAGGTTTTTCTGGCCTTCCAACAGTCATTTATATTACTGGCAAATAAAAGCATCTTTGACACCGGGTTCCATATCTGACTTAAATGTAACCTTACTAACTTCCTTGTTCATTCTGAATTATTTTCTAGTCTGATGTTGAAAATTAGAATGGCTTGTTAAATTTCGTGTGGCTTGTACATTGATATCCTCGTGGGCTAACAAACAGTTTGACAAGCACTACTTCAGAGGAATGCACTGTTACCATTTTACTCTTTGTACTGTGCACCCTCATGATGACAGCCGTGGAAGAAAGAGGAATTGATGCATTTTCTCTCATACTAAAAACTGGAGAAGGGTCACAGAATAACCTTTGCTGCAACAAAGGGAGGTACACTTTTCCTGGTCTTGCATATATGCGAAATTGATCCCTTTTCATTTCTCTTCAGTTTCTTTTTCCTTCCTAGGAATAATTACACTTTCACTTTGTGCTGCCATTCATGTCCTTTTCTAGCTGGAGTTAAACCAACCAAACAACAAAAATCAAAACCAAAATTCATCTTCTCTTCTGTCTGCAGAGATCTGAATATCAGCAATGCAGCTGGGTAGTTCTGTGTCAGCCTCTCTCCCAAGGAACAGCCAAGTGACATGGACAGAAACGAATTGTGTGCTTTAAAATGCAGCTCTGCTTATTATGTAGTTGGAAGGTATAAGAGTGCAAGTATAAAAGCTTGAAACTTAATTTAAAAATAGCTGACCTTATTATTGTATGGCAATTTATTCTATACCCTTAAGCTTGCCTTACTAGCAGAAAACAGTTTCTCTGCCTGCTTTTGCCAAGCTGAGGGCTCAGATTCTTGTTATTGTACAGTCAAGTGCTTCAAGAAGACTTAAATGAGGAGCAGAAACTGCTGGCTAATTTAGGCGTGTTGTGAAATGCTGTGTAAGATTCCTAACTAGCAAATGGAAATTTTACATTCTTTCCAGCTTCTTGTTTGCTGATGAAACCGCAAACCCCTACTAGCTGTAGGTGTGCATGTGTTAGAGGTAGACTAGTTTTTGCTTTTTTGAAGTGCAGGTAACCTCTGTTTTTAGGCTACTAACTTGTACGTTCTTTGTCTGCAAGTAGTTTGCATTTTTATGACATTAAGAACATGATAGGAAGAAGGGTAAAAATCTGGGTTTTTTTTTTCTCTTTTCAGATATGAGAAATGAGTGTTGGACGCAGAAGGCTAAAGCTGCTGGGAATTCTGATGATGGTAAACATTTTTATTTATGTGATTGTGGAAGTCTCAAAAAGTGGCAGCCAGGAGAAGAATGCAAAAGGCCGTGTTATTATACCACGCAGCAAATTCTGGAGAAAATATACTCCTCACAAAGCTTATTGGAACAAACAGCAACAAAAGCTTGAACTGCTGTACAACCCTATCCTGAGTGTGCTTTCCAACATGACTGTGGAAGAGAACTTACTTTCAAACTCTAGTGTTCTCAGTTCCTGTGACCCTGACCCATGGGTATCTTCAGAGGTTAGTGACTTTGCAAACTTGCCAGACAGATTCAAAGACTTTCTGCTTTATTTAAGATGTAGAAATTATTCTTTATTAATGGATCAGCCAAACAAGTGCAAACATAAACCTTTTCTGCTGCTGGCTATTAAGTCACTTACACCGCATTTTGATAGAAGGCAAGCAATTAGGCAATCCTGGGGCAAGGAAATAAAATCGGGGGATGTGACAGTCAAAAGGGTCTTCTTACTCGGGCAGACCCCACCAGAGGATAACTTTCCTGATCTTTCTGACATGATAAAATTTGAGAGTGAAACCCACCAAGACATTCTGCTCTGGAACTACAGAGACACTTTCTTCAATTTAACTCTGAAAGAGGTGCTGTTTCTTAAGTGGGTCAGCAGCAGCTGCGCAGATGTCCAGTTTATTTTTAAGGGTGATGATGATGTTTTTGTGAATACCCATCAGATCCTGGATTACTTGAAGAGCTTATCAAAGGAAAAAGCCAAAGACTTATTTATAGGTGATGTGATCAAAGATGCTGGACCTCATAGAGAGAAAAAATTGAAGTACTACATCCCAGAAAGTGTTTATGAAGGTTCGTATCCTCCATATGCAGGAGGTGGTGGGTTTTTGTACTCTGGTGATCTGGCATTAAGACTGAATAATGCATCTGACCAGGTACTCCTTTACCCTATTGATGATGTTTATACTGGAATGTGCCTTCAGAAGCTTGGGCTCGCTCCGGAAAAACACAAAGGCTTCAGAACATTTGATATCGAAGAGAAATACAGAAATAACATATGTTCCTACACAAACTTAATGTTAGTACATAGCAGAAAACCTCAAGAAATGATAAAGATTTGGACACGCTTGCAAGATCCACACTTAAATTGTTAAAGTAATGTGCGTAAGTGTCTTCAGTCCAAATAACTTTCCAAATTTGAGTCTGACTTTCTTGGTGGACCACTGAAGCTCTGTTTAATAGTTTTCTCTGGAAATGTTTTCCTCTATTTTTGAAAATGAGAATAAATACTAAAATTTGAGGGGATGGCTTGAAGACTTGGTCCTGACTTCACCACTCTCCTGGTGGTCATTATGTTTCAAGCTTTGTCTTAATTTTAAAAAGGACTTCAAGAATGTAATAGCTGTTAGTGACTGGTTAGTTGTACTGAAAACAGGGATTGCCTACTACAATGCATTTTTCCCTAATTGTGATGGTGGAAGATAACTTTTCCATGAGTAGCATTTGTGTGGGAGTGTGTGGAAACCACTGTAATTTGAAAATTCAGAAATTGGAGGAATGTAGTTTTACGTTAGGTATGAAACACTCTTATGAGACTTTAACAACTGAATTTATTTTAATTTATAGTTTTCAGTCTTTTTGCACCCTGGAACAGTGTTTTCTCCTTTACTTAGGATCTTTCGTGCAAAGCGTGCCTGTGCCTGAAGGATTTACTCTATTAGTAGATGATGCTATTTTTTCCCAAAAAAGCATAATACTGTTTGAAACACCCTATAAAAGAGCTCAATCTATAAGGAAAAGAAAGAACAGATTTTGTTTGGGGCTGGGCATTAGGTACAGTTAGGTCTGCCCCCTGCCCCAGGCTGACAAAAAAGCATAATACTGTTTGAAACACCCTATAAAAGAGCTCAATCTATAAGGAAAAGAAAGAACAGATTTTGTTTGGGGCTGGGCATTAGGTACAGTTAGGTCTGCCCCCTGCCCCAGGCTGACTTGTTTCTTATGTGAAAAGCTACTCTGGTCAGTTCTTGTTTTCTGTTTTGGCACTAAACATGATCAGGTAGCTTGATTTGATGCAAATAACTGAAATTGCACATTGCTTATGAGGGCATGGTTTGGATTTCCTGTAAAGTGGTAGCAAATCTAGAATTGTGCAGATCCTAAGAGTTTTGAATTTTGAAACAACCTTTGAAGTTGCATGATGTCTCATGTAGAGTTAAACATGTTCTCAAAACTCAGATTTTCTTCTGTATTTCCACATCTTGCTTATAAGAGTTATTCTAAATAGTGGTTGCTTCCTTTGTATATGTAGAAGTGCCTGTCTATTTATTGTTCAGATTGAAGACCAAAACATTTTCTTAAATATATTTTGTGTAACATTTTATTTGTTTAGTGTTGTCACTCAGATATTTAAATAGAGCATGATATTTTAAATCTGTGAGATGTGTAACAGTTAAATAAAGCTAATAGTTATTTTTGAACTTGAAAAATAAAACGTGATTTAAATATTTCTTGTAATACTTCATTTGAGACATAATGTTGACTTACAGAGCAATTGCACTCTACTGCGTGGCATCCAGTAACAACACATTTCAGAAGTTCAGCAGCAAAAGGCTTTATTCAGGAACTTTCTCTAGCGCTTATATAGTAGACTATCAAGAAAATGCCGCAATTGTGCATGGATTTGTTAGATGCTGTAATACATGGACAACTCTGGCAAGAGCCAAGGGAACACGAAGTGCCCTAGCAAAAATAGAATGTACAGAAATAATTACCTCTACAATAAAACTGCTTGTACAGTTGAAAGGAGTCAAGGAATGGATTGAACAACTGGCACTTTAGATTTTGTTTGAAATAACTTGGCAGCTACAACTCTTTTGGCTTCTTGACCTGCTTTCTTGTTCCTTCATTTACCTTGAAGAACAGATGTTGTGCTTTTTTTGTTTAGAGAAAGGTGAGGTCTTCTGATTTTCCACCTTTCTGTTCTGTAGATGTTCACTGACTCCAGGATAGATAAAAACGTGACTGCTCTGCCATTTTGCCTTGTCATTTCTCATGAGAAATTGCACCTTTCTGAAAGAGCTGGAGGCTTTACATGTGTTGCTTCCTGCTCTGTTCTTCTTACCCATGCTAAGAACCCTGTTTCTTTCTAAATATTAGTGGGATTTTTGTCAAAGAGTTTGGGCCAAATGAAATATAAGTTATGATGATGATGGGAAATGCAAACAGAGCTCTGATGTTAAGAGTCTTTGTGGACTAGAAAGAGAGAAGAAAAGGAGGGTACTGTGGGATAACAGAGACATGGGGGAGAGAGACAGATCTGAGGCTGCTGAGCACTAAATGCAGTGATGGTTGAGCAGGTTGCAGAAACAAAGGGACAGGAAAAGAGCCCAATAATTAAATCTTATGAGTAAGATGAGGTGGAGCACACAGGTGATACTAGCCTATGAGTGAAATGGGTGAGATTAGTGGAGTACTGGCATTCATTATTTACTTTATACCTTGCTGTAGCCATGAGATTAAAAACAGGCCTCTTGTGTAGGACACAACTGAGAATAAGGAAAAACAGGGTAAGTGGTGAGAAGGCATCTACCCACCTTCTGAAGTCACAGTGAAGAGGAGAGGGGAAAAGCCTGGGCAGGTGGTCCCTGTGAGCTAAGGAGGTGAAAGGTACTGGAGAAAAAATTTGACTGACTAGTCTTGTTTACTCTGGGTGTGGAGGAGCACTGGTGGCTGTACTGCCTGGTTGGGTCTCCAGTTCACTCCCATGGAGCAAGAAGACCTTGACAAAGGTTTGGGAATGTGTGGAGTAAAGAGCAAGTGAAATAAATAAAAACAGAGATAAGGAAACAATGCAATCAAAAGAAACCATGTGTGGTGGGAACGAAAGGTGATAAGTGTTTAAAAAGCAGATCCCGTATTAGGTGGTTGTGTCTGGGTTTGGCTGGTTGTGATTTGGGTCTTTTTGGTTGCTGGTTTTTGGAGCATTGCTTGAGTACTAGGTACTTTATGTGAAAAGTGAAAATAATGTAATTACATCTGGGATACTTTTAAATATAGACTGATTTCCTATGAAGTAAATTTAGAGTTGAGGGAACAATCAACAAAACTGGTAAATATATGGATTACTTTTTTTGAATTACTTAATAAAAAGTGATCTGGGAAACACAGAGAGCTAAAGATGTTTTTTTTTTTTTTTCTGAAGGGAGAGGAAAGAGTACTAAGATGGAAGAATGAGAAAATTTGACTATAATGAAAATAATGGGAATAATGGAATTTGAACTAAGAGGTGTTTAGATGAGCTGGTTGAATGCAGATGCAGTCTCTATTTTTTTTTTCCTTCTCTGAATACAGCAGGGAAAATAAAGTGCTTCTATGATTAAATGACATTGGATCAGGGTAAGCCATTAGAATCCATTAGCTTATTTGTATAAAGGCTCAGGCCTTTGCTTCTAGGTCCAACTGGGAGGAGGAAATAGAGGCATTTGGATAAGGAAGGTAAACGAGCTAAAATTAATGCACAAATTGTAATGTTTATCTTCTAGAGGATGGAGTCCCTATTTCATAAATAAAAACTCTCTGCTGGTTAGTAACTTGGAATGTATGTACTTACACTTGGATCGCTTCCCCCCACCCAGTTTTATTTTGTTACATGGGTTGACTGAAATGCAACACTTGACAGGACTGGTGATAAGAGAATTCCTGACAATCCATGTCTTGTTTTCCTGTAGCTCCACTTCATTGCAAACTGTATGCTGAGAGATTTAAGCAAATTTCCTAAATGTCAGGGATGATGAAATACTGAGCAGGTCAGTTTTTCTTTTGTTGTGCTCGGATCAGGTCTTTGGTTGCTAATCACAGTTTATAATATTTGTATTGGCCCAGCCTGTTCAAAGTAGTGTTTAAACAACTCTGGCTAGACTGTGCTGAGGAATGGCTGAACAGCACCTTGTGGAGTTTTCAGGCCAGCCTTTTCAAAAGATTTACAGTCTGTTTTCATATGTCAGTGAAAACCTTTGTACCCTGTCCGACATCCGACTGAACGAGGTGAGTTGGACATAAGTGTGTATTTGTGCGTCAGCCTTCATTCACTTCAGGGTCTGTTAACATTTATGTAAGTATGGATCAAACCTGTGTGATCTCAAATTTTGCTCCATTTTCCATACTTGTGTGTTACTGCATTTTTTTTTTTAATTGCCCTTCAGCCTAAGGACTTCAGACCATGAGTTATGTGCTTATAACTCAGCCCCTTTCCCAGCTGCAGGGGCTGGGGCGCTTGGCAGCACGCAGCATCATTGCTCTCTGAACCGTGGAGGGAGGCCTCAAAACTTGCCTGTGTAAGTTTATAGCCCAAATTTCTCTGTTCAGGTCAGCACTAGCATGACTGGGATGTGTTATAGTTGCAGAGGCTTGGCAAGTGTCACGCAGTTCTGACCGCAGGTGTATTGGGATGTCAGTTTTGTGATTGACACAAGGGGAATTCTGGCAGCCCTGAACGACAACAGAGAGACAGGTTTTCTGCTTTAGGGATCAGTCCTGTTGGTGATGGCTTAGTTCTGTAAAGTTATGATCCTAGGTCAGGCACTTCTCTCTGTCTTACCCTGCTTCTTTATGAGAGGGAGTTCATATGAATATATACTGAATTTCCTGTCAAAGATTTATCAAGATAGAAATTTGCACAATCTCAAATTTTATAGAGAAATATCCAAACAGTTCTCTAATTTCTAGGCTTCTTTACTTTCCCCTACTTCTTCAGGTGGTGACCGGTATCACTCTTTCCAGTCTTTGCTGCTGGGCTCCCTGTCTACATTGATCCATCTTTCTTGCCTTGTTGTGTCTCTGGCCCCTCTGTCCTGTGTTGTCTCAGCTGTTGGTGGAGATAAAGTGCTGGTCTCTCCAGTAAACCTCAAGGCTTGCTGAGAAACAGAAACACGTCTTTAGATTCGCTGGAGCAGATGGATATTCCTCTCTCTAGCAGGTGGATTGTGGTTTGCTCAGACTGAATAGTCTTAAGGTACTAGATTTTTTTGTGTGTGTATCTTCATCTTCAGTAGTAGACCTATGGACTATAGGGGAAAAACAGTTTGGACAGTACTCACTGGGAATTCAGCTTTAAAAGTTTAAAAAATCTCTTCTATTAGAGCCTGGTTCAAACTGTTTACAGCAGAGAAGTAAGTGATGGGGAGGAACTTTCTGATTTTGAGGTTAGCTTTTTTCGACTGTCATTGCCATTGTCTTTTCTTTAAACAAAACTGCTCTGGGCAGATTTGGAGAGTTTTTAACAAGGGCTAGAAATAATCCCTAAATATCCCGTTCGTTTTTAAAGCCAAGAGCTGTATCTTACTATTTGTTGTGGCTGTATTTTTGCGTCCCTTCCCTTTCTCCCTCTATCCCCATGGCTAAACTTTGACTGAGTTCTGCTTTTTGCTGTTTCTGCTGTGTAGGGGGTTATACATGATTAATTTGTTTGTGTTTCCTGTTTTTTTTTCCCCCACTATTCCTACCACCACCGCTGATATTCCTCCTCCAGAAAATTAAATTATCTCATAGTGGTCTGACTTTTCTCTTTTTTGGGGACATCACACGTGTTATGCTGGCAGACAATTAAGAATGTGTGTGCGATGGGGATTTGAAAGCCCTCCGTAAAACGTGTGACTTCCTTGTAAGAAGTAAAGCATTTAATTTGTGCAGTAAATTTGAGTTGTAACTTGAGAAAACAATGCCATCCTTCAAGTCTTCTCTTTCCTGTTTTCTTACTTGTGGAATCACTCAGTTTCATAACATTTTCATTACATTTTGTGCTCTTATTTTCCTGGTATCCCGTAACATCAGATTGTTAGCTGTTTTGACAGAGCTGGAAATGGTTGTGGGGTTTATGTTCAGTCTGTGTAACTACTCAGCCAAGTATGGTGGCTCGTATCTTTCAACTCTTTATAGAAATCAGGCCTGAAACTCACCTTGTGAGTAGAGACAAGATTAAAATATCCTATTTTAGACCAAAGCTTTACTGATATTTGAAATATTCTTCAATAACATTATTGAAAATAGAAGTATGCTTGTGTACCTAGAGACCCCTTGTGTTATTCTTCTTTTCTAAATCTGCATTCCTGTTTGCATTTATTATTTTCCCATATTCAAGCATATATAAATGATTTTAAAAGGGGGACGGGGAACAAGCAAACCCCCACTACAGACACTGCAAAAGCTTTCAGATAAACAACAGCCAGGGCAGGAAATAATAGACTAAACTGGAGGAAAAAGTGACCGCTCACTAGGATGGATTCCTTGTTATGCACAGCATGAAGCGAGGGAATTTTTTTTTGAAGGTGTAAAACCAGAGGAATTTTGTCTGTTTTCCTTTCTTTTCAGTCTTTCTGATACGCCAGGAACCAGACTTCTGCTTTAGACGTAGGTTTGGCAGCTGCCTAAGAGACCTGAGAGAGAAAATTTTATCATCTTTTTGGTTGTTGACCACCTTGCTTATATGAAAATAAATGCCAGGCAGGCCAGTGGATTGTTCTGTTTTTCTTAAATCTACCCTACATGGTTTTGATACAATCCCAGGTGCTCAGCAAAAGTATTAATGACACCGGATAAAGATAATGATGAATATTACTAGCAAAAAAACTTGAAACATAAGCCATGCTTTCTGATCCCTAGAAACTGGATGAGTTTGAAGAGAGGCGAGATGCACAATGTAGCTTTGTTTGTGCCGTTCAGATTTCAGAGAGGTTCGTCTTTGGAACTGGTCTGAGAATTTGTTCCTGTTATTAGAGCTCTCACCTGTTCTTTGTATAACTATAACCCGGATTGTTCGAACTTGTACTTGAGGATGAGCTGTGTTGGGCCAAACCAAGGCCAGATTTGTCCTTCAGGCCCCTCAGGGGAAGCACAAAATGCTTCTGGCAGCTTGGGAGAGCCTTTAATCACCATTAGAAGTTGTTTCTAGAGCATGATGTTTAGTGATGGTGAACAAAAGTAGGGAGGTGTTGTGCCCTGAGAATCCTACAGCACGTGCAGTTAGCGCTAAAGGATCTCTTTATTTTACTATCTATGTCTTCTTTGGAATGGACCATTCCCAGTGGGTGCTCGTGGTACAGCCATCGGTGATGTAATTTAAACCTGATGCCATTGAGATCTTTTAGTAATGTATAACAGGAAAAAGTGGGAGTTTTATAGGTAGTCAGTTACTGGTTACATGATGCAGTGAACAGAACTTTTTCCCTGTGTGAAGTATACTTTTTTGTGGTGTGTGCCAGCAGTTCTTATTTGATGCTGATTATCCACTTGTTCTACTCTTAACTTCCTGCTTTTTATTTCCAGTACTTTCTTCCTCACAGGAAAACAAAATAAACCATTTAAGTTACAAGTGCAAGTAAATGTGAGAAAATTGGGTTCAGAGCTGCCAGAAAGCAAATGCCACAAGAGGGGCATTATGAAGGGAGTTGCCTTTGGACCTGTAATTGAAGCATCTCAAACTTAAAAATATTCACATTCAATCAAACTTTGGAACTGATTCCTTACTGTTTGCATGCACCAAAATTTGTCATATTTTCCGTTTCTCTTGTATGTCGTCTGAGCCATACTGTGTGTTGTAGTTGCAGCTGACTGCTAGGAAATTTCACTACCTAAGGAGAACTGAAATATGTGCCTGTGTCTTGGGAGAAGGCACTGGCCTGAACCCAGCATAGTAATTCTCAGATGATGCCTGGTCCTTTATGCCACTTTCCAGGTGGTTCCTGGTTTCCATAGGAAAGTATATGTGAGGGTCCCCTCCTGCATGCACAGGGTTTTCCTCTACGCGGAGTGCGTTTTAGGGCAGGAGAGAACATGGACCTCCTGGTTCTGCTCTCATGTGGGTGCTTGTGAGTGTAATATCGCTTCCCCTGGTTTATTTTCATTTGTTCTCAGGTGGTCTGTTTTGGATTTTCCCTGGCTTAGGATGTTTGTTGCATGTAGCTGGTGTTTAATGCTAGAGGGATCTGAATCATTCTCTCAGGATAATTAAAAGTGACCTAATTACACAGAAGAGTTTTGCACTGAATTTTTTAATGGTACTTAATAATTAGAAGAGTTCCTCATTCCCCACCTCTGTGATTCATTCATTTGCTTTTCATGCCTCCAAAGAACAAGGGCACTTGATGAAATTAATTCCCTGTTTATTTTGTGTTGGGTAACTCTGTCCTGTGCCTTCTGCCCAGGGAAGGAAAGGAAGCTGCTGCAGTTTAACCTCTCCACAGAGAAAGCTGTGGTTGAATTCAGCTACGTGGTATTGTCCCTTGTCTAAGCCAGGGGAGGACATCCTTCAGCTTCGATCTCTGTAGGAGGTTGCAGAGGTCAAATGGGGATAGGGAGACTCACAGATTACAGCTGTGTCCGTGGCTGTTCTGCACAGCACAGCTTTCTGCTCAGGAAACCCTTAAGCTGTGTTTGCTAAATGGGAAGTTATGCTAGAGAAGAGACATCTTTATATGCCATCCAATTTACATCCTTCCCAGAAGTGTCTGTCTAGAGAGAAGTCTCCTGCATAAGCCAGTGAGAGTTCTCCTTTGCCTTCTTCACTGATGAGTGTGCAGGGTTGTGTCCTAAAGCGTTGCAGTAAATAGGGAAGTCCGAATGACAAAGGTGTCACCTCTCCCAGTTTCACCAGGCAAGGGTGGGGGAGAAAAGTGTGAGAGGCCAGCATGATTTCAGGCCTACCTCACACCTGCAACAAAGCCCTTGCACACTTCACCCAGCAATTCAGCCGGGCAGGAATGGTGCTGCACCTAGTCCTGTGGAGATGAGCTGAAGCAGTAAATGATGGACTTCACCCATCACACTCCTCCTACCAGCTGGGCATTGCTGAAATGACTCCCTGTGCTCCTCTGCAGTGGCGGGGGAGAAGGGAGGGTGGATAAACAAAGATGAAAGAGCTTGGTGTGGGAGTGTTTTTGCAAACGGAGGGCCTGCAGTTTACTCATCAGGGGCAGCCAGGGTCATCGAAGCTGGACGGGTTTCAACAGCAAACTGGGAGCTGCAGGCAGGAGCCTCGTCATCCCAGCAAAAGCCTGATGAGAAACCTGGTGGAAAACTGATACACAGAAATATTTAACTGACTTCCCCGTTCCCCCCCCCTCCCAGTTCTGTATCTCTATGATTTCAAGTGAAGCATGGTGGCTTCAGAAACTCTGTGGATACCTTATTTCTAGATACTGTCTATGTTTACATCTTGCATGTCTCCAGGACCTAAACAACCACCAGAATACCCAGGCGGCTGTAGTTCTGTGAGGGTGAACAGATAAACAGGGTGCTTTGGGGCTGATGTTATTGCTTCTATCCCCAGAAGGGAGATGTGTAAAATGAAAAGTCCTGAACTGGGCAAAAGAAAACCACTACAGCCAGCATTTCATTCGGTCACTCAGCATTTGCTTAAGTACGAGTGCTGCTTTAACACTATATTAGGAATCCCTTCTGCCTACTTCTATTTGAATTCCCCTTGTGTTTCTTCCTTTTATTTCTGGTCTGTTCTGAATATCCCAGTGTCTGGAATTTGTCTTTTATGATGATATATAGCATGGCATGGTGCCAGCCTCTACTCTGGGGATTTTTTGTTCCTGTTAAGATTTGAGAATCTTTATAAACACACCCTTGGAGGAAAAATAGTCTGGTATTTAAGAAATGAGATGAAGAGTTAGAAGAGCTCAGTGCTCTTACCAGCTGCATCGTATCCTCCTGGGCTGCTCTCGAGGGGAAGAAGGATAACCTCTGACACTCAGCTCCAGAATGCTTCCACGCTGATTCATGAAGCTACTGTGGAGGAAGAGAGCAATGGAGATGCACTGTGTAAATATGTCTAAAAATCCAGTGGACAGCTTTTGTCCCTAACCTCTTGGGCATATGTGCCCTGCTCTGAGAGGAAGATTTGAGAAGAGCCAAATGGTCTGTAACAGATATCAGGCCTCTGTTACTGGGACTGTCCTTCTCACCATCATCAGTTGTAGGTGGTGAACAGAGAGAAGTTTCTTACAGGAGCCAAGATGATCTTGCCAAGGTGAGCAGTAGGATGGAACAGCTTGCTCATGAGATGAAGTTTTTGAGGGTGGTGGTGGTGAGGACAATGGGGAGTCTGGGGAGAGTTCAGAAGGGCTGTAGGAGGCCAAGTAAAATGGGAGGTAGATGTGAAAGAAGGAAGAAAGGTGGAAAATGCCCCAGGGGGAGAAGGCAGCATAACCTGGTGCTGTTCTGGAATAGGATCTTGGGGTTGCAATAGTTAGCGGTCAAAGCCCATCAAACACCAAATGTGGCAAGGAAAGCAATAGAGTACATCTTTATGGCACTCTAAACCCATGGTCTGTGTTTTCACTAGTGCACATGGTTCAGGTTTCCCCATCTAAAAAGAACAGAGGAGAACTGCAAAAGGAGACAAAAAGGATCCACACTGAGCAGCTTCAGTCTTGAGAACAGTTACATGAGGTATGACTCACAATTTGGAAAGAAATTACCAAAGAGGGGCATGACAGAGGTCTACAAATAATGAGTGGCCTGGAAAGGCAAAGAGATGGGGTATTCAAGGAGAACCACTCAAACCCAGAAGCACAACAAAAACCAGTGTTTTTTTACACAGCAGATCTGTGAAGCTCCCTGTCTGAGGATTTTTGGATGCCCAAAATTTACACAGACTCAAGAGGAAACTCCGCAAGTACTTGAAAAAGAGAGGCTGCTTCAGGAACACGATGTGTTTGTGTGGTGTGCGTCGCTGAGCAGAAATCACATCTGGCTCAGAAGACCCTTGGGCTGAAATCAGCTGAAGGCAGGAGAGCACTTTGGGGCAAATACCTGACATGGTTGTCTTGTTCTTACTCTTGCCTGGTCATTTGCTCTTGACCATGGTGGACTATGTGGACTCTTGGCCTGACCTGGTGCTGGTTCCTATGTTCATGTCCGGTAGTCTTGTCAGGAGCTGGCCCAAAAATCTTTGTTTTCTTCATATAGGAAATTCCTAGCAATTAGCAGCAGTACAACATGCAGGAACACCAACTCTATAATAACTGCACTGAAGATAATTATTTTCCTCATTTTCACAACAAGCCATTGCATGTAGGCAGTGCTTATTTACTAACTTTTTGTTGTCTTCATTTTCAAGAGACTCCCCCAAAGGTCAGTCCTAAAGTTCCTAAAGGCTTTTGAAGCAAGAGTAACTCTGGCTCTCTGGACAACTTGCCAGCTTCTCAAGCAAGAAGAGAGTAGATAAAGAGAGGAATCTGGTGTCACTCACTGGTGGCCCATACTCATTGCTCACGTGTCTACTATTAACCTAATACTTGAGGTTTATGCTTTGGTTTGCACTCCTTTCTTCCACAGGAGACTGACCCCTTAGAGCAACAAGTAAATGCTATTTCTCAAACATTTTTGCTGGCTGTGAAACTACCTGGGAAGGAAAGGCTACTCGGAAATCGGTAGGTGTTTTGCCTTGATGCCTGCAGGCGTGGAGTGAGACGGCATGTGCAAGCTGCTCTGCCCCATGGCAGCATCCCTCATCTCTCACACGGGCCTCTGCTCTTGTGTCCACTTGTGTCCACATCCACCCGACTGCTGGAGCACTCACTGTTGTCCTGGATGGGGATGGTTGGGCTTGGGCAGACACCGCAACCCCAGCTTACGCTCACTTTGCATCGTGGACAAGTTTCATTGGGACGAATGCGCGCTTGGTGAGGAAGGTTAAGATGGATTTCTGTGGCCGCACGGTGCGAACCCAGCTGGGATGAGCCCAGTGGTCAGGAGCCAGGGCTGAGCCACCAGCCAGGGCATGGGGAGGCCAAAGAGGAGGAGGGACCTGGCAGAGAAACCAGCCCAGAGAGGGAGTGAAGAGGTTTGTGTGATCTTTTGTGTATCTCTCTTGTCAGAGGGCTTTACAGCACAGCTGGAGGCAGAGGAAGATATTTAAGGCTGTTTGAGGTCACTTGGCAGCTCCACTGCTGAGTGTTTTTGCAGAGACTGGGACGTTCAGGTGCAGGTTGTCTTCTGAAACAGCAGCACCCTGACTGAAGGATGTTGTCCTGAGACACTGGTGCGATGGCAGCTGGTTTGCAGTCCCAGCCCAGTGGAGCTGGGGGCCTGAGGTGTGCTGGGGGGGCAGAAGCAGGTGCTGCATGCTCAGACCCCCATAAGCCAGGAAGGTTTGGGCAGAGTGAAGCCTTGGGTGGTCTTCAGGTCTTAGTGAATACATTCGAATAAATTATTTCAATAAATTATCGTCTCTAAACCCTTCTCCACCAACCAATGGTGCTGGCCTGTCAGTAAAGTTTAGATTTGAGACTGTGAGTCTTTTTCTACATATATTTTAAAAATTCCTATCTCCTGTTTTTACTCTATTAGGTCAAATGCTGCATGGAGAATCCTATTTACAGGCACAAGGCAGCTGCTTTTCATTAGGCTCATTTGCCATAAACCCAGTTGTTGAAATACTTCTGCCTTTAAAGAGGGTGGTTGATTCTCCCAGCCCCTGTGCTCCACAGCAAGTGTGCTGCAGGGGTGATGGTGGCAGCGGGTGAACCATTTCTAACCAAGTCGGGGCTGGAAACCTGGAAGCTTTGAAGTTGAACAAGTCCCAAAATACACGGCTGAGCACAAATGCCCCAACCAGGGGTGGTTTTGATGGGTGCTGGTGGCCAATAGACACCAGCCAGTCATACTGGGGGATCTAAGGTCCCATTCCACTGCAAACAGACCTATTTGTTAAAAAAAAAATAAAAAAATAAAAAAAAAAATATATATATATATATGCATTATTGGATGAAATGACTCCTGCAGAATTATCACTTGCACAAGATCTCCCATGGCTCCAGGTAGGTTGCTGATGGAGTGGCAGTGCAGGTACTCACATCCCAATTGCTTTGAACAGAGACCCAGAGAAGTCAAGCCACAATTTTACAAGTACCTTTTCCAAGCATATCTCTTATTGGCTTTTTTAATTTTTATTTTAATTTTCTAAGTCACGAAGGGCTGTGATGTTTCCTCAGGGTGTGGTTTTTTTGTTTGTTTGTTTTTAACCATTGTTCTGGTTTACTCCAGGTAGGATTTTTCCCTTTTGTTTGGGGAATTGCTGTGCCTGCTGGTGGTTGTTCAGCTGATGCAAGCTGTTTCTCATCTGGGTTTTTGCTCCTGAGCTCCTTTCCAGCCCAGCTGGCCAGGAGAGTGGGGAAGTGTCACACACCGGACATGGGCTGGCTCTCTGGCATGGCTGCCATTTCCAACATCTGGATATCTTCATGTGAAGTCATTAGCAGAAGTAAAAGCGAGTTCAGGCTGAAGGGAGGGGAAGTTCCCCTTCAACAGCTCTTCCAGTCTGTTCTTTGAGGACGTTCATGTTACTGGTGTGGTCGTTTGAACGTCCTGCTGGAGGAATTGGATGCATTTGTGATTTTTCTCTCAAAGAGCTGATGTTGAGGGTGGTGGCTGCTGCCGGTGTAGACCCAGTCATCACCTCTGCAAGCACGTACAAAGTATCTGGGATTTAGACCTTTCAGAGTGAGCTTGTGTCTGCCTTGAAATCAGGCGGGGTTTTGCCACCAGCTTCGTTGAACCCCCTTGGTGCATGCAATACGTTGCTTCTGAGTAGCCCATTCCCCAAGGGATTTCCACCAAATGTCCAACTCTTGGCTGAAGCTGGAAGTGTGACAGCTCATACCTGGATGGTTTCCAAAGAGGCCCTGCCAGACACTATACGTGTGAGCCATTTGCTCCCCATGTGGAGCAGTAAGAAGGATCTATCTCTTTTATTGGCTTTGCTGCTGCAGTCCCTTGATGGCTTTGTCACGAGTGTGCAGCCTTGTGGAGCTGGGCTTTGTCCTCATTTTTATGACTTCTTTGTTGGCTTTTCAATATTTCTGTTTGCTTCTCCTCTGTGTCAGTCTTCAGCAAGAGCAGGAAGAAGTAGCTCTGTACCAGGAATAACATCTTTCTCCAGAATCATGCACAGTTATAGACATTAAAGTAAAAAGCGTTGATGTGTTCTTGATTTGAACTTCTGCACTTTTTCTTAGACTGTTTCCTGACTGCGACATCATCCTCAAAGCACTGGTTTCTTTGCAGGCATTGCAGGGTCTTTTCACGCCACAGCAGTCCCTGCTGCCTTCCTCCAGCACCTTCCAGTCCCAGCACCGCTACGTGCCCAGCAAAGCTGGTGGCAGCAGCAGCACGTTGGAAATGAAGCCTTTCTCAATGTAGAGTCACAAGGTGGTGGTGCTGCCAGAATCCCGGAGTAGCTGCTGACCGTGGTGGTGCAAAGGAGGTGGGAAGAGAGGGGGTCGTCAGCCTGGATAAAGCATATTTGAAAGCACCTGTTGCAGGCACCTGGTGAAAGCATCAGGTTGCAGCCTCTGCCTTCAAAGCCCTTTGGCCATGTGTGCTGGTTTGACTGAAAATGAGTTAATTTTCTTCATGCAGTTAGAAACCTTTCTTTTCCATAGCGAGCACAGTTGTTATTTGGACTTAGTTTGAGAACAAGAGATAACACCCTGAGTTAATGTTTTTAATTGCTCTGGTCTGAGAGCCAAGGATGTTCTGAGCACTCTGCCCACAGGTGTGAGGCAGCCAGGAAGGGGGACATGGATGGGGCAGAGCTTGGCTGACATCCAGACTGATCAATAAGAATATTCCATCCCATTGGCATAATACTTCATATTTAAGGAGAGTCAGGATCTTCCGGATTTGATCTTGCGTTCTCTTTTCTTGTTTGTTTTTTTTTGTTGGAGCTGGGGGAGTTCTGTTCAGGACTTCCATTAGTTCGGCCTTTTGCTGTTTGCAGAGGCCTCTGGGCCTTTCTGCCTTTTTTCTATTTTTCTCCCTCTGGGATCAGCCGTTTGGGACCAGGTGCTGTTTCCTGGAACTGGCTGCTCAGTGTGGACAGAGTTCATGAGGAATTGCATTGAGTACCTTTTATATTCTATTTCTATTTTAAATATATATTTACCGGTAGCGCATTACTATTTTGTTTTATTAAACTGTGCTTATCTCAATCCAAGTTTTCCCTTCCCTTTTGATTCTCTCCCCTCTTTGGGGGGAGGGGCAGGGAGTGAGCAAGAGGCTATCGGGGTTGTATTGCCAGCTCAGGTTAAACTGTGACATTGTGTATGTCTGTCTGTGGGGTGATGAGCATCCCCAGCAGAGCCCACTGCCATCTCTAGGTCACCACCACCCGTTTGGTGCCCACATCTGGTCAAGGTTTCAGCAACATGACCCCATCCTTCCCTATGCACCATGAACATCAGAAGCAAGCCCGTGTGTACCAGACCATGCTGAGAAGATGGGGTGCATACTAACCTGGGGTAGATGGGGAGCTTGTCCAACCAGGGCTGTGCAGATCCATCCAGGGCTTCAGGAAAATATCTCCTCAAGGGCCTTGTCTTCTCGGGGTGTTTTCCTGTGACACCAGGCAGGCTTGCCAGCTCTACATGTGGCTGTGACGGGTCAGTCTTTCTGCAGACCAGCACGTCGCCCCAGCCACGCTGCCTTGAAATTGGGGCAAGCTGATGCAAAGAGCCCTGGTGCCTGTCTGTGCTGAGCCTGGGCCCAGGTCAAGATAGGACCCACACCGTCCCTTGCCACCCTATTCCTAAGCAGGCAGGGAGCAACCACTAAGGCTATAGCCTTATTATGTATTAGACCTATTTAAAAAAATATTCCTTTTTTATTAATTCTTTCAGGTACTTCAGCTTTTTTTTTATATGGTGAGGTCAGGATTTTTTCCCCCTATTTTGCAATACTGAACCAACATGAAGAGAAGCAGCAAAGGGTTGCGGTCATCTCACACCCATGTGTGCTGCTGTGAGAGAGTGGCAGGGAAGGAAATGTGTTGGGGGAGAGGGGATCCGGCCACCAAATAAGCATGTTTCTCGGCACATGGATGTAGGTACAGTCATTCTGAAAGTCTGGGGCGGGAGCTGGCATCATGCCACCACCTTTCTGAGGCCAGGACAGGCTGTTCTGGGGCAGAAAGGAGCAATATAGCTCATTTTTTTTGCCAGGCAGGGGAACTCCCCGAGACGCTGGGCTTTTTCCAGGTCGCTGGTGCCAGTGCAGAGAAAAGGGAGGCGAGGCTGTGCCTTCCCCACCCCAGCAAACTCCCTGGCCACGGCGGAAGCCAGCACAGCAGCGAGCTGGGTGGGAAATGCTGATTTTTGTAATTGGCTCTTGAAATGTCACTGCAGGAAACAGGCCGCGGTTTGGCTGTTGCCGGCATCTCCTTTGGTGCTGCTGCTTCTCCAGGCTAAACAGCCACGAGCAGACGTGCATGAGGGACGATGGACCCACCCGAGCCGGGAGATGACGAGTATTTTGACAGAAATCTTCTCCAGAACTGTTGCCACCCCAGAAAAGCCTGGACAAGTCCCTTCTGCTGCCTGTGGTGGCTGAAAATAGCAATTACCAGCAGAATAACAACCACTGCTGCCTCCCTGGAGCTTATTGCTCCCGGGTGGTTCAATTAGTGCTCGCTTGCATAAAGCAGAGGGGAAAACGCTGCTCTCAACCCGGCTGCATCATTTTTATTTTTGTTTATTCTCGGCAAAGCATCACCACAGGATCATGGCAAAAGGAGAGGATGCAGGAGTTTGTCCTAACAGCGGCCCCTCCATCAGTGTGCCCGGCAATTTGGAGGTGATTTTCCACCACAGCTACTGGGAAATGCAGCCCTGTGGGGTTTTTGTGCCCAGCCAGCACGCGAGTAAAAATATGAGTAATGATCCTGCAGCCTGTAAAATTGCTTTGTTCTCCCTGTTTCAGACAGTCATCATTGAATATTTTTAGCTGTAAAAGGGGGCAGGGAGGAATGAGCTAGGACACAGCTCCCTGCTGCTATTTCAGGGGATTTGTTAGATTTGCAGCTGACTGTTGAGAGATTAATAGACAAACCCCAACCACTTCGGTATTGTGTGCTCTTTATTTTTAATATAAATCAGTTTTGCAGTGGTTTGCAGGACACAAAGCTGGCTGCAGCCCCAGTTTCCTCCCACCAGAATGAGCAGCGTGGCCAGGCATGTGGGTCAGTGGCTGGGACATTGTTGCTGCAGGGTTTTTGTTCTGCCTTTTCTTCCTCCTACTGCTGGGGATGTGCAGAAGGTGGGAACAGCTCTGGGAGTGGGATGAGCCTGCCCATGCCTGGCTGGATGCAAGCCCTCCCAGGTATCCCAGAGCTGGTCCTCCCAAGTGAGCCCTGGCTTGGGTAACCTCTGGGGGTCAAAGAGATGGCCACCAGCCCTCTTGCCCACCACCTTTCCCCTGGGTCTGGGGTGGAAGGACAATGTCTGTCCCTGCCAGGAGAGACTGGGGTGCATAAATCCCACCAGGGTGGGAACAGGGAAGAGGCTTTGCTCTTGCCAGATGTTGCTTCTGGCATCTGTCTTGTCCCAGCCTTGGGTTTCCTCTCCACCACTACCAAGCAGAAAGTTACTCTTGCTGGGGAGACACTGAGATTTGCTTTCTCTAATAGCCTTCACTGCAGCCACAGGATAAGAAACCTCCATGAGGGATCCATCCTGAGCATGGGCTGGGATTTAGGCTTGAACTAGAAGGTTAAAAGAGAGCTGTACTGTCCCAGATAATGGGTTGATGTGACCTGGTGTCTGAAAACAGTGGCAGTGGCTTACACGGCTATGAAACAAGACACAGAGAGAATAACTTCCTTCCCACTTTGCAGGAGCACTTATTGTATTGCACCGTGTTGAGCGTCAATGGGCAATGCTGGTGCTGACCTGATGTCTGCCCGGGCTGGGATTGTGCTGAGGCACTGAAGCTTTTGACAGCCAGGAGCTGCTGCTGGCCATGTGGGCTGTTTGCTCACCCCCTGACAGGCTGTCTCAGGGGTCCTCTCATGGGTCTCCCTGAGCATCACAGACACCTCTCCCCCCACAACCAGTGCACTGGCAATCCCCTCTCCCTGGGGACACCCAGCCAAGCAATCCAGCTCAGCATCTCCCTGAAAACAGGGAGAAGGGCCCACCTCAAACAACTTTTGAACTGAGAAGCATCACCTGCATCTGGGCATCCATCCCCAGACGCTTCCTGAGAAGCCTTCAGCCCCGTGGGGAGCCTTGTCTTCCTTGCCAGCTCAGCCACATGGTCCTCTCTGTTCACACTTCACATTACCCTCTCCTCTGCTGCCTGCCTTAGTGAGACCTTCTGTTCCTTTGGTGCTTCTTCCCCATTTAGGTAGGGTTTTTTTTGTTTGGTTTAGTTTCCTCCAGAGGAGGACAAGTCCACAAGGGTCATCCATAGCCACAGCAGTGAGTCCTGTAACAACTCAGCAATGCATGTCCTTCATCCTGGCCCCTTTGTGTTTGCCAGCCTCCCTGGTGGCTCCTGGCAGGGATGCTGTAATTTTTGGTACCCACAAGGTCACTGAAAGCCGGGTCTAAGGCTTGGGGAAGAACGAAGGGCTTCACTAATTTTAGGTTTGAATTTCTCACAATGCCCTTTAAAACAGGTGTTAGTGAAACACCAGAGCAAAGCACCAAATGCCGGCACTGCTGGCGGATGAAAGGCTCGCAGACAGAGTGGTGGTGGGCTCATAGCCAAAATAGGGAACCATCAAAGAGGAGGGGAGCTGGCCTCTGTCCACTGAAGTGAGGTGAGGTCTCTGTTTTCTCAGTCTTTTGGGATTCCCTGCAGTGTCCAATTGCCAGTGTATTGCTCTGGGCATGTGGGCTCACTTATAAACCTGTTTTCCCAACAGAAAACCAGTCTTGGGGCTATTAGCAGGGAAATACTTCCTTTGGTTTTTGAAAACAGTTAATCAGAGCAATGCAGAATTAAACAACCAAAAAAAATCAGGCTGAGGACAATGAAGCAGCAGCTTGAATGTCACATGAACGGGATGTGTAATCTCAATAAAAAAATATTTTGTTGAAAAATGTTTCAGCAGGACTTTATTTCTATCTTCTCTTTTGAAATGTATTTTACCTCCTCTTCTGGAAAGCAGCTCATTTGCCATCATGTTGATGCCATGCTTCAGGCTGAAAAGCTGGAAACCTCATTTTTTTGCTTGTTTTGGGTTGTTTTGTTCCCATCAGGGTAGAGCCACGGCAGCGCTCAACCTCCGCCAGCAGCCTGAAGAAAACCAGCATGGAGCAAACTTGCTCCATCACACACCAGCTGGGCCGATCATCACCCAAACTCAACCATGGCTGCACAAAGTGCTGACCAGGGAAATCTACCTCTTCCAAATAGAGGGACAAGGACATTTCCCAAAGCTCTGGGAAAGCCCCAGTCCCGGGATGGGAGGCAAAACGAGAAGGGCAAGGGGTGGGTGCATTCAGTCAGTAACAAGGGTGGTGAATTTACAGGGTTGCTCAGGAACTGGGTGCCGATACCCTGTGTGGAGGAGGGTGTTTGGTAACTGCCGTGTGTTTTTCTCTCTAGTGCTGCCCTGGTTGCCAGTATATTCCTCCCAGACACAAACTTAGAAGCCTATTGCTTTTTCTCTTTTGCCTTTTTCATTTCCCCCTTATCCCCTCCTTTCCACTTCTCTCCCCTCCTTTCCCTGCCTTTCCTCTATTTTCTCCCCTTTTCTGTTTTTCCCCCTTTTCCCCCTCTTTCACTCCTTTTTCCTCCCTTCCCCTCATTCTCTCAATTTTTCCTTTCTTCTTTCCTTTATTTCTATTTTTCACTTCCCCACTTTTCCTTTTTCCTTTCTCCATTTTTCCTCTTTTCTTTTATTAAATTATTTTTCCTTTTTATTTTCTTTTTTCTCCCTCTTTTTCTCCTCCATTCTCCCCTTCCCACCCTACCTTTTTACTTTTTTTTTTACTTTTTTATTTCTTATTTTTTCTCCTCTTCCTCTCCTCTTCCTCTCCTCTTCCTCTCCTCTTCCTCTCCTCTTCCTCTCCTCTTCCTCTCCTTTTCCTCTCCTCTCCTTCATTCATTTTTTCTTTTCCAGACCATGGGGGAATAAAGGCACCATCTCCCCTGTAGGGAAGGTGGTGGTTTGGGACTAGTCCTGCTCATCTCAATCATGAAGGAGCTTCTTCAGCCTTTCCTGCTGGGTTGCTCATGGGACATTCCCACCCCAGGGCCAGGCCTCAGCTGGTCCCCATGGTTCTTCACAGAGCTTTGTTCTCACCATGGGACATGCAGGAGCCAGAACCCTCCAGCCACTAAGCTCCTTGTCCATGGGAAATGGGGCTAATATACACTCTTTGCTAATGAATCAAGGCTAATTAATCTGCTGAAGAAATAACTAGCATCAGTGCAGGAGACTAACCAATGACCCTTTAGTTCAGATCTATGTCTTCATCACAAATTATTGCTGCTGGGAGTGGGGGCTATTTTCATCCAAGGAGAATAACAACTGACCAGGTTTGGGGGGATGTTCGAGAGGCACAGAAACAAAAAAACCCCCATAACTATACAGGGATCTTTTTCCTGCTTTGCCAATGAGATGAAGTGGCCTAGCAAGGTATCACGGAGATGCTCAGTCCAGCAGTGTGATGTACCTGAATAGCCCCTCTTTACCACATGGGTTAATTGCGTGGGGAAAAAATAGTTCCAACACCTGAGGCTGCCCTTATGGGCTAAGAAAGATATAGTAACTTGGGTGTTATACTTGGCCTTCTTGGTGGTTTTTGTTTTACTTTATTTGAGCAATGCTGTTTTTCAGCTGGCTTTGTCCTTTCCAGCAGCCGTGGGATCCCACTCCAGGTGCTGGTGCAACTGGTTGTGTTTCTTTGGGGAGCAGGAACATCCTTTGAGGTGTGGGGGGAGGGCAGAAGTGGATCGGGACCAGCAGCTCTTGTTCTGTGGATGCAGTAGTGGGTCTAACCAAGATTTCCACAGCTCAGCTGTGGGAAAGACAGGGACAATATATTGGGTTTATGCAGGTAATTGCCCTGTGCACCTGCCTGGGATAAACTGTACTGAGAAATACAGCAGGGCAGTGATCAAGCAGGGGCAGAGATGGGGGCGCTGAGTGGGGTTTGTCTTCAAGGGTGAAGACTTTGCTGCCCCCAGGTGAGGTGGGGATGGAGACTGCAGGAGCCAATTTTGGATCAGGGCTGAGCTGGCCAGTGGGGTTGGAGGCACATCTCCCACCGCCAGCACCCGTCTGCTGGGAAATGCCTGCTAGCACCTGCTTGCTCGGCATGCAGCAGTATTCATTTCCATCTCACCTCATCACCAGATCAAAACTGTGAAGCTTGTGGTCTTCTGAGCCAGGATGGGCATTAAGTGCTCCCCCAGGTACTGTCTCCGGGTCAAAGCTGAAACTCTGCCCTGCTGGTGTAGTTCTGTCTGCTTACCAGGTACATGAAGAGCACTAGAGACTTGCTCACTTGTTATCATCTCCAGGACCTTTTATCTTGTTTGACAGAGAGATGGACATAGACACATCTGGGCTCTACATGTGGACATAGACACAGAAATATCCGGACACAAACATCCGGGCTATGGGGTTGGGCTCCATGCGAATGTGAAGTGCTCCACAATCAACAGCAGGAACCTTTAAGACAAGATATACATTACACATGCATCCTATAGCTTTCTCCCATTGAGGTTAAATAATAGTGTCCACAGACTCCCAGGTCAGGGTGAAGAAGGAATAAGTGCCTTGAAGGCATTAGAAAGCCCAGAGAAAAATCACTTTAGCCTTGCCATGCTACATACCTTACACAAATCTTGCGGGTGTGTGATTTATGCTATTAATCTGTAGAAATCCTACAATATGTGAAGTCTAAACTATCTATTGTTTTTATTAATGGTATTATGGTTCACCATCAACACAGGTAAAACTCTTACCATGATAAACAGAAGCGTGATGGCATCACTCATTTAAAACATCCCTGAGCACAGGCCAGAGGATTAGCAGCCAAACCAATGAAAAGCAACTGGTAATCAAGGAAAGCAAATTCTATATTTAAGGGAAAATCCAGCTCCTGAGAAATCCCTTACCTTTAATTGTATCTAAGTGCATAATTGCATCTTGGGCCCCAACAGACCTAAAAAAAAAAATCTGGCACAAGTGACACAAAGAAATGGAAATTAAACTGATGCTTATCTCTGGTAACTAAACACAGGGATCTTGTTCTACATAATGTATATGTAAATAATAGAGTAGTTCCTGCAAGCACGGCACTTTCAGCTCACTCGGACAGATGGAGCCATTAACGTTGGCACCCAGGACACATCCCCTGGTATTAAGCTGGGTGCCTTGCTGAGCTCTAAGGAATCACATAACTTTTGAAGCTGTCAGAAAAAAAAGAGCTTATCAGTGTTGTTTTTGAAGCACCGTTTAGCTGCCACCCCTTAGCGCCCCCCTTTTTTTTTACTCTAGTTATTTCTAGTTAGCAATGTGATGAACGAACTCCTAATTTCTCATCCTCCTTTAGCTCTTCCCATTTACTTTTGGTGCGTAAGAGAGTAATGAATAAGCAACAGAAAAAAATATGAAAGCGTTCAGTTACTTTGATTTTCTAAGAAATTCTAAGATTTTCCAGCTTGATTTTCACTCTCTCTTGATGGCAGCAATGCAATCACTAGAGGGAGGTAAACAGCAAAATTTATCCCAATCTCTCAGCCAGTTTATGTTGCCTGATAAATGACAGCAGAACAGTTGTAAGTAGGAGCAGTCGGTACATCATGCTGTCTGGGGTGGGGTACAAATTTTGAGCACTTCGTGAAAGCAGCTTAATTTTGGTGCCTCTCCCTTTGATGGCCCTGCCCACAGTGGTGATCACCAAGGCGATTGTGTTCGGCAACTCAGCTGCCAAGGGTTGTCTCAGGTCCATTGGCTCATCCTGGGAGAAGTTCAACCCCATCCTGAGAAAGTGGGAGTGCAGGAGCTGGTAGCATGAGACCTGCAATTTGGGTGTTTTGGCCGCATGGTGCAGTTCGTCTGTGCAGGTGACAGCATTCAGGCACTCACCAGCTCTCCTCCAAAAGATACCTTCAGGCCAGATGGCCCCCAAATAAATGAGAAATTCAGCAACTACTGAGCACAAGAGTTTAGTCAAAAGTGTCAAGCATCCTAATGGACAATATACGTTTTTATAGAAATAATCACAATAAACCTCAAAAAATATCTATGAAAAAAACCAAAAACCCTTATATGTTAAAATTCCTCACTCGAATACTTGCATATCAGCAAACTAAAAATAAACTCAGCCTTATGATTTATTTCACCATCTCCACTCTACCATCTGCTAAGCTAAAATCAAGCAAACGTTCTTGTTCTCCTTGCAGACCAAATGGCACCTTAAGTGACCTCCCCGCTTCACAATGGGACGTCCAGCCAAGATGCTTGTCCTCCAGGGTTTACACCACGGTAGCACAACCCTGTCTGATGCTCATGAGGCCAAACCCCACCGACATGGTGATGGTGGAGCGGGGTTTGCAGGGCTGTCCGCACCTGCTGTAGGACAGTGAGAGGGAATTTGGGGTCGACCAAGATGTGTCAATGCAGACACACAGCCATGAGAGGAGAAGGTTTGTGCTGCTAGAAGAATCACAGCCTCTTGCTGGGCTTTTGGCCGCTGGAACTGCACATGGGATGGGTGGAAAAGCTTAAAAATCAGGAGCTGGGACACGGTCAATCACACCAACACTACTGTGAACCCTTGGTGGCTGGGAAGGTCTGACGTGCTGCTTGTTTCAACCCACAAAAAATTAGGTATATTTGTCCCTGAACATCTATCAGCCTGTCAAGCTGTGGTGACTTAGAAGGAAAAAAAAAAAGATTTTTTAATTTTATTTTGCTAAATGATGACTGACATTTTAAAAGGAATATTGTCAAAGCCACATGTCAAACAGCCTAATTGCCTTATATGCACGGCTCCTAATGACAAGTTAGACTATTACAGCTGAAAGAATTTTAAGCATCTAATAATTTACACATCATCACCTGGGCTATTTGCTTTCTACACTTCACTAAGCATAGATGAGGAGAGGAGCTGCTTGTCTTTCAAGGCAGTTCCACCTGTTTCACTCTGTCTTGTGTCAGAACAGTGCAGTCCTGGGGGAAATCACAGCCTTCAGCAAAAGCTGGTTAAAATGTTGTGATGAAAACATGAAAACACTCACTTTTACATTAATGCTATTTTTCCTTTCCCTTCCAGTAATTGAATCCTTTTTTTTTTTAAGAGAATGAGCAACTTGGGCTCTGCTTGTGGGTCAGGTTGTGGTATCAGTATCACTTTAATTCCAGTTTATAGCATTGTGCATTATAAAATGATAATGCATTCTCAACAAAACACTCAGGAAAGGAGGAACACTGGATGGTGAATTGAAAGAACAGGTCTGTCCCTAACAAGTGACAGCTGGCCTCATTTCATTGATTAGCTAATTGAGATCACAGGGGTAGCAGAGCATTATATGAACGAGTGGGCTCACAAACCAGCACGTGTGTTTTGGAGGGGGGTTTGGAAAGGTGGTGATCCTGCATTTGTTTTGCTGTGGGGATTATTTTAGGAAGAAAGATGGTTTTGTTTTCTTGTTTTGGTTTCATTTTAATGCTGTGTCTCTGGTAAACCTTTACTATGAAGCCTTTGCTCTCTCTGATGCTTCTGGCCCTGCCCCTGGTGTCCTGGGTGCAGGGATGGGCTGTTGGCAGGCGGGTTCCCGCAGTGTTGCCGAGGTCCCGCTGCAATGCTGCTGGCTGTGATTTTGCTGGTGCTGCCCTGGAGGTGAGTGAGGGGAAGTGGGGACTTGAGTTCCCTGTGGGAAACTCCCTTCCCAGGTACAATATCCTGCCTGCTTATAAATTCTTTTCTGTGTGGCCCCTGTGGATTAAAGCATAGTGAGGCTTTACTTGCTGTGTTTTGGGGGTAGTTTTGTATTGACTGTGATCTAACAGCACAAGTTGGGTAGTGCTTTTAGAAGTAGGGAGAGGTGAATATGTACTACCCAATGGAAAAAAATTAGGTGGCCTAGGGGCTTGGTCCAGGTGCATGCAAAACCCTAACCTACCAGGACACAGTAGATTTGGTTCTCCCTTCCCACTGGGATTGGGCTGGGATTTCTCTGAGCGGTGTTACAAGCCTGGGCAGCGGTGCTTAGGTCTGTAGCAAGACTCTTTTTTTTTTGTAGGCATGTGGGTCCTCTTGGGAGTATCAGAAGATTAAACCAGGTAAGAGTTAATTCTCAGGCTAGCTTTCCTTTCCCATGTGCTGAAACCAAACGTAATGCTATGCTTCTTGGTTTTGTAATTTGTCCTGATGTGGCAGTTCCCTGAGCCTTTAGCTTTGGTCCCTAAATGGCTTGATGCTGTGGCTGGGAACCTGCCTCCCTGGGACAAGCGGTGTCTGCTGTGTGGCTGTGTTGGGACCTCTGTGCACCTGCATGGCCACGTTGGGGGTGAGGGGGACTCAAAGCACAAGCATGCTCTGCTCTGGGGTGATAGCAGTGGAGGTGCAACCTGGCTTTCTGTGGGGCAGGAAGTGGTGATGGTGGTGGCCAGGGCTTCTGCAGCTGCCTCTGGCCCTCTCTGTACTTGGGAATGGCACACACTGGTGAGGTGAGCACTGATGGGGATGAGGTTTGAGGTAGGTTGCAGGTGTGGATGGAAACAGTCACTTGGGCTGGAAGGGATGGCACTTTCGGGCAAGCCCTGGGATGGTGCATGGGTGCATGCTCAGGTGGCCTCTTCCCCTTGACCCCAGGACCCCAGGGTTATTTGCATGTTTTCCTGTTGATGGATTTGCACATTGCTTGGCAAATGGGAGTGGTAGGTAGCAAAATGGGCAGATGAGGGACCTTGAAAATAATTTCTGGAAGGACTAGTAACTATTTCTGGGGAGCGGAGGAAAACTTGAGGTGGTTGTTTCTTGCCTTCTAGGGTCAGAGTTTCCTTGGATACTGGCATATGTGCCTATAAGAAGCTGCTACAGAGTCCTGAAGGACAAGTATGGGGAGTTTTCTCCTCCAATGTACCATAGTGATTCCCCGATAAACTTTTCATGCAACTGGACAATATGGGCAGGCTCCAGAAAGCATATAATAATTTATATACAGGGCTTTATCGCTAAGGAGGGTTGCAACAAAAATGAGGACAAAATCCTGTTTGAAGGAGTTTCTTCACTGGTGGAAGACAGTGTGGTATATGCTTGCTGGAAAAAGGAGACACATGTTTTTGCCACCTTTGCTGAAGCTGTCCATGTTGTGTTGCTGAAGAGGTACTTGCCCAACTGCAGAGGCATGCAATTTAAAGGGAAGTACTACATCTTCCAAGACCAGGAAGGTGACTCTTCTTCCAAACTTTCCATTTCTGAAACTTCTGCTCCAAAACTACCAAAGCAAGATAGTATTTTTCACACTGAATGGGCTGAAAAAGTTAGAGATGTGCTGGGCTTGACGACCACACGTAGCACCACGAGCCTTGGCAAGACCACAGTGTTAAGCAGTGAGTTGAAGAAAGGAAGAGGGGTCACACTGGGTACTACAGCTGTGGGAAGTCCTGTTACACTTGTCCCATATGAACATGCAAGGACACAGCTCCTGGAAACAAAAGCTGCTTCTGTGCTGGGGTCTGAGCTGCTGGGAGGTCTGAGGTGCTGCAAGGAAGCTCAAGACAGGGGAACACCTGGGGGTGTAATCCCCATTGCAGCACAGGATAACCGTGGCCAGAGTCTCTCTGTGAGTGGGGACACCACTCTAGGTTTTGGTTATACATGTAGGCTTTCAAGTGTGCTTTTGGAAACTCCTTTACTTGGTAGCTTGCAGGTCACAGAGTCTTTTTTACAGCCAGAAGGTGTGGGTCTGGAGAACAGGCAGTCCCTCCTGCACCCTACCCTGAGGCCAGAAGATCTGGGAAATCTCGAGTTTGTCATTAAACCAACACACACAAGTTTCCTGGACATAGCTGCACACTTGCAGACCTTGTCCCCTGGCAGAAGAGAAAGCAAGGAGAGCACAGATACTGCCACATACCGAGGGCTCAGTACAATCAGTTTAGAGAAGGATGAAAGCCATCCCCAGTTGAGTCTCCTGGCTGGTGGCACAGTCAGTGATGATGCTGATCGCCTTGCAAATGGCCTCATGCCCAGTCTGAGTAGCCCATATGAAGTGGTAAGTGGGGACTGCTCACATCTGCTACCTGAGAGAAGCCAAAGATGCCAAAGCAGCTTTGGGGATTTGTCCACAATTCAACCTGAGCTGGAAACAACTGGCCTCCAACATACACAGCTCATGGGTATTTTGCCCCTGGAAAGTTTTGAGGGAGTTGAGAGGAAAACAGTGCTGCATCCCACAACACTGTGGGACATACTCCAAGAACATTCCCGTTTGTGTGGCCATAGCAGTCACATCCTGCAGTCAGCCCCTGGGAACCTTCCCCAAAATGCTCAAGCACACAACTATCCAGTTACTGAGAAAGCTTGTGCATCTTTCTTGGGTGTAAAAAGCTGCTACCATCAAAGTGACAGAGATGCACAGTGGGGCCTGGCTGTACCCCCTTTGCCAACAGGAATGGAGAATGCTCCCACAGCCATCTCTACCCTAGAGATAGATACAATCCCTGTGCTGGTGAGCTCCTGCACAGAACCTGTCCCTGTGGACTTTGGCTCTACCAATTTCACCCCTAAAGCACCTCTTCTTCCAGAAGTGGAGCCTGTATTCAGCATTGTCTTCTCTCCACCAGCACCTTTGGATTTGGACCCTGTCAGCCTCAGACAAAGAGCAGGTGTCTCAACAGCTAGCCCAGGAGGACAGGAGATGGTGCCCTCTTCCCCACCTTGCCATCCACCAGTAGCTTCTGAACTAGGCATGAGTGAGCCCACCGGATGCCTTGGTCCTGGGTTGCAAAAGCTGGCAATGGAGGAGGTAGGTGGCCAGCAAGGAGAAGCCTCAGCCAGCAAGCCTCAGGGCTTGCTGGCTGGAGGTCCCTCCCCAGCTTCTGTCACTGGCCCAAAGCATGGTATGGGGCTTCCTCGGCTTAAGGACCATGTGAGCAGCGGCTCTGGGGTGGCAACAGCTTCCTTACTTGGCACCTGGGGAGTGAGGAGAGAGGAGCATGTGGCACCTGTAGAGCATCAGGCCATGGCTGCTAGTGACAAACCAGCTTTGCCCTCCATTCTTGGGGGATTTGAAAGGCAGAAAACTACAGAAGCTCTTCAAGTAGGTGCAGGAGAGAGGAGAAATGTCTCTTCAAGTGCTACATCTGCACATCCTGATCCTCCTGTGGCCCAGGGGTCAGAAACAGTGTTGAAAGACCAAAAGTCTCAGGAGCCCCATGATGATCCTTTATCCAGAAACACCCAGATGCCAGAAGGACACCAACAGAAACATGCTGGTAAGTCTCCCAGTACTTCATATCTTCCTGTAAGCCATCTTTAGAAGGCAAAGTACTTGGTGAGGGCAAGGAGGAGGCTGTGTCTATCACCTGCAGTGCTAGACTAGCAAGTGCAACCCAGCTGTCTGGGGAGGGCAGGACTTCCAACAAGGTGGTCTTGTTGGCCAACCTGTGCTGGAAGCAAAAAAAAAAAACCCAGTTCAGGCTGTTGGAGGCTGAATGGGCTGCAAAGGGCCAAACACCTGCACAGCAGCTGGGACCTGGGCTCAGCTCCAATTGCAGAGCAGAGATGTGATTCTGGGATTTGAAACTACAGAAATCTTGCAGCAGGAGAAGACTTTAAATGGGGCTTCTTCTCTGATAATTTGCAGTGTTCCTAGAAGTGCAATATCCATGTCCTGGTGTGTACAATAACTGTGTTTCTTTCTGATGTGTCAGAGCTAGGACGTCCCTGGATGATGGAGTACTTCCCCATCAGGAGCTGCCACACTGTCTTTCAGGATGGGTCTGGGATGTTTTACCTGCCTCTGCATGCTGACATTAAAACCAACATCTGGTGCAACTGGACCATATGTGCAGGCTCCCAGAAGCACATTGTCATCTATGTCCAGGGCTTCCAGGGGAGTGATGGCTGTGGCAACAACCAGGACAAGATAATCTTCCAGGGGGTCTCATCAAGCGTGGAAACTAAAGTAGTGTATGCCTGTCACAACCAAGGTACTCTGATCTTTGCTACACAAGCTACTGCAGTCCATGTATTGTTTCTGTCAGGGAGTGGTTCCCTAAGCCATGAATATGGACACTTTAGAGGACAGTATTATATATTTGAAGATTTTGAAACTGTGGGGTCTTCAAATGCTACTGTAGCTCCCCAAAAGCATGTCCAGGAGACATCTAAAGAAGAGAGCTGGAGGACAGTAGTAACAAAAGGTTTATTTCCCATGCTGAGAGCCTCTCCAAGCCCATCAGCTGTGCCTGCTGATGGCAGGATCCAGCTTGAGTTTGTAAGCCAAGATGAAGAGGCTCAACATGTTCATGGTATCATGGAAAATGCTCAGTCTGGTGCTAACATGAGGAAGCTTAATCTGCGCAAACATGATCAGCTGCAGGATGAAACTGAGCTGGAAAGCATCCTTAAGGATGGTAGCACTGAGGAGAGAGAAACCACAGATGATGTGTTGGTGGAGCTGGCTCCAGCTGGGCAAGATGCTGGGTGCAAAGCTGAGCCATCTGCCTTGGAGATTGCAAAGGCAGACATAGAGCTGTTGTCTGCACCAGTCACAGTAGTCCCACGTCACTCAGCGTGTGTCTCCTCCTCAGAGGTGCCCAGCAACAACATAGGTCTCTCTGCCAAGTCATCTAGCCTGGGTCTGGCCAGTGACGGTCTGTCAGCAGAGGTGGTTGCTGCTGCACATAACACACAGATGCCAGTGCTGGAAGAGCCACTGCTAAACATGAGTGCAAAACCTTCTCCCTTTCCTTCTCCTGGTGTGACTGCTGGAGATATGGTGTCTACAGGAGAAAGCCAAGAAGATCTCTTTGGTAAGGGGTTTTCAGGGTTATTTGTGGCTGAACTGATGCCAAACACTGTGCAGCATCCTTTTCCAGTGATGCATTAATCTCTTAAGAGACTTTTTCTGTAGACATGGCTGTTGCCTTCAGTTGATCCATGTGGTAGCACTCTTGACTTCCTTCTGTAAACAAGGAAGGTGGTACTTGAGAACACATGGGGTTATCTGTTGCAAAACAGGCATCTGTGGGCTGATGCTCCTCTTAACAGGGAGAAGCTGGTTCCTAATCCAAGTGCTCTGAATTATCCACGGAGGAGCTAGTTCCTCAGCTATGACTTTGTACCTAAAGCAGATTGTGAATATCCATCTTGGTGTTCAACAGCTCTGGCTTGCAATGATTCCCACGGCTGCAGCCTGGCATGATGCTTCTAGCCAGGATAACAGAGTTTGAGCTCTAGAAGTTAGAGGGAGGTGGGAGGGTGGGTTGGAAAGGCTCGTCTCCTAGGAAAATTTACAAACTGATGGTAGACATATTTTACCGAAATATTTAGCCACTGATATATATTTTTGCCTGAAAGTGGAAGAGAGGATGTTTTCAATTGGTCTTTCTTTCTCTCCAATCTGTTTTTGCCTCTTCGCTGTAGATGTGGAGAGCCTCTTTTGCAGTTGCTGGCATGTAATGTACAAAGCCAAAGCTTCTTTGCTTCCGGAGGGTCCAGGGCAGCTTTGTTAGTCGAAGGAGCTCTGGTGACTTCACAGGGATAACACTTAAACCTCATTTCCATTTCTGGAAGTGGATTATTTGGATTATTTCCTTCTGAGGAGAACTTCCCACTGTAGAGTAGATTGAATTTAGAGCTTGATATATAGTTTCAGTACAAGGAATATAGGAAGGAGCTAGCACATAGCACTCTTCTTGCAAAGTGACATCTGCCTAAGGTATCTTTTTGCTCTGTTACTAGTATGCAGAGGTTAGCAGCCTGACTCTTTCCCTTGCTTTGACAGATCTGGCTTCTGTCCTGGCATCTCTGGAGAATGATATGGCACTGCAATCCCAGCACCATCCTGGAGGTGAGCGATGCAGAGTTAAGCACGTCTTTAAAACACTGCCCTAGGTTCAGTGTGCTGATTGGAGTTGTGCATGGACATCACCTGCTCATTAAGTCTAGAAAGCAGTGCAGAGTCTCTGAAGATTTTAATTTTTAAGGTATTACTGCAGTCATGCTTTGGCCACTTTGTGCTTACCCTGGAGAAACCTGAGTTCATGTGCTAAACCTGACAGAAGTGCTGAGTGGTTTGAGTTCAAGCATTACTTGCTGGCTTTATAAAGATTTTTCTAAGGTGTATGAGCCTCAATTCTTCCAATATACTCCAATAGGTGTCTTGTGACCACCTGGATTAAACTGGGGAAAGATGCAAAACCCACTTGGGGAGCATTAGGAACTAAGCAGCACAATACTGGACTTGTTAGGGTAGAACAACCCACAGAAACAGCTTGCAAAAAGGAGTCAATACAGAAGGACCATGAGCTTTGAACAGGAGAAATATCACTGAATAAATAGGCTTTAAAAAGCAGTCTCTGGCATTTCTGTGCCAGCCTGGATTCAGCCAGACCACAGCAGTTTATCTAAGCTGATCCCAAACAGATGAGTGGTAGAAATGGGCTTTTAGACTCCATCACAAATTATGATGATACATTTAGGAAAGATAATAGCTAAAGAAATGTGAGAGTGATTGGATGCACATTAATGCTTTGTACACTTTTTGCTCAAAGATGAATTCCCATATTCAGCACTGAGCATTAGGTGAGGTTTGTTTCCACCTGTTAATCAACAACTTGTTCTGTTAATACCTGGTGCACAACCTCTGGGAATACTCATATGGTACAGACTAACACAAGTGTGTCGTTCTGGAGCTGTTCTGCTTGTGTCAATGTTTAAGGACCCTGTTTGTGTTATGTGAAGTTCAACATGCTAGGATCTTGTGTCTTCTGGTAGATGTGCTGTTTGAAGTAACTATTGAAATCAAAGCCAAGGACTGGATTCCACATGGTGGAAGTGAGCTCCAAAAGGGTCTTCTTGAATCTGTGAAGAATCATGTAAGTCTGGGTACAGGGAGGAGGAGAAAAAATAAATGTGATGTCCCAAATCTTCAACTAGAAGAAACCATGTTGTGCCCTTAGTTCCACATGATGAATCAGCATCTGAGTTGCTCGTGCTGGTCATTATCTGAGGCCAATGCTGTGGTAGGGTGCATGGTTGCAGTGGCTGGCATTTAGCTGCTGCAGCCATTCAGAGTGCCATGACATCACAAGGTGGCAGAAGAGCTTTCAGAGACAGGGATACAAACTATTTGGGGCTGTAACTCTGGAAACTGGGGAGATTGTAGCCAGAGCCTGCAAGAGGGCAAGTGTGTGAGCATCTTTCCTAGGGTGTGAACTGGAGAAGGTAGAGGGTTCAGCCTGCTGCCTTGCCTAGAAAGCCACTGTCCATCCACTGCTTTGCAATGGTTTAGCACCCAAAGGCTCACCTGGGGCTATTATTGTCCTTCCTCTCCCCACATTCCCTTGTTTGTTTGTGGGGGTTAAGCTGAAGCTAAGCAGATGGGAGCAATTAGTATTTTCCTAGATAAAAGGCTCAAAGCACTGGGATATGGGACATCTAACATGCCCTGCGTGTTTTGTGAAGGGGAAGAACATGGTGGGGAGGTAGACTGAGAGAAGAAACTGCTTGTTGCTGTACTTCTGCCCATCAAACGTCAAATCAGCACTGATGACTCTGTTCCTTTGCAGATCCAGGAGAACCTGAAACTTTCTGCCAACAGAGTCAATGAAATGAAGTTAAAGGAAATCAAGAGGTAGGGTTACTGCTGTGCCACTGGCTTGGCAGGTGACTCTGCTATAGCCTGTAATATTTCTTGGGTAGCAGTGGCTTGTGTTTTCATTCTCCTTTCCCAGAAGACCCATCCTTGCTCCTCTCCTGTGATCTGTGATTTGTCCTGAAAACAGGGAAAAAAAAAAAAATCTATTTCCTGGAGGAAAGATGATGAAACTTGTTGTTTAGTGCTGGGTAGGGCCTTTAGAGATCTAAGATGAATTTAAACTCTGGAGGAAATGAGAATCCTCACATTTGCCATGGTGTCTGCTGGATAAATCTGGGAGCTGTCAGCAAGGTCCTTGAGACACTCGGTTGAAGCTGACCTGAGGCTGTGAACTGCCACTACAATTTGCTTTACATGAATATCTAGTCACTTCAGCCTAGCTCCAAGTGAGCAGCCATTACTGGGCTTTCCTCTTTTCCTTGGTCTGAGTGTGAAGCTGCCTGTTGTCACAAACAACCTTTGCAAGAGGTTGCAGCACCATGATCTAATACGAGAGGGTGGGAGGTCTAAATGAGCTTTTAGAGATGGGCCTGGTGGTGATGCTTTCCTCCTGCCTCACTCTGGGCTCTCCCTGCCCACAGGACAAGTGATGCCAACCTGCTGCTCACCTTCTGGCTGCACCTGAAGCCAGAGGAGAGAAACATGTCTCTGCTCCTGCATTCCCAGTTGGAGGAGCTGCTTGGCACTTCGGTAGGAATGAAGAAGCTGCAGCTTGTTTCACTGTTGGTTGAAGGTGGGTGCTTCACTTTTCTCTGGGGTAAACCCTTCCATGTCAAGTCTGACTCGACTTATGGCACATATTTCCCCTGCTGCAGATGTGAATGAGTGCAGTGCTGGGGTCAGCCTCTGTGGAGAGGAGGCAGAGTGCTTCAACAGTGCAGGCACGTACCTCTGCCGCTGCAAAAAGGGCTACGAAGATCATTCACCCACCAAGTCCGGCACCCTTTGCATCCGCACTCCCCGATCAGGTAGAGGACAAAGTAGCAGCTCTTTCTCCTGCAGCTGGGCTTTTTTCATGTGTGTGTATAATTTGTGCAGCATCATTCTAGCCACGTGCAACCTGGAGTGAGCGCATCAGGGTAAGGGACTCCTCCCTTGACCAGGGGCGTCCTACCAGCTGTGCTTCTGCTCATGTGAGTTGCATGTGATGCTTAAAAATGGCACAGCTACTGGGGTGGTGGCTTTACCATACTGAGCCTGGTGTGGTAAGAATATATAATTTTCTTTCCAAGGCAATTCCCAGCTGGGTGTCCCCATAGACTTCCTCCTTTGCCTTTAGGAACACTTCTTTGGGAGTTGTTTTCAGATATGAGCAGACTTGGAGGTGAACAGGATCCTTTTGGAAACTGAGGGGAGGATGGGAGAGTGAGGCTTAGGCAGTGTGGGTATCAAAGCTAGGAGGAGAGTTTTATACTCCAAGGACAAATGGTCTTTCCCAGACTCCAAAGGCATTAGCTTTCAGAAATTAGCTTAGACGGGCATCCAAGGTGTGATCTGCATTAGTTAACTGTGTCCAGTTAAAGTATTGCTGCTTGTTGGGTGTAATTCAATGTGACACCTGTGCTCCCAAAGGCTCTCTTGATTGGCGCCTGGAATTGTTAGTGAGTGCTGCTACTTCTGGGCTCCTTTGGTACAAGAGAGACATGGATGTACTGGAGACAGTCTAATGAAGGGCCACAAGGATGAGGAAGGGACTGGAGCATTCCTCCTATAAGGAAAGGCTGACAGAGCTGGGACCATTTAGCCTGGAGAAGTCTCAGGGGTGTCTTCTCAATGCATATAAATACCTGAAGGGAGGGTGGAAAGAAGACTGAGTCAGACTCTTCTCAGTGGTACCCATTGACAGGACCAGAGATAGTGGGCACAAAGTAAAACACAGGAGGTTCTCTCTGAACATCAGGAATTGGTTTTTTTTCTTGCTGTGAAGGTGAGCATCAGCACAGGCTGCCCAGGGAGATTGTGGAGTCTCCATTCTTGGAGATATTAAAAAACTGTCTAGACATGGTCCTGGGCAACTGGTTGTAGGTGGCCCTGCTTGAGCAGGTGGGTAGGACAAGATGACCTCCAGAGGTCCACTCCCACCCCAATCTCTCTGTGATTTCCCCCTCCCTGTTCAGGGGAGGCTGTGAATGGAAACTCTTGGTCAAGTTCATGTTCCCTGGGAGCACTGAGTCAATGTGAGATCCAGCACCTGAACCTGGAGCTTAGTCTGGAGTATTTAACAGTTGATTAAACACTGGTAACAGCCGGTGGTGTTTACTGCTGTGCTCTGATCACTGGCTGCATTGGCACTTCCAAGTATAACCTCTCCATGAGGCTTAGCCTCTCTTTCCACAGTCTGCTTCTTTTTCTGCATCCGGGTTAAAACTTGGCATATGTGAGCCTTTATTCCCCCTGACCTTCTGCATCTTCTGGCCTTGGCTGCTCTCAACTTGTTGCTATAAGCAAAGAGTGGCCACTGGTGACATATGAGTTACCTCTGCTGTAATGGGTGTGATCAGCAAACATGATCACTCCTTGGAGTGCCCTGTGGTCTCCTGTCATGCTGTGAGAACAACATTGCTGCTGCTGGTGTTTATCCCAGTGCTCCCCTGATATATTTGACACAAGGTTAAGCAGATGGTGTATGGTACTTGACTGTAATCGGAGCTGGCTAATTGAATCTCACAGAGTAATGGGGCCTCCCAGACTGAAAACCACCAATATTCTGCAGTATATGCTCGAAACACTGCTGCTGCTTTACCAAAAATACTTCTTATCCCTGAAATGCTGGAAGTGGCTTAAACCTGAATGTGAACTTGCAGCTAAATTGCATTTCTTATCCATCCTCTCAGCTCCAAATTCGTTAACCAGTTATACAGTCTAAGCCTATCCAGATTGGCTGGATATGGTGTTATATTAATACATAAAGAATTTTAGAAATCCATACTTATCTCTTGGATCAAGGAGATGGTCCTTTCAAGTCTGGATGGGAATGGCAGCAGGTCTTCTAGCCTCCATCTAGCTACACATGGATTTAGCAACGGCTCTGCTCTATTGAGGTTCTCCTGGGGTAGCGCCAGCCCTGCGCTGATCCTGCAAGCTGGCTCTTGATCTAAATATTTATTCGCAATGGGGGTTTGGGAGGGATGCGCTGCCCCAGAGGTGGCTGTAAGTGGTTCCAGAGGGCAGCAAGGGAGGTGCTGACACTCCTGGAGGAGCAGCCACAGCTCCAAGTCTCACAGCCATGATGTGGGGGACTTTGTGAGCACAGTGGGGGCTGCTGGAGCAAGCAGGATGAGGTCACAGCACTCTCTTGCAGGGATCAGCTTCTTCCTCCAACATGCTGACATCCTGGTGGGGGCAGCCATTGTGGCTGGCCTGGCAATGCTGGTGGCTGCTGGTGTCCTGTGCTGGCAGAGATGGCACCCCAGGAGGAACCCAAGTCTTGAGGAGTCACCAATGAGGGTTGTGGAGGAGCCGGTGATGGAGCTGCATGACCTAGGGGAGTGCCTGCGCCTCGACCCCTTCCAGCTGAAGCTGCGGGCCAGGCCCCCTGAGTGGCTGTGGGGGGCTCGGGCCCACCCCAGCCAGGTATAGTGGGTCTTCCTGGGGCAGCGCCCCCAGCTCTGAGGGAGGCCCTGGAGCTCCCTCAAACCCTCTGTGGCCCTGGTGACCTGCACAGTTGATCCTCCCTTCCCTAGCTGACACACACCACTGGCTGTGTAAACCCTTCTGGCATGTTTTATAGACCACAAATATGTCACGGTCTTCCTTGTCTCTAATTTTTTGTTTTTAAATGCTTACTCAGCTTGGAAAGCAAGGTGCTCACTTTGTACTGCTGTACACCTTCTCCTGACTTACTCCCTCAGTCCATTGAAATTAATACTTTTTAAAGGGGAAAAAAAGGAAATGTTTTGGTGCTTCACTTAAGAAAATATAGATTATTCTTGCATCTGTGCTTCATGCTACAGAGCTCTACGTGAAGCCCTGACATGACCTGGGGATGTGGGGGGAACTTTTTGCAGCTTGGCTGATAAACACCACCAAGGCCTGGCTTTGTTTTTGGGGAGACTCCTGGCCAGGTTATGGCATGTGGATCCCCCTGCACTGAGCCATGGGGACAGCAATTTTGGTGCTTGCATGAATGTTGCTTATTGAGGTGGTGGTTGCAAAAAGCATTACCACTACCAAAATTCTTCTGTCTGGCAGTGAAGCACAGTTGCCTCCCCAGCTGCAGGCATGTAAACTCTGTATCTGTTTAGTATAGGGCTTTTTCAGTTTAAATAAACGTATTTATTTTTTTCCCCTTTTGGAAGACATGTGAATAGTGTGGTGACAAATGTCCCACTGGAGGGCACTGTCTGCCACTAAAAAGACAGCATGGGCTGCTGTTATGGAGCTGTGTCCCTGTGCTAGCCTGGGCAAGGGCTGCCACATGTGGGGCACAGCTGCGGCTGGGGGTTCTTAAGTGAATAAGGACCAGTTAGTGTGGGTCATGGATGGTCTCTTTGCACTTGTTGACTGGCTTTGGCCAAGATGCACTGTGGAGATGTGGGCTGAATAAAGCAGTTTGCACACATGTGCCCAGCTCAGCTTTTGCTCTCCAGGGTGAGCTTAGAAGGGGCTGGAACAGGCCTTGCTGTGTTTCTCTGCAGGGAAGTAGAGAGCATGCTGGCAAAGGAGGAAAGAGGGACCTTGGAGATTTCCCTAGAGTAACTATTTTCCAACCTTCTCCCCCCAAAAGCAATTCCTACATCTTAGCTGTTGAATCATGGGAGAAGTAACATTTGCAGCATGGCGGGGGGGGTATGCCGAGGTAGGGCGGTTGCAGTACAAATAGGGGCCACTATAAGTTATAAAATGAGAGCATGTTGCACTGATATGATAAAGCAAGCAGCATCCCTAGTGCATGACTAGCAGCTGCTGTGCCTCTCTGGTGAGGGGTGACTGTGGTGCTCTTCAATAAGAGGCTCATCCAAACTGGTTGATGCTGATAGGGCCCTCCCGCTTGCCTAGATGTGCCACACAGAGTTAACACCTCCCTGCACACACTCCCCTCACACTGACTCACTTCAGCACTGTTTAGTGCGGTTCAGGTTTGGGTACCAGTAAGGTTAGATAAAAACAGGTCTCACAAAGACATCCGGATTGTTGCTTCCTCTGACATGCATGGAGCAATCAGCTGTTACGCAGCATTTTCTATGTGTGGTTTTCAGTGTTTGCAAATAGCAGAGAAGCAAATGTCCCCCAGGAGGTGTACAAGTGTATGTGATTTTCCATCATAAACAGAAGGAAACCATTAATGGGTTTGTGCAGAGTGTGCTTGTTTCCTCACTGAGGTCAAAGAAAAGCAGCAGGGGCTAAAATAATACTGTCCTTGCCTTGGCCAGCCACCTTCTCCCCTTTTACCTCCTTGGTTTCAAGAAGGGGCCCCAGGGGCTCTTTAAGCTGCAAACTTTGCTCTTTCCCAATAAGGTAAGATTTGGATCCTAAAGCCAAGTAACTTGTGAGCAGATTGATGCTTCTGCTGACTTTCCAGCTTTTCCAGGAGCAGCCTGAGCCTCAAACTGTGCTTCTATGTGGGAAGCTAGCTCCTATAATAATTGGCAGGTTAGCAAAAGTTGTTTTGTTTCCCCAAGTCTGTGCTGCCATCCCGGAGTGAGTCAAAGGTACCAACTTATCTTCCCCAAACCTTTTGAGCCACCATCCCCTGGCCAGTTATAAAACCAGTGCATCCCACTCTTTCCCATAGCCATAATGTGTTTTGTCCCATTTTAAGAGGTTTACTCAAATTTTATTATCACCACTAGTGTAGCTGCTGGAAAGCATCACAAGCTGGATGTTCATAATATTGCTCAAGAAGTACCAGAGGAGAGACTGACATGCACTGGAAATGCAGCTGATGCTTTCAAGAGCTCATGTCAGCTCCACTGCATTGCTGTTTCTGTAAGTCACGGTGCTTCAAACCCAAAGGACTGCTTATGTGTATGAAATAAATATTTTTCTACATCTGTACCACAGCCACGTGCTATGAGTGCTACCCACATCACAAGTGAAGTGATTCTTC
This sequence comes from Streptopelia decaocto, assembly GCF_964273445.1. Classification (NCBI taxonomy): domain Eukaryota; kingdom Metazoa; phylum Chordata; class Aves; order Columbiformes; family Columbidae; genus Streptopelia; species Streptopelia decaocto. Next base: position 10,676,993 of record NC_138656.1, on the reverse strand, counting down.
TTCAGGTCATTCCCAGCAGCTTGATCTGAAAATCAGCTCTCAGGCTGGCCTAGCTACTGTGGCACAAGGGGCTTGGGGGTGACTCCGCCTGTTTTGGCATGCTTGCAATGATATGCCATTCCCCAGCTTGGCTTGTTTCAAATATGGAGATGATTTAGGGCTGAGCCAGGCCAGTCAGCACTTGGGCCCCATTACCCATCCAGGAGCTACATTGGTGCTTGCAGGGGATGGGCTGCCCTAGCAAATTGTGGGCTGGGAGTTCTGGTCTTCAACCCTGCAAAAGGTGATGTTTCATGTCTTTAGGGGTCTTCCTTTCTCTCTTTGTGTGTGCAGCTCTTGAGGGAGGCAGCAAGGTAACCTGAGGTGGAGAGGGGTTGCTGCAGGCCCATGGCCCTCAGGGTTTCCAGTTCTAGTTTGTAACATGATTTCCTCTGTGATTTTGGAGAAGACGCTGTAGAGATCAGTAGAGGCTCTGGGAGAAAATGCAGACTTAGAGATGAACCTTGTGCTTGGCCTTGAGGGATCAAGGTTTGTTCTGTACTGTGGGCCAGACCAAGGCAAGGAATCTCCTCCCAGCCCCATGACTGCTCTGGGATGAGCAATCATCGTGATTCCCAAAGCAGAGGTGCCCCATGGGGGTGGAAAGAGACCCATGTTTGGGGGTGTGCTTTAGCTGCAAAGCAGGGAGATACCCCACAGCATCACCTTCTCTGCAAGGGCAGGTGGGATTATTGTTTGGCAGCTTTTGGTCAAGGCATCAAAACTTTGAGATATAGATATAGATATATACTGTCTTGTACATGCATGGGCCCATACACAAGAAGGTGATGGGCTGGAGGCCTTCTGACACCTCAGAGAAGAGATTGAGTGAAACATTTTCTCCTTCGCTTTTTATTTTTTTTTGGTCACAAAGTATCTATGATACAGTGGACACAAGTGTTTTAAGTACCTAAAAAATCTGATCCATGCTGTGCTGATTCTCAGTCCTGCCTGTTGTAGCTGTATTGTTAATAAGCAGATCATCTTCCATACACGGCATTACGCTACTGTAGAACACAGCTGGGACTTCTGGCAGCACCATGGAATTATCCCCCCTTAATGGCTCATCCCCGCTCCAGCATTATGACGGGGAGTTATATCCCCAGCAGTATTATGCTGTACCACAGAGATAATAAACCTGAGGATGGAGCTGGTGCTTCCCTCTGGACCAATGCATGGTTAGCACAACCTCATCAGCGATTGATGAGAAAAGAAGGAGATGCGAGGATGGAAATGGCTTGCTTGGTCTGTGTGCTATGAGAGGGAGATTATGTCATTGCTGTAAAAAGACCATCAGCTGAGGTGTCACTTATCAAGGATAGGTTTCAGGCTGGATATGTGGAGCACAGGCAGGGAGGAGGGAGCAGACTGGAAGGATTTCTGTTCCTGGGTAAAATGCCAGCCAGCTGCATCTTTGCTGGTTTTCCCTTTTTTGTAAAAATGTGATGTAATCCTTGCCTAATGCAAAAGAACACCCTACTCCTTAGTGCATTCCCATGCTTACATGCAAGGGGGTGCAGAACTGCAAACCGTTTATTCCCCCCTACATGAGAAAGTCAGACAACACCTTTTCTGATGTAAAACAAGCAGTTGCTTTTACAGCTCGTTCTTTGAGGCCAGTGGGTTTCTGTGAGATTTTGGGTGCTTGGGGTAATTTCTGGGGCCAGCAGGACCAGAAGAGGATGGCTGGGCGGTCTTGTGTCTGGTTCTTGAAGTGTCTCAGAAATGCTTGTTCAGCCAGGCTTGGGCTGGATCCCCAGTGCAAGATTGCCCTGAGCAAGCAGCCTCCATGTTTGAAGGGTACAGTTTCTTGGGTGGTGATGACAATGGACAAAGTTCTGCCAGCCTCTGCTTTGCCCAGCACATGGCTTGCTCTTAAACCTGGGAGGAGGCAATACATAATGCTGTGGGGGAAGTCCCCAGCATTTATTTTACTTACTCCAACCTATTCCCATGCACTGAGATTGCCCAGAGAAATTATGGGTGTTCCATCACTGGAAGTGTTCAAGGCTAGGTCAAATGGAGCTCTGAGCAACTTGATCTAGTCGAAGGTGTCTCTGCCCATGGCAGTGGGCTTGAAACTAGATGAGATTTATGATGCCTTCCAACCCAAACCATTCTATGATTTCTTAAATTCATGCTGTAAACCACTGAAGGAAATCCTGCGACTTCCACTGTGCCACAGCCAACTGTTGGGGAGGACCTTGTTGCGCAGACCTTGTGGTCTAAGGCAAGGATGGGAGCTGAAACACTCATGATTTTCAATTACTGTTGCTTGCAGTCTGCACAGTATCCCAGGCATGAGGCTCCCACTGCACCATCTTTCCCTGCAGCCCTTCATGCAGACACAATGTCATGCTGATGTTCATGCAATAGCCCTGGGGAGGGAGGAAAGCCCTGATGTGCCCAGGCAGGGCCTGCTGCAGCCAAACCCACCACAGCAGCGGGTCCATCTGTGCTCCGTGTGAAGGCAGGAGGTGGAGCTGGCATGATGCCTCTCTCCTCATCGAGCGTGAAGTGACAGCACCATGGCTGTGCTTTGGAGAGATGTCAGACTTTTCTTGGAAGAATCTAAGGTGCACGTATGATGTGTGTGCAAAATGCAGTAGGATTTAGATCTAGACATCAAGTCCATCATAAGCAGCGTGTTACAGTTTCCCTGTTACAAATATCTGCTGTTTTCAGTCCCTAATAATTTTTCCCCTGAGGCCAGAGAAGCTACATGCAACCCTGCTTTGCCTTATAAACACCAGGCTGGCTTTAGGAACAGCCCATCCCTCCTTTCCTGCTCTCCTGAGTGAAATTGAGAGGAGCTGAATTTCTTCTTTCTGCTGCAGACCAGGCTATTGGCATCTGCCCTTCTCTCTCATCTGTGGTGGAGTGATTTAATAGACAATAGAACAAGACAAAAAGTAGATCTGCTGGATCTGTAATTCTAAATTCAGGCACTACAGTCTGAGGTTGACTGGAAGTTTTTTGATTCTGACATCCAAAATAAATTTGTCACCTCACTGTGCAGCATACTGCTCACTGACAGCCCTTGGCCATATGAAATGGCACACTCTGTTGATTTATGGGCCACCAGCTATGATTTTTTTTTTGCAGTGGGAACTGTTCTCTCATGTATTATTGCTGAGCGACCGTGTGTGTGTGTGTGAGCTTCAAGAGGGTCTGTGATTTACTTGGAGACTGGGAGATGTCCTAAGTGCTGGTGAGGAGGCACAGTATTTGAATGTCAGCTGATTTATTCTTTTTTTAAAGATATTTACTGAGCCATGGTTGAACTCATTCTTCCAAAATGCTTCAAGCTCATCTGATTGTTTTTCACTGGGTTTTGAAGCAGGCAGGGCAAGCCTCATGTAGCTGCAGAGCACAGTCCTTGGACACGACTCATCAAAGTAGGGAGAAGATGTGGAGTCAATTCTCCATGGGAGTAATGAAGAGCAGGAGGCACCTCATTCAATATCTGGTGGCCATGGCTGGTGTCTCAGCCTGGGTAGTGAAAGCAAAAAATAACCTCTGGGGAATGCTGCAAAGGGGGATGCTGGAAAGGAATTTGGTTTCCTTTCCCACAGCCAGGAGAGAGACAGGAAAGGGACACGGGTGCTCACAGCCTGCTGGGACGCCACTCATGTCTTCTGCCGCACATGAACTTCTGCCTGTTGGTAGAAGCTGAGGTTATTGCTGTATGGAGGGAGACCTCCAGGGGCTCAGATGTCCTCATGTGTCCCAGCAGGTTTAGGAGGACACCCCTTCTTTTGTTCCCTGCCAACCTCCTCCTCTTACTCTCCTTCTTCATTGCATCTGCATTGCTGGGAAGGAACCTCAGGCTCATCTAAGGCCTCATTTAAAGTGCTAAATCAGGGGTGTCAAACTCATTTTCACTGGGAGCTACACCAGCCTCACAGTTGCCTTCAAAGGGACTGTATGATTATTGTATAACTACTACATTTATATAGTCCTAAAATTACATTTGGCCCTTTGAAGGCAACTGCAAAGCTGATGTGGCCCCTGGTGAAAATGAGTTTGACACCCTTGTACTAGATGGTAGAGCACTAAATGGGCCATAAGTGAGCAAAGAGAGGATTTTTATGGACAGATGATAAAGAGATGTTTGTAGGAGTGGGGATGAGATCAGGGATCAGAAGGACACTTCAGCCACTGCTGTGACTGCTCCATGTTGCAGTGGCAGTGGAAGGGGCAGGTGGCACCCCAGCACTCAGGGCACCCACAGGCTCCCTGGTCCCTCAGGACAAACACCACAGCCCAAGGGGACCCAGGCTGGGCAGCAGCAGGGCTGGGGCATGCTCCATGGCTTCTCCCCTGCTGGAACAAGGATCCTTGCAGAGGACCAAGCAAGGAGGTAACCAACCTTGAGACACATGTCTATGGAAATATTAATCATCAGGGATGTTGTCTCGCTTCTCCTTACAGTAACTGAGTAATATGTGTACTAAATTTCTGATGGCATCTGGATGATTGTGCAACCTGTACTCCACAGGGCAGGGGCTACCAAGGAGTCTCTTCACTGAAAAATACTTTTGGAAAAATACATGAGTGTAATTGTACACAGCACACCTAAAAAGGAGCAGCGGGGGAAAAAAGCTTCCTTCTGCCTATATATGTTTTTGAGTGCCATTGATGCACTGACTTTGGCAGGATGAAATTAGCCATGTCCAGAGATGGGGAAACTGCTCAACTCTCCTTTCTCCATCTCCTCAGAGCAATTTGAATGCATCACTGTGCTTGCTTTAACCAGGCAGCAGATAAAAAATACTGCTGGCCTTGCATTAAGGTTTGTGCTTTTCCGAATTGGCCAGCCAGGTGGCTATGTATTGTAGCACTGCTGTTGTATGAGGCACTCCTTGCCAAACCGAACCTTCCTGGCTGTGACCTTTACATGCAATGTACTTACGGGATGTCCTAAGCAATCCCTTGCAGTAAAGGAGGGTGTGGAGGCTCCAGGGAGCCCAATGACCCCACAGGAGGGCAGGAATAAGCCCTCCCACAGGCAGAAAAGGCTCACAGTGAGCTGCCCGTGCTTGCATTGCAAATGACTGAAACAAAACCAAAGCCTGAAGCCCAAGAGAAACAGCAGAATGGCTTCAGTTTATTGTTGTTGTTCTAAAATGCAGGCAGTCATGAGACTGAGTGGGTGATGAAAATTATTACAGTTTGGAGGGGCCCCTAGATGAAAAGCTTAGGGATTGGTGCAGCTTAGTTTAAAGAGGAAAGAAAGAAAAGGCTGTGGTGGTGATATAGATCCTCACTGTCTTGTCTCATGGTAGAGGAATGAGGGGACACTCCCTGAAAGCAATCTGCAAAGGCAAATTTTAAACTCATAAAGGAAATATTATTTTTGAATAATGTGAAATGGGGCAGTGGAGTTCACTGACAGCAGATATGGCTAACAGCAAGTTCTGTGGTGCCCAAATGGGATTTAGGTATGGGGGTGAGAACTGAGGACAACCCATGGTTAAGTGAAAATATTCGATGAAGGGTTTGAAGGTTTCCTACTTCAGGCCATAACTGGTGGGAGCAGGAAAGGGGTTTCTTGCACAGCAGACTAAACCACATGGGGCTGATATTCTGGCCCCTAAAGCTGGGACTGAGCTGCGGAGGGTCATGCCAGCTGTGGATGAGGACCCTCCTCTGCTCAGTGTCCTGGCCAAAATGAGCCCTTTTGTGAGGGCTGATGTGTTGCTCTGCAGCGGTAACAGCTCCTCCTTCCCCACTGAGCACTGCCACACACTTCTGAGGCTTTGATGCAAGCAGGGATAAGTGGCTTTATGCTGTGGTTTGAATGGCACTAGGCTGATGAGGCTGTAATAGAGCCACAAACCAAGGACAATCCCTCCTGCAGAAATGTATAGCTGTATTTTGTGGACTGACTGGATGACAGCCACTCATGTGAGTGATTGTGATGCAGAAAAATGCAGTAATATGGCTAAGAAATTACTTGGGGATGCTGGGCAGCAATGGGGCAGCATATAAGAACTCTTGGAGAGCCCCATCTCCTGGAAAGTTCAGGCTGCTTCTGAGCAGTGATTTTCCACTGAACTTCCCCTGGGGAGCCTTTTGAGGGCCAGCATCGCTGGTTCAAAAGCCCAAACACTAGCACTCAGACCATCGCAGGTGGACAGAGGCTTCTAGTTACCCCAAATCCATCAACTATAGTTGGAGCTGGACTGCTGGAGAAGGTGGAGGTTTGGCCATGCAAGCTGCTGTGCAGCAAGGCAGTAGTGGGTGAGCACACGCATACTGGAGAAAAAGGGTGAGAGCACAGTTGGAAAGCATGTGGCTTTGCATCTGACCAGATTTTGGGCTGAAAGCTCTAAATTAAGCCATCCTGTGATGCAAGTTTGAAGACGGACAGTGGCAACATGGGGCAGCTGAAGCAGTTTCCAGTTAGGCACCACCATGCTGCAATGGGAGGTGTGGTGGGTGCATTAAGTGTAGATATATTTGCATCAGCTTCAAATTAATCAGGCAGAGCAGAGGAATGGAGCCCGCTTCTTTGTAAAAACATGACGTTTTTCTTCTAGCCTGGTCTAGAAGCCCATTCTCCTATTTCCTACTTCTCCAGAGGCGGCAGCTGAGGTTCCCCATCCACCCTGTGGATATCATGTGAGAGTTTGATTTCTGCATTTGAGCTGCTGCCAACTACTCAGTGATTACCTGCAGATGTGTGTGTGCGCAAGCAGGGGCTCTGCAAGGATGCAGCGGAGAAGGTGGCTTTGTGGGGATGAGGAGCACTGTCTAAATAGTGAGATTTCCTGGAAGGAGGCAGCACATGCTGTGAATTGGGTCTGTTCCCAGAGCATCTTAACTCACAAGTGATTAGCTGTTAATTATTATGCTATACATTACTTAATAAATGAGTATTCTTCACAGCACCTATTGTACCACATGACATCTGCTAAGCTGTGTGAAATAAACATAATCACTGTTGCGGGAACGTAATTGTAGCTCTTCTCCCCAAATTCTTGTGCAGCCACCAGCCATGGCACGAATGCCTTTTCCATGGCAATGCACAGGCAGTGTCACAGTGCACCACCAGCCACCTTGTCCCCACCTCCACCGTTGCTTTCAGCCTTCCAGCCAACACTGGGATTCAACCTGCAGAAACCAGAAAACTCACGCCCAGCTGCATATCACCTGTGTTTCAGTCGCAGCATCAGGCTTAAAAGCACCCTGAGGATAACATTAAGCTCTCTGTAGCTAGCTTAAGAAAAAAAACAAAAACAAAAACAAAAACACAAAAAGCAAAAATCCTACTAAACATACTGATTTTATCCCAGTTTTGTTTATAGATTTTCTCGCTTTATGAGGCTATAATAGTTAAAACTCTAAGGAAGTCCTGCTGGGGTACTTCAGTTCAAAATGTTTTTCCAGTGATCTAACTTTGTTTATGGCTCTGAAGAGGGAGAGGTGGAGTCTCTTAACTGAGATCATAAAAATATTTGTGCTGGTATGTGCTTTCTAGTCCTGCCCTTGAAATCATTCAACTTAGCTGTGGCTTGACTTGTTTTGGGCATTTGTGCTTTAATTATTTCCCTCCAGTTCTTGTTGGTTTGACTTGTGGTAATTGGCCATGGGACTGTGTAATTGTGGGCTTGTGTGTTTTCAGTTGGTTTTGGGGACATGCAGTGGTCTGGGCTTGCTCAGAGGTGGAAGGGGAAATAGGAGAGTGCAGCACAAAAACATCTGCACATGGCTTAATAAGTACAACAGCTTAAACTTATTTAAGAGGTTTTCTAACGTATTGAGCTGAAGTGTCTACATTAAGGGCAGGCTGTACATGTGAAAGACACATTGCAGTAAAGATGTGCTTGATAATGCTAACTGTACCAGGATTTTGGTCCTAGCTTCTACAATTAAACTACACGGTCACAGTGATGATGGGCAATTTTAATTTAGGATTTCCATGTTCCTCTGTATGTCCCATAGACCTTGACACACTTTCTTCTCCACTTGGGAGATAAGTCATAGAAAAGATCTGACAGGGCTTCAGTGTTACAACCTGGGAGCATTTAAAGTGATCGGATTTTTTTTTTTTTTGAAGGAGTTGCTGGGCATTTTCTAGAATTTAAATCTCTTAAGGCAGATGGCTGAAGCCAGTATATCCTGCAGAAGGAGCCGTGTGCTGTGTCTCAGCCAAGCGGCCGTCCTCCCACTGATGGTGTGGCACACCAGAAACTTTTGCAAAGAGCTTTTTGTTGCTAGTTCAATTTCCTATGCAATGCACCACTTTAAAATATGGCACTGTTTGTTATTGATTTCTCCCAACTGTAGAGGAAGAGGAAAATAACTCCTTTTCTATTGTAACTGGCTGGCAGTAAGCTATGCTACACCCGCCCACACTGCCTCTCCCTTTGCCCATGCTGGTTACAGTGTGTGCTGCATCTCTCCCATTGACAGGTGCTGGTGCAGGCTGCTTTCCCCCTCCTCCCCCCATTTTAAGCAGAATGAAGGTGCCTGAGATAGAGTTTAGATAACTTGGGAAAGTTCAGCAGTGAATGAAACTCTGCTTGCTCTCCTGCCTCAGCTTCTTCATATGTTGCCAGGGATCAGTAAGCTATCAACAGGGATAAAAAGCACTAGGTATTACAATGGGGACTTCTTATGTTGCTAGCCAAAGAAAAATCTGCCCTGCCCCTCTGCTGGCTGAAAACAGCATAGAAGATACTGCCAGAAATTTTATTTTCCCCTGAAAGGTTCCAGGCAACAGCATCCACATAAGTGCATGCTGCTGACAGTGAAGCCAATGCCTCCAATTTCTATTAGTTTCCAAATCATATAGATGCAGCAGCAGAGCAAATGAGACCCTAAGCATTGCTCTGAACACAGCCCTGAAAAGCACTGTTCACACGTCTAATGCATCAAAACCGTACAGAAGTGAAAGCAGGAACAAACTACATGTTAGAAAGTCTACAGGGTATTAATGATGTATAGTAAATGGGCGCTAAATAACAGAGCTGTCAGTGCAAGGCTGCTATGTATCACCATATGCATCCTAAGCACTGAACCTGCTGTATATACCCGGTCTGCACAAAACCAGCACTGGGTTTTCTGCAGGGCTGAGTTGCTTGTGCCTGGAAAAGTGCCCAGTTCCCATGGAAATGTGGGAAGAGCTGTGTTCTGAATATGCTTCATATGCAATGGTGATCGGATGGCATAAAATGGGCAATCCTGTATTGTGTATGTGGCAAGTGGGACTGGCTAAAGTTTTCCAGCTTTGGGTGCAGAAGGGTCCATCAGCCTCCAGACCCAGAATTCAATTGTTAACCGGCCAGTTTCAGAAGTATTAACAACAAAGCAGTAAAATGGCTCAAAGCACTGTGTAATTTCACTAAATGTCCTGGTCCTCTAAACCAGAAGAAGGAAATATTTATTTATTTATTTTTACAAGCTCAAATAATGTATTCAGTGATGGTATGGGTGGAGCTCTTAGCTGAAAGAGCTTATGTTCAGAGAAGGACGGCCTTTTGGCTCTGGTTAGGAAGTGCAGCCATAAAACTGGCAGTTGGCAGCATCAACATGACAACTTTGCCTTTTCCCCCACAGGAAAATACCCTCCCCCTTTCCCTTTCCCCCTCCCTCCCTCCCTCCCTCCCTCCCTTCCTTCCTTCCTTCCTTCCTTCCTTCCTTCCTTCCTTCCTTCCTTCCTTCCTTCCTTCCTTCCTTCCTTCCTTCCTTCCTTCCTTCCTTCCTTCCTTCCTTCCTTCCTTCCTTCCTTCCTTCCTTCCTTCCTTCCTTCCTTCCTTCCTTCCTTCCTTCCTTCCTTCCTTCCTTCCTTCCTTCCTTCCTTCCTTCCTTCCTTCCTTCCTTCCTTCCTTCCTTCCTTCCTTCCTTCCTTCCTTCCTTCCTTCCTTCCTTCCTTCCCTCCTTCCTTCCCTCCTTCCTTCCTTCCCTCCTTCTCTTTCCTTCCCTCCTTCTCTTTCCTTCCCCCACCACAAGTGTTTTGCTTTAATTTTGAATTTTTTTTTATGCTTGAAAGAGGGCAGTATGAATTTCTGTGTGCCTGGTCCTCTGAAAAAAACTAAAACAGTGAAGAAATCTTTTGAAGATGAGAAGGTAGCAGGTGACGTTGTGGGAAGTCACTGGTTTTCTGTAGACGTAATGAGAAATGAGTTGTATGTACCCAGGGTGCTGGGGTAGGGGGAACACAACTTCTTTCTCACTGAAGTGGGATGATGTACATCTCAGCAGCACTTCTACAGCCCACGTGCCCGCTCTCGTTGTGCATTCAGATGTACGTAGCAGTTGCATGAAGGCAGGCTGGACACAGAGGTCCTGCTCAAGCTCTTGTCACAGCTGTTGACCACAATGGACTGGAATATTAGTCACTGGCTGCCAGCCATCACTAAAAATTCAAGCCACTGGCTGCCTGATTAACTACCAGCAATACAGCCTGAAACAATGGCAGCTGGCCATGTGGTGAAATTAAAACCACAAACAAACTCTTCCTTGGATCCCCGCCGAGGGTTCATCTTCTTGTCATAGTTAAAATCCCCATGGACAGGGGCCACCACATTTCAGGGCAGCAGCATTGCCATTTGCATTTGTGTGGCACTGGCGCATCTTCCACCCAGGAGGGTCCCAATGCTGCCCCGTGCCCAGGGCCAGGCTTTAGAATCACAGAACCATAACTTAAATCTGGCACTAAAGCATGTCCCTAAGAGCCTCATCTACACATCTTTTAAACACCTCCAGGGATGGTGACTCCACCACTTCCCTGGGCAGCCTGTTCCACTGCTTCATAACCCTTTCCATGAAGAATTTTTTCTTAATATCCAATCTGAAACTTCCCTGGTGCAACTTGAAGCCATTTCCTCCTGTCCTATCACTTGCTGCTAACACCCTCCATGCTACAACCTCCTTTCAGGTAGCTGCAGACAGTGATAAGGTCTCCCCTCAGCCTCCTTTTCTCCAGGCTGAACAGCCCCAGTTCCTTCAGCCGCTTCTCATCACACTTGTGCTCCAGACCCCTCACCAGCTTCATCGCCCTCCTCTGCACTCTCTCCAGCACCTTTTGCCTTTTATTTCTTTTTTTTCAGCTTTGCTGAAGTAGGAAGGTGCCCTGGCAGAGCAGGTGGGAATGTGCTGGCCAGGGAGCATGGGAAGCTCTCGCCTTCCAAGACCAGCACTGGCCCTTTACCAGCATGGACTTCAAAGCTGTGCTGAGTGACGTGAACATGTGTAAATGTGCCCTGTCCCACTCATAGCTGTTGGGCTGCTTTGTTGCAGGTGGTGTTTAGGACTGAACCAAATTACTCTTTCAGTGCATACTAAATAAACATGCAAAGACTTTTCCATGGCTGTTGTTTTTTTGTTGTTGTTTTTCTTCTTTTTCTTTCCTTTCCAATCTCTGTTATCACTATAATACTTCATGCTTCTGGAAAAAAAAATCAATATTCAAGAAAAAAGCTATCCACAGCTTTTCTTCATTTCAGTCTTTTGTGTCCTAGGGCTGTCCTAACTTAATGACTGACTTTTTATTGTGTCACATTTCACTGTCATTGACTACAGCCAGCCTGGCTAATCCTTTTGCTGCTGCCTTATCAGTATTTTTTTGCAATTCATGGTTTGTCCATTCAATTTTCACTGCTTTTATGTTTTTTTCTTGTTTCCCTGACCCCTCAGTTCTAGGAAATTTGTGGCTCCCCTCTGTGATTGTTTAGTCTGGTAAGTTGTCACATACAAAGACAAGCAGGTAGTTAATATGGAGAGCATGATTTTGGCAGCTGCCATCACATTTTCTTCAGTTGGGAAAGAGGAAAAATTCAATATTCTCCAAAGTTGACAACATGAAAATATTTCCATTCCTGATGAGAGTAGTCTCCCCATGCAGGCGATACAGATCAGTGTGTGCGTTTGCACATATGCGGAACGCTAACCTCTGTGGTATAAGTGGTGTTTACCTGTTGATGCCTGCCCAACACGGCATGCAAGCCCTGGTGGCAAGACCCTACCTTTCCTAGGCCACAGGCTGCAGCTGCTTATTTTTCCTAAGTAAAACTGCATAGAAGAGTAGTTTCAAATTCTCAGGCCACACCACACACCCAGGGTGGGGGTCAAGGTGATTATAAAAGGACATTCTCTCTTTGTTTAGAGAAACACAGACTGCACCGTGCTGATGCTCTATTATGAGGGCGGTATCACATGGGAGCAAGTGCCCTCGTGGCAGGAGAAGCATGTTACTTTTGCTACCTATCAATAAAAGCAGCTCCATCAAATAACTGGACAGGATGTGATTTTTTTTTTTTTTTTTTTTTTGGCAGATGAGAACACTTTCAGTTCTGAATAAATGAATATTTAATAATTTCTCTCACTGGCTAAAAGTTCATGTTTGTATGTACCGGGTGTTACTCCTTTGCTTGCTCTTTACTCTTAGAACAGGACCGTAGATATCGCGTAAAGGTAGAGAGGATTGTTTTTCTATTCGGGGACTATATATATATATTTTCAGGCACAGGGTACCAGTATTTCAGTGCCTACTAGCATGAGACTGACTCTTATTTCTTTTGTTGTGATTAGTATGAAAAAAAAAAAGGAAAAAAAAATCCTTGCCAAACTTCAAAACTGACTAATATTTCTTTTAGATGGGACACATCAGCTGAACATGCTCTCATCACAAGCTCTTCAATGTGGCACATCTGAGCCATTCACCAGCACAGTCCTGCATCACCTGCTGTTGCTGCTCCTTATCAAGTACCTTTGTATCTCCTGGGCATGAGGAGACATCTGCTATTCAGCCAAAGCTACACCCAGGGCATCCCAAACAGCTGTTCCCATCGAACCCATTAGTTCTGATTTCTGAGTTCTTTTAATCAGGGTTGTGAGATACTCCTGAAGTTGTTCCCAGATGGGGTGCAGCCTGAGTTCCCCTCTTCTCAGGGTGGTGTTGGCTAAGTGGCTCTGGCTTTCAGATGATGCCTAAAGTAAGTAACAATCAACTGGTTATTCTTTCCTAGGAACATAGCTTTGTCTCGGCTAAAAAAATGCTAATAACTTTTAGAGGCATGTTTCTAACAGCATGATATCCTTGAATCTTTTCCATTGTCACACTTTCTGTTCAGACAGGGCACCCTGAGGCACTGTCACTGCATTTGTGGCACTCAGAGTTATTTGGGATGCCTGCAGAAAGCCTCTGCCATGTGCTGAGGTTTTCCTATTCCTATCAGTTCTGGTAAAGCTTCATAGGCTGCTGGAATAGCTTGTGTGACTATTGGAAGATCCTTGGCAAAACGCTGCCACTCCCTGGTGTTTTTATATATGCTCTGCTAACCATGCTAAATCATTGAGGGGGTGGGGAGAAAAAGTGAGCTTTAGGTTTCTCCAGGATTTTCAAAGTTAAGGCATTGTTCAAAGACTTATCCAACTACTCGCAGCTGCTTTACAAAGGGAGGACTTCTAGTTTTTCTGTTTGTGGTAAGATTTTACTTCAAACTGAGGTGTTTGGAAAACAAACAAAAGTTCAAATATGGAATCCTTTAGCTATGTATTTTAATTGTTGACTTTTACATGAATATCCTGCAGTCGTAAGAACACTCAGGTATCTTCTGATGGGCCCCTGCAAGTTTTAATCCTGTGATAAATTCTGTATCTCCTGTGAAAATGCCTTGAGGTAAAGGACAAAGCAAAGAGAGAACAGCTGGCTATGCTAAAATCCCTTCTGTAATTCAAACAGGAGATCAAACGCATGGACTGATAAGAATTGTTCTGGATTGACACAAGCAGTACGTTCCAGTAGCCACATAGAATGAGAGGTTCTGGTCAAAGCTCCAACCTGCCATAAGGTTTCTCTGTGTAAAGTAGTAAGAAATAAATCTCCCCTGGCATTACCAGTACATTGATTAGGAACAGTTGTATCTGATGACTTTCTCACCTCAGTGAATTTGGCTTATGGCATGGTTTCAATAAATTGAGAACGTGGCAGCTGAAGAGTGTTCAGGCATTTTTGCTTGAATTTTTGACTCTGCAACAACATGGGTCTACTAGTGTGAATAAAGAAGGGTCTTTTCTATCCCTTAAAGAACAACAGAACCTTCACTCATAGACTGCAGGACCTCCTTCTCTAACACTGGATGTTCAAGGCAGCTCTCAAGGAAGTCACTAAGACTTCCCAAATTCACCAGGGAAGCCACAGGTCTTAGTATGGTTGTGCTTGCAGCTATCTCCTTACTCCACTCTTCCTTACTGTTTCTCTGTTGTGCTTGTGTCTCTTTAGCCAGTATGTGCTTCCCAGGGACTATGTTTTTATTATTTTCAAATGTCAGATTGTCTGAAGAAGAAAGTGTATTTTTCATAACAAGTCGCAAAAGTTGCTTGTATTTAATGAATGTGGAACTGTGTCCTGTAGGCTGCTGCTCAGCAGATAGAATAACATTTCCTCTGAATCCCTATGAGATTTCAAGCTAGTAACTTAGCACATTGATTTCCTTTTAATAAATCCCCTGCTTTATGTACCCAGGGGCTCCTTCAGTGGTATCAATCATCAACATACTCATTTTCCCTCAGTGTTACACTTCTTGAACCTATTTATTCTGCTATAGTTTAAATTATTCTTGGTCTTACCAGCTGACCCTTATATACTACTTTGTTTGCCTCCTAAAGAAGACCTCTTTATTATCTTTGCTTTTTGCAAAGCACTGAACAAAGACTCTTTAACTGCTGACATCTGATCTTTGTTCTTGAGAAACAAAATGTGTTTTTCAAAATAAATTATCTCTGCAGCTTTACCCGGCTATCAAATATTACTATTGACTATCTCATCAGACTGTGTAATGACCCTAATTCTACCTGCTTCATTAACTATTTGAAGATTAACACTAAGTGTAGTCTAGTTTATGTGAGACAGAGGCAAGAGTGAAATGTATGATCTCATTCCTCTGGGTGCAATTCTCTCTTTAATCTGAAAGACTGAATTGTTGGTATAGAAAGGTTAATGCTGTACCCCCTTTTTTATCAGTTGTCTTTTATTTATTTTTTTCCCCCAAATCTGCCTTATCTTGTGTCTGCTTTATCAGATCTGATTGAAGCCTCTTCCAAATTTAATTTCCCCTTCTCAGAAGTCCTGCTACTATTAAAAAAATATAAATCCTTTTACAAAGCCTATTTTAGAGAAGGAATACATGCAGAGTTCAGATACTAACAACTCAGCAATACAAAATATACCTCAACTTCAAATTGATCAGTAACCTAAAAAAGAACATTTTAAGATAATATACACGTTCCTCATTTCTTTGCTTTGGTTAAAGGAAATATGTATTAACATATTTCCTTTAAAACTGGCTGTTGGCCTTTGCTAACAGCAAACTTGGTGAAATGAAATAACTGAATTCTGTACAGAGACTTTTGCCATTCAAAGACCTTGCTCGTGAAGAGAGAGCTGTTGGGAGCTAGCTAGGTAATAAAAAACCCCACCATGTTTTGCAGTTTTCTCTGCACAAACCCTAGAGTGGCAAAAAGCCATTATTGTACAGCTTGTGTCCAAAACCATCTAGATGCTGGTCAATGAACTTCCACTAGTTTTCAGTGTTCTTGAGGTCCCTCCTCTCACCTCTGTTTCAACGGATTGTGTAGAGAGAGGGAGGGAAAACACCAAACCCCCTCCCTCCCCAAACACCTGCTTTGCTGAACCTCAAATTCTCATTTTATACTGATGAGTGCTTTGCACTGCAAGATGTGGATATCCTTCCTGTTATGGGACCACATACCTGCTCACAGCTACCAGAGGAACTGGAGGATTTATGAAGGACTGTTGGCTTTCCTGCTGTGCCCCTTTGAAGTTCTCACATACCTTTCATTGCTTCCAGTCTGTTCTGAACTTCTCACATACCTTTCATTGCTTCCAGTCTGTTCTGAACTTCTTGATTAAAAACAAATCAAGCTTTCCTAAGTTTTCCTTTAAAATGTCAATGCCATTATTGCTGCTTTGCTCTTGATGCTAAAAGTTCCTCTGTTTATTTTCTGATTTATACTTATTGCACAAGTACCTTCTGTAGTGTTTTTCTACCTTTTCTTCTCACACATTTTACTTGATTCTCCGCCCCGCCAATATACTTATGGAAAATTTCTGTTCTTAGGTTTGCTATGCATCTGAAATTTGACTGTTACAAGTGACTAGTATATTTTCTGCTTGCTTGACATCTCACAAGTTCTTGTGAAATCCTGAGCACTACTGAAATTTTCTTCTCTCATCTCTGTGTACATGAGGGGTAGGAAACTCATGAAAAAACTGCAGCTGTAGGCACTGAACATGAGTTCTAGGTGATTGCAGGCTTTCTTCATAATTAAATGTTTAAATTGGTAATGATGAAATCAAAAATACACTAGTAGGTCTGTTAGGAAGCCTGAGCAGAGAGAACGAAGAGATCTTGTGTTTATCAGATATGTCGCTGAAGCTTTATGTTACGAAATGGTTTCTACTTAAGCATTTCCTGGCAACGCTATTTCTAACAGTGCTTCTCCAAATTCTATTTCCTGTATCGCCTCACTGGTGTTCTGTCTCTCTGCTCAGCAAAGAGTTATGTGTCCCTGTATCTTTGGCTCCGGATAATTGTCTTGCATGGTAATTTGATCTTTGAAGTGCATGATTTCCTTATCACTAAAAGCAAGGATTTAGAATTGTATCTCATGGCCTTAGCCCAGAGGCCAGTTCCTTGTCCCAGCATTGGTGTACAGTTGACTTTTTTTTCAGCTTTATGTTGTATTTGATGTACTTGGCTTTAAAAACCTTCTACCCACTACACTCAATCTCACAAAAGAGTTGAAGTTTTAAACTTTTTTAAGGTGGTGCAGGAAAGAAAACTAACAAATATACCATTTTCTAGTTAAGGTAGGAGACTGGATTATAACGGGTAAACACTCTACCTCCTCAGAAGGTTGGCTTACTGTACTATTTCAGTGTACTTCCCTACTAATCTCCCATAGTGGGATTTTAATAAGGGGAACAGGCAAGCTACAGGCAGAGCAGAAGAGACAGCAACTGCCGTTGTGCCTCTCCCAAGCTGTCCCCATGCTCTTCCTGTCAAGGGCAGACTCAGAGAGCCCACGCATCTATGGAAAAGATACTGCTTTCCCTGAACTTGAGTGTTCTTATAGACAAACTATTGGAAGGCATTGACAAGTAGCAGTATTCAGGTTCCATGCTGCATCGTTAGCCTGTGTTTCACTAGCACTCATTTTTTTTTTTTAGTGGTGGATGTGAGCTCCTTGGAGGTCTACCCTACATCCATGGCTGGGAGGGGCAGCCTTTGGTGTTAGTCCCATCATATTTGGGCATTAAGAGGCAGCTCTTTATGGCAGCCAAGGCACTAAGACATCTGAGATACAGTTCACGATCACCAGAGAAAATAATCTCCAAGGTATTTGATGCCTGTTTGGCCTGTCAGGACCCATTATGCTGTTATTTCTTATTGTAATGGATCTTATCAAGATTCTGTAGCTCATCAGCCCTAACCTTGGCACTCTCCAGTAGTGTAAATGTGGTTGACATAAAAGTACCTGCAATGTTCTCATTGCATCAGTTAAGAATATTTTTACAAGGAGTTTCTAATACTGCGAAAGTGATTCTGAAATTATGTAACTTCTGCTTAAGCCTCACTATCTCTCTTGCAGTTTCCGATTATGGGGCCCTAAATGTTTCGGATTATGTGCTAAAGATGCTCCTGAAGACTCTTTTACATAAATCCTTTGTCTGCACAGTAGCCAATTCAAGGCAGTAGTTTATTTAAAAAAAAAGGGGCATGTGCTCTGCTAATATGTTTTATAGTAACAAAGAGGAGGAAATTTAGAATTAATTGTACCTTTCACTCATCGATTAAAAGAAAATGAACTGTTTTGGTATAAAACAAAGGTAATGTTGTCTTTTTGCTAGAGGTTCTATAAGCTTTAAATATGCAGTAGCTTTAAGCATCCTGCGTGTTTTTTGTGGTAGACCCATCTTCTTCACGTTCCTTTGAGCAGATAGTGTGTCTGTGCCAGCTCTGAAAACTGATGACTCTTGCCTGGGTAAAGACTCAAAAGGTTAGATGGACAATTCATTTAAACTTTTGATTGCCCATCCCTCCTTGACAGAAAAAGTGAACTTTTAGCCATTACCAAAACTGGAGCAGATATTCTTGGGCATTAATACAAATAATAGGAATGAAAAGAGCTTTGGTATATGTCCTGGCTTGTGAGAAACAGCCTCTGCCTTTCAGTAACATAAACCAATTTTTTTAATGGCTATAATTTTGCTACTGCTGACTTATTGAGTCCTCTGAGAAAATGGCACCACCCTGTTTGAATGGCTTGATAGTTAAAACTCTAGCTAAGCCAAAGAAGATGAGTGTATATGTCTTGAGGAAGAAATATTTTTTTAAATTCCATTCCTGGTTTATTAGTAAGGAATTCCTAGTGCTGAAATTATCTTCAAGACCATCTCTGAAACTGTAGTCTTTGTTCGCTATCTTATCATTGTTCTTTCTGGCCCTCAAGATTTCTTGGGGTTCTTTGGTTTGGGGTTGTGTTTTGGTTTTCTTTTTTTCCTTAACTGAGGTACCAGACATTAAATATGTGCAATATATCTGGAAGAATAGAGAGAAAACTGGTATCAGTATCAACACAAATAAAAATGTGTATAAAAGATTTATTGTAAACAAAACAACTCTGTGCAAACAGTGAAGAAAAAAGGCTTTTTTTTTTGTAAACGCCACATGACTTTGTAAAACATAAAAACCACCAAATCTGTTCTGTGGGCATTCTATGCAGTAACAGTCCACAAACAGTCCACTCAAGCCACTTATTTAACTGGCTTTGATTTTCTTTTTTTTTTTTTCCTAGCAGAGCGGAGCTCCAATCTCTGAAGTTTAATGTTGGCTCTTAAGAAAGATCTGTTGTTTTAATATCTTTGATGTACGCAGGTAAAGAATTGCCCAACAAAACAAAACCAGAGCTGTAGCAGCATGAGGCCTGACTCTGTTAGCTTCTCAGGCCCTCAGTGTGTGATTCCCCAGCCAGCACCGGGGCCCCCACCAGCCATGGAAACTGTTCTCTCTTCTTTACCCGGGCTGTAAAACTCGGCTGCAGGATGTTCCTCCAGCCAGTCAAATTCGTTAAGATGGAAGTGAGTTGCCAGTTTATTCACCATTCTTTTCAGGGTGACAAAGGCTGCAATGACTTGGAAGCTGAGGAAGAGGGCAAAGATGATGTGGACTGCTCGCTCCAGCGGCTGAATTTTCAGACCTTCGTTAAATAGCAAGAAAAGAATGACAGGCAACTGCAGGAGGAGACTCAGTAGCCAAAACCCAGCCAGCTCAGGGACCTATAATAAGGAGACATCACCTATTAAAAACTGGCAGTTGGAGATGAGAAAATCCTGTGAAGAATTTTTTTTTTTCAATTTTTCCAAAAGCCAGCATATAATGTGAAATGGTAAAGTGAGGTGGCTAAATATGCCTACATACTGTGTTTTTAGCCATACTTATTTTTTCTGACAAAGTTATAGGGAGCAAGAGGGCTCTCTTCTGAGGGAAAAAAATCTTGGTATGTACAAAATCAAGTGGAATCTGATGCCAAATGAATAGAAAATGCAGACTGTAACTTAGGAGAAATAACCATCTCCTCAACTTAAATAAAATGGTCAACCAGTTCATCCAAGAGATTTATGTTTAATTCCAGTAAGCTCTCCTGCTCAAATTAACATGCACATGTGGTAACATACCTTCTCTTGCAGATTGCCCATGTACCCCAGGTAGAGTCGAATGACCTCTATCAGAGAGACGAGGATCATGATTGTGACCAGGATGAACTTGTAGTAATCTGACAAGACTGGATACTAGAAGGCAGAAGATGGTAAATGTTTCTGCTATGCTGTTTCATAACATGCTGTTCATGATTAAATTAAGGCACTGTATGCTACTGTAAGCTGACAGTGTTGTATTGGCTTTCAAATACTCTCAAACCTTCAGTTTCAAGGAATTCCCAAATAAACCTAATAACCTCTAATTCCAGTGAACTCTATCTCAGTACCAGGTCTTTGATCAGAAACATCTTACATTTGCAAACCTTCATTTTCCTTCAGGACTCACCTTCAGATGGAGCATGACAACTGTGCTGAGCCACCAAAACGGGAAAAAATAAACATTGAAATAGAGGGACATCTGCAGCGGTAAACTGGAAATTATTTCAATACCTGTAGACAGAGAGAAGTCTATCACTCCACCTCCCTTCCATAAATATGACAGAAAGATCCTGCTCCATCTTGACTTCAAGCAGGGCATTAACACTCTTCCCAGTCAAATGTTAAGACAAATATTTCTGTATATCCAGAGAAAAACTTCTTACCCTATCTTGAGTTACACCATTTCCTAGAATCTAATGCAACTTTTAGTTCACAGGACACATAAATTTTATAACATAGTCATATATTTAAGTTCAGTATCTCCTGATTACCTGGTGGCTTATGGCTTACTCCACAACCTCGGACTGATAGCCTTAGCTCAAGTAGTTCTGTATAGTGACCTTGCAGATTTAGTGGTTATTTCATTGCTGTTCCTAAGAGAACAGCCAAAGTTTAAATGAGTACATACTGAATTATCATTATTTTGTAGATGATCCTCCTGAGTAAAGACTTACTGCTAGAGAGCAGGTTTGCATTGCCCACTCTTCATTTTGAATCTTTATTTAAATAAACATTTGAACAGAAGCAATGTTGTAAGAAGCCAGTAATTCATCTAGTTCTCAAGAGCTAACGATTTCAAATAGGTCAAATTAACTTAACCTTTAAAGTCTGCAGAGAACAAAATGCATTCATACAATGTAAACAAATGCAAATATTGAACTCTAATGTGCAGGCAGTAGATATTTAGGATTTAATAACAGACCTTCAGGATTAGACTTAGAATGCCCTTTTAAATTTTACCTTGTTTTAAGGGAATAATTAATTTTTACTGGGTGAAGTTTTATTGCCATATTCTAGTTAACTAATATTGTATCCACTTTACTTAAATTGCCAGCAGTCTGCTTTTTCATCTTTTCCTCAAATGAAGTCTGTAAGCACATCTTCACTTGGTACTTTCTGAGCGGGTTTAGAAAGTATTCATTGTGACCTGCTGATTTGTATTCAAGTCCTGTGCCTCTGTCAGTCACAATGGCGATATTTGATTGAAAATTAGTCTAAATAGCCACATTGTCTGACTTCCAACCTCAGAACCATCTCTCTTCTGACATTGCCTTCTCCTTCCACTGTCTCACAACTGTCATTGTTCCATCTCAGTCTGGCAGCTCTGTTTCCAGTCCAGTTTCCAGAAGCCTTTATGCCAGTTGCAGAAGTATTCATGGTGGCTATCAGACGAGGTGGGAAAGGAGGAGGATTTGGGAACAGAACTGGGACAGACCTTAAGGGTAGGTTGTGAGGGGCAGGGATTTGTTATACTGAAATAGAAGGTGCAAGATAACCTATATATATATTTCTTTAATAAACCCATTTTAAAGCATCAGTACTTTCTTACATCTGCAAAGGAATGAAAGTCTATAGGTATCTCAAACACAGTTTCAACATCTACCATAACTTGTCCTAGCTGTCCTATTGAATAAACCTCTTAAATACCAGGAGGACTTCAAAGGCTACTGAGATACAATTCTAAAATACTGGCTTACCTTTCAAAGAAATATGACCATCTGATTACTACTAACTATGTTTCTGCCCTATATGTATTGGATGAAAATTTAATGATTCATGGCCATGTTATTTTAAAACAGAGAAGCCGAGAGCTCTAATTTCAATTGTGATTACAATGTTTTAGGTATGTTAAAGGCTTCATTGACATAGCATTGGTATTTGTAACCTCTGCTCAAGTTTTAAAACTGTTTTGGATGAATGTTTAGCAATGGAAGCTATTTCTAATCCATTTTTCTGCTCCTAAATTGAACTAATGCTTATTTTCTGGGATTGCTAAAATTCATGAAAAAGCCAGACAGTATTGCAATGGCCAATTCTTTGATGCTAAAGCAACTCACTAAGGTATACATGTGTAAACTTAATCTTTGTGTAATCCTGACCTCCAAGAAGTTAATGGTACACTTGCAACTGGTTTTGGTGAGTTGGATATTCACATGAGTTTTCATAACTGGAAAAAGAAAAGAAATGGCTAAAAATAAAGCTACTCCTGGAGTTAAGAAAAATATTTCAGTATTGTTTAATAAATGAAGAATTGGTAAGTGTTAGCAGTATAACTACACAAAGAAAATGAGTACTTCTATATTGAAATGTCTTTTTGATTATTTATCAGCTTTGAATGGATTTATCAGTTGAAATTAATGTAGCCTCTCTATATAGACAGACTGTTTATTCTCATGCCTACTTTCACTCTAAATTTATGAAAAGGGGGCATGCTGGCCTGCAAGTTTCACTGACAATGAAGGCACAGTTATCAGTCATTATGACAGATTTGGAAATATAAGGAGAAAACTGGCATATTGCAAGCTTGAGTTTCTGTTACCTAGCTCAGCATACCTTGTCATGCTTTAAGCATCTGGTGTCCTAACTGTGCAGGACTACTGACCTTAAAACAATAGCTCAGTTCCCTTATTTGTTCTGTGTTCTTCCTAAGTAATTTTTACTTTTTATTTGGGCACAGGCAGAGTGGCCATTGTGTGAGTAACAGTGGATTTTATCTGCAATATTTTACGCAAAGAAGCTTACTAAGCTTTAAAGAGTGTGTGTAATGTGTTCTCTGCACATTCTTTCAAATCAAGACTGTTCCCTGTTTAATATTTAAAGGAAGCCAGTCCCAGGCCTGCAACATGGCGGTGTGGGGGGTGCTCGGTGACAGAGCAGCTGCTGTAGTTTCACTCCAGACAACATCCAATAGAAGGGTGTGTTGTGACAGGACAAAGGGTAATAGTTTTAAATTAAAGGAGGGGAGATTCAGGCTAGACATGAAGAAGAAATTTTTTACACAGAGGGTGGTGAAACACCGGCCCAGGTTGCCCAGAGAGGTGGTGGATGCCCCATCCTTGGAAACATCCCAGGCCAGGCTGGACGGGGCTCTGAGCAACCTGATCTGGGTGATGTCCCTGCTCATGGCAGGGAGTTGGACTGGGTGAGCTTTGAAGGTCCCTTCCAACAGGGCCCTGCCCGTGGTGAACAGGGACCAGCCGGGGACGGGCCGCCGGTGGGATCCCGCAGCCCTCACGGCCCGTCCCCGGGGCGAGCGGGCACGGCCGCCAGCGCCACGCCCCAGCCAACGGCCGCCAGGTGACGCCTGACGCCACCTTCATTCCTGGGAAGCTTCCCCCACCCCACACTCCGGCCGCACCCGCCGCCATTTTTGTTGCTGGCGCGCCACCCGGCGAGCCGCTGCGCGTTACCTGCGCGGTCGGCCGGGCACTGCGGGCCGGGGCGGTGGCTGTCGGTGAAGACGGTGCGGCTGAAGGAGCCCAGCCGCCTCCTCAGAGGCTCGGGCAGCGACATGCTGCACGGCACACGCCGTTGCCGTGGCGCGCAGGCGCGATGGGGAGGCGGTGGCGCCGGGCGCTCCCCGCCAACCGCGGGCGGGGCCTTTGGCTGCCCCCGGGGTCCGGGACGGGGCGAGGCCTGTCCCAGCGCTGGGAAGAGGAGAGCGGAGCTCATGTTTCGGAGGCCGTGTTACAGTGGAGCTTTCTGGGAGAGATACCGAGCCCAGAAATTATTCATAGAATATTTTCGTTTGGAAGAGACCCTCAGGATCGTCGAGTCCAACCATAACCTAGCTCTAGCACTCAACATGTCCCTAAGAACCTCGTCTTACATGTCTTTTCAACCAGTCCAGGGATGGTGACTCCACCACTTCCCTGGGCAGCCTGTTCCAATGCCGGACAACCCTTTCCGTTAAGAATTTTTTCCTAATATCCAATCTAAATCTCCCTGGCGCAACTTGAGGCCATTTCCTCTCATCCTATCACTTGCTAGTCAGAAGAGACCAACCCCCTCCATGCCACAACCTCCTTTCAGGTAGTTGCAGACGGTGATAAGGTCTCCCTTCAGCCTCCTTTTCTCCAGGCTAAACAGCCCCAGCTCCCCCAGCCGCTCCTCATCACACTTGTGCTCCAGACCCCTCACCAGCTTTGTTGCCTCCTCTGCACTCTCTCCAGTACCTCAATGTCTTTCTTATGATGAGGGGCCCAAAACTGAACACAGGATTCAACATGCAGCCTCACCAGTGCCCAGTACCGTGGAAATGGCAGGACTGTTCTGCTTCCATCAGGATATATCCAGGGGAATGCTGATTTTTGATGGCTAGGAAGAGGGGGGAGTAAAATAAGAATAGGTATTCAAAGCTATGTTATTACTGAACGTAAACAAGAATGATCCTTGTTTTACAATGGATTCAGATATAGCTAAACTAGAAAATACTTTTTCCTCAAGGAAACCTGTCTGTGTCACTGTTGAGTTAAAAGCAGCGGTGAGATCAACACAGCCTTTTAATTCTAGATAGCTTTTGTGCCTTATAGGAGGCCCTCATGGCATTACCAAAAGTTAATAAGGTAAAAACAAGTTCTGCTTGTTCTTTTATTGAGAAAATGTAGTCCCCTTAAAAATGAGGTAATCTGTTCACCAGGTTTTTCAGCCCCCTTAAGGCCTGATTTCTTCAAAGGGGAAAGGATGCCATTCTTAAGTGGGCAGGAAATTATTTTCTGCACAACCAGAGCGAAAGAGCAGCTTGTGCCTTTTACTATGGGGACTGATAACATTTGTGATTTTACTGTACCTAATATGACATGTCAACTCGCTTTTCCTGGCCCTCCTCCTCTCCCAAAATCATATTTAGCTACTTCCCTGGGTGACCATTCTCTAGTATGACTTTCCAAACTCAGTTATCTCTGACTAAATAATTTAAAGCCTGGTTTAATTTCATTCTGTCCCACTGGGAGAACTACAGAGAAAGATGGCTGAATGAGCAGGAGTTCTGAGAAATCCATTTGGCTGTTGAGCTGATGAATGATGTGGTACTGACAACATATACTTTTCAAAGAACATCTCCAAACATAGATATGCCATTGGGAATCTGCATTAAAAAAACCAAAAACGAACAAAACAAAACCAAAAACAAAACAAAAACCAAACAAACAAACAAAAGCAAAACAAACAAAAAACCACAAACAAACAAACAAACCCAAAACAAAACAAAACAAAAAAAAACCAAAACACCAACAACCAAGCAAAATACCTGAAGACCTTCAGAAGAAATGAATAGGAAAGGATATTAAAATAATAGCAACAGATGGAAAGGGAGAACGAGTTAATAATATACCAGAATTTCAGGAGATGCTGTGTGTATGTACTTAGAGGCAGGGAGGGCAGCGAGCTTTGCTAAGTGCTCCTAGATAATAAAGTTTTAAACACAAGTGAGGGTTATCCCTGTTTTACAGATAAGACAGAACAAGAAAAGTTCAGTCCTGTGAAATGCTGTTTGCAGTTTGTGTTGAAACCTACAGAAAAAAAAAAAACCCACATGTAATTCTGCACAGCAAAAATACATGAAAAATACTCCTTATGAAGTATCAAAACATAAAGAAAAGAGGTGATGTAGCTTTTGTCATACATCGTGTGTCTGCACAGAAGTGACCACAGCTCAGCAATGCTACCTGGTTTACCTTTGAATTAGGTAGCTCAGGCTTGCTGGCAAGACAGCTCTACAAGCAAATAATTTTGCAAAGGTAAAAAGTCAGAGTATTTTTCAGCTTTTTTGACCTGACTGTCTTAAACCATGCGACTTCCCCTATAATCAGCCTAGTGACAGTGATGCCTGCGCTAGCTGGCCGGTTTGCAGGTGAAGCAATGCAGCCTGCAGTCACAGACATGCATGTTGTGTTATGTCCTAGCCAGACATGGGCCCCGAAGCTCTCAGCTGTGAAGGCACTAGTGGTATATTGCAGTTTCAGTAATAACAATCTGAGTGTATGCCTGCTAACCTAATAAATAATAGAAGAGTTTAAAAATCACTTTTTTAATTTGAGGAAACAAGAAAAACTGCATTAATGTTAGGTAGGTTTCTGAACTTTAAAAAGTACAGTCTATATTTGTTATCTTGTCAGTTGCCAGTAGGTGCTAGAAATTTATTTCCTGTCAGGCTCAACAACTATAATGGTGACTTTTGCACTAGCTAGCATATCTCACTTCTATAGAAAGTGGCAAGATCATGAATCTGTGCAAGATTTCCAATGAGATTGCCTGAAACCTGTTTTTGCTGTTATTGCCTTGGTCCTGATCTGGCTAAAACCCTTTAAGTAAGGGGAATGTTAGTCCCATACTCTCACCTAATTAGGCACAAGGAACAGATTTATATGAACTAAAAGTATGGCAGGGTTTTGATTAAATCAGATATTCATGGAAAACTCAGTGGTTTTTTCATAGTATAAGCTGGTGGCCTGTTACAGTTCAGCCTTGACAGATTTTCCTTCTGATTACTTTTTTAAAATGCAGGGAAGACTTTTCCCTGACCTGTACAATGTTACTCCTTTTCCTGATGCCAGTGGCTTTGAGCAGGGGGCTCTAATCTCTTAAAAACTGATATTCTTGTGTTCCCCGGTTCTGAAAACCTTTCAAGCATACAGTCAGGTATCCTGCCAGCACCTCTGTTGCAGTCAGTGGGACTTCGCAAAATTGGGCTCTGCTCTTTGAAAAACTGTGAAGCAATCCAGCTTAGCAGTCGGTGAAGTGTAAAACTGAGTAGTGGGTAAAGGAAAGGCCAGTGGAATGCAGACACCACAAGAAATGCATGGATTTGACATGTGAGCTCAATTTCCAGACTCAAGGTGTGAATCTGTGATATTTGGCAGCATTGCATTTTCAGCAGATGGCCAAGCATCCTACGTGTCCCTGTGAAATAAAATTGTGCACGCTAATAACACAGATGCTTAAAATATTCCCTGAAGACAGAATATATACTCTTTGTTTTTACTAATTCTGTTTAATTTTCTTTAGACTGAGGCATACAGTTTTTTCTCAATTTAATGAGCAGAATCCGTCTGGTTTTCTGTAGGGAGGATTGGAGAACACCTACTCCAGTTTCAAGCAGGAGAGAATCTTAAAACGTCAAGGCTCAGAACACTAGGGCACCTTCATTGACAAGTCAGAGCTTCTTGTAACAGAAGGATATAAATCTGTACCATAAGGAGCAGAAGAAGGAAAACATTTAACTGTTATTTGACTGTAACGGTTACAATGACCATCTCTATAAATAGTGTAAGTGTCCAGCTTTTGTGATGCAACTATATTTGGCCTTTTCCTTTTTTAATTGAAAGGCATTCCATGACTGAATTTCTTTGTGTTTATCCACATATGAATAGTTAAGGTAGAAATAACCAGATTTCCGATTCTCTGGACTTCAAAATAAGCTACTGAAATGCCGAAGTGGAAGAAATAGGCCCATAATTGCACAGCATATTAAATCACTGTTTTATTTCTCTCCACACACACTAGTTTTAAATAAAACAAAAGTCTCTGAAAATCTGCATGAAAGCTTTAAATCAGAGGAATATTGGATCTTTTTGTATCCACAGTAGTCCAACTAAGTTGGTAGACACTGGCTTGGCTCCCAGACCAAAGCTCCTGGGGCGCTCTGGCAACAGCACTAAGCCATAAACACAGATGCAGTATATCTAACGGAATTAAATATCAGCAGTTTTTTACAGTTGGCATTTCAGAAACACTGAGTTCATTTAAATGGTGCCAGTGGTTTATCTTTGCACCTGAATCGCAATTGCTGTGTTTCTGAATGTGCTGGTGTGGAAACTCACAAATACTATTTCCTCTGGCATGCCTGTGCTACTGCATGCTTCTATAGCCATAAGCATGCAAGCAACAGAAACTGCTCTCCTCTCTGCTTGCCCCTTAGTACCTGCCCAGTGTTTTATTAGAAGCACCGTAAAACATGTTAAAAGTGCTGGTGAGCTGAGGTATGTGCAGGCAAACAGAGTACAGGCTTGGTTTCTCCTCACGTCCTCAGAATGAAGTGACATATTGGGAGTTTTAACAAATTGCAAATGTCATGAAGACTCTAATGTGTGTGTCTGAACAGATCATGTTTTTAGTTGTGACAGTGTCTGCCAGAGCAATTTCACAGCTGTGCTCTTGGCTTGCAATTACCCCGGGACAATCTTTTCTCTGTGTCACTTGTACGCTAGTTCCTGGTGTTCATTTAGCACCTACAGGATATTTGTATCTGGTAAACAATTATTGTTGCTGATGAGACCTATCCAAGGCCCTGTTTCAAGTATTGTGTATCGCTACAGTCATTCCACACTGTGCTGGTTTGACTGAAAGTGAGTTCATTTTCTTCATGCAGTTAAAAGCTTTTATTTTTTGTAGCTAGCATAGTTGTTGTTTGGATTTAGTTTGAGAACAAGCAGATGACGCCCTGGGTTAGCATTAATGTTTTTCTTCAAGTAACTTTCCAGTGGTTTTGAGTTGGAACAAAGAGAGTGTAAGAGCTTACTGTTATCTTAGGGAGCCAAGGTCTTTCTGAGCTCTCTGGCTACAGGTGTGAGGCAGTGAGGAAGGGAGGTGTGGATGGGGCAGAGCTTGACTGACATCCAGATTGATCAATAAGAATATTCCATGCTATTAGCATCATGCTTCATATTTAAGGAGAGCTGGATTTTCCAACTAGGCACATGGAGACCCATTCTGGTTTCTGCTCTGTCTCGGTGGAGTTCTGTTCGGGAGTTTCTTTAGTTCGGCCTTTTGCCATCCTGCCCTTTTGCAGAGGCCTCTGGGCCTTTCAGCTCTTCTCTCCCCAGGATTAGCTGTTTGGGACCAGATGCTGCTTCCTGGGACTGGCTGCTTGGCGTGAACGGATTTTGTGAGGAATTGCACTGAGTATATTTTATTTTCTATATCCATTTTACATATAGTAGTAGTATGTTAGTATTATTTTGTTACTTTATTAAACTGTGTTTACCTCAATCTACGAGTTTCTCCCTTCCCATTCAATTCTCTCCCCTATTTGGGGAAGGGGGGTGAGTGAGCCAACTTTCGTGGTTGGATTGCTAGTTCAGGTAAAACTGTGACACATGCATTAGATATATCTTGGATATTTTAGTCTTAAGCGTGAAAACAGCAGAACAAAAAAGAGCTATTACTTGCCGCTGTGGATTGATTTTCTTCTTGCTGTACTTGGCATTTAGTTGGAACCACTGCCTAGCTTGTTTTATTTTGTTGATTTGTAGTTTCATCAAGCATGTTTGAAAACTCTGAAAGCTTGTATGGCTATTAAACAAGTTTTACCATTTGTGTTTGCAAAAATATTCAAGATTTTTGTGATACACAAGGAGGTTGCTGTTGAGTGGATGGATTTTTGAGCCAGATTCTCATTTCTGTGAAGATCCTTGACATGCCCTTAGAGGACTCTGTGCATGACCCAGCCAGTGCAGAGAGGTCCCCTAGTTTCAAAAGGTGGCTGTGGAACAGCCAGTGAACACCATGTTATAACAGGGTGGTGCAACACTGGCCCAGGTTGCCCAGAGGGGTGGTAGATGCTCCATCCCTGGAAACATCCCAGGTAAGGCTGGATGGGGCTCTGAGCAACGTGATCTAGTTGAAGATGTCCCTGCTCATGGAAGGGGTTGGACTAGATGACCTTTGAAGGTCCCTTCCAACCCGGGCTGTTCTATGATAACG
Organism: Streptopelia decaocto; assembly: GCF_964273445.1. Classification (NCBI taxonomy): domain Eukaryota; kingdom Metazoa; phylum Chordata; class Aves; order Columbiformes; family Columbidae; genus Streptopelia; species Streptopelia decaocto. The sequence continues at coordinate 10,647,301 of NC_138656.1, read as the reverse complement.
CTGCGCACAGGCTTGGTACATTTTGATTCGTCTGATGACAAGTTTTATCAGCAAAGTGATGTTCTTCCTTTGCTTCCAGACCTTGTTGGGGCTAAATTCTGCCCCAGTCATACCTGTGAGTCTGGGCAGGACTTAAGAGTAATTTAGGCTTGAAACATGTTTTTTTCAGGACATATGCAGGGATGTGGTAGGAGCTCTCAATAATTCTCAGCAAATGCTTTTTTTTTTTTCTGGTGTGTGGTTGGAATAGCTGCACTGTTCTCTTTGTGCGGAATTGTGCACTGAGAATCCTTCTTTGACTCTAGAGTAACTTTGCAGACGTTTGCAGCTTGCAGGGAGTATGTGTGGGAGAATCTTTACGGCAGAGGTTCTGATTGTTTCAGTCTCAGTCTCATCTTTGCTTGCATAGGTAGGCGAGGTGATCTTTCCTGTGGTAATTCAGGTGTATAAATATTACTTGTACAATCCAAACTAGTTAGAGAGGCTTCAGCTCTATGGTGGGTCCCCCAGAAGGCTGTTTATGGGAAGGAGTAATGTGCTGGCTGCATGTGTCTGTCTTCCTTTACTGATTACTGGTAGAGTCTAGTTGTTTTCTTGAATGCCCAGCTGTTTGAAAGCTGAACAAAGATCTTGAAAACTTACAGAGATCTAAGCTCTCCCAGAGCTTGTTTTGTGGATCTGAGCTCCCCCGAGATGGTAGGGCTGTTTGTGTTCCTGGGCATCACACCAGATGCTTTACCTGTACTCCTGGGATATGGACATGAGAATACCAGTGCTTTTTATCGCAGATTCCAAAGATAGCACACTATTTAAATATTTACCTTCATGGTGGCATATGTCAGTGTGATCATAAACCCATGCAAAGGCAGGGTTTATTTTGCTCTTGTATGATGCTGACAGTACCCTGTAATAGCTGTTTTGCAAAGAGGGTGGTTGTTTAGTTAAGAAACTAATCACCAGGTTGAGGTTTTTTTTATTTTTAGTTTCTAAATTCCTATTTAGACAGTTACATAAATACCTAATTTCAAAAGTCAAAGTTTGTCAAAACATCAACACAACTTAAGTGGGAGCCACAGTAGCACCCTAAGTTGAAGCCAGATATTTAGATTCTCTGATATGTGTTTGGATACCTAAACTTGGATTTCCAAACAAGAGCAAACTCTCCCTCCGCTTTGAAGTTTTGCTGAATGTAAAGATAAGTGGTGTGTTGTTAGGTCAGCATCCCTGTGTTTCTCTTTATCTGTTTTTCATCTCCAGGCCAACACTTCCTTGTGTGAGAGTAAAGGATTGTGAGAATGACTGGAAATCCCACAAGTCTTCCTGCCTATGATTAAGGCATAGAAGTAGAGTTCAGGTTCAGAGCCTTTAGCTTCAAATATTGTGGCTTATGCTTTTGGGGATGTTAGTGCAGCACCACTACAATCTACAGTATCTCTCTGTTGGGATGCAGATTTGGCTCCGTATTTATTTTTGTTCCATAATCTATTAGCCTTAGGCTCTATGTTGTGTTTCCAAACAAAGCAAACTTGACTCATGTTCTCATCAAATAGTAAGAAGAAAGAGTGTCGTGACTCTACAAAGTTCCAAAGAGCACTTAATTCTTTCTTTATTACGTTTTCAGTTATTTAAGGCAGGAGCTTCTTATTTGTTGGGTATGTGTTGGCTCCTTGCACCATTGTACCTCAGTCTCAGCTGTGATACTTGTTGCTGTTGTAGTATGAATGATCATTTTGAACTCTGAAGTCTGCTGTCTTTGAAATGTAAATTTTCTATTTGTCATTTGAAGATGGGGTTTCTCATGTAACTAGAATCTATGAAGTGGTGCTTAAGACTGGAGAAAGCCTAAAGGGATTTTTAGTATAAAGATGTTACTTAAAATCAAGGAATTCCTTTCCTACGTGCTGCATTGTTCCCATTCATGGTGGAAGAGCAAGACTGAAGTATCAAATCCAGCTGGCTTGCTTGTCCTCTCTCTCTCTGAAATGCTTCATTACAGGACTCAATTAGAGGGATTTTTTCCCCTCAGACTCCATCTACAAAGCTTCACCTGCATTTATGAAATATTGAATTTACAGCTGCAGGATTTATTACAACAGTATATGAAAACAATAAGTGCTGGTGCAGCAGCTCTAGTTAGAGATGCAGAGTTCACTGTGCAGGTAAAATATTGTTTTTAAACTGCAGCATCCACATCAAGAGGCAAATACAGACCAGAGTTATCAATGAGAAAAGCTAGAATCTGCTGTGAAGTGCCACTACACTGTGATTTCTTTTTTCTTTAACTTCAATTAGCACAGTTTGGGCCAGATTTTTTGCCTCTGTAATGTCACTGAGCTGCAATGGTTTAGTTGAGAGGGAAGACCTATGCCAAGGTGCTGTGGGCTTTGTGTTACAGTGTGACAATTACGTATTTTGTCATCATGGTCAGTAAGAAGTGATTAAATCAGAAGGTAGAAATTGACCAAATTGATTTCTCCTTGCCTAGTCTATTTCTATTCAGTTAGTTGCTTTAGCTTTTCAAAAATCATTAATATCCACTAGGTCTTGTCTGATGTAACCTGGCACATCTGTGATTTCCTTAAAATCCTCTGTGTAAATCAGCAAGGCCTGGGAGTGGGAACTTCATCCTCCTGTCCTGAAGTCAGGACAACCATGTCCAAACCACACCTCTCCAATGACAAAGACTACTCAGCCTGCCTAGGCAAACCTACCCTGATGTTCAACTGTCTCTATCATTAATGAAATGCAGTCCTAATATCTAGCCTGAGTCATGCTTTTTTTCAGTTAGTCCTTCTCATCCTACCCACTCTGCACATGCCGCTACTTCTGCTTTCTGCAGCTACATTGCCATTTCTGTATTGTATGTTACCTTGTCTGCTGTTCTGTAAATAAAACAAATCTAGCTGAACAGATCCATGCCTGTTTATGCTAGATGTTTACCACAGTAGGTCTCCCGTGATTTCCTTGAGAAGAAATCTAATGGGCAGAGGGGGAAAAAAATTAGGAGATTAATATACTAGAAGAGTTTCGGTGTACATTGCAAATTGCTCACTGTGGTACCAGACAGCTCTCATTGATCACACCTAAAGAACATACTCTTTCCTTGAACATTAAATGTGGCAACCCACTGTACTAGGACTCAGGATTGATGTTTCTGTCCTGCAAGGATAATTAGGAATTTACCAGCCCAGATTAACAGGCACCTTGAAAGATAGGAGTATGATTAACTTCATAAATACATATTATGAAACTATGGGCAGTGTTCTAACTGTAATGTATTTTCCCTGAAGGAAAATATGCCTGAGTAAAGAAATTAGAAAGAACTTGATGCCAAATGCAGAATGAAGAGAAATTCATATAAGGCTGGAGTCTGTCCACATTTTTTTGAGTGGTCCTTTCCTTTGAAGAATTAGATAAGTTATTTACCTTCATTTTTTTATCCCCTAATCTCCAAACTTCATATCACTTTCATAAAACACACTAGCATGTGTCATGTGCATATATAACGTAACATTTCCTGGGATACTCGTTACTGCTTTATAGTCACTGCAGGTGAATTTGTTTATAAAAAGGCAAGTAGCTACTTGAGACAGAGGGAATGCAAGTCAGTATTTGCTCCTGTGCTGAGTGTGTTATAGTATAAGGGAGATGATTTGTGTACAAAGCTGTAAGATCAAAGAAACTCAAGCAATCCTCATAATGATTGTTTATTATAAAAGCCTCAGTTATCAGGCATGGAGGGCCTTTAACATCAAATCTGGGTTAGCTGCCTGAGTTTGCAAATTAGCCTTAAGGCTGTTGGTACCTCCAACTTGACATTCAGCCTTGTCTCAAGGGGTTCTAGTTTGAGTGGCTGAAAAAAGGTTGCTAGACAGTCCCCCTTCTCAGCTTTCTGTCCTGACAGAAGGTGATGTCACAGAATCAGAGTATGTTAGGGATTGGAAGGGACCTCGAAAGATCATCTAGTCCAATCCCCCTGGTGGAGCAGGAACACCCAGATGAGGTTACACAGGAAGGTGTCCAGGCAGGCTTTAAATGTCTCCAGAGAAGGAGACTCCACAACCTCCCTGGTCAGCCTGTTCCAGTGTTCTGTCACCCTCACTGAGAAGAAGTTTCTTCTCAAATTTAAGTGGAACCTTTTGTGTTCCAGTTTGAACCCATTACCCCTTGTCCAATCATTGGTTGTCACTGAGAAAAGCCTGGTTCCATCCTCGTGACACTCACCCTTTAGATATCTGTAAACATTAATGAGGTCACCCCTCCGTCTCCTCTTCTCCAAGCTAAAGAGACCCAGCTCCCGCAGTCTTTCCTCATAAGGGAGATGCTCCACTCCCTTAATCATCTTTGTTGCCCTACGCTGGACTCTCTCCAGCAGTTCCCTGTCCTTCTGGAACTGAGGGGCCCAGAATGGGACACAATATTCCAGATGTGGTCTCGCCAGGGCAGAGTAGATGGGAAGGAGAACCTCTCTGGACCTACTAACCACTCCAGGATGCCATTGGCCTTCCTGGCCACAAGGGCACAGTGCTGGCTCATGGTCATCCTGTTGTCCACCAGGACCCCCAGGTCCCTTTCCCCTACATTGCTCTCTAATAGGTCATTCCCCAACTTATACTGGAACCTGGGTTTTTTTCTACCCAGATGCAGGAGTCTACACTTTCCCTTGTTATATTTCATTAAATTTTTCTCTGCCCAACTCTCCAGCCTGTCCAGGTCTGTGGATGGCAGCACAGCCTTCTGGTGTGTCAGCCACTCCTCCCAGCTTGGTGTCATGAGCAAACTTGCTGATAGTACACTCTATTCCCTCGTCCAAATAATTGGTGAATATATTGAATAATATAGGCCTCAGTACTGACTCTTGAGGCACTCCACTAGATACAGGCCTCCAACTAGACACTGCCCCATTGTCCATGACTCTCTGGCTTCTTCCCTTCAGCCAGTTCGCAGTCCACCTCACTACCCGATCATCCAGACCGCACTCCCTCAGTTTAGCTATAAGGATGCTGTGGGAGACTGTGTCAAATGCCTTACTGAAGTCAAGGTAGACCACGTCCACCACTCTGCCATCATCCATCCATCTTGTTATGTCCTCATAAAAGTCAATGAAGTTGGTCAAGCACAACTTCCCTTTGGTGAAGCCATGTTGACTGCCCCTAATGACCCTCTTATCCCTGATATGCCTTGAGGTGGCACCAAGGATAAGTCGTTCCATCAGTTTCCCAGGGATGGAGGTGAGGCTGACCGGTCTATAGTTACCCGGGTCCTCCTTCTTGCCCTTTTGAAGACTGGAGTGACATTTGCTTTCCTCCAGTCCTCAAGCACCTCTCCTGTTTCCCAAGACTTGGCAAAGATGATGGAGAGCGGTCCAGCAATGACCTCAGCCAGCTCCCTTAGCACCTGTGGGTGCATCCCATCCGGACCCATGGATTTATGGATGTCCAGATTGCTTAACTGCTTCCTAACCCAGTCCTCATCAACCGAGGCAAAGTCCTCCATTGTCCTGCTTTCCTCTGGGGCCTCAGCGGTACGGGGCTCCTCTCACATGTTGAGATTATTCCTGAATCCTGCTGACCCTTGCTTGTGGTGTCATAGTTTAGCTCCAGCTCCCGCCGCCCAGCCGGCAACTAAAACCACATGCCACTCGCTCACCCCTCGCCCACCTCTGGTGGGATGCTGGGGGAGAATCAGGAAACAAAGCAAAATTTGTGGGTCGGGATAACAGCAGTTTAATGGAAAACAAACAAACAAAAACCAAACCAGAACCTAAACAAATAAACAATAACACCAATTCTGAAAGAATATAGAAAGCTATGGATGCACAGTGCAATCTCTCAGCATGCGGCAATCCCAACGTGGCAGTTCACCTCCTCTGCAGCAGCAAGTGGATTCCCAACTGCAACTTGTGCTGAAACCTCATCCTGTCCCGCACAGGACCTCGCGCCTGAAACACAACAACCCCGAACTGAGCAGTCCAGAGAGAACTGTGACCATCCCAGACCACCCTGTTCCTGGCAGAGAGAGAGAGATTCCCACCCCCCGCCAGCCTGCCCCCCTTTTATAACCTAGCATAACCTCATATGATATCAAATACCCCTTTGGCTAGTTTTGGGTCAGCTGTCCTGGTTGTGTCATCTCGCCAGCTACCTGTGGAAATTAACCCTACCTCAGCGGACCCAGCACATGTGGGAATGTCTGTTGGCAGCAGGCATGGTAGAGAAGAGCTTACGGATTGGCCCAGCTTGCACAAAGGACTGGGCCTGGGATCTGGCAGCTGTAGATTAGACATACACAAAGCTGTCTTAAAGCTGCCTAATGCCGAGGGTGTTTTCTGCACTGCTAGGAAGGAGAATTTCAGCCTCGGAGCCTGGGCTGACAGCAATTTATTCTAGCCATTAACTCATCCTAGTGAAGGGTGGAGTCAATCAACTGAATAATTTATCCTTCTGTTATTTCCATTCTGTTCTTGATGCTTTGTTACTCTGCGAGAGTGAACCTGGCCAAACATTTTAGAGCAGTTTTTTGCTGTATTCCTTTCAAAGGAGAGAGAAGTGCCAAGTGAAACTAAACTTCAGAGTGTAACAGTATTTGGGATAGAAAGCTCATCAACTAGAGTTTCCAGTGCAGTGGGTGAAAAGCTAGTAGTGTAGCCATGTTTTCAGTCCTGTGTGTGATCAGGGTCCTGACAGCACTAGGCACTCTGCTCAAGTGGGTTAAAGATGTAGTTTATTTTATTTTTTTTTTAGGTAACGACGAGCTTTAACCTTTCATATGAAATGAGCAGTACAACTTCACTAGGCACTTCTGCAGTGATCTTTGCAACTCCTGATGCAATGAGAGCTTGTTTTTTGTCCAGTCTTGATTTAACTGGGTTCAGCATGTTCTTAGGAGCTTTACTGAGCCTAGGCTGAAAAAGACTTCACATAGGAATGCTGCAGGAAGGATAATGACCACAAGAGTCTGGGTAACAGCAAAGGTTTCATCCTGCTCCCTTAGTGCCCCAACTTGTTTCACTTTGACATTAGCAGGATGTCAAGATATCGACTTTAGTTGAAGTAGAATTTTTAATCCAACAGATTTGTTTACTTGGTTTTTGCCTCTTGCCACCTTCCCCTTTTTGCCAATGTGTAAGCGCTTTTCTAGCTCATTATACTTCAAATAAATTGTCATTTAAAAATCCTTTTTTAACTACATGTGAATTTTCAGTCAAAACTTTCATAAAATGTAATTGCTATTCAGTTTGTAAGTGTTGGCTGATATTTAGGCTTTTGAGCTGATTTATTTTACATACTGCTTTCTGGGAACTGCAGTACTCCATCGCACAGGCAAATATTGGCCAAGCATATGGAAAATGGCTAGTGATCCAGCTGCTTTGGGGCTCCCAATGATGCATTAAAAAGAGCTGGTTTTCAGAGTGCCTCCACCTTCTGAAATGGAAGTTATTTGGGAGTTTTACCAAGGCACTGTGGCCTTTAAAATAATTGCTGATTTTAGAATACTCATTGATCACAAATGCGGTTCTGGTTTGTCCTCCCAGTATTATTTATCTTAGTTATGGTGATAGTTTATAATCAAGTACTGCTGGAATAAAGGGACTAATACACCATGCAGGTGCAGCTTGATGCTTACAGAAGATGCATGAGGCAGCATAAGTACATGGTGCTGAGCTGGCACTGCTGTAACTGGTATGCCTCTACATTAACACATGCTGGAGGGGTTTCTTACAAGGTGTCAAACTTTGTGCTTTTGCAGTAATTCCATATGCACACCATCAGTGAGCTCAGAGTGGTTTCCTTCCTGGTAGAGCAAGGTTGAAGTTGTGTAGGAGTGCTCCCAATGGTAACCAGCTTGTGTTGTGAGCACAAGGTCCTCCAGCAGTTAGTGCTCTGCTTGGGCATGCCTGTGACCTGGAACTGATACAAGCTACATCACTGGTAAATGTTATGTAGATAAAAACTCCTAGGACTGCAGCAGATCATGTAAAATCAATTCCCAAGCTTCCCCTCTTTATGCCATGCCAGGGGTTGTTGTAGATGCACCCAAAAAACACAGTCCTGGTCCAGCTGTGCTACTTATGGATGCTGGTAGAGAGTACACTGAGACATACACGTAGAAATAATTTAGACCAGATGCCAGCAAAAAAAGCACATGGGTAACTCAAGCTATCCTGCTAATTTTAATCAGGCTGTTTTGTCCTGGTGTGGATTTCCAAAAACCCACCCCACAGCAGTGTGTCCATACCAACATTGCCAAGCCACTTTCAAAGGATACTTTCTCTGTTCTTTGTGGAAGTGGTGAGGACTTCCTTGATCTCATGGTGAGAAACTAAGAATCAAAATCAGTGGTTTTATTTTTGCTTTTTGAATGGAGTTTGTTCTCACTGGATAATTCTTTGTAGCCCCAGCAAAATTTCCTGGTAAATATTACATGTTAGTGTCCTGAAACATGAAGTCTAGGGAATGTGGGGTTTAAAAGACAACAGACAAAGCAGTTGCTTAAAATTTTGCTACATGAGAAAGTTGGTAAATTCTTCTCTCTTATTGTGTAACTTGTAAGAGGAGAGAGGGAAATAAAAGTTGACTATTTAACAGTTTAATGCAGGAATTACTCAACACTTGTTTCTCTGAGCTTGAAACCAGAAAAACAGTGTTCTGATCAGTGTTTCCACCATATCTATAAACAGGGTGAAATGTCTACAATCTTGAGAGCAAGCTAGTAAATTTGGCAGGTTACCAACCTCTGCTACAGCACGTGTCCATTGTCTGTGATTCCCAAACACTTGCGTACATGGTTGCATCACCCTTTTCAGCAGCTAGACACAATCATATGTAAAAGTCGCATAAGAAATTCAAGTTGTTTTCCCATTTGATCTTACAGATCAACCGTGATAATCTCTCAAAACAGAGGATAGCAAAATTTTTAGTGCCATAGAAAAACAGTGTTTTCCAGATAGTCAGCTGTGCAGATTGGCACGGCTTCCTGGATTGTAAAGGAATGATGCCAGCTTACACCAACATGGTGGTGGGTATATCTGTAACTTCTAATTCTGATGTACTTCATTGTCCTTGAGGCTGTTCAGCCTGGAGAAAAGGAGACTGAGGGGAGACCTTATCACTGTCTACAAGTACCTGAAAGGAGGTTGTAGCATGGAGGGTGCTGGTCTCTTCTCCCAAGTAGCAAGTGATAGGACAAGAGGAAATGGCCTCAAGTTGCGCCAGGGAGATTTAGATTGGATATTAGGAAAAAATTCTTAACGGAAAGGGTTGTCCGGCATTGGAACAGGCTGCCCAGGGAAGTGGTGGTGTCACCATTCCTGGAGATGTTTAAAAGACATGTAGATGAGGTTCTTAGAGACATGGTTTAGTGCTAGGGTTAGGTTATGGTTGGACTCAATGATCCTGAGGGTCTCTTCCAACTGAAATGATTCTATGATTTTATGCCTCCACATCAAGTAGTGTCTCAGCGTAGACAGCGACCTCCAGAATAGCTATTTCTTCTGCCTTTTTCTAACCCCAGTCATTTTCCACTGTGAATACTGGTTGCAAAGTCATTGTTTGGCTTAGTTGCAACCTCCCTATTTGATTGCTCCCTCTGCTTACTGGGTCTCTCAGAGACCTACTGTTTCTCTAGGCATCTCCCTCCTGATATACTGAAGGCATTTTATATTATTTCATCTGGCATTTATTCACCTGGATTTTTTCTTTAATATCTCCTTTTCATTTTTCCTGTCAAAGTCTGTTCCATTGTATTAAAGACACATAAACTGGATTTACAGTGCCTGAAATACTGTTTTGGTCCTAAAACTCACCCCCTGCCATATAACTGGAAATATTGCGACTCTTCTATATTTTACTTTAAAGATCCTATTGAACTCAGGCATGCATGTGTGATGTTTTTCTAGCAGAAAAATACTTATTTAATCCCTGCACAGAGAAGTGGAGAATGAAATCCTAGATCCAGTCAAATTGGTGGGGTTTTCCCTCAACTCCAGCTGAGCCATCCCTTAGTGGTCAAGTTTGTGGTCTGTAGTTGGCCTTCCAGCAAGGGAAGAAGGAAAGCACAAAGCAGGATTTTCACTCCTGTATTCTGGAATGAGAGGCTGAGTTGCAGTTTGGGACAGCTTGCTACAGCAAGAGGTGGAGGACATAGAGGACCCATCTCTCTTCCTCTTAAAAGATATTAATCTATGTTTTAGCATTTGCCTGGCTGTAAAAGGTCCTCGGCAGCACAGAACTATTTGGATGCATCATTTTGTATTGCAATTGTGTTTGAGGTTCTGGAGATGCATGTCCATCTGGGACATGCTAAGCCCTCCTTAAAACAACAGATAAGCTTAAGCTGCAGGGTTTATTCAGGTGCTGAAGTGTGTTTCCTGCATGGGGTCTTAATTTATTCCCTGTGAATTTTGGTGATGTGTCCCAGTGGATGTCATCTGGTTTGGTGCCAAGCCTGGCTTATCCTCCCAGCAGAGAATTGTACTGAAATGAAGTGGGTTAAAATTATTTACCCCAATTCCTGTTCCCAGCTGAACAGCAGTTTAAACAGTGAAAACTGTCAAGAGTGCTTATTCAGAGAAGCAACTTTGGAAGCTGAAGATAAGAGCATTTATCTTCGTGTCAGAACTACTCAGTGTCTTTGATGGACTACCAACGTACTTTAACAAGGAGCTTAGACTGGAGTCACTGGCTTCAAGGAGTCCAGGGGGTGGTGTTTATCCCACCGAAACATGGCATACATCAAATCAATTACACGGTGCAGGTGTATTTCCCCCCATCACCAGCCAGCATTGCAAGCACAAAGAAAATATGTTCTCCGAGACACTAGAGGAGCCTTCTCCCTTTAGATGCTGATTTAATGTGAAATGTATATTAAAGGGGAGGGAGAGAGAAAGAGAGGGAGAGGGAGAGGGGCAATCTCATATGTTTTGCAGCAGATTGCTGCATCGATCTTGTCATTTAGGCAAACACAGTTGGACCTGAGGCTATGAGTCTGTGGGATGTGCTTTATTTCTGTCATAAATTGTCAGCCTCAGAGAAACACAGGAGAAAGAGAAGGACCGTAACAGAGTAGCAAATGTTCTAATAAAGAGACCAGCAAGCCATTTAAGAGCAAATCAAAGGAGTTGCCATTTTGGATTGTGCTTGCTTTCAACAGCTAGAAATGTGCTCTGCCTTCACCCACTCCCCGAGTGAAGCGGTGATGGGAAGAGACAAGACCTAAAGGAAGGACTGGTATTTCTGTCAGGGCTGCTCAGCGAGAGTTAAGCTGTTCTGCATGACCTATGGTCCTGAAGGAGCCCACAGCCTGCCCTGTGCCTGCCCTTTTAACTGCTTGTCTCTATGGCTTGCCAAGCCCTCCCTGGTGCCATCTCGGAGCCAGCTCTTCCATGAGGATTTCTCTTCTTCACTTGCACTGTGAAATTCCAACCTGTGTTACGCATCAGTGACAGGCAATTTGAGAGCTGGCAGGGGCACACTCAGGCTCTTCAGGGACCTAGTCCAGGATCAGAAACTTTCCTGGAGTAGTTCTCTCCATCAGGAGTGTTTTTGTTTAAATGACTGCGCTGGGAGGCATTGCACTGCTGGTGGGGGCCACAGTGAGATAGTTTGGAGGGGCTTCCACCAGAAGGTTCAATCAAACAGATGCACTGGCAAACTCTCCCTAATTAATAGCAGGCCTTGGGCATCTCTCTGCCTGGATGTTTGTACCAGGCCGTCTGGAATGATGTCAGTGCCTTGGGATACTTGCTCCCGAGCAGAGCAAAGACACTAGAGAGCGCCATGTATTTGCGGATTTTGACTTGGGAGGCGCTGTGTGAGGACATGAGAGCTCCCTGAGGGGAGGATACGGGAGAGAACTGTCCTCAGGACCCAGCCTTGCTGCTCTTGTGCCGCTCGGGGAGGCTCGTGTGCAGGAAAGTGGTTTCCCTCTAGATATGTGTAGCTGTGGATGCAGTGTGGTTTTGCATTTCCTCCAGTGAGCTCCGTGTCTCTGGGGGAGAAAAGGCAGTTCCGCTGTCAGGAGGAAATCCCCTTAGTCTCTTTCCTAGTAGAGGAGATGCAGGCATCCCAGCTTCTGTGCAAACCTTCTGTCACATAGTCTCGAATGCAGCAACCAAGAGAGGGCACCAGGAGGGGCCTGTCCAGCAATCTCCCATTTTAAGGAAATTCTCCAATCAGACTAGGCTGAAATGTCCCAGAAGGTGCCCTTGAGGCAGCTTCACAGGAGGATTGCCATATCTTTTGAGCTCCCACTTTCCAGTCTTTGTGAAGAAAACATTTAATTTTCAAGTACTTCAATACCTAAACAATGTTTAATATTTTAGTATATTTGAATGTCTGAGTCATTTCTTTAAGAGCAGGCTGGAGTCGGATCGTTTTGCTGTCTCTTATTCTCACTGTCCCAAATGGCAGAGGCTCCATGTGGGCTCTACCCTCCTCTTCCTCATGGGAGAGTGGGAAGCTCATGCCCGTTCCAGCAATGTTGGAGAATAGCTGTCCTTGCACCACGTGCTGTCTTGTATCTTCTCCCATCACCCATGGCCTCCTGAAGATTCTCTCTACCCTAAATTGGTAGGGAAGCAGCCTGTGTGGCATCATGCTCTTCTTAATCACCAGTCATACGATGGTGATGACTAAACTTTTATTACAATGAGCTGGCATTTTTTTTTCCTCCAGTGAAATGTTTCCTGCAGAAAAAAATGAGACTTCACTGAAACCTGAATTATCTTTCAGAAGATGCCCATCTCCATGTATTCAGAAGCACTTTTTCAAAGAAAAACTTCAGAGTTTTTTTTAAGGGAGGTGATATGCAGATATTTCAGAATTTTAAGTTTGCTGGTTTTCTCCTTTTCTTGTGCTCCTAACTCTAAAAGGCTAACTGAAGTCTTGCAGTTATTTTTCCTATTTCATATTTTTATTGTTTCGCAGGTGTTTTATTATCTTGCCATTTCTGAAAACATTTCCCATAAGAAAGCTCCAAAACAGTAAAAGAGAAAGAAAATGGTAGAAAAGAAAAAAAGGTGGTAGTGAAAAGATGTTTAGGAGGAAATGTTTTTGTTGTAGTTGTGAAAAGAACGAAAAATAAGAGGGAATACATGTTTTTTTCCTCATCAAAATCCTCAGTGATGTAGAAGTTTAGAAGTTTAATTGAAATAAAAAATCATATTTGGGCACATCTGACTGGATACAATTTTTCCCTGCCCTGTTTTCACCTTACTCAGTTCTCCTTGGCATCACCCCTTAGGCTGTGTCAGAGTCATCTGGAAACAGCAGATAAGAAGGAGCCTCAGGGCAGCTTGGGAGCAGGGTAGGAGGGATCTGTGTGCTTTGGGGGACTATATGGACATGAGGACCTCCTCTCCAGCAGAAAGCCAGTGAAGGGGGAGCCCGCACCTCTGCACTTCAAGAAATGCCTCTCTCTTCTCCATGTGAGGGCGAAGTGACCCATCCAGCACAGACCTAGGCTGGTATTTACCAGGAGGATGGTGTGCCTTGCAGTGGGCAGAGGTTTACTGGCTGCAGAAATAGCTTTTCAGGAAGTGCGTGTTGAGATTTTATCTTTTTTTTTTTAGAGAATGTTTGGTCTATGCAAATCCCTGAGCACAGGGAAGAAAAACAAAACAAAACAAAACAAAAACAGGGCTCTTGAAATGAAGAAAAATGAGCCCTAAGTTAGAAAAATGTGGCAAAGCACTTGTGCCCAGAAATACATTAAGAATTTGGCACAGGTGTTGGAAGTAGCTTTGAAGGTTCTTTCCCATTCCTTAGCACAGTGGTTGAGACACTGATGGGAAGCATGAAGTGCCTCTCCAAAGGGTCAGTATCCTGTTAAATGCCCTGTGTTATCTGTGCCGTATCAGCGAATAACTGCTAATGAGACAGAAATACCTTCAGACTTCATACTCTGCACCTGCTGAACAGTTTGCTGGTTGGCCTTTGCTCTTACGTGTAGCAGATAAAAGTGCAGATCCGAGTTGTGTTAATCTGGTCTCTTATCCTGTTCACTCATTCTTTACCCTAAGAAGCTTTGGTGTTGAGCAGTTTCAACCAAGTTTGGAGGTGGGGAAAGGCCTTAAAAATATTTTCTGCTGAAAATCGGTGTCAGAGTAGGAGAGACCTATAGGATTGCAGTCCCTAAGGAAAGGGAGCCCAATCTCTAGTATTGGAGTGAGGTCTTTCCTGGCACCCTGCAGCTTTTAGCTCCTTTACGTAAGGGATAGTAGTAAGATAATAATAATAGGAAGGAGCTGGAATGTTTTGTGATGGGAATATTGCCAAACTGAAAATATTCTACAAATGTAATGGCTGGGAGGATTAGGCATATGGGATATGAACCTCCAGAAAACTAGATTTCATGGCTCTGCTGCTGCTCAGAGAACAATGCGTTTACTGGGAATTTTGGATTAAAACTGGATTTCTCCATCACCGACAGTGGTTGGTGTGTCCTGTATTCTAAGTGGGCAGGGGACTTTTACCTGCATTAGATTAAGGAGTGCAGTGTAATGAATAGTTTCCTTACTCAGGATGGCATTACTCCAAGCCTCAAGGTAATTTATATCTCAGGTAGGTGTGCTGTTGTTTAACAAGACTAAATATGGAGAAATGAGAGCCTGATGTGGGAACATATGCGCTGTAAGCAACAGCAGAGTTTATGAAGAGTATTTCAATATCCTTCATATTGTAGGAACAAGCATAAGCAGATTTTTTTAAATTGGATTTTAGGACAAAGCACAGCTGGTACAAAGCTTAAGCAGGAATTCAAATGCTGCTGCTTATTAATTCAGCAAGTGATGATGTACAAGTCCTTCTTTGCTGTTTAATACTCAGTCATAGACCTACGTAGCATTTTGCAAACATGAGGTTTTTAGAGAAAATCAGATGCTTGTTCTTACAGCCAAGCCTCTGGAAAGTTCTTGGCAAGGCAGGAGAGCTTAGCTACAACTTGCTAGAGGTAGTCTTGCATCTTCCTTGGCAAAGAAGGGGTGGGGAGCAAGAGATGGAGAGTAAGTATCCTTCTGGTCAATGTAAAAATAGCAAGTTGGCAAAACGTCCCACATGACTTAACCATTTTTGTTCTCTCTGCTGGGAGAGAACTGGGAAAAAGTATGTTTGACAAATGAGTTATCACGTCAGCCCTCAGCAGAAGAAAATCTTTTTGAGCAAGAAAAATAGCATCCTTGCCTAGTCCTTTGTAGTTATTTTGGTGTTTTGGGAATGATGTTCATTTGGGGATTTTTTTCCAAGGTGTGTTGTTTTGTTTTGTTTTAACACTGAAGAAAGGAGGCAGCATGTAGAGAGAGAGAAACAGCAATTCGTTGCTCCTTCCCTGCTTCAAGATTGCTGCTGGAAAAAGAAAACCCAGTGATCATCCTTAGTGCACATGGGCTTCCTAGCATTTGGCACAAGGCAACACACAAGATGAAAGTGTGTCTCTTGACAGCCAGCTTCGTACTAGCAGCCTTTACTCCAGGCAACAAATTAATCCACTCAGCTGTGTTCTGGATAATTGTTGATACTGTCTTAATTGGTACCATACGTTTCTCCATGTCGACGTGTCCATCATGTTAATGTCTAGGGACTGTTGTTTCCTGACAACTCGGGAACAGCACAGCCTGCCCCATCCTAACTGAACTCCTACTTAAAATGCCTTAGTAAGAAATTTGACTTTATGACAAAGGAAAAATGTAGAGCCATGTTGGGGCATGACTCAAAATTCATAGGAAAAAAATGAGACTCCTGATTTCAGCAGTGTTTGGAGGTGAGCCAGCTCTTCCAGGGCTCTCTGAAGGCAATCCAGTTCAGCTGAAGTCAAGTCCGAAGGCAAAGGAACTTATTCTCCTGCTCTCAGGAAATCTGTGGCGGGAGCTGGCAAACATTTTCCAAGCTTGTCACAGTGGGGTGTCCACGGCAAGGCAGCTGCAGAGCTAATTGACCCCAGCGCACTGGTGGCTTTGTGGACTGGGATTAGCATTAGCATTTTGAATTTCACCCATTAATGAAGTGGCAATCAAGGCAGAGCCTGGAGCGCAAGTGCGATCTGCTCTCACCCCAGCTCCTCTGTATGCTGTGGTAACAGGGGCAGGAAGATGCCAGGGAGGTAGAGAGTTGGGTGCAGCCCACGCTGAGATGACCATGCATGGGCATCGATAGTGTCATCTCCAGAGAGGTGGTAGATACCCCATCCCTGGAAACGCTCAAAGTCAGGCTGGACAGGGCTCTGAGCAACCTGGTCTAGTTGAAGATGTTCCTGCTTGTTGCAGGGGGGTTGGACTAGAGGACTTTTGAAGGTCCCTTCCAACACAAACTATGCTATGATTCTGTGAAATGGCCAGAAATGGCTCATCAGCAGGCAAAGGCATCACTGATCTTTCCCTCCCTGGCAAGGCAGGGAACTAGGAAGCATTACTGGGTGCAGTCACCTCTGAAGAGTCAGCCTCTAAAATTCCCAAATTAGGCCCTGAAATAAGAGAGCACTACTGACCTTCTGTGTGGCCGCTTCCTCATCTCCTAAATAAGAATAAGTACTATTCCTTTGTTTCACTAAGGAGTTGCGTGGTTATAGTTATTAAAGCTTGCAAGCAGTCAAGATCTATAGGACAGCCATCTCACTGAGGACCATACAATGAATGAATGTGCTCAGGGAATCGCTGGAACCATGCAGAGTATGTAAGGCATGAGCCAGCAACCTGAGTGATGAGGATTAAATGTTGAATAACTTTTTATTCAGTTAGTGGCACCTCTGCTAAGCATTGAATTATCAGAGATGGAAAAAATGGCATGTGATTATGAAATGTGAGGCTCTAGCATAAGGCAAATGTGCAGAGAGGACAAATAATGTTTGCACAGGTGACCCCACTTCAGATGCCTCCAGGTGCTAGGTAACTAGGCTTTGCTTCTGCAAGGAAATTGTTTGCTATATTATTGCCTGTGCACATACTCACAAACGCACACACACACTCTCTCATTTCCTCTCTCTGCTCCTATGGTTAATTGCTATGAGCCACACTTACTTACATAATTTTATGTGCCATCATCTCTCATTCAAGCTGTTGGCTGGTTTTAAGCAAAAATATTTATGTAGAGATGAGAGAACGGAGGGTTCTTCCCTATTCTTTTCTAAAGCCATCAGCGAATATTTAGGCTACTGCCAGTTTATGGTTGAAAAACTAATTTGAGAGAGCAGCAGAACACATGGCAACATCTTCTGTGGAAGTTTTAAATTCTACTGTTGACATTTGGTTCTGGAGAAAGGTGGGAGGGGAATAAAAGGAAGAATTTTGCATGAATTATTTTCAAATGTAGTTTACTGAGCTGTAGTGTTTTATTTAGGAGTCCTGGCATTCCCAGAAAACTGGTTTTGCATGTGGAATGCGGTGGCAGTATTGGTAATCGATATGCCAAGAGAAATGTCATTCTTTTGAAAGCTGTGGGCTGCCTCACCCTTTGTGGTTCCCAGGAACGGGTTTTGGAAATCAGGAAAAAAACAAAACAAAACCCCACCAAGAAAAAAGCTGCATCAGCAAATTGACATGGGAGATACATGAAATATCTGGACTAAACAGAAACCATTATGCAAAAAAAGAGGCGAATTGAGACCTCCAAGCTATTTCTGGCATCTCTCCATACACCGTTGGTGTGCTAAAGCACACTTGCAGTGCTGAGAGTGTCCTGTCTGATGCAACTTCAAGCTTAGAATCATACAGTCCCACAGCTTCACCCCAAGTTCTTTCTACCCTGAGAGCCCAAAGGATTCAGGTAACAGCTAGGTGACCTTTTTTCTTTCCTAAGTGTCTTGAGTAGCCTTCTGTTCGTTTAGTCACTGCAGATAGGTGCAACTGAGAAATGCAACATTTCCAGGTGGCAGAATGAGGTGGAGGCTTCATTTAGAGATGGATTATAGTCACTAAACTGTCCTAATGAAAGAAATGTCTCAAGAGGTGGTTTGAGACCTCCCACAGAAAGCAAGTGGGCTCAGCTGTGTGTCTCCTGCCCGGAGGCTCCCCCTGTTCCTGGCAGGGCAGGGTTTGGCCCCACACTGCTGCTGCCCCCTCCCTTCAGTAGTGCTGGCAAAGTCAATGCGTGTCGTCGCTCCGGTGCCAGCATAGCTGGGAACAAGAAAGCAGGTGGGAACCACGATCCCATGGCCATGATCACACATGTCTTCTGTGGGAGAACCCAGCAGGTGCATCCCACAGGGTGCCACAAGACCTGTGCTCTCAGGTGCTGCCTAAATGCTCATTAAGCAGCACTTCATGCTGACTTGCTTTAGCAGCTGATAGATTATTTTAAGACACCTTCTCTCCCCAATGACTCTACAGAGTAGTGTCTGGGAGCCTTTCAGATTCCTGCACTTTTCTTATGTGCTTCAACCTGTGATGAACTCAGCCAGGCTTTCTAGAGAGCTCTGAAACATTTCTCTGCACTTACGCTGTAGCAACAACTCTGTAAAGAATCCTCAAAATGTGATTGTGTTTTGTTAGCACTTGAGTAGATATTACATCATCATGTAATATGTCTAAAGTCAGATGCACGGTACAGCACTCCTTTATTCTGCTACTGCTTTAATTGTATGTGGTAGCAGTTTTTTAGGACAGTAAGTTTATATTATGTTTTCCAATTTAAACTTGTTGAAGCTGAGTAAGGAATTGGAATTTGGGTAGGTTATTGTGTCTAATATAGTTACTTGAGTATTTGGAAAGATCACTTATGGACCTCAAATGATAACAAACTGGACTCCCTGATGCTTCTAAATTGAATGTCACTTTTCATGAGAATTCTTTTTAAACCTATTTCTGTTATAAAATCATCAGGTATTGTTTTCCCGTACTATTCCATTTAACCAAAATGTTTTCTCCATTATTTCTATGTTTCTAGTAGCATTTTTTGCAATTTTCTGGGAGTAGAAAAGGTCACAAGCAGATTCAGCTTGCACGCTACAGTGGCTTTTGATTGTTTCTGCTTTTGACCAACTTTAAACATTGTTCATCTCCAAAAGATGTCACTTCTGGAAATGGGGATGCTTTTCTGGGACTAATGCCAGCTGAGGGAGGAATGGTGGCATTTTCTTATCGCTTCTCATAGGCTGCAGTGGTTGATGCTGGACCTGCTGGTGGCCTCAGAGCCTTCGCCCTGCATGTTAGCTGCCACCTTGCCCTCCATAAACACCTTCAGCCAGTCCCCCCTTGTTCAGCTTCTGAGGGGAACGGTTTCAGTCCAAGGCAGAACCCTTGTAAATCACATATTAAAAATGTTTTACAGGCCTGTGTGCTAAATGAGAAACATACACATAGGGTGCGTTGTCAGCGTATGCCGTAAGTGAAGCCAGGAAGAGCAGGAGGAGGCGACTGAGGTCATGTAAAAGTCCAAGGGAAACAGTCCCCAGTTATGCAACTACTTGACCGTAGGCCCCTTCACAGGTTGCTGGCTGGTTGCTGAAGCTGCGTTCAGCTCTCAGAAGCCTCTCTTATTTCAGACACATGTAAAGATGCTCCCAAACTACCTAGGATCCAGAAAAATTCAAATCCCTACTCGGTGAGCAAAGATGCTGCTGGTAGTAACGAAGGGGAAACTATCAGCTTCCCCTGGTGCTGGGGGGAGAGAAGAGTCCAGGCAGAGGCAAGCAGGGGCTGCTGGAGGAACAAGGGGAAGAGGCAGCAGGGCACCTTGAGGGATAAGATGGGCTGTCTCCCAGGTTTGAAGGATCATAGAATAGTTTGGTTGGAAGGGACCTTCAAAGCTCATCTAGTCCAACCCACCTGCAATAAGCAGGGACATCTTCAACCAGATCAGGTTGCTCAGAGTCCCGTCCAGCCAGACCTGGGATGGGGCATCTCCCACCTCTCTGGGCAACCTGGACCAGTGTTTCACCACCTTCATTGGAAAAAATTTCTTCCTCATGTCTAGCCTCTTTCAGTTTAAAACCATTACCCCTTGTCCCGTCATAACACACCTTGCTAAAAAGTCTGTCCTCATCTTTCTTATAGGCTCCTTTTAAGTACTGAAAAGCTGCAATGAGGTCTGCCCAGAGCCTTCTCTTCTCCAGGCTGAATGACAGCCTGGGGCTGGGGGCTGTTTATCAGGGAGCAACATATCAGTGCAAACCCCAGAGTCAAAGGGAAATTGTCCTGAGGAGTTGCTCCAGCAGCACAGTTTTGGACTTAAAGCCTGGGGATGGGTTTCCCAGCAGCTGCAGGTGCTGAGACAAGCAGCTGAGCTGCTGTTCCCCTGCCCCTGGAGACCTTGCAATTCAAATTAAGCTGGCACAAGCCTCAAGATATCTGTGCTTTCGTCCTGGCCCAGCTAAACCTTGTCTACTTGCCTCTTTTTCTAAGCATGCAGACAAGACCAGGGACTTGTTAAATAGGGAGAAATAATCTCACATTTAACATAATTATAGGATTTATATTTGAAGCAACGACTTGAAATAGTTTTAATGTTTGGCTGTAAAAATGGCTTAAATATTTTAGATGGGATTTTATCCATCCACATGAGTCTTTCTCCTTTTCCCCCAGGTTAAACTTGAACTTCATAAGCACTGATGATATGAAAAGATACAATTAAATAAAAATATCTAAAGAAATTAAGTCTATTAGCATGCTGCTGAGCATAACAGAGGTTAGTGGGAGTCTCTGCATGTCCCTTTTCCCACTGCTGCTCAACACAGGTCAAACCGGATCAAGTTGCTCAGGGCTGTGTTTATTTGATGTTTGAATATCTCAAACAACAGGGATCCCACCACCTCTCTGCACCCCACTCCAACATTTGACCACCCTCATGGTGAAAACACATTCCCTAATATCTGAAGGGGTTTTTCCCATCTTCCATCTTGTCCACATTGCTCGTTGTCCTTCTCCTGTGCGCCTCTGAGAGGAGCCTGGCTCTATCCCCACTGTTACCCTCCATGTGCAGAACAAACTGGGCACTGGGCTGGTTTCTCAAAAGCAAGATGAAACAACATAATAGCTCTTTAAAGCCAGCCTGTATTCCATGCATGAGGAGTGCGAGGCCATGCAGATGGGTGACAGTACTTTGTGTTGGGGAGTTCATTATTTATTGTGTTATCTAGACTTTAATGCTCTCTTTGTGGTGTAGTAAACAACCGCTGTTCAACAATGCAAAGTGCTTCGTCTCTGGGTTACAGAATACCTCTAGGTTCTGTCTTTCATTAAATTTGTTCTACTGTGTGTGCACAGCATTCCTTTCCACTTAGCCAGCCATCCTTCCAGGCTTTTAAGCAAGCCAGACCATAAAAATATTTACATTTTTCTATAGCACTTTGTCCGTACACAGTCAAACAAGCATGGCACTCGCCGAGATGCGATGAGACTTGGATTCAGTGGCAGCATGCCGTTTTAAGCCACAGCAGGCTGGCTTGCCTGCTCCCATCCCTGCAGCGAGGAGACCTTCTCATGCAGAAGTGTCTCCATTGCAATAAAACTTCTTTGCAGGTGCCCCAGAAAAAGCCAGTGTGTTGTAACTGCATACCCAGATGTAATTCCAAGCAGCAGATTGTTAACACTATTTTACTCGAAGGAAAAACTCTTATTTGTTTTAAAGACAGATGTGGTGATCGTTCAAGGCACTTTTGACACAGTTAAAGCCCCATACAGAGCAAGGAGATCACAGTGGATGCCCTCACCACTGCTGCAGGCTACAAGGATAGTGTTAGAGGTTTCTGCTCTCCTGAATCAGTCTTGATACTTCACCTATTGCCCTGCATGCTGCTTTACATCAGCTCTGTGATTGATGGTGCAGAATCTGGCCTTTGGGGCTTATCTTGCTGAGCAAAGGTTTGTTGCTTCTACGTGCGCATTTGTTGTTCCCTGTTCTTTGTACCCCAGTTTCAGAGCCACCGTGGCAGCTAGGGGAGAAGTGAGTTCAACAGGAGCAACCAGGCTGCAGCATAGATACAACCCAGGGCACGTGGTCCAATCTTGCAGTGCTGTGGGTGCTCACTGGTGCAGGATTTTGCTGGAACTTACTGGATCCAGGTGTCCTACTTCCACTGAAATTCAGTGGCATCCTGGCTCCAGGCGCCCTATCATGTGTGCCACGCTGTTACAAGTGAGACTTAAGTAGCTACAGGGATTTTTCCAGCATGCCTGGGCACCTCGGTCCTGCTAATGTCAGCGTAAGGTCACAGCCTTGATGTGTTTGAAAATCCCACTAGACATTTAGTGCACTCTGCTCAGCCACACTCCTCAGCCAGGTTCCTTTTCCTTTCGGCTGTGCTGGAGTAGCCCTGGAGACAGAGAGAACAGAAGTGCAGGAATGAGGCCCCAAAGCTGCTGAACTAACACCTAATTGTCCTGAAAGACAGTGAATTATTTCCAGATGTTATGAAAAGTAGCTTAGCCGTCTTCTTCTGTTATGAGGCAAAACCTTGGACTCAATTTATATCATTTTGTATATCTATATGCATATCGCTGTAGCTAAGCACAGTACACATTACATTGTGTGATGTGTCCACTGAAAGTCAAGAAATGGGTTTTTTTAAGCCACAATGTATTGCCCTGTTCTCCTGAATGGATGTGTTAGTTTGAGTTTATATATTCTTTCACATATGTATGTGTATGAATAAAAAAATATGGCTGTATAGACTCTTATCTATCATTCCTATAGACTCTAGTCTGTCATTTCTATATAATTGTATGTATGATCTACCTCTACACTATAGCTCTATATTCATCTGACATTTATAGTGGCAAAGTGGGTGTGTGTTTTACAGAAATATTTATTTAGTTTTTTTGTTTTGACACAGATACATTAAGCAACTTTCCAAGATGACCCTGCGAGGAGTGCACTTAAGAGCTCTGGAGAGCTCTTGGGTGGTATGTACAGAGTGGGGCACAGCTCTGAACTGCTTTGACTGCCCTGAAACATCCCACTGAAGCTGACATTTATGTTAAACGACTTCATGCTGATCACATTATTGCAGTAAATACTAAATGAATCTCATGTTGAACGCTTACAGTCTTACCTTTCTTGATAACTCTATGTTAATATTACATTAATTATTCCTGACTTACAATGCTGTTGAATGTTGATAAAGGCTGAATTGCTACTTGAAATGCTGATCCTGACAGTCTTGTGGCAGGCACTAAAATGTGATTTCCAAGTCTTAGGGGAAAAGAGGGGAATACATTACTCCTTCTGATTAGAGGACTTCAGAAGAAATGTATTCTAGTCACATCTCATGGAGCATTCACCTGAATCCCTCCCGCTTTCAGTAGCTGATGCCTTTGTACAAGATGTAAAAGGAATATACATTTCACTTTTTTTTTTTTTTTTTTTTAATTTAAGATTTTGTGGGGCTTGCTGATGTGAAATCTGTTCAGTGTGTAAGAAAACTTCCCCACAAGAAAGATGCTGTGTGTACATGGAGAAGTGGGAATTTCCTTTGCCTGTGACACACAGGAGTGAAGCTTGAGAAGCAAACACAGAGAGACCACTTCTCATTGGTATCACCTTCTCTGCAATTTTGAACCTGAACTTTATGACTCTCGACTCTCTTATGGCCCGTTTATGCACGCCTACCATTTATTTCAGGTATCCCTTGTGTAACACTCCCATTTTCATGATATAAAGAACATGGAAACTGAGTAGCAAAATTCGAAGACTGCCAGAACTGGGAAATCACAGTGCTTAATTTCCCAATGAGTTAAGTGAAATATTTGAAGAAAAAGGGTTTGGGCCAAAATTAACAAAAGGACTTAACTGGCTTAAGAAGCCTCACATAAATTATGGAAAAAAAACCCTCTGTGGTGAACCCAGGTACTGCCTTTTTCAGCTAGGGGTTCCTGCACAAGCAGATGTTCTAATGAAGACCATCAAAGGCTGTATTAATTCAAGGTCCCATCAGCTTTGTTCAGCTGTAGTCCTCCAAGTTTCCCTTCTCTTAGGTGCTGCAGGAGGAAATAAGCAGCTGTGACATCTCTTGGTACCTCCACCCCTCCCCAACATCTGGATGACTTGTGTGGCAGAGGAAGGGAGGAGAAATATTCATACAGTGGGCCTTTGGGCAGCTGGGGGAACCTTCTTTCACTGTCCTGCACAAGCAACTGGTCTGGACTTAACTGTAGGAAAAATGTTCCATCTCACAGAGGGTATTTGAGGTTTCTGTTTGTTTGTTTATTAAGGAAGCAAGCATCTGGTGTATGTATGCAAACAATAATGAGTCATTTTAAATATTTCCAGTGCTGCACTAGTGAGGCTGGTGTCTCCCAGATATAAGAAGTGTGATGGAAGGGAGCAGGCAGACCCTGAAGGACTGCTTTGCAAGCATGAGGAGGTGAGACAAATCTTATTTTTTTACCTCTCTGTTTTTCCACCCTCACCACTGCCCCCAGGAGCATTTCCAACCCTCTAAAATGCCTTGGTGAGGACTTTGAGCTAAAATAAGACTGAGCCTGCTGTGCCCTCTGTAGAGAGCCCAACACTTGCCAGTGGGTGTCTCCAAGAAAAGCAGTTTATTTCTGGCACTGTACAGGGCCACAAATAGACTTGCTAGTGGGGAGGGAGAAGTATGGGTTGATCTAGCTCTGTCCTTTCTGCTGTGTCAGCTGGCAGCTAGAACCAGTTGAGTCAATTCAAATTCATAAATATATGAGAAGTAAAGCTCTAAGAAAACTCAGACACTTTCTCAGAGGTTTGTGAGCAGTGCAGCAGGGTGGGAAGCTCTGGCTGGAGCAATGTTTGCAGGTCAGCAGATGTGGGGATCCATCACAATGCTGGGATTATAGGAACTTCTGGAGTTCAGTATAAATTGAACATTTAAATCTCTCACACTTAGAGAATTTGAATTTGAGAATTTGAGTTTTGGGAGCAAGAACTCTTCCTGCTTTAGATTTGTTTCTGGGAAGGAAGTATAAACTAAATTTCCCAACAGAAAACGATACTCTTATATTGGATTACACTTTCAATGTAAGTTATATCAGTAGCAGTATGATTATAGTGTGTTGGCTGTGATAAGCGTTTTCCTTCTGTAAATGAGCCCACATGCTCAAAAGCTACTAGAATGAAAAAGCTGTGCCATATACAAATACTCAATTTTGTTTACTGCTTGATTTTGTCTGTTCCTGCTTCTCAAGCATTTACCGTAGAAAGGGAAACAAGAATTGAAGCAACTCTGGCACCTAGGACATGTTTAAGAAAAGGAGAGAGGACTGTGTGATCCAAACATCTAGTGAAATGTTCCTCATGCACCCAGAGAGATGCTCTGTTCTGTTTCTCCCCTCTGTCTTAGTAAACTCATTCATCCTCCAAATTGCTTTTTGTAGACGGCTGCTGAATCACACACAGAAACATTCATGGGAGCGAGAGGCTTCCTCAGGCAGTGCTCAGCAGTAAAGGATGATTGTACAGACTGTCCTGGCTGCTGCTGCAGAGAAGGTGCCCCTGGTTATAGCGCTTCTGGTTTTAGAAATAGTTTGCATTTGAGTAAAAGTGATCTATTTGTTATTTATACTCACTTTAGATAGATAACAGCTTATTTCCTTTCACCTTTGGAAAGAGCTATGCCTAGGTTGTGGGGAACAGCTTTACTGTGGCACAAACTGCATCAGCTCCAGGGGCATTTCATGCTCCACCAGTGTGCCTAAACACTTATTAATGCACCTACCACATGCAGATGAACCCTTGGTATCCCTCTGTCTTCTGACAGTGTCAGTTCCCTGTGGACAGTTTGGTCCAGGCTCCAGGATGCAAAGAAAAAGCGTATTTTGGTCTGTCAGGGCTCTTTTGAAGAAGCGATGCAGCTGCCTTATCTGCCATGGTGGAGCTTAGATGCCTCCTGGAGATTGCTCCTGGGTTTGTTCATCATCTCACAAGCTTTGGATGGAGGGCAGCTCAGTTTTGTCCGGGCTGTTTCATATTTCTAAATACCGTGCAGAAATGTCTATGAAGGTGAGAGGAGACACCTTCTCAACATGGTTAACAAAGAGGGAACCAGGGTTCCTGAAATGGGCCAGTACTCAAGGGAGAGATTTTGGTGGTCCTCTTGTTTAGTGCTGCTTGTGAGGCTGTAAAAGGACTAGTGCTTGGGCAAGGGGGAGCAGATATCCAGTCACAGAGCTAGAAATATAAAAGTGATGAATGAGTGGAAGAACAGGTGAATTTTTCTGCAGATGGCAGCGGTTGCTGAAGGGGTCACAAAGTGTCTGACAAAGAGTGCATCTGCAGAGAGGGTCTGCATTTCTGCATCAGGCTAGTGCAATAATTAATCTTTTGTGATTCTGACAGATGCGTGCAGAGGAGCAGAAACAAAAGATCACTGTCTGATAGTGATTAATGCATTGTTAGTTGTCAGACTAAGAATTTTGAAAGTGCGTAAATAAGCTATAGGCCAAGCTGTTGACTGTTTTTGAGAAAACTGCAGAGGATTACAGCATGGAGGGAGCTGGAGTCCAGCAGTTATTTACCACAGGCACTTGTCATTGTCTGAGACCACCTTGTTCCCAGAACAAGAGGAGAGGAGGGTAAGTAGGCATACAGTTTCTGAAACAAAGCTCTGCCTCAAGCCTCAGTTGTGCTGAGAAAGTGGCAAAAGACAGCTGGCCCCGGCCTATGTTGTCCCGACATCCTCGTGGGGTATGACGGTGGCTGGACAAAGGCTGCTATCATTCTCCAGGACACTGCAACACCACAAAGCGTCTGCAAAGGAGGAAACCATGGTTCTTGCTGTATATACTTGCAGCTGTGGATGACTTTAAGGTAACTGAAGGCTCTGCGATGCTGTGGGGTCTGCTGAAGAATGCTTCCACCTTGATCCAGGAAAAGCCTTGCAGCCGCTGAACGGCTGGCATTTGTCGCCAAGCACAGAGGCTGCTGCAGTGTCTGAGCAGAGCCATGTGCCTGGGGTGAAGGGCAAGGCTGGCCTGCTGCGTGGGAACGGCCTGGGGCTGTGAGGAAGCTGTCAGGGAGCTACCTGTGCCCCATGGGGCACATAGTGGATGGGATGGGATGGGAGCTGCATAGGGCAGGATGTGGGGTCAGGTGCTCTGCAGAGAGCTTGACCCCTTGGGCTGCTGCAGAAAAAGGCATTTCTTGGGAGGTGCTAGTGCTCATTGTCTTGTTTCACCTGCATCCTGCTACAGCTCTCAGGCTGGTCCCTGCCAGGGAGGAGGAGGGCAATGCCAGCCCAGAGCAGTGATGCCAGACCCTGGTGGCACTCAGGTGTGAGCTGCAGTGGAGGTGTTTGGACTGAAACAGCTCTGGACACGCTTGAGAGCACGTTACCAGCCGCCTACGAAGGCTGAGAGATGAACCAGGAGGCGGCAGACAAGTTCAGGCACCTCCAGGGCTAAGCAGCAGCTGAATGGGACTATAGAGCTCCCAGATTGCAGTTTTCAACCAAGGTGCCCAAATTCTGTCAAAATCTTCCTTAAGGTGCTTTTGGTATTTGTGAGTTTTTATTTTAATGGTGGCAGCCTTTAATCTCTGTGGCTTGTGTTCTCCTTGTGTAAGATGGGGTTACTAATGCTCAGCCCTGTTTCGCAATGAACGCTGCCATCTCTGGGTGAATGTTGCTGTAGACAGTCACAATATTTAACATACAACATCACTCTGTGGCTCTGCCTAATTCATGCATTGGTTTCCAAGCTTCTTATTGCATTTGCCTTGGGTCTGAGATGTTTGTCAGTGAGTTTTTGGAAGCAGGATTTGCCTAGGAGCAAATCCTCACAAAAGGCTGGGGAAAGGGGATGGCTGTAAGCCCTCGTTAACCTTCATTAGTATGGCATGAACAGGGTGGGGGCTGCACACCTCCCTTCACCTCTAGCCCTGCACAGGATCCACTGCTCAGCAGTGTGTGCACAAACAGTTTTGAAGCATTAGCTACAGCTGCATATGCCCATCCTGTGTTTGCTGATTTTTTTCTGGGTGTCTGAATGGAAGTGCTTTAATCCTTTCAGTTCTTGGTATGAAAAGCTGTTGACAGCCTGTGTCTCTCCCATGAAGGTGATGATCATTACAGTCTGATCCTGCTCTCCTGACTGCCCACATCAGGAGCTCTCTTGGGCCTGTTGCAGTTTTTCTCCAGCCCTAACTCTCCCAGTTTCAGTCTAAAAATGGGGGGAGGAGGTGGTGTTGTTTGCTGGACATTACCTCTGGTACTTATGTCATTCACAGTGACTAGTACTGCCCCGTTTCTTCTCCAGAGTGATGCAAAGCAAACCACCCTCCCCAAATCCCACTCCTTCCAGGCAGGGCTCAATACCCATGGGGCATCCAGCCTGCATCACTGAGAGGCTGCTCAAAACCTTCCATGACTGAGCCACATGGAAATGTGGAGCCACATACTTGGGATGATATAAACTGGTGTAGCTCCACTGATGTCAATCCAGCTTACACAAGCTGAAAATGTGTCTTAGAGTAAATGAATCATTCTGATTAATTGTAACCAGCTCTGAAGCATACCTGTCCCATGGGGATGCTGAGAAGTGAAAGTTGTTTCCACCCTTTTTGGCTGATAATCCGTGAATGAACCACAAATCTGGAGTGGAAGAAAGGCTGCAGTGTAATGCATGAGTCACTTTAACCACTCTAAACTGTCACAGCTGGAGAGGGATGCAGCAGATATTTAGCAGAGTGTAGCCCAGGTGACAGACATGGTCCTGTTATTTATACGGCTCCATAAATGAACTAAGCGCTTTGCAAAATAACAGCCTTTCCTTGAGTAGTTTCTAACATGACTTGCTCCAGAGCAAGGCAGGACTGGGCTGCTGCTGGCCCAGTGATGTTGCAAGGAAAGTCCCAGCTGCTCTGAGGGCCACAGGAGCGAGCCCTGCAAGAAGGAGTGTGGTGTCACCAGCAGAGTCATGAATGCATGGCAGTGCATCAGAAAGGAGACAGGTAAAGTGCCAGGTAGGGGGAAGGAGCTACCCTCAATGTAGCTCCATCCCCTTATAGCTTCTTTCTGTCCCCTGCAGCTTTGCAAAATCTGCCTGGAGGGTGAAGCTCACTTTTCCTTTTGCTTTCTTACAGAAAATTCAAGAAAAAGAAGAATTGTTCCATCTTGCAGCTGCAGATGTGAAGCACAGAGATTAAAGGCCAGATGTGAAACAGATTTAGGCGTATGCAAAAAGAAATGCCCCAAGACAGGTTTCCTCACAGGGGCCAGAGCTGGTGTGGCTGAACTGCTCTCCCAGAGGGACCGACTTCACTGCAGGAAGATGGCGCCCGGGACAGTAACATTTCTGTTACTAGAGGTAAGGTATATTTTTCAGATTCCCTTGGATTCAAGGGGTTGTGACGCCTGGTCATGTCTGTCTTTTGTCTTTTTTTCTCTCTTTCTTAAATTTTTTTTTGTAATTCCCTCTTTCCTCAGGGGGAGCCCAACTTGCAGGTGCAGGATGCTTTTGTCAGGGTCAGGGGTAGGCCTGCAGGACCACAGGCTCCGAAGTCCATACCAAAAGGTAGAAGGAGTTGGGGCAAGAGGAAGGCAGGCTATTAGACACTGGAAACATGGGCTTTCCCCAGGGTTGTTTGTGTACGCAATCACAGAGTTTTTCCAACACGAAATGCACCAGCAGCCATGCGATCTGAGGCAGGAGCAAGCATTGCCAAGTGCTACAAAGCTGGGCCCTGGAAAGAGCTCTCATGATCTGAAAGCAGAGTTTATTAACTCCAGATTTTTACAGCGTAGCTGGCATGCCAACAATACGGTCCTAACACAAAGAGTCACTTGGAGATATAAATCAGGGGGAGGCATCTCCAAAGGCTCCTGCCAGCCTGAGTCATGCACAGCTGCTGTGCCAAGTGCCAGCTGCTGAACTGCAGCAGGCCTGCAGCTGGATCACAGGCACCGAGCTCAGGGGGCATTACTGCTTCCCCAATTAGCAACTAATTTGCTGACTACAGAGCACAGGTGCCTTAAACAGTGGGGTTGTCTCTTACTTATAGGCAAAAGGAGGCTGGGTCAGCTGGTTAGTCAATGGGGGAAAAGAAAGAAGGAGGTGAGTTATTAGGTCCTATGGTGGCTCAGTTGAGGAGAGACCTTAGGGAATAGCTCAGGGATTTAGTCCTGATGAAGCAAATAGGGCAACAGCCGCCACTGTCCCAGCCATCATAACTATTTGCCTGCTTTCAGATGTTTATTATGTATTTTTGTCTATAGCAGGGGTGTCAAACTCATTTTCACCAGGGGCCATGTCAGCCTCATGGTTGCCTTCCGAGAGCCAAATGTAATTTTAGGGCTGTATAAAGGTAGGAGTAGTTACATACATGCCCACAGCTTGCTGGTGGGGGCCTTAGAGCTTCATTTTGTACTATGTCTTTAAGAAAGGTTTAGGAGAGGGTTGGCTAGAGCACTAACAGCTGACAGGATGGGGAAAACTGCAAACAGGTTTGCAAGAAACTCTCTTGCTGTGTTCCTCGTGTGTGATATGTCTCTCACCCTTCAAGTCCCCTGCAAATGCTGCTTGAGCTCATGCACAGATTTTCTAGGAGGTAAATGTGTAATTGTGTGGTTTTTTTTTTTTTTTTTTTTTTTTTTTTTTTTAATTTGGAAGCTGGAACTTTGAGGACAAAACCTTTTCCCCCCAAAATGGTGCTGTAAGCTAGTCCTTCAGCCTTGTACTCAGATAAGGGCTCAAAGATTGTCCAGCACTGAACAAATTTTCTTGCTGCTGCTAAATACAGTAGGACTCAGGTGAATGGGTTTTTTTTGCTGTTCAAGCCTGTCCTGAACTTGTTACTTTTTGTGTCACTTTTAATAACTGGTCATCTTGAACCTTCCCATTTTGGCTCAGTATAAACCTCTCATGGAAGCGCTTTCCTGTTTGCCCCCACCCTGTACATCATAGTGTTAACCTTTGATTGGGACCTTGTTGGTATTTCTGCAGAGTAAACAGAGTTATCAAATATATTCAGAACTTAAAATTAAGGCAGAACAGCTTGTATGGGTGCAAGGATGAGCATAGCAGAGAAAGGCAGAGTAAAAGTTAAGTTATTTTTCTTTTTGCGTTGCAGGAGAAACGTTCCAAAAAAATGAAGGCTTTGCCACATGTTTTCTATAAATGGCCAAATAAAATATTATGTTTTAAAGCATTCGTGGTCAGAGAAATAACTCAGGCTCTGGGTTTAGTATTTTTAATTCCTCACAACAGCTTCTGCTGAATGATAATCTTTAGAATTATGCATGTGGGGGGCCAGATTCAGACCCCATTGCATCTGCCCTGCACTGTTGCAAAAAAATGCAGAGCGGGCAGAAAATTAGCTTAGCTGGATTGCTGGAGATTACCCTGACCCAGTTTGTCAGCTGTGGTGCAGGAGACTGGGTGCTGTGGCCGGAGTATGGCAGAAGAAAAATAATTTGTTGTGATACTCATGTATTTGGGTACGTGTTGGGTGGGCTTGTGGATATCGCCCCGTTAGCAGCTCAAGGGTGACGTGGTCCCCAGCTATCTTCACAACAGGGCTCTGGTGCTTGGCAGCAGCTAAAGCTACGGCTTTGACTGTTCTCTGGATATACGTGTCATAGCCATCTGAGAAATGCATGTGTTACAGGAAGTGTAGCTTTTACAGCTTTTTTAAATATGTATGTTTCTTGATGCAAACTTCAGAGAGTGTTCTGTTGCTAGATAGTGATCCAAGCAAGCACAGCAGCTGGGGTGACCCTGCTGCAGTCTTCCCAGTGACCAAGCCTGGGTACAATCACACACATTTCTGTCATGAAGCAACCTCCTGTAAATGGGGTATGTTCTCCTTTCAGCAGCAAGCACGGGCATTTGCTGTATTGGAGGGCCACCCTGATGCCTCACTCACTGCTGGCTGCTACAAGCAGTGGAAACTTTTTCTACAATTAAATGGAGAAAATCAAACCGGAGTGGGCTGGATCTATTCATAGAGTTTGAGTAACCTAGCCTTTTTCTTTAAAGATGCTGAATACATTGGTTTATATAGGGTTTTTTTCCACCGTTTAAAATTGATATCTTGTTTTAACAATAATTTGGTCTCTGCTAGTTTATTTAAAAAAAAAGTGTCTGCATTTAGTTTACTCATTATTTTCTACCTCTGGAATTTCAATTTTGCCTGTTGTTGATTTGTGAAAACATGGAGTATACTGAGTTTTCCTCAGAGGCATGGATCCTGAAACAGAACAAGGAGGAAATTTCTGGTTTGGTTGTAATGTAATATTAAAAAGCATAATTGTTTCTTTTGTAATGATGGAGAAAAGATTGAGAACGTGAGCTGAATATACTCCACAGGCTCAGGAAGTGGAAAGCAATGAATAAAAGCCCCAAAATTCATTGTATTTTTTGGTTGTTTGGGCTTTTCTATTTTTTAAAATAACAACAGGATTTCTGAGGCCTCATTCACACATTTATCCTTAGAAAAGGGCAATGCTGGAATCATGTTGAATGCTGCAGGACAGCTGCTCCAAATTGCTCTGCCTTTTTCCTGATCGTTAGTCCTTCAATCTGCCCAAGGCCCTTCTCTGTCTTGCTCTTTGATTTAATTTACTGAAGCCTGGAGAGCTCGTCTATCTGGGGTAGTTCTCTTTGAGTTTGCTTGTGTTACCCAGAGGAGCCTGCAGCTTGCAGGATGGGTGCCTGGTGACTGTGCCTTTCACAGGCATTTTCCACAAGGTGGGTGTCCATCCTGTCTGCTCCTGGAGCTGATTGCTGCAGGATGTGAATAGATTTTCTTGATGCAGACTTCCAAAACTGGGTGATAAATGGTCATGTCTGGTAAAATAGCAGCCTGGCTTGAGGAGTGATGGTGGTGGTGAACCTCCTTGCCTTGCTGGCAGGAATTCCTGGCAGTTCATGCTTTTGTTACTGCTGCCTGATTGCCCACCCGACTGGCTCAAAGGGAGGAACCCTGAAGCTCACCTTTGGCACTCGAGAGCCCCAGGGCTATGGGGTGAGTGCCTGACCCCATGGCTGAAGGCAGCTATGGCCACAGGAGGCGAGTGTGATTTCAGAGTGGTGGTGTCTGCAGGTTCCCTTTTTGGTATGTGTCCTGTTTTAGCTTTACGACCTGGCAATACTAGCGCTCCTCAGCTTTTTGAGCAGCCAGCCCTGCATGCTCCCAGTGTTTCTTGGTATGCTTTTCCAGGTGGCAGATGTGGAGAAGTGCTGTGACTGAAATGACTTCCCTCCCTTGTCATTCTGCAGAGAGGGGCAGCCTGCCCTGAGGGGCACCTGTTTGCCATGGGCTGAGCCTGTGACCCACCTGTGCATGCTGTGATGCTTCTTCCACTGGGGCCAGCCTGTGCACCAGGTGGCTGTGAACCACAGTGTGGGCACCAAGTATCTCTGCTGATAGAGAAAAATCCCAGAGCAGAAGGGTAAAAGCACAGGTACTTTCTTGCTGCACATTAAGACCTTTTTTTGCCAGGAGTTTGCTGGTTTGCTGCTAGTAAAGGGAATGGTATTTTTTCCTCCCTCTCTTCTCACAGATTTCTGCAAGGTTGTATGCTGTTCCCTGCCCATTTCATACATCCTACTGTGCACCCCAATCAAAGTCCCACTTAGGAGGAACAGTGCTAACCTTGGATTTCTTGATCCTGCCAGCAACTATCAACCAGCCAGACCGCTGGTGTGGGGAGGCACAGATCCGCCCACCTTCTTTGCTCCTGAGCACTTTTGGTTGCAGCTCTGCTTCTCTACCTGCTGTTTATAGTAAGGACTCATCACAGATGTAAGCTCATTCATCAACCCCAGGCCTCACTTCCCTGATTCCATTTTTAGTGTCTTCCCTCTCTGTTCTTTTTCACAGCCCACACCTTCAGTTCTTGGCATCTGGGCTTTGTTTTTATTGAAGCTTGGAACTGATAAAGCATGAGAAAAGGGGAAAATTCAGAAAGGCAGATCAACCTCACAAAGTGTGTGTAGGTTATATTTAATGTTAGATGACTTGGCCTAAAGTTTATGGGCAGAAGACTGGCAGCAAAGCTATTTCATTAAATGAAATAGAGACAATTTACCCTAAAAAGTTAAAAGGAATGCGACAGACAAACAGGAGCCCTTTCATCCTCTTGGGATTTCTTGTGTCTTGCCAGCAGCTGAGATTGCTTTCCTGCTCTTAGTGCTGGCCAGTCCAGTGCTGACCCTTGGCCACCAGCCTGTCTGGGAATCCAATGTGCAGCTCACAACAGGAGGGGAAGTGACCTGAAATATAAAAGTCTCTGCAGATGTCTGAAGGTGTGGGGAGGCACTTAGTGACCTTTCAAAAGTTCCTCGGGAGACTGTAAGTAGAGAGGAGGAAAATTCCCACCTTGGGGATTGAGTCTGAAGAGTCTGACCCAGCTTTGAGGCCTTGGAAAACCTCACCGGCACCTCTCTTCATGTCTATGCTCCTAAATATCTTAGAAAATCTGCTTCGAAGCAGTTATTACTTCTGTTGAGCAGTTTCTGCCCACCCATGGCTGCGAACGGAGTCTCAGCAAAGTCCCTTCTTGTGAAACTGCTGCCATTACCACTACAGTGTAAGGGATGTACAGATCTCAGGGAAGACAAATTACTCACCTAGCAGTGTGTTTTTAGAGGACATTGATTTGCAATGGGGCTGTCAACAGAACCGCCCTGATCTTGAAAAACAATATGACAGTTGCCTGGGTTGGTTTTAATTCTTTAATCCTTTGCCTGCAACCTAATGTGTTGCAGCATTGCTTAGAAATGAGATGTGCCATTGCTGCTGCTGCTTTACTCTTGCTGTTTTGGAGCATGAGGTCTGTCTGGCCAGGTCCAGGAAGAGCTGGGTAGATGGACTGGCTTGCAGTACTGTTTGAAAGCTGCACAGGCCTGTAAGTCACTTGTATTAATATTTATATAATTTTGTCTGTCTCTTTCTACATCTGAATTTTAAACATCCGTTATAAGGCAATACTACTTCTAGTGGCGAGCCAAGCTTTTTTTGTCTAAAACACA
Organism: Streptopelia decaocto; assembly: GCF_964273445.1. Taxonomy (NCBI): domain Eukaryota; kingdom Metazoa; phylum Chordata; class Aves; order Columbiformes; family Columbidae; genus Streptopelia; species Streptopelia decaocto. Next base: position 10,612,431 of record NC_138656.1, on the reverse strand, counting down.
TGTTCCCTAAAGCCTTAGGACTTTATTTCCTTTGTTCTGATTAATTGCTGTTGCCTTACCACATGTGCTAGGCACAGAGGAAAACTACTAAAACCAACAGAACAGCCCTCCCTACCCACCCCCTCCCCAGAATGCATACATCAGAATTAAGACACTGAATCTATTATTTTAAGTGATTCAACAATGAACTAACTTACCTCTAGTTTCTTAGCTACCTCCAAGTAGACCTGCTGATGAAGAATGAGTGTATAATAATGTGAAGGTTATGGTAAAGCAAAGGAAGGGTACTGATTTTGAACATCTCATGATGTTCACCATCTGGTGATAAAGCAGAAACTCAATGCTGGCATGTAAGTCTCACCTAAATCCTAAAGGCAAGATCAAATCACATGGTCAGATCACTGCTTTGATTAAATTCAGAGCACAAAATTGGGATAGACACTAAAGGTGGAGAATGAGAGTGAGATAAAATTTTTGACTGTGTTTTCTAAATAGGGATTTTGTGGATACCATTTTTATGTGCCTTTTATCAATACCTAAAATGACCTTATTTGTCAAAGGATAAACTCTCTTCTACAAAACAAAGGACACTTTTAGGTATTTCAGGGTAAGTATCAAACAGCTGAAGGATGCAATTGCTGGTCACTTGCATAAATAAATAAAAATTGTCTGTTACTGTGAGGTTCATAGAGCTCTTTGAGATAGAAAAATTCTATCAAAGTTTGATTCTTTGGAGGTTGTTCAGGCTTAACAATAGCAGAAGGCTAAATTGTTTTCATTGGTATTTATACTAAAGTTTGCTCTGTGTTTTCCACCTCAGATGCAAAGCAATAGTGCAGAGGTTGAGCTGTGGCCATGGGTCAGATGGACCTCAGTAGAGAAAAACTGATTTGGGATCATGCAGTTTCTGTGGTACCCACCTCCTGTACCCTTAGCCACACCTGGGAAATGCCTGACTCCATACCCATCACAGAGTCACAGGATGGTTGGGGTTGGAAGTGACCTCTGGAGATCATCTAATCCAACCCACCTGCTAAAGCAGATTCACCTATAGTAGCTGTGACTGGTTTTAATTCTGCAGGAACTTAGCTGTTCATATTAGAGTTTGTAGCTGATTGAACACATATCAGATGTGTGGTGTCTTGGCCATGTCCTTGGCAGGAGGAGGTCTCTCTCCATCACCTCTAGGACCGTGGTGGAAATTGTGACTAACGTGCTGCATGATCTGTGAGGGCTTCCAAGGTGTAGGTTGTGTGAAATCCTCACTGGCCACTCTCACAGGTATGCTCAACTATGTGTACCTGGCTTGTTCAGACAGCACCTGTGGGCCACGTCAAAGTTGCTGCTACCAGCATTGCACAGGATTTGGGGATTTTATGAGTCAGTGGTAGCCTCTGAGTTCAAAGACACTGGGATGAAGCCGCTCTTTGTAGACGGACTGTTTGCATTCCCAGTGGCAGTGCTAGCACGGTGCTGGGATGTGCCTTCCTCCAAGACCACCGCAGGCTTTACAAAAAGCAAGGTGGTGATACATATTGTGTCCCAGTGCTCTGTGAACACAAAGGTCAAATAAAACTAAGCGCTCACGAGGGAAGGGATGCCCTGGTGGAGGGCAACACTTCGTACTTGTCTTCTTAATACTTTCTTTCTTGCCATAAACTGACTCGCCAGCGGCCTGTGCTCTGTCGGGTGTACTCACATCGTTGTTTGAGCTGATGTATCACGAGCTGTTTCTTTACTTGTGTTTTCCCTTTGAGGCAGGCTGTTGATGTGAAGCTCGTTGTCATATTCAGGCCTGTTAACTGTGTTGGTTAACAAAGGAGAGCATTCAAAAGCCTGCTCAGAGGCATATTTATCGTCTTTTTTTTTTTTTTTTTTCTCCTTTTTAAATGGAAACCAGCTTTCCTAACAAAACGCTTTACAGAATCTGCTCCCTTGAAACCAATATGAGACAACAGCAGTGATTGCAGCTGGTTGCAACATCTCATCTTGCTAGAGGGAGACACATCGTGTTATGTGGTGCTGCTAGCGAAATCTCTGCAAAGGAAACCTACTGAGACCTGTCTAGCAGGGGGTTGTTAACTCATCTTAGGTGAGCTAAAGACCAAATTTCACTTGTTTTCTTTTAAGAATGAGCTGTATATACTCAGGCCAAGTTCAATGAAGTGAAGCTTCAGTAAACCTAGACCTGAATTTGAGAGTATTTGGGCCAATAGATTTGTTTTAGTGAGAACGAAGTCAAACTTTGACCCCTAACCAGCAGAGCTTTCTGATTTTGAACATCTTTTGATGTTCACCATGTGGTGGTAAAGCAGAAACTTGGTGCTGGTGCATAAGTCTCACCTATATCTGAAAGGCAAGATCAAATCACAATATAAACCAGTCAGATCACCGCTTCGATTAATTTCAGGGCACAGTGTAAAATATATGTCATTAAATGTCTTAATAATAATCAGATTATTTTTAGACTGCTTTCAGGTTCAACCAATGCTTAAAGCAGTGTACTTGGCACCAAAATCCAGAAAATTATTTGTATTAGTATGGCTCGTGAAGTTCTTGAAAGCTTTCTCAAAGGGCAAACTTTTTTTGTTTGCGAAAAAGGCAAAACTACTTGTGAGGAGATCTTTCTCAGAAAGACTTAGGAGCATTGGGCCCTTTTTTGTTTTCTTAGAAAACAGGAAATGAATTTCAGGTCTGCAGTTAACTTAATTTCTTAAGTGATTTGCTTTCTACGATTGCTTTTGGGTTCTGGAATGCTACAGAAATTAGCTGAGGGCATTTTCAACACTTTAAAATTAAAATCAAATTGTTGAAATTGTGCCAGAATTTAAATGAAAAATATTTTCTCTAAACAAACACTTGAAGACTTTCAATACTTTTTTTAATCACGAGAGCATTCTTAAACCTTTTCTTTGTGGTTTTGCAAGTATCTAGTCTGCACTGCTAAATCCAGATGCATCTTAGGATGTAATCAAATCCAAGATCTTTTTAGCCAAAAAGTAGATGAGCAGGGAGTGCTAGTTTTTCACACAGCACAAAGACATCAGTGGGTGTAACTGTGAATACCATCTCTGCCTCTGTGCCCGCAGAAGCGTCTGGGCAGCAACACCAGTGCAGAATTCTGCTGTGCAGAGAGGGGTCGGGTGTGGAGTTGAGCATGAGTACAATCCGTGGCAGTGAGCAGGGAGTAACGGAGGCAGGAGCTGGCTGTAAAATTTGCTGCTGTGCAGATGCTCTGATATTGAGCTTTCCACACAGTGGAGATGAGAGCCACAAGAACTGCTGCAGATTAATGAGGAGGATTAGTAAAGCCCTTGCGTCTTTGGCAGGAGGGGGGCGGGAGGGGCTGATGAGCTTATACATAGCTGAGGAGATGTTGAATGTAGCCAGAGAGTCTGGGTACCAGGAGCAGTAGCTGGTCTGGATCTCTGAAGCACTGGAGCTCTCGGAAGGGGACATGGCTGGCTCTTGATCTTTTCCCATGCGATGGGTTGTAGCTGGTCCTGGGGTGTTTTGTGGACTCTAAAGCCTCTCAGGCACAGGCTGGGCTTCAGCTGCAAATCAGAGCAGCCACAAGCTGCCCTGCATCCTGATGTAGAAACCTGGAACTGCAGGGACTGGTGTTTCTGTCAAAGTCCATCCAGACCAGTATCTCATCCCTGACAGAGGCCAGCAGCTGCCACCTGGGAGAAGAATTTGAGAACAGGCTGTGTGTGTGAAGATATCATCCCTCAACACTCCCTGCTAGCTCTGGGATTTTTAGAAGCCAATGATTTCCATGGGGCTCTGTGACCCTGTCTTTCTGGAAACCCAGCTCCACGTGTGCACACTGAGTGCCGACACTGCTGCCTGTCCATGGGCTAAAGTTTCTAACGGTGACATGTGAAAACCTGTCCTTCAGTGCAGGGACTCCTCTTGGATGATTGCTGTCCCTTGGTGAGCTTTCAGCCCTACTAGAATAGAATAAGGCCTTCCTCTAGCCCCAGGCAGGTGTTTGGTTACAGTTGCTGGGTGGTAGCTGTTTGTGGGAATGGGAAATTAAATCGATATCTATAAAATAGGTAAAGCAGGCTGCCCAGAGAGGCTGTGGAATCTCCTTCCCTGGAGACTTTCAAAACCTGCCTGGACACCTTCCTGTGTGATCTGCTCTGGGTTAACCTGCTTTAGCAGGTGGGTTGGACTAGATGATCTCCAGAGGTTGCTTCCAACCCCAGCTATTCTGTGATTCTGTGAAAAGCAGTGGTTCAGGCTTTTTGTCATCATTTTGCTGGTGGAGTTGGGAGAAGGAAGAAAACACTTTCGGGTAAAGAGAAGTAGCCTGGTGGATGCCAGCTGAGGATATGGTCCTTCATTATTATTGCCTCTTTGATAGCCCAGGAGGACCGAACAGCATGTTTCTCCTTGGGAGACCAGCAGTAGGACTGCTTGAGAAATACATAGCCTGCTTTGACAGGCTCTGTCCTTTCTGTGTGTAGGAAATGAAGAAGGCTGACAACAATTCCCCTCAGCGGCACAAATTATTTGCTGTTATTGACGAACTGCAGAGCATTTACATTTGGAAAGAAAAAATAAATCCTTCCTAATGACCCCAGTGACACAAGCTTCTCAGTCGTTTGCAGGTCAGGTGTTGGTGCTGTTCTCAGGACAAGGACCCAATGCTGTGTGTGCTTTCACAAAGGGTGCGGAGCAGAAAGCATCCCCTGTGCAAACAGGGGTGGAGATTTTTTCCATCTTTTGGGACCAATTAGTTGTACTTACTCCATCTACAAATGCTTTTAACAAGTGCTGTGATTCATTTGCTGCAAAAGACATGCAAGTACAAGTGACCATGAAGGCACTGTGATCCCAAGACTTTGATGTGTTCCTCCATTATATTGGATTTTCTGGTATTTCCTTTGAGATTAACAGCATTACAAGGAGGTTGCCTACAAGAAAAGTTTCCTATTAAAAATATTCCAATATCCCCAACTTTCCTAGCCTTTTTTGGTGACTATAAGCAAACTCTTTACACAGCTAGGAGCAAGGGAGATGTTGTATATCTTAAGAGACCTCTCCCTGTGTGGAATCTTGAAAGTTACAATGCAGTGACCTAGTGAAGCTACAAACAAAAAAGAACTTAATTTCAGAAGAACTTCAAAAATAATTTCAGCCCTAGGGACATAGCAGTCCTTCAGACCTTGATTCCAAAACGCTCTTCTTGGGTGCTTACTGCCACATATTGTGAAGGTAATGCTGTTATACTCAGCTGGCTTCTGCTTCACTATCCAGGCCTGGCTGGAGCTGGAGATGCAGAGATGTGAGTGGAGATAGGATCTCCTGAGGCTTTCATTGGCCAGGAAAATGCTGACTTGGAAAAGGATCTGGAGTATGTCCAAATAAGAAGAATCTGGAAGGAGTTTGTGATGGTCTGTTATTTCATTATTAGCTAGGAGATGTGAAATTTCCTTTTCCAGATGAGTCTGTTTCATGTTTTGCATAAGACAGCAATTGCTTTTTGTAAGGCTTAGTATTTCTGCTAATTTAATGAGTTAGCCTTACAAATTAACTGCATCAGTCATTGGAAAGGCCTTTTTCAAGTTGCAAAAGCATGTTTTAGACGTCTTCATGAAGCAAATAGCATGCTGGACTTTCAGAAGCAGAAAGACCTTCAAAAGTATGCAAGCTATTTCTGGCATGTTGTATTCTCAACATGTCAAGGAAACATGGATTATTTTTACACAAACAGGCAAATCAAAATGGTTCCTTAGCAAGCTCCCATGAACATTCTTGGGCCCTGAGAAATAAAAAAAAAACTAAGAAAACTCATTGCTTCTGAATTAGGTTTCTTAGATGGATCATGCTGTCACACGTTCAGAAGTTCATTTGCACCAGTTTGGATCTCTGATGAATGATGGAGGGAGTGAGGGATAAAACAGAAAGAAAAAAAAGGACCAGGAATTAATTTGGATATTTGATCGCTTAGTGGACTTTTTATTTTTTTTTTCCTTACTTTGAATTTATCATCAAGTGTAGACCATGAAATTCTTTTTAATAGCTGTTAACTGTAAGGTCATGTTTAGGTGTTGAGAGGAAAGAGATCTCTGGAGCTGAACAGGCCTGTGTGGAAAGAACATGCCAACATCTTGCTGAAAAGCACAAAGCAGGGCAGCAGCAGGATTGCTGGAGTGTCTTAAACTCTCTTGACATTGCAGCACACAAATTAGGCTGTACACTTTGCAAATATTGGAGGCTGTTTAGAAACTCCCTGTTAAGGATTACAAATGCTGACTGCAGTTTCTAGGCAAATGCAATTAAATATCACAGCTACAGCCTCAGCTCAGTGTTTTATGTCTGAGCTGGTGTTACTGTGTAGGGTTTTTATGTATTAGATTACCTCAGCTGAAACCAAATTGTGACACCAACCAAAGCTGAGTCCTGTGATTTAAAGAAAAAAAAAAAAAAAAAAGTACAGCCTGGTCTCAGCATTTTTTCCGTTTCAGTATTTTACCACACAGTGAAGGGGCTTTTTAATAGAAAAGAAGTGTAAAGCATGCAAAAACATTGTTATTTAACAAGTATTCTCATACAATTGCTTCTGTGGATAGTGTTTTTACTGGTTCAATGCCCCAGAGCTGGGTGCAGGACTTGGGGTGGTGTCTCACCAGAGCAGAGGGGCAGAATCACCTCCCTCCACCTGCTGGTCACATTCCTTTTGATGCAGCCCAAGATACACTTGGCCTTCTGGGGCCAAGAAACATTGTAGTCATGTTGAGCTTCTCATCAACCAACACTTCCAACACTGCTGCTCTCAATCCATTCTCTGCCCAGGCTGTATTTGTGCTTAGGATTGCCCCAATCCATGTGCAGGATCTTGCAGTTGGCCTTGTTGAACTTCATGAGGTTCAGGCGGGCCTACCTCTCAAGCCTGTCCAGGTCCCACTGGATGGTATCCTGTCCCTCCAGCGTGTCAACTGCACCCCACAGCTTGGCAGCATCCGAAAACTTGCTGAGGGTGCACTTGATCCCACTGACCATGTCACTGACAAAGACGTTAAGCAGTGCCCATCCTAATACTGAGGATTCCCTGAGGAATGCCACTTGTCACTGGTTTCCACTTGGACATTGAGCCATTGAGTGCAACTCTTTGAATGCAACCATCAAGTCAATTCCTTATCCATCGAGTGGTCCATCCATCAAATCTATGTCTTTCTGAATTAGAGACAAGAATGTCAGGATGGTTGTTGCTGTGCTGTCACACGGGCTGATACAGCACAGAACCTGCTTAGCATTCTTGAAGGGAAATTATCCAGTGCTGCAACTCACAATTTATAATTGGTTGCATATTAACATCCAAAAAAGGCAATAAAATCCACTGTGTGTTTAAAAGAAAAAAAAAAGTAAGTAGGGGCATTACAAGTTGAACAGTGAAAATCTGGAAGACTCCTTGGCTAGAGCAGAGCTATATGCAGTGCTGTTTCTCCCTTAATTACAATCAATTTTAAATCATCTCCTTCCTTCAAAGAAGGATTTTGTTCAGTATTTGTGTTAATTTTAATCTCATTAACGTGATACTCTGGGAACCTCTCCCTCATGTTATAACAGCAAGACATGCTGCCTCTTTTGTCCCTGCCATTTGGGAAGTGCACAGCTACTGCTGCTTGTTGCTGTGGCCCTGGGGTTGTTACTATCAATATACTTCCCTTTAAACAAAAAGAAAACAGAACAAAACCCAGCTGCATTTTTTTTTTCTTAGAGTTCACTTTTATTTGTAGTATTTAAGCTAGACTGTGCAAATGCTTCATGAAAATCAGAAGTTTAAATGTATGGTGATGTAGTGGAAAGCCTATTATTCAGCATACTAATTACATCTGAGTCACTATATTTATGAAATGTCATGTAATAACTACCTCACCACAATGCAAAGCAAATAGTGCAAAATCAGGCGTTTCATTATTTTGTCATTTTAGTGTATAAACATATTCCTGAGTCTCTTGGGGGAGAGGGGGCGTGTGCTACTGGGAATTAGATTGTGTTTTTATGACTTCTAAAAATGATGTTGAATTTCATAATCTGTAACACTCCGTCCATGTTGCACATTTTCTTACAGCCTCAGTGGCTTATATTACAAGAGTCAACTGCAAAGAAAATGTGTCCAAAGGCTGGTTTGTGGAACAGAGGGGGACAACATGGTAAGACCTTACAGTGCACACATCAAAGCCCTTCAGACAGGGTGTAATTGCACACCTGGGCCATGCTGGGACACTAGAATTCACCCTCAGCTTTTTTCACTCCAGGATGGATTACAAAGCCCTTGCTGAAGGAGGCTTTCTGGCCAGCACTTGTCACTAGAGGATAAATTTTGGGTTTTGTTGAGCTCTGTGTGAACAGCCCATTAACTCCAGGGTAGATATGAGTTACAATCAGAGTGAGTACTGAGGGGAAGGAGGATGGGTTGCTGTTCCAAGTGGGCTTCTGAGTAGTCCCACATGGTCTCTGAGAACAATGGGTGGATGCTTACCAGAATATGTGATTTCATAAAATATTGTGCATAAAACCAGACCCTTTTTTTGCTCCCTTGCAAGCTTTCTTGGTGTTACAAAAATTGTTGGTCATGTGCTTGCATGCTGGGAGAAGTCTCTATGGACAGTTGTTATCCAGCATCTTTCTGGCAAGAGGCAAACGGTGATGAAGCAGCCACAGCTTCAGAAAACCTCAAATTTTCACTGGAAATAAGAGAAAGTCATGGCTGCTCTTGGGTGTCCAGCAGTCTGGGATCTCACTGCATGATCTGGATGATAGGGTTGGCCTGTCCCTTTCTGACATGGAGCTGGTGTGAGCAGCTTCCTGGAGACTTGGCAGCATCAGAGCTGCCAGCCCACTGGCACATGTACATGAGTACAGGATGGGGCCCTGAGATGGCAGTGGATCTGGCTGGGTCCTGCTTAGTCTGAATGTACAGCTGTTGGCAGACTCAGGTGACACATCCCCTCCTTAGCACTTTACCTGTTGGCATTAAAAAATGACAGGGAGTGTGATCTACCATACATTTTGCTGAAAGTGCTGAGATGATTTGCCCTTTCCATTTTAGGATATAATTTTTTTCATTTCAGCAACAGACCCATAGCCTTCAGGCTAGTTTAATTTTTCTGTGAGCTTTTATGCTTGTTATGAGATTCAAGGTCTTGCAGAATTATGATTTTTCCCATAGTAAAGCTTCAGGGAAAGTGAAATTTTGTAAATGAAACAAAAGTGAAATAATGTTTTTTACCATTTTGGGTGCATGTCTACTCTGTCTTCCTTTTCCTTTCATGTTCCAAGTGCAAGAAATGTACCAACAGCTGGTATTGAGAGAGGTAGGAGGCTTTCACTCATCTTTAAGACTCCATATTGTATATTTTCTGACTTTTCTATAAATAACAACACCTATTGAGAATGCATCTGGTTATTATATCCAGGGAAAAGTGTTTGAGATACATGAGATATGCTCAGGGAATTGATAAGTCTTCAGGAGAAAAAAGTGTCCTGAGATCAATTTCCTGACTCCATAGTGAAGTCCTCATATCATATAAAACATAATGTAATTGTCCATGGCTCTAATAAAATCTTGATTTTTTTCCACTAAGCTTTCATCCATAAAAATCAAATTTATCCAGCATTAGTCTGCATTTTGAAAGGGATAATGTTTTTTTTAAATAGATATGATAGTAATCCTTTGTGGTACATTAATATAGGAGAACAATAATTTGTTGCATTTTCTTCACACAGAAACAATCAGCTAGGAGATGTGCCTAATAATTGTGTCTTTCATTGTCACAGGCCATTAGCTAATGAATTTGAGCTGTACTTGGCTCTTGCTCCAATAAGAAAACTACATTAGAGATCTTGAAGCCTTGGCATTATATAAAACCTTCCAGTGGATTTTATTTTATTCTCACTGAGGTGATGCTGCCATGCACTGAGGAATGCATCGTGATTTTGCAGTAAGCAATGAGGTCAACATTGTCTGATGTAGTGGGTCAAGCAAGCTGAAGTCTATCTGCAGTTGTTAAAGTTGCCAGATGCCAGAGCCTCTTTGTTTGTTTCTCAGAATCACAGAATGTCCGGGATTGGAAGGGACCTCAAAAGATCATCTAGTCCAATCCCCCCACCAGAGCAGAAACACCTAGATGAGGCTACACAGCAAGGTGTCCAGGTGAGTTTTGAATGTCTCCAGAGAAGGAGACTCCACAACCTCCCTGGGCAGCCTGTTCCAGTGCTCCGTCACCCTCACTGAGAAGTTTTTTCTCATATTTAAGTGGAACCTCTTGTGTTCCAATTTGAACCCATTACCCCTTGTCCTATCATTGATTGACCTATGTTATTACATCTTTGCAGCAGCACTGATGCCGTTCCTCTTTATGAGAGCAGGAAGGGTGAGTTAACTTCTCCATTTGTAATCCAATGGGTGCTTTTATCCAGCAGCCCCGGTCTGAGGCAGTGGGAAGACAAGATGTGGTGGGAGGGCTTCTCCTGAAGCACTGGACGGGGTTGATAGGGCCACAGGCCCAGGGTTCTCTGCTCAGAGGTGGTGGCCGTGGACTGGGCTGGCCTCCAGGTCTGTGGAACAGGGAGCCAGAGCCCTGCAGCAGTGGCAAAGGCTTTGTGGAGAGGACTGTGCCGGGGCACAGAGGGCCAGGCCGGGCCGCCCCTTTGGTAAGAGTTGTGTGCTGGCCGGGGTTCCTTATAACTTAGCCAAACTTTTCAGGCCTGCTTTTCTGACTGTTTCAGGTTCATCTTTGGGGTGGGAATATTTGCGAAACTCAGTGCAAAGATTGATGCTGGAAAAATAAGTAGTTTGGGCAATGCTTTAAATAAGCAATAGAGGTATGTGACTGCAAATTGAGCAGTTCTACCACCTTTGCAGTTTGCCCTCTCAACTAGAACACTGGCAAAAGAAAATCTCGTGATAGAAGTGCTCCTCACTGTCCTGAGAAAATCCACTCACATTCTGGCTCTTTGCAGAAAAGTATTGCATGCAAATGCATTGCAGAATTTGTTTAGCAGTTGTTCCTCCCCCAACAAAATTATTTTAGCCTACTGGGAAGGGAACTGTGTTAGAAATAATAAAACCTACAGTGCAAGTCTTTTCTGTCCTACTGACTGTAGCATGTCTTGGTCAATCACAAAGTGCCTGAGTATTTTAATCCTGGTTTTAAAGGTGGATAAGCATTGTTATCCTCGTGTTGCAGAGACAACTAAAAGGCTGCGCAAGCTAACCTTTGGCACAGCTGGGAATGGATGCCACTTTCAGACCTTTAATCGAACTCCTTCTCTCCGTGTGTCATTAGTGTGCTTGGCTGGGACCCCGCTGCTCCTCCCACAGATCAGGACACCAGAGGCCTCTTCCTGCAGTTCCACCTTCCCTCAGCTGTCCTAGGTCAGCTCTTAGGAGCTGTTGCTGCTGCATTGGGCACTTCCATCTGCCACCAAGCACTGCAGAGTGGAGCTTCTGAGCCACAGCCCAGAGGAGCAGCAGAGTCGTTCTGTGCGGTGTCAGCTGCTGCAGGCTCCAAAGAAGCGGTCCTGCTGCCAAGCCATACTGGACCACACCAGTCCCCCAGCTGTGGTGTCCCTTTCCCTGTGTGTGTCACAGCTGGGAAACGACACAGCATTCTTACTCTTCACAAGTTTCACCTACTCCCAGGAAATACACAACCCATGAGTTCAGTTGGGTTGCTGCCACCTTTGGGCTGCCAGAATGGTGTGCAGAACAGCAGGATCCAGGGACATAATCCATACTGCAGTCATCTATGTTGGGCATCTTACTGGTATCAGAAAAAGGACCTGAAACTTCTAGGCATTACTTTGTATCTGAGCTTTGAGCTCCCGGATGCCTTAGATTTGGGAGAAGAATGGATGGTGAGTGTGTGATACACATCTGCTTCCTGCAGAGACTCTCAGGAGAGCCGTTGTGACAGAATTCTGCATCTGTTCAGGGATTATTGTTTCTGCACAAGCTGTGACACCACAGTATTCAAGGGATGGCTGTGGCGAAACAGTGGTCAAGTTTTGTTGTGTCATGTAGAGAGAGATGATGCCAGACAGCCAGCAGCACAGGCTATTTCACCTGCAAAGTGGCATGAGAAATTAGTTGGGAGCCTGTTAACAGGGAACATTTGCTTCCTTAACTCTTTTCATCTCCGTAACCAGAGTCTGAGGTTTCCATGGCCTGCAGACCCTCATTCTGTTGTACCATCTGCCACTCAGGCAAATGTTTTAATAGATAGTGCAGGAAATGTTCTGAATGTTATATATAAAAATGTGATGCTTCAGTGTAAAATGAGCACTGCTTGCAGCAGAATAAGTGGCTAGAAAACTTTGGCGCTCTGAGGTGTGCAGAGGGCAGGTGCCAGATAGCAGCGATCACCCATTTTTCTAAACCGGCAACATTTACAGCCCTACTGACAGAGGTTGATTGAAACTGGAAGTAAATTCAATATGCATGAAAGGACCCTTGTTGTTCTTCAGTGGAGAGCATAAAGAAATACTGTCAGACACACTAATCTCTCTCTGATAGTTTTCTTTTCAACATCATTGAACTGTCATTTCTCCTGGGCTTTGCCAGAATGTTTGATATACCTGCTGTTTCCCAAAACAGACAGATTTTGCTAGCTTGGATGGTACAGGAATTTTTGCCAGGAAGAGAAAGGCTGAGATGCCTTTACCAGCCTTTTGCTGTTGTTGCGTATGTCCTTTGCTGAGCTCCAGAGCTCTGGTTAGAGATGAAAAGAAGGTATCTTGGTGACTGATTATGTTGCACCCAAAAGTGCAGCCATGGAATTGTTCCCAGAATTTTCTCTGGTCTGGGAGCATATTTGCTGGGTTTTGGGGTTCTACTTTTCTGGAGATAAACCCATTTATGCTCCTAGATCTTTCATTTCAAAACTAGTGATTCAAGATGGCCCTAGGCACCACTGTGTCACCTAACTGCAGTTAAAAAGTAGCCCAAACTAGAGATTTTCTTTTTTCTATTGTCGCTCTACAGAGCTGGCAAAGCATTCGCTCCTTATAGGCAAGTGTGAAGAGTCAGTAAAATTACTAACACCATTCTGAGAAAAAAGCCTGAAAGTTCCTTCCCAAGACCATGGATGAAAGATACCTACATTGAGTAACCTTCTACTTCAGCAGGGGACCCACTGAGGAGTTTGCCATAGGGACACATGGTCAGTAAGGCTTCATATTCTCTACAAACTCTTGCAGAGCAATTTAGCAAAAAAGAGATTCTGAAGTGGGGCAAAATGAAGGAGCCCAAACACCACCATGGTCTGGCAAAATCAGTCCTACATCCTATTTGTAGTGAGCACTAACTTTTTTTTTCTAACTGTGCTTCAACCATCCACTCCCTAAGCTATCCTGGGTATTAATACCATTGGAGAATATAGGTTATTACCTTACGTGTTTAATGTACCCTTTTTTCTCTTGGAAAAAGTGTTTTTGGGGTCCTCAGGGCAGCCAGTGAGTCTGTACAGATCGGGAAGTGGCTGAGAATGGAGGGTCCCATTCTATAGCTTGGGGTGATTGGCCCTCTGTGTAGGTGAAAGCACCACATGAATTAGTCAGCATTTGTATATTTTTCTCCTAGTGCGGCATTGCCAACAGTATAGAGTAGGCAGAGTTTTGGGCTATAAGGAATGCTGATTTATTTGTTTGGGTGTGTTTAATGATTGATTGCCAGACAGATTTCAGCCCACACCCCTGCCAGAGCACATGCACCAGAATGTTCTCTTTGCCATTGTACCAGGACCACCTGAAAGAGGTATCTTTTCTGTGGAGGGTGATGCATATTCTGAGGAGGACCTAGTAAGCAAGCTCACACCATTTTATATGGATGAAGTTGAACATAGTGTTGCTGCATGCAGAATTTTGGAAGCTAACTGTCCACATGTTTTCTGACAGTGTGATTTTAAATATATACAGTTTAAAAAGCGTACAGGGAGATTAGTGATAACTTAAGGTAATGTACTCAGTTAAAAATAACTTGCAACACCATTTAAATCCGTGCAGGTTAATTGGACATATTGAAGAGCAGTTTCTGAGTCTGGAATTACCTAACTCAGCTGTGACTATTTTATTTCATTTCCAGATTAACTAGAGATATTTATCTAAACAGAGTGGCTGCAGAGATTTTAAAAACTGGAGCAGGAAACTTTGCAGTCAGTTTCAGAATACTGTTAAGTGCTTGTCCTTTCAAAACTGATTCTCTCCACAGCATCTCAGTCCTGCCAAACACCACAACCAAAGTCTGCAAACACTTGTTCACTTGCATGTCTTGCACACATGAATAGGTCCATGGGGCTCATTTTCATTAGCCGTAACTTTGCTAACTATAAATCTTCCGCAGGATGAAGGCCACACCACACATACATATTCCTACTCTGTGCTTTGCGATTCTTTTCCTTATGCACTAATGTCCTATTGTGTGATGTTTGGGATTCTGGTTGTACAAGTTGTTAGATACAAATTTCCTTCTAGCCTGGTAGGAGCACTGGTTTGCATGATAGATTGTTTTATCACATCTGCAAGGTAATTGCTTGTAGAAAGGCTTTCAGGAAGGCCTCGGATTTGATCTATGATGGTCTGTGCATTGCTAATGTCTGTACTCCAAGGAAACGTACCTCTGTTACTGAAGTACTGTGTGGATGACTGATGGTGTAGATCTCAAGTTAACTAGGTGTTCTCTTTAAAGGCGACATAAGCTATTATATTTGGGCAAAGAGGAATTCCCTGCATAATCTTTAGAGACAGCTGTATTACATTTTACGATTTCTCTGTCATTTATGCAGAGTTACAGAAATATGGTTAAAAGGCTTTAAATTTTTCCAGTTTAATATTCTAATTGCATGTCCAGCTACTCATTTTCTAATAAGCAGGATCTAAGTAGGAAAAAAAAAATGTATGGGCTGTACAACCTTCCCTCCTTGACCTTCCTACTTTTGAATATGTAGTTTCCTTAGATGCCTCCATGAAGCATCTACAGCTAGTTAATCAGAAATTTGACCTATCCAGCATCATGTAGAATGGGTGTACATATGGGAGCTAGGAATTAAGTCTTCCTCTGAACTTACTCCATCTCATATGTTCTTCCACAGCTCTTAGAAAAGAGTATTTCTGGTCTTAATGTCTGTCTGCAAATAGAGTCTCACTTTCTCACTTGTTCTGCTATACCTATCTGAGATGCCTTTTCCAAATCCTAGCCATACGTTGCTCCCTGTCTTACACCGTATCTGAAGTTTGGCCCTTTCACTTTCAGCTGTCTCCAGAGAGTATTGGTAGTAGTGTGTCAACAAATTAGGTTATGAAAAAGTATATATAAAAAAGAAGGCCATGTTCAAAGTTGGAAAGAACTGTAGGAAAGAAGCAAAACAAATATTATTACAATTAGAAGAAGTGAGCAATTCCAGAGAATCAAGGTCTTTGTTTAAGAAGGGAATCTTAAATTAACAGCTGGATTATTTGGTAAGAAATCATAGAATCAGAGAATCATTAAGGTTGGAAAAGACCTTTAAGATCATCAACCATTAACCTAACACTGCCAAGTCCATCACTAAACCATGTCTCTAAGAACCTCACCTACACATCTTTTAAACCCCTCCGGGGATGGTGACTCCACCACTTCCCTGGGCAGCCTGTTCCAGTGCCTGACAACCATTTCCAGGAAGAAATGTTTCCTAATATCCAACCTAAACCTCCCATGGCACAACTTGACGCCATTTCCTCTTGTCCTATCACTTGCTACTTGGGAGGAAAGACCAACCCCCTCCATGCTACAACCTCCTTTCAGGTAGTTATAGACAGCGATAAGGTCTCCCCTCAGCCTCCTTTTCTCCAGGCTGAACAGCCCCAGGTCCCTCAGCTGCTCCTCATCGCACTCGTGCTACAGACCCCTCACCAGCTTTGTTGCCTTTCTCTGAACTCTCTCCAGCACTTCAGTGTCTTTCTTGTAGTGAGGGGCCCAAAACTGAACACAGGATTCAAAGTGCAGCCTCACCAGTGCTGAGTACAAGGGGATGATTCCTTCCCTAGTCCTGTTAGCCACACTATGTGATGTTTATTTTAAAAAGAGAGGGACAAAAGCATTCTTTACCTCATTAGTGCTACAGGATGTCCTATACAAGCATAATTATACTTTGCAAAAAGACTACAGAGACCACACAGGAAGGGTATTGAAGAACTGGAAAAGGCACAAGAGACACTAATCATGTGTAAAGATCGAAAAATCTTATTTATGACCAAAGTACAGACTGCCTTTTTTTTTTTTTTTTTTTTTTTAAGAAGAGAGAAACTGGGGCCACTAGGAGATGTTCACAATTTTCAAGGATATCAAAAGGTTAATGACAAAACTCATTCAGACCTTTGCAAGCTGACTAACAGGAGAGTTGATACTAAACTTGGAGAAAGTAGTGAAAATGGAGAGCTTTATGATAGAGAATAGGGAAATGCTGTCTGTAGCATGTGGGTCTCCACCATCAATACCCCATCTTTTGTTTGCCTCCACAGGCTGAACTGCATTGCAGCTTCTGCATTTCAGGAATGTGACTCCTGTCCTTGACCTCGTCTGCAGATAAATACAACATGCCCCTTACTGCTGAGTGGTTTGGGGAGAATTTCAGCCAGCCAAGAGGGAGGAGATAAAGGAAAGACAGGTGAGGATGTTTTTCATCTGCTCTTTTTGAACCAGTCTGCTTGACCTTGCCTACAACACATTGGCTAGTGGGGTTAAGTAGGGCAGGGAATACCTGGTGACTCTGGGGTGGCATAATGAAGCTGGTCACAGGAGAGCCAAGGGGCTGTGAAATGAGGCTGCCACCCCAGGAAATGGCCTTTTGGGTACCTGTTCTGGCAGAAAGCCTGGCAGAGAGGCACTCACTGCCTAGCTGAAGCTCAGCAGAGTCTCACCACATATGAGTGCAGGCTCCGGCCACAACAGAAGAATGTGAAAATGGGGAATCCATGAAATAAAATTTAAAAAAGAGGTGCTATGGAGTTAACCAAGCCCTGTCTCTGCAGATTACCCTTGGCAGCAGAGCTGGTGTGAGCTGCTCGCTGGGGACAGGCTCTGGATGAAGAGGGTTGCAGGATGGGTGCCTGTGCACAGTTCCGTGCCCAGGACCTGGCCGGGCTGGCAATGCTGTGCAGGTGACCTGGGTGCTGGTGGGGACCAGGCTGGCCTGGCTGCCTCGGCCTATGTCAGGGGTTTAGCAAAATGTGAGCCTAAAACCTGTTTCTTTTACTAGTAAGGCAAGAACAAATCATGATGTTTTTATGCCTAGTGCCTTAAGTAGAGCTGGGAGTATTGCTGAGATTATTTGCTGTTGTTACAGGCTAGGAGAGTAACTAGGCAAATTCTGCAATGTGGGAATCACCTTTTCTCAGCTGCCAAAGTCAGACTTGCACTGCACAAATAAAACGGGGCATTCCACACTTCCCCTGCCTCCCCAGTTGTCATCAATATTTAGCAGAAGGAATATTCAAAACATTTTCCCCCTCCAATACAGAATGACTTTTGGGTGTCATCAGATCATGTGAAAAGACAGCTGAGTGGATTTTTTTATGGCAACAAACAAGAAACAACAGAAGAAGGGAAGATTAAAAAAAATATTTTGTTTCTGCACACATATTTATGATTTGTTATGTAAATATATTTTTAAATTATTGTTGGGATGTGAAGAGGCAAAGAACAAGAGCAGACAAGCATGTTGTCATAGAAATTAGTGAGCATTACTCATTACAGAGCTGAATTTTATGGTGTCACGCATCAGTTAGTGACGTGTATTGGGGACCAGGATGGTACTTTTACACAGACCTGCTGAGGTCAGTGCAAGTTCTCCACTCCTTTAATTAATACAGGATCAGTCTTCTGATGTGATCTAGAAATATAAGAAAGTTTAAAATGTAGAAGGTGAGGGTAACAGTGTGTGCATAGCCCATTGCCTCAAAAAGCTGAACACTTCTGCAAATTTGACATAATCCAATTAGTTGATTTCCTCAGTGACATTTCTACAGGCTCATATACAGAATGACAGGGAAACTGAGATTTATAATGATAGCTATTTCTAGCAAAGGTCATTTCTTTATTGGTGAACAACCTGTCCTTAGTCATGCTGATGACGAGGCATTGAAGGATAAGGGAGAAGCTGTACAGCTATAAAGCTTAACAGGCAGTAACAAGAATAGAGCATAGATCACCTTTCCACTTGGAGTGGGAGCCTTGCAATCTACAACCATTAGGCCAAAGCCAGGGAGCAGGAGTCAAAATCCAGAAAAAGAGAAACATTGGGATTTCTATGGAGATGGCGAGGGAGGCTGGATGTTTTAGTGTCACTGTGGTGGTGGGGTGGGGAAGGGGAGTCACAGAGCACAAGCCTGCATTATTGGATAGTAAGGGTGTCCTTGGTGGAACCAGCTGCTTATAAAGAACCAGATTACGTTGCTCTGGGGACTCCCTGGTCGGCCCCATCAACTTCCCAGTTCAAGCAGCTCTCAGCACCCAGCTCCGTGCCATTTCCAGAATGACAGAGATAAGGGCATGCTCAAATATACACAAACACACTTCCACAGCTGTCCTTCCTTAGAAAAGGGAGGCAGGAGTTTTCACAGTAATAGGGTTTAAATAGATTGCACTACACATATTATGTATCTTTAAAAAGAAAACAGTATCTGCCTGTTCATCACATGGCTATTTTTCCTGCTTGCGGAAGAGGAGGTCTTTGAAGTTGTATATAACATGATGCATCATCTTGTTCATAATCAGGAGGACCCTTGGCCCCTTCTGGGAATCATGTGAGAGTTGTTCATTCAGCTATTGACCTTAAAAGTGAGTACTGGGCACTTTGGTGTAACTCACTTTGCTTGTTTTCACCATCAAGCTCATAATATTGGATCAAGTAAAAATGTGACTATTTCCTTAGATTTTGGCTCGGGTCATGAACTGTGCTCCATGGTTGAGCTGTGGTTTCTGCTGGATCACTGGCATAAATGAGGCTTACGGCTGGCAGGACAAGTCATGAGATCTTTTCAATATGGCAGTGAAGTCAACATGGGGGTTCCTCCCTGATCCATCAGAGTGCTCTGACCAGGGGTTCTTCATCCATGCCCTTATTAATCCTTTTTTTACCAGTTATTGGTTCCTTTGGGCTGTGAGCTGCCAACAGAAGTTACAGCTGCTTTTGAATTGGTGTGGTCTGAGACACAGTTCAGTAACCTGAGAAAGCTGCCCTGGCCTCTGGCTTCCAATCTACAGCTGAAGATCTTGCCCTTCTTTCCAGAGTAATTGCTCACACTCTTTGAAGTCTCCTAAAGCTTTCCCCAAAATTGCAAGAGCTGAGGGTCACTGGTCTTAAAAAATGTAAAATAAATAGATAATAATAATAATACATAATCTGTAGGATAATTGTCTGTGTTACATTTCTCCCCCCTCAGTGAAGGAAAAAGCAGCCTTATACTGTGTACTTCGTAGGCCTGGTGTAACTTGAACCTGAGAGCTATGAAGGAAATGGAAAATGTTAATAAATAATGATGTTTGAAATACAAGTCACTGAACAAACCACCAGACCTTCTGCATTTATTCCACAGGACAGAAAGTGCCTATCTCAGTTTGAGGAAAACAATTTTGGACAAAGATATGTCTGAGGAGTTAGCCTGGATGCTGCATAGTATTCAGAAGATAAATCACAGAAACTTACAGATTAACTTTTGGTAATATATACAGAATAAAGACACCTTCTGAAATAAAATCAGTACAACTGACTACTTGACATTTCCCTGGTATGAGGAACCAAGGATCTTCTCAGGGCCACCAGAATTTTAAATTAGCTTGTTTGATCCACTTTACAGCTGCCAGATTTCCATCTGGTATTTTCCAAGTCAGAATTGAGCTTATGTGTGCATTCTCAGTCTGATGTCTTCTGGAAATCCTGTCCTCATTTCCCAAATCCTAGCCGGGTGATCTGCACTTAAAAAAACCCAGTAACGTCTCCCTCAAGTGTATTGGAATTATTCTGTGTGTGCAGATCAGCTGTAAAACTCGGACAGAAATCTTGGACAAACCTGCAAAATTGTAACTTAAATTCAGAAAAAAAAAAAGGAAATTTCAAAAAAAATCTGCATGAGTACTACAACCATGTTTCACATCCCAGTGTAAGGCTTTAAAGAAAATCACTGCCTCTTCCAGGACAGCTCCAAATAGGTAGAAAATGCATGCCCTCTGGCAGCTCAGATAAGTAAATCTGTCTTGAGAGAAGGCAAAGGAATGAAGACTAACACATTATAAGCAAAGGGCTGACCTTTTTAATAGCCCAAATATTCACGCTCTCCAAAGTAACTTAGTTCAGCTTAGGCCTGTGGCCATCCACACTGTCAGTCTTTCTTTCTCTCCTTCCACTCCAGGCGCTGAATGCTGGCAGCCTCTGCAGTACACCAGCACGGAGAGAGGCAGCTTAGGGGAGAGCAGGAAAAGACTGGGATACAGAGCTTCCCAGCCCATGGATCAGGCTTGGACTCCATTTGGTTTGTCATGGGAAAGAAACGTAGATGACTGCAAAGACTGCAATTTTACAGCTGCTCTCAGACCTCACTGCATCATCTTTATTTCCCTGTGCTTCCACTTGACAGCTGCCCGAGTTTCTCACCGGGCTGGCGGGTGGGTTGAGGATTAGCTCCTACAGCACCTCACACAACCCTGTTGTCCTGACACCTGTTGTAAATCGTACTTTGGGATCCGAGACTTAACGTACCTGTACAGGTGCAAGGAGAGGCTGCGGATGGCAGGTGAACAGAAAACGGTGTGGCATTTTCTCACTGAACCAGAATAAGCCACCGTTTCATTTTAGGTTAGTGCTGGAACCAAGGGCTTTCGCCTGGCTCTGACACCCCAGTGACAGCACCGTGCAGCAGGAGGGTCATGAAACTGTGCAGAACTTCCAAACCCCAGCGCTTTGGTGAAGTTTACAGAGCACATGATCAAGTTAAATCGGCAAAGAAATATCACCCTGTCTGTGTTACCTAATTTCGTATTTCGTTTTGACCAAACTTCCCATCCCCGTGAGGGCTCCAGAGCATCTCCAGAACCGGGGCCCGCGCTGCAGGATGTGGGTCAGGCTCGGCGCCTGACCGACACCTCCTCAGGGCCGGCGGGAGCCGCCCCGGCCCCGTTACTGTTCCTCACTGTGGTTTTTCCTCCACTCCTGCTGGCTCGATCCGTCTCCGGCGCCCACCTGACAGGCAGCGTATGAGGCTCCCGCCTTGGTTTCCCCCCGGCCGTTCCCCCGGGCGCTCCTCCCGGGGCGGGAGCTGCCCCTCCCGGGGCGGGAGCTGCCCCTCCCGGCGGCGCAGCCCGTGCTGGCCGCTCCCCGGCCCACGGACGACGGCGGCGGGTCCCGGGCGCTGCTGCCTGGGGCCACGCCCCTCCCCTGACAGCCCGCTCCTCGGCCCCCGCCCACCCCGCGGCTTTAGGAAGCCCCGCCGCCAATCGCCGAACGCTTTCGCGTTGACGGGCGGCCGTGTACACCTATAGAGTAGCTTTTCCTTACAAGAAACCCCGCCTCCTCGAGCGCTGCCGCCAATCAAAAAAAAGATTGAGTTGGAGGCGGGAGAAGAGGGCCTGCAAGCTCCGTCTTCCCTCACTACCTCCGTTTCCCCGTTGCGCGAGGATCGCCCCTTTCGCCAGCAGGTGATTGACACGGGCCGGCAGCCAGTGGGTTGCGGAGGGCGCGCAGTGGGGCCAATGGCGAGGCGGGGCGGGCTGCGCCAGGGGGCGGGGGGAGCGGCAGGCTGGGTTGAGGCGAGGCGCAGCGCCGGCAGGAGGGCGATGGTGGTGGCGTGAGGCGCGGCAGGACCCGGGCTGGCTGCCCGGCCGGTGCGGCGAGGAGAAGCGCTGTGTGCCCAGTGCTCGCCATGAGGCTACAGGAGGACGGAGACAGCCGTGGGGCGCTGCCGCCAGCGGAGCTGCCGCAGTAATGGGCAGCGGCAGCGCTGCCTCTCGCCTGCCGTGTGGTGCCAGCGCCCGCGCTCGCCCCGCGGGGACCGCCCGTGAGGAGCCGGGGGCAGGTGAGTGCACCCGCGCTGCCCCGCGTCCCTTTCCGAGCCGCCTCTCCCTCCTTTGCTCCCCGCCGTTGGTGTTTTAAAACCCCAGTGGCTTTTCGCCGAGGGCGGCGGGGGGCGCTGCTCAGGCGGGCTGGGCGCTGAGGTGACAGGGGCCGGCGAGCCGGAGCGGGCCGCTCCTCGCCCCGGGGCTCCGTGGGGACGGCCCCCTCTAGGGGGACATTCCTGGAGCCAGGTTGCCTCCTAGCCAGCTGTGATGCTGTCCTACCCCGTCTTCTCGCTAGGTGCGGCCACCTTTGGTTTCCCCTTATTCCTAATGAAGAGGGTTTTCCGCCGCACCCAGCAGGGATGCTGCTTTCCTTTGGAGGGAGAAGACCTGTCTGGGTTTCTTCTCTCCCTTTTCAGCTCCCTGATGAGGGTTTCTCAGTTCAGGATGGAGAGGCATTTCCATTTCAATATTATGTAGTGAGGAAGATGGGGAATCCTGGGGAGCCAGGGCTCAGGAAATGCCCCTTCCTCTTTCATCCTTCTCCTCACCCATGAGGATTTAAGTAGTAAGCATTTTAGTAGTAACACTCCCTTGCCTCCTTCTTGGCTGTTCCTTCTCCTTGGAAAGAGAAATGGGAGCAGGAGGTGTGTATGTGAGAGGAAACAACTGTTACACCTTTTATCATCAAGACAAAGAAGTTGTCTTCATCTCCCTGTGTCCCTCCCTCTGGGTGCATATTGGCAGCACCTCAGCCACTTTGCATTGCTTCCCGGAGATGCTTCATAAGGATTTGGTGTGGCCCTGACCTGCCCTTTTTTGTTGTTGTTGCCAATTATGATGGTGCTGATAAAAGGACATGTTGATATGTTTCCAAACAGGCTCGTGGTTTGCATTCCTGAAATTACTGCTGCGTTCTAATTTATTTATTTAAATGGGGGGGACACACGCGCACAACAGGAAGGGGGTAGGTTTTTGTGGCTTATTGTAGTTATTTGAAAGGTACGAGATCACGTGCAATTGCAGCACTGTAGTATGGAGCATATTAACCAATGATTTCTTCCCCTGTCTTATTTGTCTTCCAGTCCTGCAGTCTCCACATCATCTGCTGTGTGAGGAATGATGATTCCATGAGAGAACTTCCTTTCAATTACCTGTCTGCTCCTATTGCATGCTGCTCCTGGCTGGTGATGTGCCTTTCAGCTGGACTGGGATTTACCGAGAAGAAGGGAGAGGCAGAATATGAGTTGTAGACATCCCACTGAGCTCCTCACACGCTGTTTTTACTGTGTCTGTTTATAAATTTGCTCGTATTGAGCACGCACACTGTTAAACCCACATTGATATTTGCAGAGTTGCTACTGTGTGAGAGGACTGATATTTCTCACCATCATGGCTTCAGTTTGGAAAAGACTGCAACGTGTTGGGAAACATGCATCCAAGTTCCAGTTTGTGGCCTCTTACCAGGAGCTGATGGTAGAGTGCACCAAAAAATGGTAAGAAGCTGCTTGTGTTGCTGCACAAACGGTGAAGTTGCTGGTGCTGAAACAGGAAGGATATTGTTCACTTTGTACTGCTGGGTGTGTGTGCATTGCTCTTGTCTCCCCTTGGTTCCTCTTGCCTGTCTGTTGCAGAAGCCACTGTGTGAGGTGCTTGTCTTTTTTGATGAATGCTTGCTTTGCTGCATACTTAGCTTGGACCTGTTGGTTTTGTTCTGTACTCTGATTTTCTTAGCTGGTATTGTTGTTATCGTGCAGAGGACAATGCGTTTATTAACTCAGCATCTGCGACTTAATGGTGTGGTTTTGGTTATTGGTTTTGTGTGTAGTTTTTTGGGGTTTTTTGTATGTGTGTTGTTGTTGTTGTGTGTTTTTCTTTTATTTTTTCTTTCATTTTTCCCAAGAGCTGGTTTCCAGCTTCCAGCTCAAGTCTGGGTGATGACTGTTATCTGCTGGCACTGTTGTTAGCTGACTGAGGCATTTGAGATCAGTTCTGAAGATGGTGGTGTTTTAATCTGGGGTAGATATCCATTTCGATTTTGACTTTTTTTACTTGAATATGTCTTCTTTCTCCTTCTTTTCCTTTGTCAGTTCCACCTTTTAGTGGGAAGAGGCAAGAGATAGATCCTTGGGAATTGACTTAAGGTATTTGTTTAGTCAGACAAGAATTTTGTGCAGTGGTGGTCCAGTTGTGTGCCTTTGGAGCTGACTAGACAGCAGTTAACAGTTAATGGTATATATCTGGCACATCTTCCTTCCTTTGCAAAATGAGCTTAAATAAATAGGCTAAGGAAGACTAGAAGCTGCTTTTAAATAGTCGGGCAAAGATCTCCATTATACAAATGCTTAAGTGCTGTTTTATACGTTTGGAATATTGATGTTACTGTGAGCCTGCGGTGTCAGGAGACGAAGAAAGTACTTTCCAGACCTCATGGACTGAGATGTTCAAATTGCCTTGTAATAAACTGCAGCCTCTTTTCTAATACTTGGCCTTTCTTCTTGTTGGCAAGTTTGGCACTTGCATTGGCTGCTTTCACTGGTTATGAGTAATTGCCTCTACAAATTTAAATTCTATCTCTTGGAGCTGGAAATCTCTGTCAAATATGCTGGAAGGCTGCTCGCGGCTCTGTCTTAAAGGAACACTGTCAGGTTATTTTTTTTTTTTTAACAAGTTATCTTCTTGCCTGAAATATTTTGAAATATTATTAAGAAACAGAGTCATTTTGGAAGTTGAACTTGGTTTCACAGTGAAAACATTTTAAAAGTTGAAAGAGGCGGTCATGATTATTTTGTGGGATCCACTGTCTAGTTCAGAACAAAGAGTTTTCCACAGTAATTTTAATTTATCAGGTTTATTTCAGCAGTTGTGCTTATTACTTTTTATGGTTTGTTTGCATAAACTAGCCTGTTTTGACTTTCATTTTCACTTTGATTCGCTCCTTGCTTGAGAATTTGCAGAACACTTTAGCACTACAGTATGAATGCTGCAGGGGAATGTTCAGGTTGGATATGCAACTTTCACTTGATTCAAGAAAGTCACACACAAAAGTTCTCTTGTGAACAATCTTGTTAATTTAGAAACAATTAGCTTATTGTTTAACCATAAACTAGAGTGACCACCTAGCAAAATGCCTGTGTGTGAAGTAGAGAAACAGCCTCTCAAAACCTCAGATATACAACTGCATTTTTAAAAATAGGTTGTCTCTCTGAACCTTCATTTTGCGTTTCTGAATTTAAATATAGGCGAGATCACTGCTTGTGTTGGTTATGACGAAGCAACAGTATGGTGGTGAAATGTGGATGAATTCTAGGAAAAATAACAATAGAGAAAAAACATCACTCTCAGTCATTTGATTGTAGGCTTTTCTATTCTGCTTCCTCTTGTTTGGAGAACCTTAACAAAAATGTTTTTTAAGCATGCAAGCTAAAATACAGTGTTTCTGCCATAAGTAGAACTCCTCTGTGGAACAAAAGGGTAAATATTTTTATATTTTTAGAACCTTCAACTAAGTCTTTCCTTATCTTTGGAGAAGAGAGAGTTTTGCACATGCTGACAGAATTACTGCTTCCTCTGTTTCTAAGGCTTATATCTGAGTTTAGCCCATGTGAGAACAAAACAGAAGAAATGAACTCCATATGTTGTTCTTGCTGAAAGCACTCGATATAATATTAAGTGTCAGTGCTGTAGTCTGTAGTTTGTTTGATTGTGTTGTAGTAAGCAGTAAGTTATTTTAATGTACTGGCATTTTAACAATGCAGTGTTTCTGGAGGAAAAGAATGCTGCATTCATATTTTAAAATAAATGACAATGCAGTCACAAACACATTTGAAGTGAGATGTCTCTGTAAGCAAGGGCTGTGCATGACCAAAACAGACTGTGTCTGTCTGGGAACTGCAATCTTTGTTAGGTTTACATTTGTCTAACTTCAGAAAACTACTTGCGTTTCAGAATATTTTTGTAAATGATCATGTGCACTTTGCAACGTTGTATTTCTGGCTGGCTTTAATACTTTTTGTCTCCTCTGAACTTGTAGCGGTTTTAGGTTTTTTTTAACTTAGCATTCAAAATAGCTCCTGCTGTTGTTTCTGGAGCTATGCTGGCTGTATGGGAAGTCACTACCACTCTGGTGTTGCTGCATCACTCTTTAAAAGGGTATCCCTAGGTACAGCAGTATTTGTCCAGCACAGGCTGAAACTCCCTTTGCTTGCTTTTTCTGCTCTCCATATTTTCTGGTTCTTGTTCCTGTTAATAAATAAAGGCAGACACTCTCAGATGTTTGCTTTTCATTGGTGGTGCATTTCGGGGGGCTGAGGGACAGGTTGTGATGGAGCATCCCAGTGTTGTCACTCTTTCACTACAAAAACCTTATTTTTAGGGAGTTAACAGGGCTGAGTTGGCATTCTGGCTGTTCCTGCTGACCCATACCTAATTATTGTGGCTGCTCAGTACCTTTGAAGAACTGACCAATTACTTCATTTAGAGCCTTTCATTAAAAATAAATAAATAAATAAATGTAGCCTTGGTCTTTAATATAGATCAGTGACTCTTTCTACTGTGAAAATGTAGTGCTTTGCATTCATCATATAAGCCCTTGATTTTTTTTTTTTTTTAATGGTGTTTGCTTGACAATTTTGTGTTCTGCTTACCATTGGAGTAAGCTGAGCAACACAGGGTTTCCCACCCTGCCTTGCCAGTGAGCTGCAGTTCTGGCCCGGAAAGACTATGTGTGGTAGAAGAGAGTTAACTTAATCCTTATCCTCAGTGTGGAACTGTTGAATACAACCAGAAATCGGTCTCATGCATTTTGTTTCGGCTGCTGCAGAAGTTGTATTTGCTCTGTGCTGTCGGAGCACAGTCTTGCTGTGTGGGACAGGAGCTGCCTGAACACTGGTGTCCAGTGCTGTTTGAGATGCCTTTGGGTTTCCTGCTGGTCCAGCTGCCAGTTTGGAGAATCCCGGATCTCCTGTTGATCCTGTGTCAGGCCCATCAGCTCAGTATGCATCTCTTGTTTACCCTGGGGCTTCTCAGCTGCTGAGGCTGCTGTTCAGACAGTGGAGTCAGGGCTTGTCTGAGGCAGCGGCTCAGCAGAGGAGCCTCACAGGCAGAAAATGCTCCTTTGGACCAGAGATCAGTTCCAATACTTGGACCTGAAGCTGTGATAGCTGTTTTACAGTGCTACTGAAGCACCTAAGGCTGAACACAGGAGATCTCTAGCATGGCTTTTGTGTTTCCTTATTTTTATGTGATGTCTTGCAAGTCAAGGACTCAGTAGAGGCTTTGAGTGTAGTATTGATGGGTTTCCACAGCGAATGGCCTAACTCTTACAGAGCTGAGATTGCCAGGTTCCTAATATGATGTCTGTTAGATGCTTTTATAAGTGAGAAAGCTGCTCACCTGGATTTAGGTGCTACCTGCTTAAAAACACTGGAAAAGACAAAGCATAAGAAGGCTTTTCTACAGGATTTCCCATTCAGTAGTTGCTTTAGAGATAAATAAATATGTTATTATTTACCATGTTTGTAATGCCCATTGTCTGCTATATGAACTGCTTTGCTTTTAAATCCTGCTTAAAAATACAGTGAGCCATTATGTTCTAAAAGGGTTAAACTTTTCTTGTATGCTGCCTTAACTGAAGATAGGCTTCATTTCCATGAGGCAAGTCACCTATTTTTGTATCAATTAGGTATGGTCTAAAATAGGTTCTGTATTTTCTAGTATATGTGTTTCTCTTTTGGAAAGTAGTGCTTAATCCTTTTTTTTTTCTTTTTCCAAAAGGCTTTAGCCATCTGTTTTTCTCTTCTATTGTAGTTTCATAACTGAATGCTGCAGGTATTTTAAGATTTGGCATGCACTGGGAGAGAAATGAGCTTTTTGAGATTCCATGGTTCACACCAGTCTGCTTCCCTTCTGGCCGCTGCTTTCCAGCAAACTCTTCAGTGCTGAAGGCCACCAAAAGAACCAGGGTTAACTGGTTTATGTAGAAATATTTAGAGGTTGCCTATACGGGGTCAGACTCAAATTACTCAATTAATTTCCTGGGTTTGCATGGTTGCCAAGAGTGGATTTTGTGAATACCTAAGTGTTTTTAGTTGTTAAGGATGGTTATACTGAAACTTGTGACAGAAGCAGGTACAGGTCAATTCAGAATCTCTGAGTTAGTTTTGCCCTGAACTGTGCTTTTTGTCCTGGGCTTGCACTTCTCAGTTTTTGATCGGATTTGAGTTTGTATGTTAGCGATGTAGATATACCCTGGCAAGTACAGCTTGTGCAAGGAAAGTGTCATGCAATTTTTCCTGCTTTTTAGCTTCTTTTATCCTTCTCAGTTATACTCTGTCCTTGCACTCTGCACTGAGATCTCTGATTCCACACCAAACAATCCCCATCTCCAAATACACCAGCCTTTTCTTCTCCGTACGTTTCCAGTTTTGAATGAGGGCTTTTTGAGGACTTAAATTGTGTGTTAAACTTATTCTTTCCAAATAATCACCACCAGCTGCCTCACAGCTCAGTCTTGTCCCTTTCTTCCTGCAGTTAATTAAAACACACTTACTGTCCACATGTAAAAGCAGTTCTCCTCTGCTGCCTTGCATCTCTTGTCTCTTTGTATCCAAAAGAAAAATCTCTGATTTCAGACAGGTAGATTTGCTGCCTTGGGCTCTCTGCCTGACTTTTGTCAGGAAGTTGTCAGCAATCCTGGCTCCTTAACACCAGCTGCTTTCCTTCCCTACCTTACCAAGTGAGCCTCTTGGCCCCTTTGGTGGCCTTATGTCTGTTCCATGGCCCACAAGTTAAGGATTTCCCATCAAAATTGTTGGTTGCATATTGTGCAGTGAAGAGATTTCAATAGAAGAGGTACGGATGCACATTAAATCTTTCTTGCTGCTGACTTTTTCAGATTGTTGGTGCTGCATACTTACACCCATTTTCTATTTGCAGCAACTGTTTTGAGGGTATTTGAAACTGTGTCCAGTTCCTAAAATACCTCATTGGTAGAAGCAGGCACGAAGTTTGGTATCTGTAAGGTAGAAAATTTTGGGTTTGTCATAAATACTTCTTCTGAATTTTATTTGTCTTTGAGAGACAGAATTCTTTCCAGCAATTCCTTGACATAGCTTACTGTCCTAGCAGTAACCGAAAAAAAGATTCTCTAAAGCCAAAAATACTAGGTTATATCCAAGCGTATACAAATCCATCTTAATGGTCTGTCGTTCTTTCAGTTAAAGGGGTGAGGGTGTCTTCTTGAATAAATAAGATATGCTAACTTATGTTCTAACACATCTAGCTGTTTGTGTGTGTAACTTCCTCACAGAGCTTTACAAATAAATAAAACCTGGCTCTGTTCCTGCAGGCACTGTGTTGCATGCATACAGTAAAGTACATGTACTGTTCCTTTGAACCCAGTGGAGTTGAGCTGGAATAAAGATTTTTTTTTTTTTTTTTTTTCAGGATTGGATCCCTGTGAATACTCTTTTCAGCTCTTTGTGTTACAAGGTTAAATAAAACTAAATATTAGACATTGCGTAGGCCTCATCTGAACTGAGTCTTCAGTCTCTCAGACTGCCCAGGCTGTATAGTGCCAGTCTGTTGCTTCAATTAGTTTTTAATTGGTTGGAGAGAGCTGAAGTCCCTTTCATAGTTTAGTGTGAATAAGGAAAGGAGGAGGCTGCTAAGGTTGACTAAATCTGAGGAAACTCTTCTTATAAAACAAACCCTTCAGTTACTGTAGTAAAAACATTCTGCTTGGGTGTTTTTTTGAGAATACTGAGGCTGGGGTGTTGTTTGTTTACTTCTAAAGCCTTTCCTTGTTTACTCTGAGGGGAGTGTGTGAAGTGTGTGTTCGTTTCCCTTGCCCCTCTCACTTCTTTTACTCCTTGGGGCAGAAGCTGGCCCTGGTAGGCTGTTTTTTACCTTGCTGTGGGACACTCCCAAGCTGCCCTCTGCACCAAGTCTGTTCTGTGTGTCCTGGAGTGGACTCTGAAACACAGGAGCTACGCAGCTGAACTTTTGTGCCTCGTTTTGAGATATACACACAGCAATAAAGCAGTCCTTGTTTTCTTCCTCTTGTTATCTTTATTTTAAAAAATTATTTCTGCAGCATACAGTTTAAGTGCATCAGAGCCTCTCAGCTGGGAAGCTGTATGTTTTGGTAGTTGAGGTACAGAGTGGTTGTGGCTTTTGGCACCTGGAAAGGCATTGCAGGGACTTGGGAACTGTGGGTTCAGCATGAGCTAAAATTAGCAGAAACATAACTAACATTGCTGTTGTCTAAGGCTCTGACTCATGAGGCTTTCTGGATTCGGGAGTGGAGCTGTCCCTTGGCAGCAGTTTTCCTCTGCTTTACTCTCCCATGAAGCAGAGGTAAGATGACAGTAAGGCTGCCTGGTGTGTTAGTGTTGACTGCCATCAGCTTCAGTTCCTATTTGTAAGGTGAGCATGAACTGCAGCACTTGAGGGGTGTGAGCATCTCCCTTATGCTGCTCTGATACAGTGGTGACTAAACCTGCCAGAGGGGTGAGACAAGCCACAGCTGTGGGCAAGAGCATCTTAAAGTGCTTCAGCTAAATCACTCAGATCCTGAGTCAGTGCCCTGTGCTGTCACTGTAGGGCTTCCAAACACACAAGCCTTTCAGATGAATCACAAGTGCAGGCTCTTCTGAACTACAGTTTCCAGCTGCCTGCAAACCTGTGAAGATGAGCAGTGCAGAAGTAATTCCTGTTTGCTTGTTGAGGCTCTCTTTGTAGTGGAGAGTCGTTACTAAGGATTATTTTTTTTTTTAATTTCTATTTTATTATTCTTTAAGAAGACTATCTTGAGGATTCCTCCAAAGCTATGGCCAGCCTCTGCAGCTGCTTAACTGTCTGCAGCTGCTGAACTGCAATCTCTGTGGTTCTGCGTATTTACTTTAGCACAAACTGGTTTCGGGTTTTATTTCACATGCACACAGTCTCCTGCAGTCATTCTGTGGGCTTTGTTTTGGGTGAGCTGCTCTTTCAGAGCCTAACAGCACGATAGCAGATCTGTTGTGTTTTTTTTTTCTAATAGACCTGTTTTGAAAAATGACTTTGCAGGGCAAAATCATTTCTAATTCCAGGGACAACTGAATTAAAACCATCAGAGGCATTTTGAGACTCTATCACATCACATCACATCAGTTTTGACTCCCATATTGCCATGGCCCACATTACTACCACTCGTTTTCTTGATGCCATCACTGCAAGCACCTGTAATGACCTGTCACCCTTCATGTTCACTGCCTCCTTTGCCCAAGACGTAATGTTTGCTTCCCTGCTACTGTCTGATGGGTGAGTTACCTGGGGCTGCCAGATGGGTGGCATTGGCAGTTGTGGTGGGAGATGTATGTTTTGATGGGTGTGCAGCTTTGCTGGAAGCATATATTCATCTCCACCTCTTGGGACAAGTCTCATCACCTTTCTGGTAGGCCAGGTGAACTGAAGACATTCCTTAAGTCAGCTCTGGGCGTTCCATTAGATACACTGCTGCCTGATGCCCTAAGATGATAGCCGTATTGAACTTTCTTCAGGGCTAAGACTAATGCACTGATACCTGTACTTTTAAATCCAGTGTCATAAAATGACTTTCCCCTACCAGCTGTGCTTGGGAAGAGTATTTGCCTAGCCAGTACTATTAATATCAAAAGCCATAATAAATGAAGTTATTGGAGATTCTGTATCATTGAATACAGTTGGCAGCACATAGTACGCTGCCACTCAGAATGCGCTATGAACTTCCTTTACTTTCAGTGACTGCTCATTGAGTAAACTCTGAATCCCTTTGTTTTATGGCAGTACATAGGAGGAGATTTAAAAGAACAGAAAAGAGCTGTCAGAACAGCTCAGTTCTCTTTTCCAGCAAAGATCTAACTCAGCAGACTGTAAATTTCGAAACCAACCTGTTGCTGATGGTTTATGAGCAAAGGATTTAACCTTGACAGCTCCTGGTAACACCTAACATGATTATAGCTCTGGAGTCACAGCTCTGGCCATGTTGATAGGTGGACGAGTCTGCTTGGCTGTTCTTAACTGCTTGGCTGTATTTTTCTTCTGATTGTGCCTACAGTCTCTTGGAAAACTGATTTAGTGGTTTGCCTCTTCCTGTAGGTAACCTGAGCAGTAGTTGTATAAAGCTTTCAAGAGAACGAGATTTTTGAACTCCTTTTTCTCTTCAAGTGCAGGTCTTAGCTGGACAGAGTACTTGAAAGAAGTGCCTCTCAAGTCGAGTGAGTGAATATTTGTAAAACTTCCCCTTGCATTCCTTTATCTTTGACATGTAAGCAAATTTTAAGAATGTGAAAGTCCTGATCCATTTTTCACCACTTCCTCTCACACCACAGAAAGCAAAAGATTCTAGCACAGTGTTACTTGGTTTTGAGGCATTTTTTGGATGGTTTCTGTTTACTGTTAATGCTTTTTAAAAGGTCCTTTTAAAAAATATCTCTGACAATGGTGTTTTCACCACCCTTCTTGGGGGATTTGTGCATGTAGAAAAGGGATTTTTGGGTTGTAGGCTTTGCTTTTGGTTTTTCATTTTCTTGTTAAATTTTTTTATTTTTCTCCCTTTAGATGGCTGCTCTAAGTTCCAGTGTCTGCATACCCTTTCAGAATACTGAGACACAGGCAATCTTAAAACAGTAAAGGAATTATTTTTCTTTACCATGGATACCTTTTCTAATGTAGTAAATAGGAATTTTTTTTTTTTTTTTGCTGTTGTTTTGAACTGCAAGATGACCAACAGGAATCTTAACACTCTGAGTTATTACAGTGACTGACGCAATTGTGGGATTTTTTTTGACAGAGGATCGCCAAAGAGTGTGATGACCCATGCTGCTAGAATTGTAAACATGCAGTGCTTAAGACATGATACGTCCTTTGGTCTGTGACTGCAAGGCTGTCCATTAGAGGTGGAAGGAGGAGAAGGCAGCACTTCCTTTCTCCCCTCACACCTCTCTTCCCTACTTTTTCTGGGGTAGATGCCCCAGCAGCTGAAGGCAAGCACTTGTGCAACAGGGGGGTAGCGTTGTAATACAGAGAGTATGGAGGGGACTGTCCCTGACATGTCATCTGCTACTGTGGGCACGTGGCGGCCTGCTGTGCTGTGCCATCTCTCCAGGGACTGCCATGCCTCTGCACCAGCGCTGCTGTCGCTTTCCTAGAGAGCTCGGACAGCCCCTTTCTCTGGACACACAACGTTGCGTGGTTCATGAGGCCGTGCCATCAGTGGTTATGACATGTTAGATTGCTGTGTTGTTTTTGAACCTTGGGCTTCTTCCTTATTTTTAGCTTTGCTTCATAGGGAAAAAGGTTTTGTCTGATGTTAAAACGTGTCTGAATTTTCTGTCCGTCCAGCAAAGTCAGCGTTCTGTTGGAAAGTTTCAGTGGATGATTTCAACCAAAGCTTATGGGAGTGGAAACCTCCAGCTATTGTTTCCATGGGCTTTGTGACAAAGGGCCACTGGATAGAAGAGAGAGTCTTGGTCAAACCCCATGGCTGCAGGTAAAACGCCAGTAACTCTACCCTTTATTAGACACTGGAAAATCTACAAGGGTAAGAGCTGCTGGCAGCCCAGCCTCTTTCCCTCTGACTGGAACTATGGGTTTATTTCAGTTTGTGCTTCCATGTGGCCCTTTGTGTGATTGTATTTTTGAAGCAGGGAGCTGCTAGATACAATTCTGTGTTTCTCTGCTCCCCATCTGTTACTGCAGCCACGTCAGGAGAAGATGTGTCACAAGGGAAAATGGCAGTAAAAACAGGTGTGTTACCTGTTACTGGTGCTTCTAGTTTGTGGGTTAGCTGGTCCTGGTGCTTGGTGTTCATCTTGCCCATCACCAGGAACTTCAGTACTGCTGACAGTGTGGCTAATATTGATGTAGAATCACTGCAGATGACAGTGCAGTCCTTTGTCTCCTTTCCTATTGCTGTACCAGGAAACAGGAATATGGAAATTTTTGCCTATAGATTCAGTCTTGTGGTCTGGAGTGGACCTTAATAAAGTATTTACAACACACAAAGTCTGCTTCCTCCTGGAAAAAAAGAAATGCTGACTTCAGTGAATACATCTCAGACAAATTTATTCTTAGGGAAGTAGAGCATGTACTTTAGGGGGAAAAAATAATACTTCTTCTTTTACCAACAGCTGTTAAAGGGAGGGTGCTTGCTTGATTTGCTATTAATGATGAAGTCAACAAGTTTTTAAAAAAAAACCAAAATAATCTTGAGCAACTCTTGACTACAGGAAGACTGCAATTTACCATAACATGTTTATGTCCACCTCATTGTGAGAACTGTTTGTGCCTCTTATGGTTGACAAAAGCCTATTAAGGCCCAGAGAAGCAGAAACCTCCTGCCTCCTCAGCCTCACAGAGCAAGTTTTCTGCCCTCCAGTTCCTTCTGTGAGGTGCCATAGGTGCGTACAGAGGAGACTTGGTAAGGTTTGCCTCAGGTGGTCTTCTGCAGGGCTTGTTGCTTTTTGCTGTCCAAGGAAGGCCTTACAAATGGTTGGTCTCACAGCTTCCTATGTGGAATGTTTGCTTGTTGCATTTCAGCCGTTGCTCAGGGATGGGCAGGACCAGTTGAGCTGACAGGGAAGCAGGGGCAGTGAGGAGCAGAACATGCGTCTTTTTTCCCAGTTTGACCATTTTCTGGTCTGCCTGTATGGGCTATACAAGGCAGATCCTGCTGGGTTTGGAGATACAAAACCAGTGACCTAAATATGAGCAACCCGTGTGTGAAGCAAAACCAGTTATTTTCGAGAACAGCCATGGAACCTTCTTGTATTTCTGCCGACATCATCTCTGGTTAGCACAGGTTTTATTTTGGGGGCCTTAACTTCTTCTTATACTGAACATCCCTTGCAGCAAAAGAGAAGTTAAGTGGTGGGGAGATGTTTCTGGAAGCTGGTAACACATGACAGAGAAGACTGTCACCTGTGCATAGTATGTACAAATATATAGTTCAAGATGGCATATGTGTATATGAAATCAATGTACGTTGTTGAACTATCTTTTGGAGGAGGGAAAGCATGGATGCTGATGATGAATAGCAGAACGCGTGGCTGTCACTATTAAGGGACGAATCTTGGGCACCCTTGGTTACTCTGGGAGGCTCCCAGGTGTGCTGTGGGGCACGTGGGCTGAGCAGGGCCAGAAATCTCATTTTCCTTACAACCCCAAACCATCTCACTGGTGAACTAGGTAGCTTTGAAATAGCCAAGTATTTCATGTTACTGAAATGCTCAACATTGTAGCAAACCCCAGGCCTTTATTCTCCTATTGAATACAGTTCATCTCATCTGTAATCAGATTTTTGTGTTGCATTCAGACAGATGTTTGCTGACCCAGGCCATGTAAAATTCTCACAACAAAATGTGCTTACTTGAAAACGGGAACTTGCTGTACCACATTGAGCTTTCAGACTTGATTTTGCTGAACAAGCAATATGCACATGGATTCTCGGACCTCATATATACGCAGCAGCTCCACTGTTTTACTG
Source organism: Streptopelia decaocto (assembly GCF_964273445.1). NCBI lineage: Eukaryota > Metazoa > Chordata > Aves > Columbiformes > Columbidae > Streptopelia > Streptopelia decaocto. The sequence goes on along the minus strand of NC_138656.1, from coordinate 10,576,882 downwards.
TGCCTTGGCAATCCATGTCATACAGCACCTATTCTTGCCTTAAAGGCGGGAGGCAGCAGTACAGAAGTACATTATCATGGAAATAACTGCACAGCCAGTTTAAGCGCTTCTGTACCAAAATAAAGTGCATTTATATTTTTCATTGTAGTGGAACAACTCTTCCAGTTTGGAGTAGCTTCTCTAATTGAAACAGTTTTATTACCACAAAAACTATCCTGAGCAAGCCTTGGTTATTGAAAATGTTGTTGTGTCTGAGTGACTCCAATAGTAACAATCATACTATTAAAGAAGAAACGTAAATTTAAAATGTACTGGGGATTTCTTTTCTTTTTCTTTTGGTGCTGAATGAAAAAAACTGCATTATTTAAATGTTTCTGCCTTTAAGACACAGGTAGAAAATATCTGGCTACTAATATGACATAATGTTAAAAAAACTTCGGAGTGCATTTGGAAGGGGTTATTTTATTACATTTTCTATTGAAAGGAAGAATTATAGCCTTGTAAATAAAAGTGCAGTATGTGTCTGGCCTTCCCTGATTTAATTTTATTCAGTTCAAATTGATATTCTGATCTCTTCAACCTGACACATCCTTGTATTGTCAATGTGTTTTGTTTTCTTCACGGGATTTGTGTAAGTTGTTTTCCATATTGGTGTCACATGCTGGTTTCTGGGTGTTAGATGTGAAAAGGGTAGGAATAATGTAGCATAAACACAAAGAGTACTTAAATGCTCTTGCTGTTTGGTGCATTTATACGCAGTTACAGGAGGATAAGACTTTGGATAACACTTTGGGCTTTTTGAGCTGATTATTGTATCAAAGCATGATTTTTCTTTATTTGAACCTGGGAAGCTGGTTGTGTAGATGTGTGACTGTGGGAGCTTAAATTTTTTTCTATCCCAAGGCAAGTACCTAATCACGGCAAAGAAATCACATGTAGTGTTCTCTCTCTTGCTACCCAGGTGTAACCAGAAGCTGCAGAATAGTTTTTTTGAGTACTGAAAGTAGAAGAGCTTGCAAGGCTGTACAGGTTTTCAGTTACTAAAAGTAGTAGTAATAGTTATCTTTGTTCCTTGTAAATAACTCTGTGTCAGTCAGTTTAGCACCTTCATTTGTTCAAAAGAGACCAGATAAATTCTGTGCAGTTTTTTCTATGTAGGTGTTTTGGATTTGGAGTGGGAAATAAAGTCCTTTCTGCTTCTCATTCTACCAGAGAGTGTAGTCTAGTGGTAGAAACAACAGAAGTCTGAAAATTCTGGTTCTACAGCAGGCTTTCTTTCAACTTCCCTTGTAACTGTAGACAAGTAATCTTTTCTATTACTCTCTAATTTGCGTGCACAAATCATCTTCCGTCAGCTTTCCTGCAGTTTGACGTCCACGATTGCTTATAAGTAGGATTTATGTCTCCTGTTAAAGCCAGAAGGTAGCAGCTCTCTGTTCAGTGGGACTGGTGTAAAATAACTAAAAAGACACTTTGCTGTGTGGAAATAAATATCAAGTGCTGACAATTTCTCTGCACAAAAATTCTGCAGCTGCACAGCTCCATTATTAATCCGGTCTTACAAGACTGCCCTGTGATGGAGACAGATTATCCACATTTTATATCTCTGAAGCTGAAATACAGAGAAATTATGGAGAAGGTGCAAGAAGTATTCTTTGTACTGCTAGGAACTGGATGAATGCAGATTTATGGTAGCAAGATACTGCGTACATGTGTACCCTACAAACAGGGGAAAAAAGAGAGGGGGCATTTTTCTAAATATATAACGTTAATAATGGGATAATCTGCAAAGGTTTTTGGTCTTATGGAGGCAGAGTGGAAATTGTTGCAGAATGTTTGTATTGGGGTAGAGCAGGACCAGGGAAGCAGAGTACATGAGGAAGATGGGAAAGGTAATTTTGGAGGGGCAGTGACTGTGTGATCACTCATCTACAGTTACTGATGCAGGAGCTTAAGCAAGCTTTTTGCTGTGGGGAGGGGTTTTTGTTTGTTTTCTATTTATTTTCCTTTGGGTGATGTGTATTTAAGAGCATGTGTAATGGATAAATGCCAGATTGAGCGGAAGGAAGTAATTTGTACTAGGCTTTAAATACATCCTTTCTGGATTGACATTTCTAAAATATTTTATCCAGTGTTGGGGATAGATGAAAGAATGACAATAAGCATAAGGACCAAGCTCCTCTTCAGTAGAGGTGATGGATGCCTGAACCATGTAATTGCACTTGAAAGGCTACATGTTGATTACTCCAGTGCAAAAAGTTCAGGGGACCTGTGCTGTTTGTGTTAGATTCCTTTGCAAATGGTTGTGACAGTCTGCCTGACAGTTCAAACCAAAGTGCTTTAAAGGAGGTGTTTATGTAGAAACTATAGCCCTAAATGAAGGAAGAGAACTTGTTAAGCTCTGTGAAGACCTTTGGGAATAAAGATGGTAGGATGGAGTTCAGTTACAACCATGGCTGCACAGCAGGATATAGATTTATAGTTACTGTGATATAATCATAGCTGTTGGAATATTCTGCTTAAGCTTGTTGACTTCAATATATGCATACACTAGCTGGATTAGACTTGCTGATTTTTTTTTTCTTTTTTTTTTTTCTTTTATTTCTCCCCTATACTTTGCTGCAGAATTTATTCTGTGATAGCTTTTTCTTTCATATCAGATCCACAAAATCCATCCCAAAATCTAATGCTTATGGAAGAGAGAATGTGAATATCGGGGACTGGGGGGGCAGGGCAGGAAAGTAACATTTCCTATTATTAAATACCAAGAATTCTGTGTGGAGTGTTTCTTGCTATTATTTCACTTATTTGTTGCTCTAGTGTATCTGCTGTGTGACTTAGTGTAAGAAGAGATAGGGTAGCACATGAGACATTTGAAAGTTTTATGAGGCTAGACTGTGAGAACCGCTCTTGATTCTGGTCAGAGGCTAAACTCTTGACTCTGACTCTCTGAACGAAGCAAACCTCCATCATCCATTCACAATTACCAGTCTGGTTTGTTGCTGATTCTTGAAAACCAGGATTATACAGAAATCAAATGCTACGAAGCCAGAAGAAAAACGTAGGTACCTGTTCTAGCTCTAGAGCTGTTATTTATGTGATGAAGCTTGCCATGTGTCATTTTTACTTTATGGATATTTTTTTGAGGCTTTTTTTCCCTGCTTTGGGTGTTTTAGCTGTAAGGTCCCTGGGTGCATGTGATCCCTGTCCATGTCTTAGGGAGAGGTAAGAGGGGGAAGGAAGAGTACAGCTGAGGAGAAGAGGGAACCTGCTGCATCTATCTTCAAATCCTGGGGTTGTTTGGGTGTGGAAAGGTTCATTTATGTTGGGTGAAGTGGGAAGCATTGCATGTATTGGGTTTTATGCTTCATAATTTTCTCCAAAACAATTATTTTCATTGGCTTTGAAGGCTGAAGGTTTCAGTGACGCAAAGCATCTCTGAACATAAACTGCGTTGTAATGAATGAGTGAATTCACACTGCATTTGGTACTATATTGCTTGTCTGGCTGCAGAACAAACCCAAACCTGATATATGTTAAAACTCGAGCACTAGCTTTTCAGCCAGAGCAGTAAGAAACAAGAGCCCTGACTCACCTGCAATGAAAGGGGTTAAAGGCTTTAGCCCGCTAGGTTGTCTGTCTGCCTTAGCCCAGGTCAGGTACAACTGAGAGCTGTGGTGACAGGGACAGAAGTTGCAGTTCCTCCAGCGGATGCCTTTGGGGAAGAAAAGCGGTTAAGAAGGCATCAGTACTGTGCAGGGTAATGTGTTAAACAGCAAGAGCTGGATATGCCAGCGCTCATCTGTCAAAGCCCAAGAGACAAGGTTAAATTAACAGATCAAGCTGAGATAAGTGTTTTTGTGTAAGGTCTTGTCTATGCTCAGAAACTGGAAAAGTTGAGAGCTGACTTAAAGCATGATGTGCATAAATAAAGCCATGCTGAACTCTCCTGTGAATGCACTCATTCAGGAGATTTACTCTTCACTGCAGCAGCCCAGTGATCTTAATTTCCTGAGTGCTCCTTCATGGGCCTGTCCGTTGTTTTGAAGTGCTCGTGCTGCCAGTGTGGGTACACACACGCGTGTGCAGTGCCAGCCCTGCCAAGGCTGATGTTCCATCTGAATGCTCCAGAAGTAAATATGTTAAAATTTTGCAGGCTTCAACTTTTTGAGCTGTTTTGTTTTAAAGATGGAAAGTGCATTTTATATCAAATATGCTGAAATATGTAGAAAATCTTATTTTGCAGAATACAAGGAGTTTGTGTGCCCACGCATCTCTATTGTCTGTGTTGATGACTCTGCACATAACTGGTTTTCTACAGAGTGGATTTTAATCATTAGGCCTCTTTGACCCTAACTGGGCAAATGTATTAAAACTCCAATTTGAAATTTAATCATTTACAGTAACATATATTCATTTCATTTACTGTAATACCCTTCTAAACCTTGAAATTAAATTATTTTCTTCATGTTTTTCCTCCCTTAGTGCCAGATCCTGCAGTGCTTAATCTGCTAGGACGTTTTTGCCTTTCACTGTAAGGATACTGTTCTTCACTTGGATCAACTAGGGATTGCAGTAAGTTTTGAGAGGCTTTGTCTTTGAGTGGATGGCTCTCAGCACTTCGCAAGATTAAGAATGTATTTTGCTCCAGGAACCAATCTAGCCTCCCTTTTTATTCACCTTTCTGCTTCCAAGGAGAAAGGGTTTTCACACCAGACACATTTGTGTTTACAGATTAAAAAAAATTTAAATTAGAGTAAAATTGAAATGTAGGGTGAGACAAAATTACTTAATCTTTTAAGCTGTGTGCCCTATGGGATAGAGGGGCTCTGTCTTTTTATCCCTTTGCCTCATTTAATGCTACAAGACTGGAATACAGCCTGCAAGACATCAAATCCACTTAATAAAAAATCTGGACAGCATCCAGGAGTCTCTTCTGTGGCTGCAGATGTTACTTTATAGCTACCCCATGCTAAGATCCATCAGCTAACTGAAGTAGCCATCAGCCTAAACCACAATCAGGCATTTTACTGTAGGATGGGGAGGGTGTGGGTTCTGTTTTAAGTTGATCTAAAGTATCAATCGTGATGGCACAGGAAGAAAGGAGAGAGCAGCACCGTATCCAGCATAGTGATCAGGCTTAGTTTCCAGTTCCAAACTTGGTGTGTGGCGGGTGACGAAAGGCCTCAACTTTGAAACAGTTGGTACTGGCAGTATCTATACATCTTCCTTGGGAACGTAAGCAAGGAAAGGGCGGAGTTCATTTTTAACAGCTTACATCTCAAAAAAATCTGGGGATGCAAAGGACCTTTTGTACCTTTAGGGGCATCCTCCTCTTGAATGTCAGTAACCAGCTGTACTTTTCAAAGGACCACAGACACAGCTCAGTGCGCTGAGAAATGAAGGACCACTGCCCCTGGCTTCTTCTGCAGGGCTGCTGAGCCAAAGGGCTGACCGAGCTCTAAGGGCTCTGCTTATAGGAGTGTCTGACTTGAGTGAAGTCTAGGTCAGGTTGTAACAGGAAAAATACAGTACAGGAAGATTATTTTAAAACAAACAAACAAACAAAACCAAAACCAAACAAAAAAACAGAAGCAAAAACCCCTGGCTGGCTGAAAGATGTAATTTCTTTGTGCATTTTCAGCATCAGCATGAATTCAGCTATACTGTAGGTTCTGTTTGTTTGCTTTTTTGAAAATTGAAATTAGTGCTTTAGAAGAGCCATATTAAATATGCTATTACTTTCCAGCTTAGCTGATCTTGAAATAATTAGTTACAATCTAGTTCAGATTGCTGTTGGGCATATTACAAACAGCAGTTATTAGCAAAATCTGTTTAGGTCCTTAGTTATTGGTGGTTTTAGGGTTGTTGACCTTGAAATAGAAATGTTTCATCAACTGTATCTGCAAATTAGGAAGTTGGGTATTTTCAAAATACCATCAATTTTTAGAAACTGTAAGATCACTTTTTAATGTTTCAAAATAGAAATAAAGGTCTTTCAGTTAGGGATTTTTATTTATTTTTTTTTTTTTTTGCAATTTGCTTTTGTTTACGCTTGGCATTGGCAGGAGGTTTTGCTTGGTCTCTTGAGTATCTATGAGTTAACATGCTTTTTTTTTCTTAGGCAATACTTTCTGCAGGATATGAGCCAGGGGTGTGATTTTTTCGGGGCGTTAATTTAAAGCTTCAGTCAGTTTAGCTTCCTAAAAATGATAGAAATTTTTAGACATTGGATGTATGATTCTAGAGGAAGAATTGGTGATCTATAAATAGAAATAAACACTGTTGCTTTTGAGATTGACTTCTGTAGTCAGGAGTGTTAACTTCTGTTTCAGGAGGCAGATTGGAAGTGATATAATAACTTAATTAGACTGAGCAGTAAGAGGCAGAGTTGTTCTAATTTTCCAGTCTTTGGAACAGTTATTTAGCTGTAAATACTGATAAAATAATTTCATATCTTATGGCCATACCTCCATCTTAAAACAGCTATCAAAAGGCCGCCTACATGAAATGGGGCATCTAATGGGAAATGACAGTGGCAGTTCCTAATGGCCTGTGCCAGTTTCTTTGAAACTATATGCAAAAATTTCTTAACTCTGGTAATCAGTTTTATTTCCTAACATGTAAGAAACTAATAGGTTTAATTTTGAAAACTGTGCATATATGGCTTACTGCTGCAAAGTTTATCATGTTGGATTATTCTAATTTTTTACATTTCAAAGGTCTCATTAAGCTTTGAGAGGACAAAGTCTTTGTTTGGCTTAGTGTGCGAGTGTGTGACTTTGATTCAGACCCAAGTTTAAATGTGAGGTTCCCACGTTTCTCCATGGTGTTTTGAAGCTGTGGCTGCTTCCGAGATCTCCAGTAGCATTGTGGCAGTGGTAACATCTTATAGTTTTGTGCCTCTGAAGGGTGGCAGGAAGGTGTGTTACCTCCCCTGGTGCCCCAGCTATTGAGAAAGAGGAGTGTTCTTCCTGGAAATGGGTGCTTGGCTGAAAGCAGGCGATTCATTATCCTGCCATTGGTCATACAGCCAAGGTGATGCCAGGATCAGAGCTGAGAAAGCAGTTCAAGATCTCGTCTTTGAATGCCCTCCTTCCCCTTCTTGATACTGTATCTGTTATGGCTGTGGCTGGGAGCACCTGACAGTATTTGCAAAGTCTGGTCTCCTGGGCAGAGACAGGGGAAAGGAACTACCACAGCATGCCACATTTTCACTTTGTCACTCCCACTCCCCACCCCCCCCCCCCCTTTTTTTTTTCTCCTTGTGATATTAATTTACAAAAGTGAAAGGAAGCTGCTGACAGATGAGGAACTCTTAATTGGAGACCTCATTGTGCATGAACCAGGGTTGCCCATGTCTCAGAATAAATATGGATTAATTTAGGGCTCGGGAAGGTCATCATTTAGAAGACTGAATATGAGTTTTTATCACACCAGCCTTTCCACACTGGTCTTTGTATGGGTGCAGTGTACCATAGATCTGCCTGCCTCTTAGCTTACTATATACTTGTGTTGTGCTACCCGGTGTTAAGCTACAGTCTTCTTTGGACTGCAGATCAAGAGTTTGCACTGTGTTTATAGCTCCAAGCATACATTCAAGCTTTTCAAACTTAGAAATACCAAAGAGGCAGAGTGTCTTAGCATTTCATAGGTATCAACCTTTTTCTATTGATTGTATAACCATCTCAGTCCCATAATCCGGGCACTTGAGGTAAGTGATGTGAACTTTCTCTTTTAGACAAACCCTAAAAGCTGGTACCATTCCAAGCTTGCTTCCCACTCAGAAACTTTCAGTATGTTCACAATTTCTGTGCATCTTCAAAGGACAGAAGTTGCTTTGTGTAATCCAAAATGTGGCCTTAAGAAACAAAAACAAACAAGAAAACTCTGTTGCTGTTGGTTTGGAAGGGAACTTTAAAAGACACATGGAGCCAGATTCTCCTACTCCCGCCCACACTCAACTGTAATTTTTTTCAGAATGAGTGCATGGATTGCAAGGAGAGGAGGAGGATGGGGGAATTAATGCACTGTTCCTTCTTAGACTTGCTTTGTCTGAGTCCTAACGTGGATATTGGAATGCCTGTGGAATATAAGTCAAAACCTTTGTTCTTGTATCTCTATGTGAATGTGAAACTTGCCCAAGCAGTAAGAACAGCAAAGCTCATCCTTTTCTTTAATTCCTTGTAGTAGGCTATGCAGAATTTCTTAAATCTCCTTTAGATAAATTGGAGGAAGAAGATTCTGTTGTGAATAGTTCAAATTGCTAACACTTTTTGTTGAAAGATATACTTTTTTCTTCTGTTCTCCAGGAATTGCAGAAAAATATTTTTTCTCTACTTTTTCCAGATTGAAAAACAGAAGGGCCCTCTGTTTGAATGCTATTTGAAAAAAAAAAAAAAGAATAGGATGGAATAGAATAGAATGGAATAGGATCTGTTTTCTAATGGGGTCTGATTAGAATTACCAACGGTGTGCTAGGAAGCCTCTTGCATATTTTCACTTTAGAAATATGTTGTTTAATGTAGGCATTTGTTTTTGATGGGTTGAAGCTTCGCTTTAGGCAGTATTTGTCAGTCATTTTAGTTATGCTTTCTGCGCTTTTCATTGAGAGAATACATCTAACATTTACACTTCTAGTGTTTCTAAATAAGAAGGGATAACGCACAATATGTTAAGGTACCCTCAGTCATGCACATACGTTGTTTTAAGGAGATATTATTTATAGATAGAGGTATAGGTAAGTCATTGGAGCATGATAAAATCAAAGGAAGGGTTGATGCTAGTCAGTGTCTGTCTTTAAGTTTTCTGAAGGCTTTATAGTCAGTGAGGACAGGAGCTGGAATTTGAATTCACATTCCTGGTTTACTTGCTCAGGTTTGCTCAAACTGTGTTTCCCTGGTTTTTGTTACAAATCTGTTTTATTGTTTTGCACCACACTGAACATGGACATTGATGGAGAGGGGCAGACAATGCTGGTCACTTCTGTCTGCTGAAGGAAGTGCAGGCTGTGGAGAGGTCAGCACAGAGGTCTGCATTCAACACTTGGGCTTTGTAGCAGAAAGATGGTCTAGCACTTCACCTTCTAAAACCAGCTTTCAAATGCACTGTTACGTATGGGGCAAAAATGAGTCTGTGTAATCAGTTTGTGTTAATTCACGTGGCAGTTGTCAGGCCCTGGCTTTGCAGGGAAGAGGATCATAACAGCACATTCCCTGGGGGTCGGGACTGGGTGGGCTGTGCAAGCAGGTTTGCGTGCTGCTCAACAGGAGCAACCTACAAACTCTAAACTGAAAGCTTGTTTTAAAAACATTGATTCATTATTGTTAAAATGTAGAAGACTAAATATTCTGGAAAAAGAACATGAAGGGGAAAATCAGGCATCTGAGAAAGATCTGACTCATGGTGCCTCCTGTGAACTTTCCACTATAAAGCAACATGCTCTGCCCTTTCCATTTAAGGTCTGTCTGAACGGCTCCGTTAGCTTGTGCTCCTCCCTGCCGGTCAGCCTGAGCCCCCAGCAGGCGCGCACGCAGTCCCGACCTGTGTTCAGCGGTGTTCTAATACTCTGAACTTACTTGACTGGGGAGGCTGGTATTACAAGCAAGCTTTTAGGTGGCCTTAAGAAGCTCTTGTTTTCTGTAGGCATTGTTTGTTGTACAGTACTGGGAGTTGTTTCTAAGCTCTGATGTGGTAGGATGTGTACTGTAAATCATTGCTGGAGTAAATGTCTGCATAAGGGGAGTGTCTATGATTATAGAGAGCGAGATAAGAGATCCACTTGGTGGATTGACTCTGGTGCAGTACTCTTAACCCTTCCTTGAGACGAACAAGGCTAAATTGGATCAGGCAAAGCAAGCTCCTACGTAGAGGGCAGCTGGCTCTGACATAAAATTTAGGAACTAGTCAAGGAATCCTCCTGTTACTGTCAAAAGGGCATTAACATAACTTCTGAAGGTTAGGGTCAGTTTGTGTATTCTACAATATAAAATTCTGTTGCAAAAAGCTTTAAGAAAATATTTTGCTAGATAGTTCTGTGAAGTTTGTTTTGCTCAAGTTTCTTTGCTGCAATAGCTCCTTGAAAAATGAAGCTTAATCTGTCTTTGTTGCTTGTTCTGAATAATGGATGAACTTCACCTTTGTTTAATCCAGCTCATTCTGCAAGCTTCCTTTGTGTTTGTTTTAAGAAAACCAAATCATCAGCAGTACATACTACTCATTCCATGCTCAGCCTCACAAATAGATGCTGTGCAGATTCAGTAGATCTGACTGCACTTGTAAAATAGTTGTAGTGTTTCGCTTAGTCCCTTTTTGGTTTAAATCAAGCAAAGCCAGACTAGAGAATCTTTTGAAAAGCAAAGCATAATCTTGACATATGAGTCTTGTAGAAGCTAGTCTGTTTAGCTGCAGACATATTAAAAATACTCGTAAAGTTCAGTTCACATGGAAAATCACAATCTTTTAACAGTTTGTGTATTCTTGGAAAAATATGTAGAGACCTCTGGTGGAAAGAAATGAACGAGGAATTTTCTGTGTTAAGTGTAGACAGTGAAGACACAGAAGCGGAAGGATCTCAGATATGGTGTCCTCTTGCTGTGCCCATTTTAATGATTTCTCTTTTGAAATTTCCCGGCCCTGCTAAGACTACTTGATGGTTCCAGTGAGGGAAAAACAAGCTTTGTCTTATTTTAGATGCCTGATGCATATTCTGCAAAGGCTTGGGCTAGAAGACTGCTGTTTTGATTCAGATACAGCCTGATGTGGTAACACTACGAGATGGTTCAGAAGTCCGTTCACAGGCCTTACACAGGAGTCTGCAGTGGAGAAGTGGGAGCAGACAGGCCAGGCCAGGGGAACATGTCAACCCTCCTGGCTTAATTTGCTCGTTGTTGTTTCTTGGCATCTTGTAAAACTACATTGAATGATGTCTGGGTGCAGAGTGTTTTGAATACCCATAAGTTCCATCATAAGGGGGAACGGAAAAGAGAACCCCAAACCTCTTCCTGAAATGCAGGGCTTCATCTTGTAATGTCCTTAATCTCATAATTAGCTCAGAGGGATTTTATCTGCACAGTATTTTATTTTCTTCTTAATGTTTCTGGCTTTTGTGATCAGTGCTGTACCTTCACGCAGTGAGAAGGCTCATGTGGCAAATGCATCAGCACATGACATCATTCTTACCAGTATCTCTAGGCCTGTTTAAAGCATCAGTGGTGACTTGACTGCACTTCCTGGAGTTTCAGGCAGCTGTGGAATTTCATTGAATGTGACCAACAGGAAATTCTGAAGGAAAAACTTAGTACAAGGCTCGCAAAAGGCCCTGTTAGTTCATTAGTTCCTTGGCCAATGGTAATACACGGCATGGTGTAGGTCCCGGTGCAGAAGACTGCACTGCAAAGAGAGCTTTTCAAAGTAATTATCTGTAAAATGAGAAAAAGTAACGTTCATCTCAAATTAATGCTGGTGTAGAACCGATGACATTTATTTTTAAGAGACCACTAGAGAGCCTTGAGAGCATTCACCAGTCCTGTAGAAAGCTGTGTGCTGGTGGAAAGGATTGCTTTCTGATGAAAACCTTGCACATCATGCTGGTGTGTGCAATGCAGGGAGGACAAATGGTTGGTTAAAAAAAAAAATTAAATAAATCTTATCTGAAGTACTTTGACATTTGTCCTCAAGTAATTATTTTTATCCTTCAATAGGCGCATCTGCATGCTATAGTGCTAACACTGCTGCTTCTCTTGTTAATTATATTCTTTTAAGCTTGCTTCACAAGAGTAATCTAGCAGCCTGTAATAATTCATGCAGTTCAAATCAAACACAGGAAAAATAAAACAAGCTCAACTGAAAAAAAAAAAAAAGGCAAAAATAATAAAAAGAAGCAAGATGCCAAAACAAATGCTGTAGTGCGTCTGTGTACATATGAAAAAGAGGCCTTGCGCATTACAGGCATTTAAAGATTACTGAGTGTTATTAAATGTAACGATACCTTGTTACAAACAAATACTGTTGCCTATTTTCCCTCCTTTCACGAAAGGGTTGTTAGTAATTGGTCTTGCCATTGGCTTCAGTGGTGTAATTAGTGTTACATGCATTTGCAGTTCTTTCCAACAACAGATTCTAAACTTGTCTTTCGTGGTTTTCCCTTATAGAGCAGTAAATTTGGTGGGGAAGTAGGTACTGGTTAATGTTATCTGCTTCTGCTTGTTTGCAAAACAGGAGATAACAGGAGACTGATACCTTTTGTGTCCTTCTTTCACAAATGATATTTGGAGAGTTCTGTAATCAAAATATTGTGCCAAGTATTTCCTGGAATGATCAAACCAAACCCCAAAAGACCTTGAATCTTGTACAGCCTCCTTTCCAGTCAGTGAAGTTTCCAGCATATAAGGTGATGATCAGATGACATAGCTGTTTGTTTGTTTGTTTTCCTCTGGTATGTGGAATGTTTTCGTTACTTTAATAATTGTGGATATGGCAAAAATCTGGTTGCAGTATTTGATCTTTCTTTTTTTGAAATCAGTTGTTTCAATGGGAGCGTCGAAGATACCAGAATCATGGCTTCCATCTGACAGGAAAAGCCAGACATAGTTTTGAATTATAGATGTTTTATTAATGTTTCTTTTAAATCTCATTTTAGTTACTTAGTATGCAGGACAGCGATGAAGCTATTTTTCTGAGCCACAAACTTTGAAATTATAATCTTCCCTGCTGCTTTGCTGAGTAAGTTGCACTTGTAAGTAATAAAATAAGTTTACTGCTATAAATTGCATTTCTTCAGGAACAGCTTCTTGTGAACCACACAAAAATGAGTAAATAGGACATAGGAGTTTATGGCAGGCTTTATGAAAGATGATCTTTTGGATCCAAACTGGATCCTTCCATACCTGCTGCTGGGTCCCTGCCTGTCACAGTGCAGGTCTGATGTCCTGGTGCTGCCTCCTTTGGCTCCCCCTCCCCAGGACCTGCCGCTGCTTTGGCAAAGCACCATCAAGCCAATTGTGTTAAAAACTCCTACTGAAAGGGTGGTGGTATATCTATAAGCTGGTGCGTTTGAAAGAATGAGAAATGTTGTTTATGCAGCACAGGAAACTTTATTTTATTTTATTTTATTTTTTTAGTAGCTGACACTTCCTATTTGTTCAGCTTGCTCCATTGTGGATTTTTGTATTTGGAATGATCTCAGAGTTTACAAAGTAAACTTATAAAGGATACTTAAAACTGATCTTCAGCTTAATTCTTCAGAAGGGATTTTCATTTGCTTTTATTGTCAGTTAATGAGCAGCCCAGGTTTATGATGTTGAAGGAGGGGAGAAGTCTGAAGTCTGAAGTAGGAAATACAAATGAGCAAACTGCATTATGTGGTTTTGGCAATTTTCTAGCACAGAGACATCACTAATAACCTTGAATGCAAATTTCCCAGTTAAAATATGAACTGGGATTTTTCTTCTCAAAGTATATTGGCATAAAAGAGTCAGGAACAGCTTGTTGCTCTTGGTTTCCTTTGTTCTATGTAGATATTTTTAAATTGTTGCGTTTGTGACTTTCTTGAAGAAAATCCTTTAGAAAAACTGCTGTTCTTTGTGTTCTGTTTCAGTGAAGCATGTGGTATGTTTAGTTGGGAAATTCATCCTTTGGGATATTTTTTTTTCTCTTCCCTCTCTCCCCATTCCATTTTGTTAAATTTTCTGTCTTCGTATTGTGATGATCTTCCTCTTTTTTTTTTTTTTTTTTTTTTTTTGGCAATGTACCTCTAGATGTGGATTTCTCGCATACTTGGAGCTGAAGGAGCAAAGTATACTCAGCATTTAACAAAATAAATATACTGGTGAAAGAGTCTGGGAGAGCAAATGCTGGTTCATGCTTCTCCATCAGCGTGACCTGGTCTTCTCAGTCTGAATTGAGACTCTAGTTGGTTTTTCATGTCAGTGTATTTCTTTATGTTCCTGGCAGAGAGAGTTCTTAAAAACTGGGAGATAAATCCAGGCTTGGTGATAACTGTGGCGCACACACAGCTTGCGCTGGAGAACTGCACTGAAGCACCAGCTGTCTCTGACAATCTTTGTAAAGCCAAGCAAGCAATGGCGTGGTTTAAAATGAAATGAAATGACTGAAATTAAATGTAAGGTCAGTTACCAACCCAGGACACACTTATACCAGTGTCACTCTCATGTCTCTGATCTATTTTATTTTTTTTTTCTGTCCAGACTTGCAAGGATTTCTGCACTGAGGCTTGTCAACACTTGACAATTGTTTTACAATACTTAGTTTTTCAGAATAACTGTGTCTACATATCGTCCTTTCTTTGTGTTTTTTTTTCCTAGGCATCTGGCATAGCCATGGGTCTCCTCTAGAGTACTCTTTAATGAAAAAGTATCTGCATTGCAGGAACGCATGTGTGGGTTCATTCCTACTTTGAATGGGCTTGATCTGACACTCCTCCTGTTTCCTCGCCTTGCTTTGCTATCTCCCTTCTCTTGGCCCTTTTGTTTGCACTCATGTGTAACTGTTCTTGGGCCACCTCCATCAGGGCCACCTCCTGGTTTAGCTCTTGGCACCACATGGAGCTGGGTGTGCTGCTTCACTTTCCAGCTCATGGCATGTTTCCCCCTGGGGAGATGACCCAGTGCCACTGTAAGAAGAAAATAATTTGTGATGCCAAAATAAATAAGACAAGATCAAAACAGATCTAGAGGGACAAAGTCCACTGTTACCTGAGCTGGAGCTGCAGGAAAGGAAGAGACCTGGATAGGATCCTTCTTGGCCTCCCTCACAGGATCTCTGGAGACCTGAATGCTATTCTGATGAAAACTTGTGGAAATTTACTCTTGAATTCCACATGTCAGAATTCAATGTTTACATGGTCTACTAAGTATACCATGAAGAATTTTTTTTTTTTTTTTTTTTGTCTCTTGGATGTTTCTGATAGCTGGTGTTCCTGTGTACCTGAGTGGGCCAAGGCCACTGCAGGTGTAGTGGCTGGCAGCCCTGGCAAGAGGAAACAGAGAGGAGACGTTGCTGAGCACTGTGTTCCTTTGGGTGAGAGGGAGAGGAGGTGGAGAGCTGGTGGCAGCACGGGCTTCTGCTCTTCCCATTAACCTCTGCAGGTGTTGTCCTGCCTTTTCCTACTGAAGCTCCTATTTGTCTGACTCCTGGGATGCAGAGTCCTAAACTCAGAGGAAGGTTTGTCATCAGTGTAGTCACTGGTACTGCGGAAACTTATCTTTTTTAAAACTTTTTTTCTTTATTTTTCCTTCCCTCCCCTACCTATTGATGCTTTTTTTT
Source organism: Streptopelia decaocto (assembly GCF_964273445.1). Classification (NCBI taxonomy): domain Eukaryota; kingdom Metazoa; phylum Chordata; class Aves; order Columbiformes; family Columbidae; genus Streptopelia; species Streptopelia decaocto. Next base: position 10,561,597 of record NC_138656.1, on the reverse strand, counting down.
TTTTTTTTTTTTTTGGTGCTCCAAGGCAAGCTCAGAATTGAATGAGTCAAGGTTAAATTAAATTTTGTTCGTGAGCTGGTTTATGACATGAGAATAAGTCAACTTTAAAGTGCAAAGTGAAATGACTCTGGGGAAAAAAAAATCTTTATTGTAGGCATGGGTTTGGGTTGCTTTGCTTCAAGGAAATTGCTCATGGGGGTGTTTGTTCTTTTGTTTGTTTTTTTTTCCTGGTGGCACAAACACAGGTCCCATCAAAGTGAATGGGGCTGTGCGCCAACAGATGAGAACCCAACACACCAAACACCAAGTGAGCAAAGAGCTTTCGAAGTACAGCAGGGTGACCTCATGACCAAGCAAGATGTTGCAGGAGAAGCCACAACCAGAGCCAAACTATGGTTAAGGTTACCCAGACAAGCAGTAAGAGGGAATTTACACAGTTTAAAATGCAGTATGTTATTTCACTTTCAATTTATCCCAACCTGGAAATTAAGAGATACATTAAAGGAGTAAGGTGCGGTACAGAATAGCAAATAAAAGCTGATCTCCTCATTTCCTTCACAAGAATTGACTTTAACTCTGGTTTTCAGGAGAACTTTAGTTCTGGTGGGGTTTAAAAGTAAATTAAAGGTGATGTATTAGTTTTATTGTAGCCTGCAGAAATGGTCAACAGCTTCATGGGAAGGTATATAATACGGTGGCAAGCACTTTGGTACTTAAAATGAGCTCTCAGACTGTTAAGCCAGCTGCGTTTTCCTTTTAAAAGTTAGTTATGAGCAGAGACATTTTCTCTGTGATAAAATAATAAGATAACAGTGTGAACACTGCTTTTTAAATTCAGAATACATGTGTGGGGTTTTTTTGGTGCATCTTTTCATTAATGATTTGAGCACCTTGTATCTTTTTCTTTGTAGCATCAATTTATTTTCTTTTGTTTCCTGTTCAAAAAAAGAAAATTTGCTGTTGGCTTTAGTGTCTCAAAACTCTGAGTGGCAATTTTTTTTTCCAAGTAGAGCTGCAGATTTTCAGTACTGTTAAGTGGAGATGTGAATTCCATTGAAAATGTTTTGCTGGTGGATTTGCAGTCGGGCTTGTTGATGGGAGCTGGGTCATCAGCCGGGAAACCAAGCTGGAATTGGGGGGTCAGGAGTCTCCAGAAGAGGGGTCGTGTCTGGAAATGGGACCAGAAGTGTGGTTATACCATGGGAAGTGTATCATGGGGAAAAAAAAAAAGCCTGGAAGTTAGGTCAATATAGAAAAAAATCACTTGGAGACAATCGTAAAACTAATAAGGTAGAAGTAATAGGACTGTAACTATTAATCAAGAAATAAATCTTAAGAAATTTAAAGAGAAGATAATTTTTACTGGAAGTGTGCTTTATTGAGGGTTTCCATCCACATTCATTGGAAATACCAAATAAAAAATTGCTTGGAGAGCCATATTGAATTTCAATATGCTCATCCTTCTGAATGAAGGTTGAGGAAGCGCTGATTTATCTGTTTGTTGTCATCCAAGGAGATTTTGAGGAGTAATACAGGACTTGATTTGATTCTCTTGTTGTTTGGGGTATTCAGTTAGAAAAAAAATCCTTTGAAAATTAAAAAATGAAATTGCCTGTTTTCTTTCCTACTTAGCAGTACCTTTTCAATATGCCTGGGTAGAAATTCAAAGTAGAGTTTGCACTGATGTTTATTTTGAGTACTGGACTGTTTCCAAGGTGTCTTTAAAGAGACCGGATCTTGTTCTCTGCCCCATGGAAGAGTTTCTGCTTGGTTGTACTGCTGGTTCTGGGGAGATGCCCACAGGCAAGGAGAGCAGGAGGAGAACGGTGACATTAGCGTGCATATTGGAGGACAGCCTTTTTCTATAAATACACATTATTTTTCCTGTTGAATGACTGATGCTGAGAGTGGTTTTTAGATGAGCTATTTTTAAGAGATCATGTGTCCACTAAGGATGTCATTATATATTGCAAGAGTTTTAATATAAACTGTTTACATATTGATCTTGTTATAAATTAAGCTTTTTATTCCTTATCTTCAACAGGCAGCCAGATAAACTTGTGGTGGTTTGGACAAGAAGAAGCCGAAGAAAATCCTCCAAGGTTAGTTGATTGTTTAATAATTCCCAACTTCACTGACAAGCAGGGTCAGCTGTTTGAGGGACTGGTTTCTAGAGTGTGGGGAGCAGCCAAATAAATGAGAAATATTTTAATTATTTTTCCTTTCCAACTCAGTTTAGCTGTAAGTTCAGAATCAGCTGCTGTTGATATCAGTGCTAATTTATAGAAACACTTAGCTCTGATTTCGGCTTTGGTTATTTGTTTAGCAGAACTGTATCATCATCGGTTCTATTTTGCTTATCAATTGCTAGACCTAATTAGAAAGGAGAATCTGTTTCACTACTAGAAGTGTATTAAACATAATAATTTAAAAAGTAATAAAGAATCTGACATCCCTGCAATAGGGGGATAAAGTCTGAATAAGAGGCTATTTCACAACTAAAAAATATTACAAGTTAAAAGCATAAATGCAGGCTCTTTCATCCGGTGGAGTATATTTGAATTAAATTTTAATATTTTACTTCTGCAAACACTGTGAGGAAGCATGTGAATTTGTGTTTTATGGCTAATGACTTCGTAGCCTGAGGAAAGGGAAGCTCCAAGTAAAGTCTGTCTGGTATTTGAGCATTCATAAAGTTTTGCTAGGTTTTTTGGTGTATAAAAGTTTGCCAGCAGAGTAGCCCTCTCTTGTGTGAGCTTCACCAGACTTTTCTTCTTGCAGTACCAAATCTGAAAGCCTTATGAGATCACCATCTCTTTGTTGAATGGTGCTCCGTTTGTCTAGACTGCTGGATTTTACTGCTCTGGCTGTAAAATGCAGTTGGCCTCCGTGGAGCCTCCTTTGGGTCTGGGGCAAAGGGTGAGGCAGTCTGGGTGCATGGCTTCGTTTCCATAGAAAATGGAGCTTAAGAAACCCCACAACACTCTCCATTTACACTGAGATTAAATAAATGGCAAGCATTTTTAAACCTTCGCAGTGTCTAAAATGACAATGTCTTGTATGGTATTGTATTATTAACTAATAAGAGTAAAATCTTTTGTCAATCCTAGCAGTCAGTTGTTGTTGCCTTGGGAGGTGGGAACGCTATTTCACATGTACAGCAGGCAAGCAAAGGCCTTTGAATGCTGGCCACATTGCAGGATTTCTGTTGTTGCCTTGTGTACTCTGGTGTAGGGCTGTCCATATCTGTCCAAAAGCTTGAGAAGGGCAACACGAATGATCTGGGGAAAAGAAGTATCCTAATCACTGGGCAGGTTTGTAGGGGCAAGGGGTATGTGCTGGTTTCCTTCCTTCCCAGGAGCATTTCCTCTTCAAGATAACTCAGCTGCACTTGCTCATTCCCTCCCCCCACAACTGTTGCCTCTTACCCTGGTCGGGTTTATGGGAAGTGGTCTTGTCCAGAGGAGAAGTTCCAGAACTCAGCCTTTTAATAATTCTTTAAAACTTCAGTTAAATAAAGATGATTTTAGCTCCTTTTTTTTGAGGGTATGCATGTAACTCAAAATGGCACTTCCAAGAACTCGGAGATGGTGGAGAGAGAGCATCCATGACAGAAGATACCTTGAAATAATTACATGTTGAAGAACTTATGCGTTAAGAAAATGTGATACACATTTTCCAACCTTACTCAGGAGATACTTGTTTTTTGTTTTTTGTTTTTTTAAGAGGATTCCTCTTTTTCTGACTTCTTTTTGATTGTCATGCATATTTGCTGTAGTTTGTCTTTTAATTTGAGGTCTAAGCTATTCTAATATTCTAATAAGCTATTCAGTTTTGAGCCCATCACCACAAGAAAGACATTGAGGTGCTGGAGAGAGTTCAGAGAAGGGCAATGAAGCTGATGAAGGGTCTGTAGCACAAGTCTGAGGAGCAGCTGAGGGTGCTGGGGCTGTTCAGCCTGGAGGAAAGTAGGTTGAGACCTTATCACTGTCTACAACTACCTGAAAGGAGGTTGTAGCATGGAGGGGGGGTGGTCTCTTCTCCCAAACAGCAAGTGATAGGACAAGAGGAAATGGCCTCAAGTTGTGCTAGGGAAGGTTTAGATTGGATATTAGGAAAAATTTCTTCATGGAAAGGGTTGTCAGGCATTGGAACAGTCTTTTCCAACCAAGATGATTCTATGATTCTAAGCTGTTTTATCTAAAGACTGGCTAGTGACTGAAACTGACTGCACAACCAAATGCCTGCTCCAGTGTGTGCATCCTAAATTCTGCTTTAGGGTATGAAAACCCAAAGGTGTTATCTAGGGAGTAAACAAGGGTGTGAGCTTAGTCTGGCACCTTTTCCAAGATAACTGCTCCTGTTCCATGTTCGGACTCTTCATCAAAGCCAGTCAGACTATTCCTCTTTCATTGAAGGATAAACTAGCTCAAATTACCTTGTATTTATAGCATTGTGTATATCTAGGCAGTAACTGCTGGTGTATGGTGTCTGTTGTGGCTTACTCTATAACTTTTAAATTTTAGTTTCATTTAATTTCTGTAGAACAGAATGAGAAAAGATAATACAGCATAGTAAATTCATAACTTACAAGCATTGTAACCCTAAAAAGCTTGGTAAAAGCATGGTATTTGTCTATGAATTAATGACTTGTTTGTTGAGAATCAGAATATGTTCATAAACGGAAGCCCTAACAAAAGTTTAGTAGGACTTTGAAGTGACAGGTTTCTGCCTGTGGTGTTATGGGCATGATCATGTAGGCTCCAATGGCAACATTTCACTGAGGCAAGAGGATTTTCTGATACTAGCTCAGCTTCTTGGGCTTGAAGTTTTTACAGCTGGGACATAATGTTCCAGGATATGTCCTCATGTGAGTGTCCTTTCTTTTGGTCCCCAGGCAGTATAAAATCTTAGAATAGTATCACAGAGTATTACTTGGAAGAAACCTTCAAAGCTCATCTAGTACAACCCCGCCTCAATGAGCAGGGACATCTTCAACTAGATCAGGTTGCTTAGAGCCCTGTCCAGCCTAGCCTGGGATGTCTCCAGGGATGGGGCATACCCCACCTCTCTGGGCAACCTGGGCCAGTGTTTCACCACCCTCATTGGAAAAAATTTCTTCCTCATGTCTAGCCTGAATCTCCCCTTCATTAGTTTAAAACCATTACCCCTTGTCCTGTCACAACAGGCTCTGCTAAAAAGTCTATCCACATCTTTCTTATAGGCCCCTTTTAAGTACTGGAAGGCCACAATAAGGTCTCCCCAGAGCCTTCTCTTCTCCAGGCTGCACAACCCCAACTCCCTCAACCTGTTCTCACAGCAGAGTTGTTCCAGCCCTCTGATCATTTGGTGGCCTCCTCTGGCCCCTCTCCAACAGGTCCATGTCTGTCCTGTACTGAGGACAGAGCTGAACACAGGACTCCAGGTGGGGTCTCACCAGAGCAGAGGGGCAGAATCACCTCCCTCGACCTGCTGACCATGCTCCTTTTGATGCAGCCCAAGATATGATTAACCTTCTGGGCTGCAAGCGCACATTGCCAGCTCATGTCCAAACTTTCATCCACCAGTATCCCCAAGTCCTTCTCTGCAGGGCTGCTCTCAATCCCTTCATCCCCCAGCCTGTGTTGATGCTGGGGGTTGCACTGACCCAGGTACAGGACCTTGCACTTGGCCTTGTTGAACCTCATGAAGTTCACGTGGGCCCACTTCTTGAGCTTGTCCAGGTCCCTCTGGATGGTGTCTCATCTCTCAGATGTGTCAAGTGCATCACTCAGCTTGGTGCCATCTGCACTTGATCCTACTGTCTATGTCAGTGATGGAGATATTAAATAGGACGGATGCCAATATGGACTGCTGAGGGACACCACTTGTCACTGGTTTCCATCCAGACATTGAGCCATTGACCATTACCCTCTGGATGTGACCATCCAGGCAGTTGCTCAGTCACCAAACAGTCTGAGACTCAGAAAAGTTTTCTGCTCACTAATTAAATCAAAATACCTTTGTGGGATCTTAGTAAGCATGAAAGTGGCTGAGTGGCCCTGAGGCCTGGGTAGAGGATAGAGTTAATTTTAAAGCTTAGGTAGTTGATAGGATTTGAGCTATTTAGATCCAAGACTGTAGTTCAATACATGTGCTTGATCTCTTAGTCATCCTGTAAGTAAAATACTTTATTCAACATATTTTTTTTATCTAATTGCTTTCTTGGAAGCAAATCAAATTAATATTTCTTCTTATTTTATTTTTGATGGACACTGGGCTCGGTGAGTACAAAGCATTAACAATTTTCTGATTTTCAGCTTCTTTCAGAAGGAGGACAGGGATGGGGTCTTACCTTACTGCAGAGATGTTTTAAAGACTTCTTTAGAGGTTATGATTTGTTTTCTGAAGTGTTCAGACTGTGAGAGATAATGAGGGATATCCCTTTATTCACAACCTCACACGGTTGACGTTGGAAGAGACCTCTGGAGGTCATTTCATCCAACCCTCACACTTAAGCAGAGCTACCTGAAGTTGATTATCTAGGACTGTGTCCAGACAGCTTTTGAATATCTCCAAGGTGGAAGACTCCACAACCTCTCAGGGCAACTTGTGCCAGTGCTCGGTCACCCTTGTGGTGAAAAAGTGTTTCCTGATGTTCAGAAGGAACCTTCTGTTTCACTTTGTGCCTTCTGCCTCTTGTCCTGTTACTGGGCACCACTGAGGAGAGCCTGGCACTGTCTTCTTTTCAGCTTCCCTTCAGGTGCTTATATACATCTGTAAAATCCCCCTGAGCCTTCTCTTTTCTAGACCAAACAGTCCCAGCTGTCTCAGCTTTTCCTCCTGTCCCTTAAACATTTTTGTGGCCCTTTCCTGTACTCTTTCCAGTAGCTCCATGTCTCTCTTGTACTGCAGAAGTACAAGAGGTATGTCATTAAAAAGTTGTGGTGCCATTTGGAAGTTGGTATGATGGTGCTATGGACATATACTGAAGCTGGCCTACTTAACTAATGGGATTTTAAGATACCATTGAGCTTGAAGCTGAGTTCTTGGCATCCTTTGAAGCCCTTATTTTTGTGGTTTTCTATGATTTTGATATGCCTTCTGGCCCACATACTTTCTTTCCAAGCAAACTACTAGACTGGTCCCTTGATGAGAAGCAATCATGGGAGATATCGTGTGCCGGATTCTCAATATTTTAGTTAGTATAATGGAAAACATAGGGTAGGAGCTCTAGATATGTTAAATTATAGTAAGTTTTAAAGTGTTGCAATTGAACAGCAATAACCATTTAGAAAGAGCATTTCGGTGGCAGTCTAGATGGATACAGGACCACAAGTGTATCCTACAGTTACTGACCTAAATGCAGATTTAAGATACTTACAGCTGTATTCTGGGACCCTCTCTCTCTGAGCAAGTCTGATTTTGGTGGTTTTTAAGAGGCCTTTCAAAATAAGATGCCTCAGTATGGTTGAGCACTTTCCCCATGTGTGCCAGGAGTTCATGGAAGATGATGGTTTGCAATCTTGTGATATTTGACAGAATTACAGAGCAATCCTAGAATCAAAAGGAACTTTCAGCTTTTGGGGTAGGAAGTCACCAATCTGCTGGTGCAAATGTTGTCCTTCTTCAGAATCAGGTAGGTGGGGCTTGCTACAACTTTTCAAACTTAATTTACATGGTTAACAGCATCTGTAGTTTAGAAAAGGTGGAGCTTGTAGCAGCCAACTTGCTTTTAATTCTTCCTCTTCAGTTACCTGTCACACTGGCATGTTGCCCCCAGGTTTTCAGGGCCTGGGCTTCTAGACTTGCCTTTTTTTGAGCAGGGGAGGAACCTCTTTGTTCTAGTTTAGAACAAGGGAAAAATGTGTTGTCAATATGTTTACAGTCATTTCACTGAGATGCTCTCACGATTCCAGGCTTCGAGTTAAGAAATTTCAGTTTGAAAAGAGATGCTGCCATGATGTCAAGGAGCTACTTTGTGCTATTCCTGTGAACACATGCAGGCTTATGGTTGAATTTTATTTGAAGAATCAAATTTGCACTTTCTTCTGAGAGCCTGATGGAATTATTCTTCAAAGGTCCTTTTTGTATCAACGCTGAAAGAAGGTGCCTTGTCTGTGATCGCGGCACTTCTGCTGCAGGTTTATCGGAAACTGTTTGAACAGAGAGGAAGAGGAGCAATGTTGGTAACAGGGGGAGGACTTGAACAGTAAGAGCAGAGCCAATAGAAGCAGAGGGACATGGAGTAAAAAGGACCTATATGTAGAGAGTAGAAAGGATCCCTTGTTCTCCACAACAGTAGCCTGCCCAGCCTTTTTGTCAACGATGTGCCCTCAATAAAGCAGCAGTTGGGTCACCAGTGTGGCTGTCCTTAGCAATCTGTTGCCTTTTGTGGCTACTTTGTTGCCTAGTGCCAGACTGCTTGTCTCTATCATCTTCTTCACTCCCTGGAGTCAGGAAGGCTCTGACTTGCTGTTGGCTGCCTGGGACTAGCACAAATCCGTAATGGCATTCCTGGGGCTTCTCGGCTTATTAGTAAAGAAATCATGTTGGGTTGCTAATGCAAGTGGTCAGAATTAGGATGAGTCATTCTAATGGTCGATGCGTACCCTTTTAGGCATATGATACAGTCTTTAACTTCAAATTGTTTTCCTACAGCATTGCTGCCTTCTGAAGCAGACAGTGGTTAGGGAGAGCATGAGGACTGAGTGGTGAGCGAAACTGCTTAATCAATAATGAAATTGGAGGTTGTTTGTTAAAGATGCTATAGGACATGCACAGAAAAGACTGCTTCGCTGTTATGTGGTTAAATGCTGCCTTAGTGAATTCAGTTTTGTCCCGCCCTCATCTGCAAAGTTCCTAACTGAGGCTAGATAGAGTATCAAAGCAAGATTTGATATATCTTTCCATGTAGCGGGTGCAGGCTATGGGGACTGACTTGCAGCAGTGTTGAGCAGCTATTGTTGCACTTGACATGAAAAAAAAATTGTTTTGGAAAACAAAGGATTGTTTGATGCTGAATCCCTATAAAGTAAGGCCCTAGCTGATTTGAGTAGACTATGCAAAATTAGTGGAAGCTGGCTATTCTTTCACTGCTTGTAAATTTGAGACCACAATGCCCTTCTTTTTTTTTCCAGGGATCCCATAAAGTTGAATTTTTGTGACATACTGAGGTGCAGTGATGGATGTCCCGGAAAACTGTGACAAAGATCTTCCTTCAATTCTGTGTGTGGGTTTTTTTGTTTGGTTGTTTTCTTTTGTTCCTCAAATAAGTAACCCAAAAGATAAGGCCAGAAACTGCTTGATGAGAAGGCTGAGAGGCTCTATCTGAGCATCATGTATTGTGTGCAGTGAATAAGGCAAGGTTTGGTGAAAGAAATAGCATGAATCATGTATTTAAGGAATATGTTATGAATGTGTATGTGTGAAATTAAGTTTGAACAGTTAGCCCAGTGCTAGAGAATCTGTTCCATCATGAAGATGAGGTTTTGCTCATTTTCCAAGCTTAGCAGTCTTTTTGTAGCTCAGGTATGTCAAACTCATTTTCACTGGGGGCCCCATCAGCCTCATGGTTGCCTTCAAATGGCCAAATCTGGCTTTAGGACTGTACAAATGTAATTTTAGGACTGTATAAATAGTGTTGCCTGGTGAAAGTGAGTTTGATACTCCTGCTGTAACTTTTTAGCAGTAGGACATGGATGCATAATTACAGTTGTAACACATTGTGCAGGCTGATGAATTGAAGACATTCTTGGGAAAACCTGTGGGAATCTGCGGTTTCCTCATCTACTCTCAATGAACGCTGGCAGCAGTGGGTTGAACAAAGGCTGCCTGGCACGTGCTGGGGTTTTTGGGCTGCATCCCAGGGTGGGAGCGCCACGGGAGTGTTGTTCTGGTGCCCAGCCTCTTCAATTGGAAGGCCAAGCACAGTGACTTCATGATGATCATGGGGATGCAAGCTGTAGTCTGGAGTACGGTCTTTAATTTGTCCCTTCCGTTTGTGATACTGAGCTATGGTACAGAAGAAGCAGCCATGCACAAACTGCCAGTTGAGGTTTGCTTTGGTGTGGAGAAATCAGCAGCTTTTCCCAGTCCATTCCTTTTTCAGCAGGTCTGTTGGCAGCTGGCTCATACTGACCGCTGGCTGTCCCCAGATGATGTGTGGCTTTGGTGGGACTCATCACACAGAGCAAATGGGAGCAATGCTGCTGGCATGGAAGCACCAGATGAAGGACCTGCATGCTTTGTCAGCTCCTCCTCTTTGAGTTACTATTTTTTTTTTTCTTCTTCCTGTCTTAAGTGTTCTGCCTGGATAATGCTGAAGAAGAGGGACTATCTTCACAAGATGAGCTGCTCCAAGCACTACTGGAGCCAGTAGAGCTCCTGCTTGGCTTTTGTCCTCTGAACAGCCTCTAACAGAGACAAGTAGCAGAGCTGGTCTGATCATAGTTAGTTGGCAAAAATTTTATCAGGGGAAAAAAAAAAAGCAACAACTTGCTGGCTCACAATAAATCCACTCTTGGGGCTGTGGGTGAAGAATAATAGTAGGTCTGGTTCTGACTTGTGCTTTTATAAAACAATATTGAGGGCTTGGCTATAAGATCATATTTTTGATTCACAAGTATTAATGGTTTCATAAATTGCAGCAGGCTTAAAGTATTATGGTCGGCTTTAGGATCTTACTGGAAAGTAACTTGTGGTTATCCTGTACAACAGAGGCAAGATCAGACAAGGCAGTAGTGAAGAAGGGAGAAAGCAGATAGGTTTCATAAAGCATCTGGAAGGCCAGGCCCTTGAAATAACACAATATTTTGCTTTTGAAGGATCATGAAAGTTGTTTCTTTTTGTAGAGACAGGAAAAGTGTAAGCAGCAGTGTGCAGAATTGGCCATGACAGGAATGGGGCATGTACCAGGTCATGAAATCCCCTACGTACAGGGGCTGAGGAAGTGCTGTCCATAATGTACTCCAGTTACAATAGCTGATTTGCCTGCATCTGCCTTATCTTCGTGATGAACAGCTGGTGGTGGCAAACTTCATGTTTGAAACCGAAGTTCCTGATTTGAGGCTGTCTTCAACTTAATGTTTTAAAATTCAGATTTAAAAGACTGTTCTGTTTATATTCTATAGTCTAGACAGTTGAGCAGTGACTGTGGGGGAAGGTTTATATTCAGTCTCTCTCATGCTTTGTTGTTTGTTTCTGCTCCCCCACGCAAGAATTAGCTAAAATAGTCTGGTGTATGTTTGGTAGGGCTTTTTGTTTTTGCTGCTACCTCATCCTCCTCCCTGTAAGAGGATGACACTGGATTTATAAATGTTTATACACTTTCTGTATTACAGAGTATTGATTGTAAATGATTTTTTTAGATCAGAGGAGAGTGCTTCAAAAATACGTGTTCATAAAGTAATCGGGTTTGTTCGAAGTCACTCAGAAATGTATTTGCATTTTGGAATCTGTGCAATGTAACATCATCTCCAGCACCTCTGTTAATTACTGTTGTCCAAGTTCACATGCAGAGTGAGAGGTGGTTTCATACGGTCAAGTTCAGCCCTTGGTGGGTAGTGTTAAGTAAAGGTGATGCACAAAAGGTAGCCTTTGAGTGAGCTAGTCTCATCTTCTTTTGTTCAGTCAATATATTGCCATACATTGAACAAGAGCTCTTTACAGTCTTCTGTAACGTTCCTGCTTTTGGGTACAAGAGTTTCAGCAATGCTGGGAAATGTTACTTTTATGATTAAGCCCACCCTGTGCTCTCCAGCAGAAGCTACCGGAGAACAAGGCTTGAGTTTGTCTAACCTGTGCTTGTGGTGAGAGAGGTGTGGGAGACTGCTGTTTCATGCAGCCCAGAAGTGGACACTTAACAAGAGTGGAGAATCTGCACCTTGCTGATAATAGCTGAAGTATTACTAAATGTGGAGAATTTGCACAAACATGAGTGTGCTTTCTTTGTGTTGGAAATAATTGACTGTTGAAGGCTGCTTGACAACAGATTGGGTATTTCTGGGAATGTTTCACTACTTTTGAGTAGTTTGTAAGCTGTTTGGTGTGTTCTATATGCATTATTGTTTGGGACACTGAACACTTTTAATTATCTGGCATTGTACGTTCACTGATTTAGATCTATTTTTAAAGGTTTTTCCTTTCTCATTGTAACCAGATGCCAAAACTGCAGAGGTATCAAGTCTCTTTTTCCAGTTTGAGCACAGCAGAACACTTGTGATGTTCACAATGTTGGGTATGGTGGATTGCAAAGTAGGCTGTCTGGATTGTAACTGCTGTCTGTTTTAGAGAGAAAATTGGGGAAAGATCTCAAAACTGGGTAGCTTGAAGTGCCTGTGTGCATCTGTGGGCTCACCTCCATGTCCTTTCTCAAGCAGCTTTCTTCTGTGACTGCCATCAGTTTTGTGCCAGGGCAATGCCGTAGGTTGGACAATGTCATTCACAGCCCTACTTATAAATAGTCTATTTCAGCAACCTCTCCTGTAGCTCCTGTTTCCTGATTTAAAAGAGCTTTCATGCTGCATTGTCTCCTCTCATTTTCCACTGACAGAAAATGGGAGGAGTTGCCTTTTTCTTTGAAATGCTACAGAACATTTCTGCTTGTCTTTCAAGCCGTGGCTCTTGTCCCTCAGATTTAGGAGATGAAGCCAGGGAGGGCTGTGGGTGAGGCACCTGCTGCCAGTGGTCACTTCTGCTTGGCTTCAGGGACAAGAGGAGATGGCTAGTGAAGACCAGCAGGGAAAGAAATGCATCTAGAAAGCACAGCCCAGTGGGAAATTGAGGTAGAAGTGAGGGTCATGGTGGAAACAAGCCGCACCGATGCAGCGCCTTGCTTGGGCTGAGCCCTAACAGCAGTCGCCTGTCTGGAAGTGTTGGCAATTCTGCTGCACAGAGGTGGCCTGATCCAGCTCACAGATCAAAGTCCAGGCTTATAATTTGCGAGTTGAAAAGGTTTTTTGATATAGGCCAGATAAAACTTCAAGAAACTGCAACAGAGGTCCCTGCCATGAGAAATATTGTCTTAGAATAACACTCACCATGTTAATTTTTAATGATTATAGTAGTTGTTAGCCCTTTCTCTGTGTTTTCCCCCCTTTGCTTTCTCCTTTCCCTTTCTCCTTCCAAAGAACCCAGACATAGTTTTGATGTTATCTTTTTCTGTCATGCTGTTTGTGTGGTATGGTGTTTATTTTTCAAAGCCAAAGGAGGATTTAATAACATTCAGCTGATCACAGAACAGCTTTGCTTTAAAAGCTCATTAGCTAGGGCTTGTCTCCTGGTTGTTGCTTGCAGTAACATGCCTGTGACAGTGACAGAAAATCACATATATCTCTGTGTGTGTTTGTGTCTTTCTAACTCTCCTGGTAGGAGGCAGTGCTGATAATGGACTTGAAGTAAAACTTTGCCTGCACCAGTGAATGCTCATTTTCTGGTTTGTTTTATAAGTTGAACCTCAGCTGAGCAGGCTGTCAGTGCCTGGACCTTGGACATCAAAAGTTTGACATAATTGTCAGTATTGGCCAAAACTGTCAGGGAAGTGCAGGTTCCAGACACACCGTGAGCTCCTATTAGCTTTGTGAAAATTGGTATCTGGAAAAAGGATTGAGTGCCCCTGCGGAGGAGAAGTTGATTTATCTGACAAGGTGCTACACGAGGACAGGAAAGCTCAAGGTGAGCCTGTGCCTGGCTCTGGATCACTGCCTGGTGCTCACTGAATATCCCCATCAAACAAGCTGAGATTGATGGGGGGAGTGTGGGTCTTGTGGGAGAGATGCGAAGCTGGAGCTTGGATGGTTGTGGTGGGGATGACAACTACTGTGGTGTGTTTTGCTGTTCACAAAACATCTTTTTCTTATAAAATACACATGTGGGGTAAGGCATAAACAGCATTGTTTACTCAATTATTCAGAAATTCATCCAGGCCTGCTTTAGAATAATGAGATTAGGCTGAAATTTGTGGAGTTAAAAATAGTAGAAATTGGGTTCTTTCAAGCTGCTCTTTTAAAAAATTCTTTTTTTCAGATGCCCCAAGTCATGTTATTTAAGTTTACTCTGCAAGCACAAAGCATAGAAACTTACTGAAATTTCTAATCTAATTAAGCATCTTTGGGAGCTTGGGTTTTAAGCAGAACACCAAAGGTGGAAAAACTTGTGATAAAACCACAGGACAGCTGGCAACGTTCAGCAAGAAAATAAAAATAAGGGGATGGAAATGAGCGTGCTGTGCACATGTAGCTGCAGAGGCAGGTAGGGCTTTCATCTCTGGACGCTGGATTCTGTCTGGACACATTGCTGTGTGATCTGCTTTGGTGAACCTGCCTTAGCAGGTGGGTTGGACTAGATGACTTGCAGAGGTCCCTTCTAACCCCAGCCATTCTGTGATTCCCCATTCCTCAGCTTCACATCCCTTCCCAATTCCTCTGTCTCCCCCTTTGTCCTTCCCCTCCTTGCCCCTGCTGCCTTAGCAGTTATTGTCAGCTGTAGCTAATCTGCAGACCTCTGGTTTGTGAGGATTGAGGGATTAGGGCAAGAGTGAATCCAGCGGAGGTACCCGTGATGCTGTGGGCTCTGAAAGCCCAGCTGAACGTGAGAGGGTTCAGGAAGCAACGGGTACGTGTGACGGGGCTGCCGGATCTGAGCCTGACACCTGGAGCACACACTGCTCACAGTACACAGCACAGAGAGTTATTGCCTCTGTGTGTCTGAATGGGACTGTTTCACCATCTTTGTCTTTCTCACTTCGGTATAGCAAAGTCATGTTTAAAGTTGCCCAGGTTACCTTACGGTACCTGAGAACTTGAGGCGCAAGTCCTACTAACCTTATTATAGTAAAAATTTGTTCTAATAGGCAGTCTTAATCTGAAGTTGTGAGTGCTGGAAGGAGTATAAAACTGCAGTGAGTGATGCTGTAGAATTAAAAAAAAAAAAGCCCAGTTAATTTGCTTCAGATAACAGTAAGTAGATGGTACATTCTTTCCTGATAAAATTTCCACATATTTATAATAACACCCCTGCTCCTCAGCAGTCACTAGTGCATCAGCATCCCTCCCCCACAACATCATAAAATGGATTAAGTTGAGCTTAGAAAAAACATACTTATTCCAAAACAAAAACACTCACACAAGTCATTTTTCAGGACTAGCTGTTAAAATGTAAATACATACTGTACATCAGTCCAAATTGGTTCTCAGTCTATTTTACAATTGTGTTTTTCATTATCTTTTCTAGGTGTAGGTATCACAGCATATTAATCCTTAAGAATTTAAATGTTTTAGTAGCATTTAAGATGTATTATAAATCGCTGTATTTGGCTTTGTGGTTTGATTTTTTTTTTTTTTTCCCCCCCCCTGTTTTGTGTTTTTTTTTTTTTTCTTCTCTATTTAGGTCTAAATGTGGTTAAGCCTGCACTATGTGCTGTACTCGTATTCTTTAAATAAATGTATTCCTTCATTTGGATAAAAACAAAAAAGCTCATCTTGCTACAGAAGCTCTGGCCTTAAGGCCTTAATTTTTTGCAGGTCTCTGAGTGTCCTGACCTGTGCTATGTACGTTAGAAAATAGGCCTTGGGACCTTGTGAGGAACAGATTTCATTCAGTAGGGGGAAAAAAAAAAGCAAGCCTGCTAATAGTCTGAGTTTCCTTACTGTCATTCTTAATAATGTCTTTTACAGTGTTCAGTAGAGTCATAGCTTTAAGAACACTGCCTTTTTTGAGTCAGTAACATGTTATTTCTACCTACATGGGAGTTGAATCAGCACTTTTATAATGGCTTTAAGACAACTGTTTCTTTTTTTCCTTTAGGCTCATAGTTGGCAGCCTGGAATCAAGAACCCATACCGTGGGGTGGTGGTATGGCCTGTTCCTGAAAATGTTGAGATTACTGTGACACTCTTTAAGGTATGGGTTTGTTTGTTTGTTTGTTTTTTAAAGCACAATCTTTCCTATTTCTTAAACAGCATATGAAAAGTGTTTGGAAATGTCAGATTGTAATCATGAAGGCCTAACCTTGCTGGGTTTAAGTCACTAACTGCCCAACCTTATTTCCCCAGCTTAAATCCTGGAGAGAAGGATGGTCTGTGCCCTGCCAGAGCACGTACTTCTGTAGTTTAGTTAACACACTGAAAAATCCCGTTGAGCTGATTATGGCGGGTCGTTGGCATAGAATTTAGTACATGTGTAACTACGCACGTAGTACATGTGTAAGTGCTTGGCATGTGTTACAGTCTGGTTGGTTTTCTTTAAATACTGTAACCAGAAGTTGTCAAAACAGTCATTTCTAGACTTCCTTGTTCAGTTGCAGTGCAGTGACCCCATTTCTTATGCTATTGACTAGCAAACAGAATCCAGCTCTTAGTTTCACAGTATTTAATATGCCTCACCGAACATCACAGTATTTATGTGATTGCAGTCGTAGGAGTGGTTGTGGAGCATTTGAGTGGCCCAGGGAATTATAAGATTTATGGAGGAGGGATTTTTTTTAGGGACTGAGTTTGATATATGAAAAAATAAGCTTATTTGTGTGGTTACGAAGCAGAAGGAGTCACTGGTGGTTATGCTAGAACTTACTGACCAAATATCACAGGGCAAAGCCCTTTCTGCGTAAACAGAAACAATGCAGCTTTACATGTGTGACAGTGTAGGAGGCTGCCCGGGAGGCTGAAAATTTCTGGGATTTTCATTCCATTGGTTATTTCTTGTTCTTTACTCTTGTGTCTTCAGCTACATTTGTTTTTATTTATAATTGCTTAGGGCAACAGTAACATACTTTTTTTCTCATTAGTAATATTTACATTTGTGTTGGGGACTTCCATGAATAACTCCTTAGGAAGTGACTTCTTATTAGCCTTAGAATGTGAATTTACTACTTGATTATTGATTTATTAAGTAAAAAGAGGAGGTGTTTGGGGTTTTTTTTGGTGGTTTGTTTTTTTTGTTGTTGTTGTTGTCATCCTTGGGATCACCAATGAGCAGAAATTTCCCAAGTCACCAGTGATGCTAACTATCATAAATTTTTCTCTCTTCTTAGCCGACCATGGGGTCTTCTACTGAGGTTCAGAAGTTCACTAGCAAAAATTGTTTGCTTTTGCATGCTTCAAGGCCCTCTACTTGAATTAAGAAGTTTAACACTATGTGACTATACTGTGTGTCTGTATAATCTGCATATGGTTATGTAGCACAGTAAATGTTACTTAATATTTTAGACATTTAAAATGAAGCAGAAATATACAGAATTCTTGATTGTGTATGCGGTGGCATGTTACATGAAGAATGGGAAATTAAGAGTTTTTTTGGGTGCAGCTCTTTGATGCTGTGGCTTTGGAGTAAAAGCATCTCCCACCCTTCTCCTGCCATCCCATGCTACCTTTTTAATCCTACCTGCACGATGTCAGGGCCATATTTTGTAGTACAGCACAAGAAACTTGTAGTTGTGCCACTGAAAGTGAGTGTGAGGGTTCAGACCAGATAGTGAGGAGAGAGGAGGGCCTCTGGAGCCGGTGATAGGTACTAATACAGCCTTAATTTTACCCAGCACTGTGACTCTGCTCTTCTCTCCAAAAATGAGCCTGCCCAATATGAGGGTTGGTCTGGGAGGAAAGGTACAAGTGTGAATAACCCCAGAGGCTGTATCTTCTGGGAACTGTACACACGGATCTCTGGGGGAACAAGCACTGGCTTTTATAATCAAAATATCGAGATTACACAAAGAAGTGGCATATTGTCAGGCAACGCTTATGTAAATCTGCGCTAACTGATCCTCTAGCTCCTCCAACAAGTGTCTATAAGTGGCCAAACCCACCTTTTTCTCCACAAGGCTGCACAGGTGTGATACAGAGCAGCGCTTTTTGAGCAAGCTGGGTAATGCACGGGGAGCACTGTGTCTGTGTGAGCCCAGCAGCCTGTCTGGATGGATTGGAGGGACAGGCGATTGCAGGCAGAATGTGGGGTTAGCACAGTTGAGGCTGTGCCCTGTCCTCTCACAGCTCTGCTGGCTCAGTGCTACAGCAACATGTCAGCTGTACTGTGGGATCTGCCCTGACACCTGGAGAGCTGGCATTTCTCTAGCTGGGAAAAAGCGGTCAAAAAGAACTGGCTATGTTCTGTTTTGCATAGCTGATATATCGGCTGGTTAGTGCTAGAGTAGTGGGGAGGGAAGCCTGCAATAGCACACTACAGCAGCCTTTTTGGGGACTGACTTAGAAGTCAGGTGTTTATATCCTTCCTTCCAGAGGAAGGAAGGAGGCAAAAAGCTGAAAGCAGTAAAGCTCAGACAAACAGACAGCTCATCTTGCAGGTCTGTAAAAGCTGCTTTAGGAGCCACTCCCCTATGAAAGAGTGGCTGCTGAACGTTTGGCACTTTGCAGTAAGTACACTCAGCGCAGCTGTGCTGTTTAACAAACAGTAGTTGTCCTCTTTCGTTACAACTCAAGAACTGAAAGGAAGCTGCTGGCTCCATGTCCATGCTGGCATAGCCCACTGATGGGAGAAGGTTGCCCTGACAGAGCTTTGTAGCAATCACAGATAACAAATTAGAGCAGTGGTGCTGTTTGAAATAGAAGTGCAGAAAGGGGAAAGAGCGGACTCCAGAACAGACAGCGATGTGTTTTAGGAAATGATTCACACAGTAGTGGCTGTGCATTCGTAAGTGGCTGTTGAAATGTGTTGCTGGTAGGATTAGGAGGTAAGTCAAGGTTTCAAGTGCTGGTGAGAATGTTAAGAATATCCTCTCCAGTAGTCACCAGTGGACACTTGAGAGCTGGCTAGCAAAGTGCCTGTGATCAGTCAACAGATGAGACATTTTGCATTATCTGCACATTCCTATTTTGGGTGTTAGCTTGTTTCCAACAATATATTTGTAACTCTTTGGCAAGCAGAGCTAAGTATTGAAGAGACTGTAACCTTCATTTAGAAAACTTTCACTGCAAATAAACTTTTTGCTTAATTTCACTTAATTCTGGGCTGCGGGTAAAATTTCCTAATGCTCTGCAGTCATATGGGGAAAAGCATCAAATGGATGTATTGATCCAGCTTCCTTTCACTAGTTCCTGTCCATCCAGATGCTGAAGTGCTAATTACGTAAAAAGTTCCATCTATTCTGAAAGTTTAACTTCTTCCTTTGCCATGCTCTACACTGATGTTTGGTTATGCCTTGGGTTTTTCAACCAAAATGGGGAGAAAGAAACATTGTGAAACAATACACCTATTGTGCATTTTAAGTCCATGATTTGTAGTGCTTTCATGGAAAGATCCACAAATGCCAGAAAAGCTAACTGAATTCCCATTTTTCGTTGTTTCCATGGTTGCACTCCTGAAGTTCATTTTTAGAGTCCCTGCAAAAGCAAGGTTTAACCATTGTATATGAAAGCCTGGATACTTTTATATGTTCTTGTATATAAACGTATACATTTATCAACTGAGAGAGATTTTAAATGAGAAATTTTCACTGCCTAGCAAGTCCAGTGCTTTTAGCCAATGTTCGCGAACATCAGTTGTACTATGAGGATTTCAATTGCAATGTTGTTATTTTCTAGCTTAAAAGCAAAAGTGACCTTCCCAAGCAAAAATGTTTGTTCTCCTGGAGTAAGCATGGACTTTGCTTCATTGGATTATGAAAAGCACCTGTTTTGTCAGGAATACCCATGATTTATCACACTAATGTACTATTGCAACAACAGGGAAAATTACCAGTTTGGAAAGGGGATTTTTAAAGGCATAGCTTTCTAAGCATACAAAAAAGTACTTTGGAGTAAAATAAGAATGAAACTGATTATAAAAGGACACTTGTATTGTTGAAAGTATTCCCACTCCCACATAGCTCTTTGAATAAATTCCATATCTTCTTTCTTGAAAGCCTGAGTCAATCGTATGCTTTGATTATGGTGCAGTAACCAGCCATGCGCCAGCAGGAACAATGCAGCAGAGTCAATATGTTGTCTCAGCGAAGGAAAAAAAAAAACCCGCCAAACCAAAACCCTTCAGTAACACCATTTCTCAGAAGCAAAAAACAAATCCAGGTTCAGAACATACTTGTTTTGCTTTAAGAGAGACCGGTGGCTTGACTGGACAATGTGGAGGATATTCCACTGGAGGAAAATAATAGCCCTGTAGACAAGACAATGTCAGATACAAAAAAAAAATCATATGCTCAGGCATGTGAGCATATTTGCACACTAAAATAATTTAATATTCAGGCTTAGTGTGGGGATTGATTGTAAAAGCTATATATATTTAAAAAAAAAAAAAAAAAAAAAAGTAGTAAATCGTTGTGTTTCTAGTCCAGAGGCTTTACAGAGAAGTATGAGCTGTTGTGAGCTTGGTGTTGTGCTGGACAGGGACGGTTCTGCCAGTCTGCTCAGAGCTCTCTGCTTTCTGGAACCTCAACAAAAGCTGACCAGTGTTGTATGTGGCTTTCTAGGCTAATCAGACCTCTGTAAGCAGCATTGAAAGTGACAAGAATTGGGTCAAATTTTAAGTCTTCTGCAGCTTTAAACAGCCAAGTACAAAAGCTGAGGACAGATGCTGGAGTACCCAGAGCATCTGCTATAGGTCACGGGCAGAGGAAGATCACAAACCCTGTCAGCACTTGATCTGATTCAATATGACAGTTCTTAAGTAGTTATTCCCCAAGAAGAAAGACCGAAGATTAAGGCTGGTATGAAGTGATCTAATTGAAAGGCGAGCTTCAAAAGCCAGGAAAGCTTAGGGAGGAGGCAGGGGGAAGGAAGGGACTGACACTCTGAAGATCTTCTCCACCCTCTCTGGCTGCTGATTAGAAGGAGCAGACCCTTGTTTGCTGATATGGCTTTCATTCCTATTACAAGACATATAGAAATAACTCTGAAGATAACCTAAACTACTGGAGAAGGGTTACTGTTATTCAGTCTTCTGAAACCACCCTACACACTGCAGAAAGGATCTAGTCCTTGAAAGAGCTCCTTGCGGCTGATGATGGACTGATCAACAGAGAACAGAAAAATATGACAGATACAGTCCTTGTTGCTCTTCCCTTGTTCGGGCCTAGGAGAGTTGTCTGTTTTCAGGTAGCTGATGTGTGGATGGGCAGAATGGGGTTGCAGAAGGTGTTTTGTAGGACTGAGGTTGTTGAGAGGCAGCGTATCTCTAGGAAAGTAGTTAACAGTGGGAATGTGTGAGATGGGCTAGGTTTTCACTGGAGGATGGAAGTGCTCTACTGATGTTGAGAGGAGAGCTGAAATAATTATCTGAACTGTAAGATGATGTCCTGTCCTTTTCACTGTTCCTACTATTGGCTTCTCAGATGAGTGTTACTTTTGAAAAGTAAAGTTATCTTACCAGAAAAACAAAGGGAGAAAGAAAAAAGAGGATGGGGGAAAAAAGAAGGCTCTAAAAATTCAATGAAGATACTGAAAAGGAACATTGTACTGAGAGGCAAATGCACATGGAAAGCGAAACAGGAAAATGGGGCCCACCTCTTGATATTAAGAACGGGAATTCTTTTTTACACAAGAAAATGAAGAGGAAAAACAAGCCATTCAATCCATTTACCCAAATACTCAATAGTTTTCAATTCAAGGTAAAACAGTAATGAGCATTGAATAGAGTGTAGTTCTGCATCAGTGGAGTGTTGGTAAGGAAAATGAGCATTATTAAAAATTTTTAAAAAGGCTCTTGCCAAGTCTCTTTGTGTTACAGCAAGGTATGAGGCAGTTTCGGGCTGAGAAAAATACTAGAGAGAGTTTGTTCCTTGAGCTTTTTAGGTAATTTTCTTTATCATTTGCTTTCAGGAAGGAGCACAGGAATGAGGTCTGTTTATAACTCTTGTTATTAGGTTTTTCCAGCTGTGCATTTTCAGTGATTACTTGTATCTGCTTCCAGGTGAGGTGAAGATCTGTGTGCTGTGTTATCAGGAATGGCTTTCATACAGTCAAAATTTCAAAGGCTGTTATAACCATTACTCCTAGAGTTATTCTTCTTTGCAATGGCTTTTTTTTGTTTTTCCTAAAGAGCAATCAGCTGTATAGTCTTCAAATAATAGTTCACTAAATTCATCACATGAGTTTTATGTGGGAAATGAATGGAGAATATAGGTTAGCTAGTGAGAGAAGTATGTGTTGCTCTGTTTTTTTGGTGGTTTGTTTTGTTTGTTTGGGTTTTTTACTGGTATTTGCCCTCTTCAAATCCAAATTAACCTGAAGATTAGCCAGATTTATAGAAACAGCACTTTTTATCAAGACCACACATGGAAATGTTAACACAAAGGGTGAAACAATGGTTGCAATAGAAACTGTGTTGTAACAGTAACTATACAAGTCTCAGTTAATACTGACCACATAACAAAGTTGTAAATTAGCTAGAAATAGGACTATGCATGCTGCTCCCTGGGCTTCTAATAAAATCATTTTAGTGAGAAGAGTGAAGCCACTTACCTGTCTGTTGCAATTAAATGCTGAGGCTTATGTGTATAAGCTTTACTCAGGGTTTTCTGTTTCTAGTGGCATTCTAAGACTAACAAGAAATGTGGCTTTAAAAAATTACATATACATGGATTTGTTTTTAAATTGGAAATATCTTGCATGTACATATCTTAGTGTCCATATCTTAGCATATTTCATACTCTCCAAACTTTTGATAAGGCTGTTCATTAGAAAAGTCCTTGAAGCTTTTAATTTTTATTTTTTATTCTGCGTAGTTGGTAGGGAGTATGGGGGGTAATACACTTGCATTTATTTTTCAGAAGTGATCACAACTTCCTTCCAAGTGCATGCAAAAATGTTGACCATTAAGTCTTTTCATTATACAGTATTATTTTGCTCTATGAGGTTGTCAGAAATACTCGGAGTACCTAATTCTGTAGCCTTCAGAGGTATGAACCAGCTTTATTACCATTGATAGAAGAGCTTTGTTTATCTTTATTGATTATTGCCTTGAATGGACAAAGTAATGATTATTTTGTTCCTTAAATAGGATAAAATAATCGGCCCAGACTTTACAAGCAGTTTTACCTACAAGCTTGCCCTAATAGCTTTTGGGGGAGTTATGAAAAAAATGGAGCAGGATGAAATATTTAAGAGTTTAGTCACTTATTATGGAGTAGCTGATTAAAACATAAAGTGATTAATGATCCCATTAAATCTCATTATGTCATTTTATGCTGTATCAAAGGAAGCAATTAAACAAAAAGGTAATTGCCCCAGGTTAACTCTTGAAAATAAGTATTTAATAGCTGGATTACAGAAAATGATATCTTTGGAATTTATATGGGGTACAGCAAACCAGCAGGTATTATGCACTTTATTTACATAATGCAGAATTCCACAAACCTGCTGAATGTGATGGATAGATAATGACATAATCTGATATTTACAAGTACATTAATGGGAACACAGGGATACCTCAGTGTAATTTTGTATGTGTCTATTTGCTCTTCTATCCTTGTGGTTAATGGTATAGTATGCTTTTTACACTCCTTTGCAGTGTTTAAATTATTCTGATATTAAAAGAAGTCTAAAAAAGGTATTCATATATCGAATCATCAGTGTGGACATAAGTTTCTCGTAACATCTTATATTTTTTTTCATTGAAACTACGTCCCATTGTTGGAGTAATGCATTTAAAAATGCATATTGCATATGACACCTGGCGTTGTAGTTGTTAAATATATAGCTAATGATGGTGCCAGTGGTATGATGTGTATTAGTGCCCAGCAAGACTCATTCTGCAAGGACAACACTGTTTTACAGGATTTTAGAGGAAGGGCTGGACTGGAGGAGATGGGATGATGTCCTCTTCAGTATGTTATCATAGTTCATTCAAAGAGGAGGTTTATTTAAAAGCACTCTTTCCAAGTTTTTGTGTGTTGGAAAAGGAAAAAAAAAAATTATTTTTCACTGGTTCTTTATGTTGTAGGTTTATTACTTGCAAAATTCTTTATTTTGTGTATTTGATGAGAACTATTAAGACCATCGTGATGCAGTACCTCTGCTCGCTGTGTGTCTGACTTCAAGGCAAAACTAAGTGAAACAAGGACGGTTAAAGCAAGGATAAGCTGAGTTGAAAAGGTTGAATGTGAGGCTTGTAGCATTCTGGAAAGAAAAAAAAAAGATGGTCCTAATGGAAGTAAACAAAGTAGAACCAAAATATCTCAATCCATTTTGTTAATTCGCAGCAGTGAGATGGAGTTGGTGCAGAGCTCAGTGTAGTATCATGGGCAGGATCCAAATAATAGCAAGAAAACTCTGAAAGTGCTGAGAGGTCTCATATATGATGAAGGTAAATGCTGTTTAGGGGAAAGCGACATTTATCAACAACTGTCTATAGCATGAAAATGTCAGAGGCAAAGGAATAATTGAGTGGTTTCCTGTAGCTTGAAATAATAGGATAAAATTGAGGTATAGTACAATGAGGCCTCATGTCCAAAAAAAAAAAGTCTGAAGACACATGCTCTTAATGTGAGAAGCTGTTTTCCAAGAGGAGTAGAAGTTATTTTGTTACAATTGTTCAGAACTAGGATTGGATGATAACTTAATGTGGTGACTTTTTAAAGTTGTGTTTTGTTTTGTTTTTAAGTAGTATCCTTGATAGAGGCCTGTAGGGGATGACTTAATTTTTCCACTGTTATCTTAATTTCATACAACACAGACCACACCACCAGATTGAAAGAAAGCTCATTAAATGGGAAACTTCCTTATTATTTCTCTTCCCATTGGTGAAAAAGTTTTCTGATCCTCATGTGTGATGCAATAGAAATGTTGCAAAGTAGGGACAAGTATTTAAGAAATTTGTAGTGAAATGAGGTGCTGCGCGGGAGCCATGATTTCAGATCTCTGCTGGCACTGGTGGAGCCCAGGCATGAGGAGGTGGGGTGATGCCTGCTGTAGGTGGGAGCAGGTGTAGATTCGTTGCGTTTATTCAGGAGGTGGAATATAAGAATTAAAGAGAGATCTATCTTTTTGCTCTGGATGAAAGGAAGTAGAATTACTGGCCTTTATTGGAATCAACCTCAAGTTTGCACCTGTAGAAGTCTTTATATCCTCACTGGCAGTTTTACCCCAACTTGCTCATCCATTGAAGCCTGCATCCTAGGTAAATTATTAATATTTCCCTCTGTCATCTTCAGTGGGTAAAAAAATATTTCTATGAGTACATACAAATCTTGACTGAGTTAAAATTTCATATACCCTGGATTATTTATTAGACTTAAGTTCTCTGGTTTGTTTTTCTAGGATCCCCATGCTGAAGAGTTTGAAGACAAAGAATGGACATTTGTCATAGAGAATGTAAGCTGGAATGTTATTTTTTTTATATATATACATATGTCTGTGTAAGACTTAATAATTTAAAATAGAAAAGGGTGTCAAAATGTTGAAAAAGGATTCAGTAAAATCTGAGCTGCTGAATCGCAGTAAAGCTTTGCTCCATAGTAATAAAGGCTTGTTCAAATACCTATTGTTAAGTTACAATTAAAATACAGGAGAGGGGAGTACTATACTACACTGCTTAAATTTTTTCACTGTAAGTATCAGTCTTCCTTGCATTATTTTGCTATGAGCAGTAGGGTAAACGAGTTAGAGCTGGGTTATGACTCATTGTTTTATGGGTTATGACACATTATTTTTCTATGAGCGGGGGAGTAAACAAGTTGGAGCTGGGTTATGACATCTCTACATCCCAAGCAGCAGCCCTCCCTTCCCAGTTTTGAATGCTCCTTTTGAACGAAGAGCACAGTTTTAGCACCTGTGCTTTTTAGGTGAGGATAGTGAGGCAAGGTGGAGAGGTGGGACCAGCCATGGTCATCTAAGCGAAGGGTGAGTCATGGTGTGCCCTCTGCTCCCTGAGATCCCATTATCACTCTTTTTGTGGGCAAGAACCCTCCTGGGCACCCAGGGAAAACCCAAAAGGTGGATCCTGCAAATCTCTGGCTCCTCTGAGTCAGGAGCTCCTAGAACTTCGAGGAGAGCCGTGTTCCTGGGGACTGTACAAACAACACACAGTGCCAAACAGCAGGGTTTAACATTGCATAGAGCAAGTGCTTCATGAAATGCTTTTTTCTACTCCCTTCTCTGCATTGGGCTGCATTTCCCACTCTGGGGCTGCCTGGGCTCAAAAATGGGGCAGCTGCTTTAACTTCTTCAAGGAAACTCCTTTTTAAAATGTGGGACTGTGGCATCAAAGCAGTGTGTGTGTTTGTGTCTCATTAATATGGTTTCATTCTGAACTGTTTCTCAGTAACATGATGTAATTTTTATTTATGTTGCTTAAACAACAACCAAAAAATTGCTTGTCTCCTGAGTCATAGTAATGTCACATGGCACTAAGGTGTGGAATTTGCATGTTACTGTTTTTTGCATAGGAAAGCTTGTTTTTTCTTGTTGGTATCAGAAGTGATTTGGGTGTCCAAAGTTAAGGTTTATTCTGATGACCAGTGACTTAACATTTAAAAGGGCTGAAAGCAAAGTGCTTAATTTATGCTTTTGTTTTTAAATGTCAAGTTTCTATTTTTGTTTGAGACCTATGAACACAAAACACAGTTTAGTTACTGTTTCCTGGAGTTTCCTTTTCTTTCTCACTTAGTTTATTTTAATCAGGGAAGTCTCTATCACCAATTGTCATGGTACAAGTTCCTTGGGATGAAATAATGTCAGTGTATTTCTCAGCCGACTCCTCTGGGTATAGTTGGGTTTCCTGTGACGTTGCAGAAGTTTTTTTTTTCAGAAGTTTATAGTGAGCGCCTGTCGACTTCATGGCCTGTTTTATAGCATATTGCTCTTTGTCACGTGTCACTGTGTGATATATAGAGATGGTGGCGGTACCTTGGTACCTCTGCTGCACACTGTTCTCACTCTGCCTCAAATCTTCTCCGCACTGTAGTAACACTTGAAGGGGTGGGAGGTTGCTTCAGTTGCTGAGACCCAAAGTGTGGACCCTGGAGTAGATGGAGATGGTTCCAATATGTATCAGTGATAATCTTTTGTTGTATGAAAACCTACCCTTTGCAACCTCAGTTATGCCATTAGCTTTGTCCCACAAGAACTACGCACCAATGACTATTTCCCAGATGTTTATCCTTGGATTAGAGGATATAAAAAAAAATATCCTCAGAACAATAAATTTAGTAAATAGCTTTACTGCAAAAAATATTGAGAGCTAATTCAGCTATAAAGCTAGTTGTTTTCAATCTCTTCCTTTTTTATTTATTTATTTTTTTAATCAAGCACTGCAGAAAGCTGTAGATACTGCCAAAATAGCTGATCTGCAAATATGCTTGAAGATATGGAGAAACTCTTTTCCAAGAGTAACAGCTCCACTTAGTGGTGGTTAGATATATGTTCAGCTGTTGGAGCAAGTAACAGACACTGATTGACATTTTAGAGCATGAAACAGCTGTGTGTTAAAAATCTGGGAGCTGAGGAGACAGGAGGTTGACCTCCTCGCTCCCTAAACTGCTGACATTTAACACTTTCAGGCTTAACATATGGTTTTCCTGGATTTAAAGGAACATATTTGTCATTGAACCTGACAAGGACAGGTCATGAGCGCAGGGACATTCACAGTCCTTTTTGTCCAGGTATGTTCTCTACCCTCAGAGGCTGCAGGGTTTCCCTTCCTCCTTGGTTTGCCACATTCAGAACACAGAATACCGAAGCCTGAAAAGTTTATGGGTGTTCTTCCATTATGAAGAAATCTACACTTTGCTCAAAAAACATTTTTGAGCTTTTTTAATATTACTATTAAATGTTAATCTCCAAAATATTTTTTTAGTGCTTCAGTATGGCTGAGTATGGATCAACTAACAGAGATATTCAGCTGAAGTTTGACACCTTTGTTGGTAGACGTTACTGAATTCAAAACAAGATTACTCTAGACTTTCAGGGGAATTTTTAAGTAGCATTTCGGTGATGTGATTTGTGCAAGATGACCGTGCTGTAAATGAAAGTGAAGCGAGATTTTTTTGTGTATATATTGTATGCCGGGTTTTTTGTTTGGTTGTGGATTTTTGTTTTTGTTTTTTAATCCTTCAAATACAGGTACATTGTGATCCATCACCTTGGTTATTATAGGATTTTTTTTTCTGAGTGTATATTTAATGTCTTAGCCACTCTATTTGTATTCTAGTAAGTGAACCTTTGTCATCTACTGTATGTATAATCCATAAATAATGTGATCATATCACAGTTTCTTAATATTTAAATGTTGGTACTAATATTCCCTAAGCTTCTTCCATGCCTTTATCTCATTCACAGACATGGTTTTTGTATATTTGCTACAAGCTTGCTTGTCTCTAATTTTATCTTTAACCAGACTCTGTGTATTTAGTTATCTGTTTTTTTCTTCATGAGGCATTTCTTGAAGTTGTCTTGGTTTTTTTATTCTTCTTAATAATAATAATAATATCAGATGTCCAGATTTGCTGTAGCATATTGAAGAGCAAGAAATTAATAGCTAAGAGTAAGACTTACTAATCTCTGGAGAGGTAACAGGCTTTCAAAATCTTATGGATTGGCATTAGTTTGTTTTGCCTCTTCAGTTTAGAGAACAAGGACTAGTTGCTTTCCATTTAACAATATAAGCCACTTCCTCTAGAAAGTGATTTTTCTCTCTTATTGCTACTATGGGTAATTTGTACATGTGCTGTTTCCACACTTGGTTCCTTTCACTGTCTGAGATCCAACTTCCAGTGTTAATTTTTTCAGTGTTAACTTCTGATTGCTCTTATGAATTTATTTCTCAGGGTTTCTGGTGTACAACAAAGAGCTTCTTCATGGCAAGAGACTCTATAGGTACCAGGCAAAACTCACAAACTATATAAATACCTCCATCAAACTTTCTGTTGGGTTTCCATGCTCTCCCATTTAAGCAAAATAACAGTGCATGTTTCTAAATACATCTTTGTCTTTTAGTGGTGAAATAGTTTTAAGTGGCCTGTGCAGGGACAGTTGAGTGTCCCCTCAGGGGTGCCAGGAGTGGGGCAGCAGATGAGTTTTGGTCACTTGAAATGAAGACCACTTCTCTAAGGAGAGTTCAGCTGACCTGAAGTTTGGGCTCTATTTCTTCATCTCTGCAGATTGTCTGGCTAATGGAAGAAGAAAGGGACAGGAGGGAAGAGTGGAGGTTTAAGTTGATCCAAATATGTTGAAGCTTTCACTCACTTTATGTACAAGGACTTTGTTTAAGATAAAGGTAGCTGAAGCAATAGAAAAATGTCATTTTGCTTCCTGGCATGCTCAAAGCATGGAAAAGCACATAAAAACATTCATTGAGAATGAACCATCACATTTGCCTGTTCGACAGCTTTGTAGACGGCTACCTTCTACATTCTTAAATGAAACAAAAAAAAAATCAAAGGATGTTTTCAGAGGGTAAAAGATTTGGTCTATGAAAGAGGTTTTCCAGCTTTTTGTAGATTTTTTTTTTTTTTGAGCCCATATTTGTATCTCTAATAGCTAATGAATGATGTAGCTATATATTCCGAGGTTCATAGTAGGCTTCTCCATCTTCCCTTCTGTGCTTTGTGTTTCCCCTCTGTACACAGGTTATTCACAGGGCCCAGAATTGTGGCGAGTGAGCCCCTTTCAGTAGCATTGATGTGATCAAGCCGTTGGTGATCATCGCTGTATACCTGATACTAACCATGTTCCTGTTTTGATGTGGCAGCAAACATGGTCTTTGCTAACTACAGAAGAGGACATCCCAGACCTACTAATTTGACAGATGAAAGGAGAAAAATGCCCCACCTGTTTCTGAAGGTTTGCTCATAGATTTATCTAGGCTGGGGCTGGAGGCAGCCTCACCTTGCCTGGCCTGTTGCTTCAAGGCAGCATCATTCCAGGCAAACGCTTGCCTAAACAGTTTTTAAAAACTTTTTAAGGTGGGGTCCCTGCAGTGTCTCCAGGCAGCCTGTTCCAATGTTCCATTGCCCTTGCTGTTTAGAATTGTTCTGGCCTAGATTTCTTTTGGTACAGGTTAAGGCCATTTTTTTGTCTTATGAATTACAGCTGTGGAGAACAGATTCTGCTTTCTGTGTGGCTGGAGGCTCTCTCCTAGCCTTTGACTACTCAACCACAATAATGCAATAATGGTTACACATGGGATTTCATTTCCCTTGGTTGCATTAGCACATCATTAGCATTCTCCTTCTAAGGACTCATTCGTGGGACTGGGTGTTCAGCATCCTCCTCTGCTTGTGCTACCTGTTGCTATCAGGTTCCAGCAGCGCTCAGGTCTGCCTGCTGAAGCTTTGCCCTGAGTTTCCAGGGTGTTCTTTTATTGAGATCCTTTCTAGAAAATTTTCTAAAATATTTTTGTGTCCCTTTTTATACCACTGTTTTCTAATAGTGTGTTTTTGAATGTTAATGAATGGTGAAGAAAACCAAGCTAGCCTTTCAAGATTGACATTGATTTATTGTCAGGTGTAGATCCTTCTGTGGGTCATATCCATGCTTCCAGTCATTTTTTTTTATACCTTAACCAGTAAGAGTATTCTCAGTGGTTTCTCCAGGAAAATATGTCCAACGAAGCTGCTGAACTGAGAAAAAAAGGAGTTCAGTGTTTGCTGTTTAAACTAGCCTACAGCAATCAGTTATAAAGAATAACAAGTTTAAGCTGAAAAACGAGTTCTGTCCTTTCCTTTTGTCTGTTGCTGTTGTGTAACTTCAGGAACCCTAACCCAAAAAGAGTTCTGAACTGGTCTCCACCCAAATGTGGGCAAAGCCTCAAAATGAAACAAACATCAGAAAAAGTTACAGAACATGTTACATAATACAATTTCATTTTAATGGTACAAGTGCATTGTGGGTGGTGGTGTTTGTTTTTGTGTATCTCTGTTTTTTGTGTCCCCTCCCTAGAAATTCTGTGTCATGGTTGCTTAGGATTATTTCTCATTTTGAATGCCCTAAAGCATGTTCTATCGCTCACAGGTTTGGAGAGATTATTTCTCTCTTCTGAAATGCCCATTTGTTGTTTTTAGGTATGACACCACAAACAAAGGTGATAATGTGAAAGTAAAGGGGAAAAAGAGGGCAGGTGGATGGGATATAGAAATGAATTTGTTTCTAGGCTTAAAGGTGACCGATTTTAAATATGATACAATAAAATGAGGTATTAGCAAAAGTTAATTTTTCATCAGATACAGCTCTACATGTGTTGTTTTCCAAATGAGGCTTTTCAAGAAATAACAGCTCATTTGATTCTTAACAGTAATTAGCCCATAATTTTGTTAAAATCAGACTTTTATGCTGGTTGTTCAACTTGCTTCTACTACAGCAGTGCTGCGACACTAACTTCTCAAGAGCAAGTTTTGCTTTACATCAGAGTAAAAGTCCTCGTCTAGATGGTAAATCTTCCCACCAGTATCTGGAAATAAATGTTGGGAGGCAAATCCCAGCATAGCTTAGTGAATTGAAATTTTGAGTCAACGCCATTTGGAGAAAGAATCTGGGAAGGAAGACTGGTTTATGGAATAAGGTGATTTCTTATTTGCTCATCAGTTGCTATAACAGAATTTATTACAAGATCTTGGCTGTTTCTTCTGAAGCATCTTTGTAATATGTGGGAGCTTAAGTTTACATTGGCTATTCACTTTATTTAAGAAAAAGTAATAAAAAAAGCTCTATCATTCGTTTTGTATTTTCTGCTTGAAATAAATTTTTGGCTTAAAATAAGAACCAGCCAGGTTAGCCTTTTCTGAATTACATGTCTGCATTTAATACATTTAGAATAGGAAGCTCATAGTTCAGACATGCTTTCCTGGTCCTTTAATTCCCCTGTCATATTCTGCTGTATGTGATTACGTGAACTGTGACTGTCTGTCTGTGTAAATTAGGCTGGGTATTCTGGTCTAGATATAGCTAGGAATTAAATGCTGCTTTGTCAGCCATCTCATTCTTGCTCTGCTTTAAATGTAATAGAGAATCAGAGAACTTGTTTTACTCTTAGTTTTTGCTTGCATTGAATATTTAGCGCTTTGTTCTAGTTGAGAAATCTCCAAGATTAGGTTTTTGGAGCAAAACTTGTGGAAATCTTTGTCTTGAGTGGTTGCCCTGGAGACAGGGTAGGGCATCTTTCTAGGAGGCCTGATCCTGTGCTTTTTTCACTAACACCCCACTGTTTCTTGTGTACACCACAATGGCATTTCTGTGCCATTTTAACTAAAAGTAGAATGTGATGAGAGCCAAGGTCTCGGCTCTGGTAAGGAGTAGGAGAGCAGCCTGTGCACAGAGCAAAGGACCCTGTTTTGGGATGTCTGGGAGCGGGTGAGTCTCCTGTCTGTTCATACCAACCACACAGGGGTCACTAAACACCCTTAGATGAGGCACCTTCTCTGAAAATTACAGGACATAATGGAAGCAGGTTGCACACTTGAGTTCTGTGGAGAAATTTTACACCAAACACCATAGGACAAGTAAATTAGTACCTGTAATTAGTGTGTTAGGGGTGAGCAAGGCATGACAGAGGGGGGTGGGGGGATGAGTTTGTCCCCCCCCGTATGGCACCGTACATGGAGATGTTTGGTGGGCCAGGTTTGGGATCGGCATCGTGAGGGCAATTGCCATGTAAACTTTTTCCAAACAGCTCTGGCAATTCCTTTCTGTTCTGACCTGCACAAGCGCCGTGTCCCCACGCAAAGCCTGCTCGTCACTGGTGCCACAGTACTGTACAGTCTGCAATGGACGTTTTACGTCTGACCAAAACAAGACTCTGCCCAGATCACCTGAAATTAGAGCCATGACTAATCCTTTTTATCATTAATATGTAATAATCTATTAAACCAGAGCTGTGAGATGACAAAAAACTTATCTAAATGAGAATTTTAGATTAATTGCTGAAAGTACTTTTAATATATAATTAACTTTTTACACTCTTAATACCTTGTTTATCTTGAATCAGTAAAATAGAGTATGAAATGTAAGTCCATGCAACTCTTCTCTACTTTTTTTTTTTTTTCAAAAACAGTTATGAAAATTTTCTTTTGTTATTTGATCTTTATCTCCCAAATGAAATGCAGTGCCCAGACTATCCTTTCAATACTGTTGTTTCTGATGCTGTGTTAATAACTGCACCAAGTGGATCTGTATTAAATATCATTTGGCAGGTGATATGGGGTTTTTGAAAACTATATTACAGCATTTCATTTGAAAATTTTCTACAAAAGGAGATGTCTTATTTTCTGACATTTATGCTAGAATTGCATGAGATGGTGTTGCAAAAGGAAGATGGAGACAGGAGGAGACTGAGCGTTAGGCATCAGGCTCCAGATTTGTAAGCTCAGTACGTGCAGTGCGCTGCAACATTTACAATGGAACAAGTTTGACATATAATTTATATGGTTATTACTGAGTCACAATAGTAAAGTACAACTGTTTTCTAAATTCCCAGAACCATTTTGTTTAGGTTTTGGGGAGGGTTGTTTCTCACTAGAAGACTTCTATGAATGTACTGTGCAAGACAGCTGATTGGAGTTGCTGTCAGTGGTATCCTGTGCCCGCTGGAGGGAGGAAGCTGATAAACCAGGCAAACAGCTTTGGAAACCAACCCCTAATACTACATTAGGCATGTTTAAAACCAGCAGTGTGGTTCAGCCACTCTTAGCATATGTTTATTCATAGAAAATCAGCAGTAAAATATACTTGCCAGCACACACGAGAGACAGAGTCTGCATGAGGTCGTTTCTCTTTCAGACATGAAATACAGAAGAGTGTCCTGGTAATTGTTTTACAGTGGGATTCTAATAATACTCTATGTGTAAGCTGAGCTGAGCAACTTGCTTTTTAATAGAAAAGTGTTTGCTTTTAGGCTTGTTCAGCTTGCCACTGTTTTCTGGCTTTATGTGTCAAAGTCTGTTTTTACATTTACATATAGTCACGGGTGTGTATTTGCTCTCGATGTGGTTCAGAATATCATTATGTAAAATGCCACTGTCTGGGGCAACATTATGGTGGATAAATCTAATTTTTGACCCGGGAGCCATACAGTGTTAAAACAGCATATGTTGCAGCCATGTAGTACAAAATATTCAGTGTGGAAAATTGAAAAAATGGCAAAACATTTAATGAAAAATATTATTGACATAAATCACCTTCAAAGGCAGATAATCTGGAATTCCAGTTGAATATGTTGGTTGATTTGAGATAATACCTTGCAATTGCATGTGCTCAAGGTATGGAAATACGTGTCAAAATAAGAATTAAAATATCTATTATAGTGTAAAACGTAGCTCTGCATAAGTAACTGGATAGGATTGTACATGCAAGCAGTTGTAATTTAACTCGGAGCATATTATTTAAAAATAGTGGCCACCAGCAGAACAGTAGCCAGCTGACAGAAAAATAAGAGTTCTGGCTTCCTGAAAACCTTCATTATTAGAGAAACCATCTGGCAGTGTAATAGCACTGAGTATTATTGCCTTTAGCCTCTTATCTTTGGTTGTTAGCTGTCTTAATAGAGTGTAATATAATGGAAATTAATTGACCTCTATAACTTAATTGATGCTATTTCATTCGTTTTTTTTTCCCCTCGCAGCATAGTCTTCATTCTGAATTGATACTGCACCATCATATTGGTTTTTTTCATGTGAAGTTTCTACTTTCTCATTGTTTTGCATTATCTATATCTGGGCCAAATTGCTTCTTGAATTTTGACAGGCAGCATAAATGAACTTTTTCTGGTTTAGCTTAGGTGCGATGGCAACCTGGGACTAGGCTGTGAATAAAATGGCATTGAATAAAGTGCCATAAAATGACATCTTGTAGCTGTTCAGTATCTTCTGTGGTTCTACGTACTAGAATAAAAATAAGCTTAAACTGAATTTCTACCAAATTTGTGACCCATACGAAGTTGCAAGTCTGAGCTCAGTGATTGTTATTCTGAGCACAGTGGTCTGTACTTAAGCAGTGTTTCTTACATGTTCCAGTGGCTTGAAAAATAAAATGTAATAATATACCAAATAGGATGAATTTAAAGGCTGAAGATGATACAGTTGTGTGTTACATTGTGCTGTTAAATGGTAATATTTCTGCTTCTGGTGTGTTTTCTGTAGACCAGAGCTGAGAACAAACAGGACTGTCCTTACTGGGAGTGTAGCAGGTTGGCAGAATGGCAGGCTGAGCATCAGGGTTGCCAGGCTCTAGAAGTTCATTTTAATATCCTGTGGTACACTGCCCAAAATAGGAAAAGTACCAGGTCTGGCTCTGAGGGCTTTTCCTGCTATAAACAAACAAACTTATTAGTTTGCAGAGATTTTCTTTAAAGGCTCTCAGTTTTTGCACATAGTTTTAATGATTTATACTATAAGAGCGCTTTTGCTGAGCAAGGAATAACATGTGGGAAACTCTCTACAGCTTTGCTCCCTGAGGCAAAAAAACCTTTTCAAAACAGCCACCAGTTGCAGGAAGGGGCAGCACAAAAATCACAGAATACATACAATATTTACCAAACCAGAAGTAACACTGAAAATTACGTGAAGAATTATCTCTTAATTTTGTCTGTAAAGTAGATCCCTGAAATGGAAATTAATTAGCATTTTTTTTGTGATGAAGAGTGAGAAGTTACTTAGAATGAGAGATTTGTCAGTGCTTTCCACTTTTAAGGGCTAAATAAAGTTGGAAAAGAATACAAGAATGCAGAAATTAACTGCCATCGAAATCTGTCTCTGACAAAATCTTAGACCTTTTTACCTTTCTTCATTACCCCTGCATAACTGGCTTTTTTTCCCAACCCATCCATTGGGTACTTTCTGTCCTTTAATGTATCTTTCCCTGAAAACGAAAAGCACGAGACCAAAGAAATAGCTCGTGTTGTTGAATAAACACTGTTGTCTGCAACAGAAAGGTAAGACTGAGGGAGACTGTATGGTTGAATAATATGGGCAGCAGGAAAAACAGAAGCAGAGAGGATGAGAAAAT
The DNA here is from genome assembly GCF_964273445.1 of Streptopelia decaocto. Lineage (NCBI taxonomy): Eukaryota > Metazoa > Chordata > Aves > Columbiformes > Columbidae > Streptopelia > Streptopelia decaocto. The sequence continues at coordinate 10,525,742 of NC_138656.1, read as the reverse complement.
GGAATAAGAGTGAGGGAAACGCTCTCATAGAACCTCGAGTAAGTGCCAAAGCCCTGAATGACAGAGGGTATTTGCTTCCAGGAGCAGTCACAGGAAGGAGTGGGATGAGTTGGGGAGGATTTTGTCTATATATTTGTCAATAAAAGGACAAAAGGGAATATTTGGAAAATGACCCTAAAAATCTGTCAGCGAAGAATTAGTATGAAGTTTATGTGCTTGTTGTTCCGTGAGTCATCTATATAAATCTTCCCCATAATTAGTTATAATTCATATTATATAACTTTAATTATATATTATAACCAAAGAAACACATTTATTAGGGAGGATTTGCAGTATAAAATGAATAGACTGCATAAATAACTAGTATGGGTGCTGTTGAGGAAGGGTATTATCTCAAAGGATATTAGAAATCTGTGGAACAATTGGGGTCTTCACCTGGCCTTAATGAAATAGTTCTGGCTCTAATGCTGCCTACTTTATCACCTACTTCTCCATCCTTTCTCTGTGGTCTCCCTTTCAGATGAAACAGCTGCTTCATGGAAACCAAGCTTTTTTGTTTGTTTTTGCTTTTGGTTTCTGTAACTCTTAAATATATTGTGCAATACTTTGGGAAGTAGCTTAGTGTCTTTTCAGTTGGTAACTTCTAAATTCAGTATTTTTCCCTGCCTCTTGTTCAGTCTTTGGAAGTTTGTGTAAGGTCTCCTGTGAAGGGTCCGTATTGCAGAACTGGGAGTTTGGCTGACCTATTAAAGTGAGCAAGTGTAAGATGGGGAAGCATGAAGTCGGCTGTGAGGGAGAACATGTGCAATTATAAGGGCTGACTTCTTTCTGCGTTGCAAATTCCAGTTGTCTTTGGTCCACCACACACAAGTGTTGCTTTGCAGCTGATGAAGATTCATTACTGGTCTTCACAGATGCGCGTTGTAACTGTGTGTTTCCTCAGAGCAGCTGTGGTAGACATCCCAAATTACAACTGGTTGCCTGAGCTGGCAACAGGTTGTGTAGACAGACCAGATGTGCGAACATTGCTAGTTTTTGGGCAGGTGGGAACAGTTTCAAAAGAATTTGGACTTCATTTGCCTTGAACATTTCTTGAGCACGGACATTTCTTTTGTCACTAACACAGGAAAAATATGGTTGAAGTTACATCCTTAAAGAATCAGCGATTGTGCAGATATGGTCGTGGCTGTTCAGCTTTATACTTTGAAGCCAAACCCTTTCAGAAGTGAAGATATTTTCCTGATATTTTCTTTGCAAGTACAAACTGGAAGGTGTTACATTAAGTGACAGCTGAGTTTCTGGGAGTCATAGTGTGGATGGCCATGAACTGATGAGACACAACTGGATAATCTGCAGTCTTATCTCATTCCCTCCCCACCAAGCAAAACCATTCTGTGTCCCCTGGCATGTGCAAAACCTTTTTTCCTACAGTAGCAAAGTTGCCACAGTTGTTAGAAAGGCACCACTCTTTCTTTGAAAAATCTGCCTCAGTGCACTGGAAAGTGATGTTTGGTTTGGTTTTGGTTGATTGGTTTTTACCTGCCAGGCGATGGTAAATTGGAGTAATGGGCTGTGATTTAGAACTGATAGTAAATAGATTAGAAGAAAATGGTTAAATATGAAATGGGTGGTGACTATGGAGTATTTCATCTGCAAAGGCCAATTGTTTGTCAAATTGAATGCTTGTGTCAAAGAACGATCTGTCAAGTCATCTTTACTTCAAATTGGTGAGTAATGCTGAAGATGCTGATCACTATCATTGCAGGGAAGAGCTCTCACGTCATCTTCAAGTTCAGTATGAGTATAGATCAACAACTAATCTGTAACTCAATTTGGTTTGAAACTGTGGTGGCACAAGTCATTGGCTTTATTCTGTGAAACCCCCACTGTGCAGCACCCTGCTTGTCCCAGTGCTGGCTGGGAGGCTTTTCAGAGGTTATTAAGACTATTCTTGGTCTCTGGTGCACAGTGATGAGTAGTGGAGCATGCAACGGCCAAAAGAGTCCTTGGACCTGCTGACCCATATGGTGAGAGATGGCTATGTCTCTTGTGTGGTGATGCTGGCTGGAAGGCTGAGCCTTAGAATTTAGAAGAGAGGAAATGAAATCGTGTGGCACTGCCATCTCTCAGCATCTGAATTTCTCCCAGGCTTTAAAATTATGGCAGAGTTTAATCCCCCCTGTATAGTGTGTCCTGGTGAAACCTTGGGCAGAACACGAACTTTGCATAATGCTGGTAGTGTGCTACGACCACTTGATGGCACCCTTTGATTTGGTACATGCCTCATTAGCCATAGCATAGTGCAGTGTAGCTGTAGAATTTGTAATGGAATAACACATAAGAACTAAAGACTGCAAGGTATCTGGTTAATGTAGAGGTGAAATGAATGAAACAGCAAGGCTAAGCTTTCCTGACCCTTCATAAGAGAATAGATGAAAAAAGGAAGAATAAGCTATTGTGCCAAAGGGAGATGATGAAATTCAAGATCCACACATAATCTCTGGCTCAGCCTCTGAAATGTTAATCCCTGGGTAGAATTATTTGAGCTGTAGATTGCAATTTATCATCAAAATGGCACTGTGTCAAACAATACTTCTTGTATGTGTGATGTTTAGAACTATCCAATTTTAATATAAAATGGTTCACAGAGCACTGTCTAGCATTTAAGTAGCAACTCATTAAGCTCAGGATGTTTTTGCTCATTTCTGTATACCCATCGTAATCGTGTAGAGTTATATTCCATAGATCGCTCTTAGGGTCTTTTACTAGCCAGATAGTATGTTTTATGGAGTGATCTGTTTTGATCTGAGCAGTGACAGGTGATGGGACCGCTTGATTGTAGTTCTAACACAAAGTGGTCTGGGATGTTTATTTTGAGGTACTCAGTTAATTTTTACAATGAAGAAATTGTCCAAAAAATTGCTGAAGGTTTAAAAATCCCCAGGTTTTGAGATTAATGTTTTGCCAAGTTGTGCAAATGATTGTTTTGAGGTTACAAAAAATATTTTCTCATTATGTTTTACAAGCTGTAACACCCTTCAGGTTTGTCTTTCCTTGCTTTTAAAGTATGCCAGTAGAGGGAGTAGAAAAATTGCCATCCCAGTAAGGATAGAATATTCTGCACTAAAATTCAGCCCTTTCTCCTTTAGAAATCTTAGTATTTCACGCTGTAGCCTGTTACTGAAAGTGAAAGCTCCAGTACCTTGAGAAAATGGAATTAGGAGAAGATAAACACAGCCCAGACAGTTTCTGAAATGTAGGGATGTGTGAAACAGCATAATAATGAGAGAATAATATTTAATTCCAAAGATATATTTAGAAATATGAATTGCCCTTTTTTATCCCCCTACTATTTGTGGCTTGTTTGAAAATCACCATGTAGTTTTATTGTTACAGCAAAACTCAATATGTTTTAGTGCATGCTAATAAATTAATTTCTCTGTGTTTATTTTTAAAATTGGTCTCTATCAAAATGTGCAATTAAATTGTATAAGGCATTTGTAAATACAAAATACTTTAAAATAGGGAGTTTTGTTGCAAGTCTTGCATTTTTTCCTTGGGAAAGGTGAGAGACTGAAGAAGGGAAGAAGCAGAGTGTAAACCCTGCCAACCTGGCAAATTCATAATTCCTCTGTAGAAGTTTCTGAAGGCGCTGTGATTTCAAGCGGAAAGGAGTTGGTGATCTTCCTGTGTTTAAAAAGTCTCTTTTAGCCTGGTGGTAATTAAAATCTCCTCTAAAAATATGCCAGTATCAACAAGAGATTTTGGAAGGCTTTGGCGTGTTTGGTTAGCAGGTATATACCCCGCGTTTTGGAATCGTAGGGCTGACTGAGCAGTCATGATGGCTGTGAACTGAACTATGAAGGAGACATTTGTCTTAGACAGGGACCTTTTGTGTTAATCCTTCCAACCTTTATATCGTAGCATTTTGTGATGGTATTTAGTCAACAAATAACTGGTATTGTGTGCTTGTGATCCCTCTCCATCAGAAATGAGTGTCTGTGTGGAATAAGTATCAGGCTTAGATAAGAATTATTATTTTATTTTATATTTTTCCTGCACTGTGGCCTTTTTCCCTTGCAGGCTGGTGCCTTAGCACTTGTAGTTTCTAGATTAATATTTATAAGTGGATACTCAGGAGATTAACGTGATTATATTGAGTGTGCAGCTGTTTATTTGTGCATGCAGTTGTTTTCTATGCATCCTAGATAAACATGTTATCAGAGTATACCTCAGCACAGATATTCATGTCTTGAAAATATACATACCAGTGAGGCTTCACCACTGTCTGCCCAGCCCAAACACACAGAATGTATAATCACAGTCACTGGAGTTTTGCTGCTTTAGAAAAGGTGTTTTTTTCATCCAACAGCCTGTGGTGTGAGTTGCTATATCAGGTCACTATTTCTGGGTTTTGCTGCTGCATCAGCCTTGGTATTTTAGCTGTTCGGGCTTGCAGTCACTTCCTTGCTGATGTTTTGCCTCCTTGTTAGTTCTGTGTTTTACACTGAAAACAGTTGTGCTTTCAGAAAAATGGTACATTTTGTGCTGTAGCGTCCGTTTGTATTACGTGGTTAAAGTTTTTGCAACTTAAAACCATTCATTCCCTACATGAGTCTATGACTGTGGTGGGGTTTTTTTGGTTGAAAATGTGTTCAAATCCACCACATGTTTACTAGAATCAATAAAGTTGTGTTTCATTCTTTCGCACTACTGTGAAAGATAAAACTTGTGTTTTATAAATGGGGAGTTCAGATTTGGTTTGATAATAGCCTCTATACCAGGTATTTTGACCCTGAATTATGTATGAATTTGAGGATCAGATTTGATCAACTTTGTAACACTGAGCTTTTAAAGTGTGTGTTTGTTTAAACTTCTATGACATATGAGACACTTCATTAAGCTTCTTGTGTCCTGTTTTGCAGCATAGTGGTAATTAAATGTAAAATCTGTTTTTAAACCAGAAATTGTACAGAAGCAAGTCACAACAAATCTTGATAGTGTTGTTTTGTGTTCTGTCTGGAAATGGTATGAAGAAGTCTCTTACAGAACAGCTTTTAAATGTGTCCAGGATTTGTACATGGATTTCACTGTCAAGCTTTTAGAACTGATTTTCTTCTAAGTAAAGATTTCAAATTGCTGTTTATAAAAGGAACAAAAGGGGTTTTTTGAATTATTGTGTCTGATTTTTTTAAGAAGTAATTCTACTGCATTTTAGAGCTGCAGATACGAGAAGAAAAAAGTATACGTTTGTGTATAGTGCCTGTGGATTTTTTCCTGAAGCGAAGCTAATGGCTGTCAAGAAAACTTTGTTCTGAGCTTACTGTGGTATCTGACTTCTATATTTCTTTATAAGGAGTGTACTAAAAATAAATAGTGGTAATCAGTCTCTGTTATGGTTCTAACTCTGAGTTTATCTTTCCAAGGAAACCCAAGTTTAAGTCCCCGACCGAATTTTGACTTAACATCAAGCCCGAGCAGATTTTTGTTGTGAGCTTCTGCATGCCTGAGCTACTTGAATGTAAAGTGTCACACAGAATTATAGTATTTGCTGGTGAACCTGGACAGACAATAATAATTACCACATTGAAGCTTGTTTTCTGTGCAGTTGAGGCACAACAGCATACCCTTGGTTTTGTTTCGGCTAGATCTGGATTAATGCTGGCTCACAATTATTACTCACAGGGCATTATCATTTCAGATCTGTGCATCTACTTTTAAGGTATGTCAATTGCTGTAATTAATTAAAGTGCTGCAGATGCTGCTGGTTAAGCCAATTTAAAGAACAGAGAGCATGAATTTCCAGTTATGTGAGCTAGATAATGATAATGCCTTAACGTGGTAGTCACTCCTGTGAGCCAATTACTGCTCGAGGTAGCTGAAGCAGGTCTGTGGTTCACTCTCTGCTTTCACCCGTTCTGAGAATACACGTCTCCTTTTTATGCTTCTTACTGCTGAGTAATCTTAGTTTTCCTCCCTGGTCTTGGGGTGGTCCGACTGACAGCTTTTACTCTTAATAAGCTTAGAGGTAATAATCCAAGACCTGTAAGTCACATGTACAATATGCCTTTTAGTTTCATTTTTTCATGCTCTTGTTTGGCCAAAACATCAGGCTCCCTGTAATATTATACGAGTGCTATTGCTGACTACCTGGGACTGAAGCACTACTTTCTGAATATTGATTATTGCAGACGTCTCATAAGTGTTTTAATGTTACACTGATTATGAGATTAAGTCTGTGTGAGTTTTGTTTGAGGTTTTTTGTGGGTTTTTTTTGTTTGCTTGCTTTTTGGGTTTTTAATTATCATTTATTTCCTTTTATTGTGGAATATTTGTAGATATAGATGGATCAAATATTAAGTTAATGAACGCTGACAATTTTTTCAGTTCTGTAAGTTAGGTTAACTTCTCGGCCACAAAGTGGGAAAAAAACCCAACACTTTCATTAGGGATCCATTGTATTTATTAATTTATTATTGTATTTGTTTTTGATGGCAACATGATATATTAATAAATAAACTATTAGCAACATCTTTTCTTTTTATTCACATGTGAACTTGTTTCTATGGGAGCTTTAGAAATATTGACAGTACTCGTGCCCATAACACTCAAAAAATGTTCCTGATGTAGCTGGAACATGGAGAATAACATATTTTAAAAGAATATGTAGAAACTGATTATTTGAAAATGGTATTTATTTTGTAACACTTATTTTTGTGAATTATAATTTGTGCAAGTCTAATAATTATACATATATAGACATTATAAATAAATGGGAAGCTGTATGATATGGGACATACTTGCTGTTTGACTTGCCAATGCCCAATTTCAAGTTTCAGGTTTCGATTAGGGAGACTCTGTGCAATGATATATTTCTGTATTTTTGGAAACAGCTGTACAATTGTGCCAAGTATATTTGAGTAAGGCTAAAAAATACTAATAACCTCCGAGTGGCAGCCCATTAGTATTGTGGAGTGGCTGAACCTTAAGACATGAGTGCAGCTGTGTTCATATGCAAAATGGGGAGAGAGTGGAATTTTCCTAGAACTGGCGCAGAGAGAACAGGTTTTCATCCTGGATCTGTAAACGTAAAGCCTTAAAGATATGGGAGGGTTCAGGGAGCCTGGTGTAGATACATGGAGAACAGGCCTGGGAGATGAACAGGGGAACATTGTTTTGTAGTAGCTGAAGCTTGGGCCCAGACAGAGAAGGAGGAAATTGGCTGCAGAGGAGAAAATAGTCCATGATTTCTGAGAGGGAGTGGAAGAGAACAGAGTGCACTACTTAGATATCTCTGGCCTCATTCCAGAGAGTGGAAATAAAAGACAAGAAAGTGCTTGTGAGCATTTATCGCTTTGTCCTTTTGTGTGTTCTTATGTGACCTGAAGCAAAGAAAAAAAAAACCTTTTTTGGAGGATCCTTATAAAAATCTTTCACTTCAACCATTCTCTGTCAGCAAGGACGAGAAGTTGAATACACGTAGACTGGGATGGGAAGCATAAATCTCTGTACAATACTGGGCAGCTTGAAAAATGCAACCGGGTGTGATGACTGAGCTATTCTCAGTTTGCTGCTGTCAAAATGGGTGGTTTCTTGCTCCATCCTCTCTGCTCCCTGCTTCGTGCTGCTGCTGCTTTAGTGCATCAACCACAGTGCTCACCTGGCCTTTGCAGTGGTCATTCATCTCCTGAAAACATTTGGTGCTGTTGGTTTGTGTGGTTTTGTTTTGTTGTTGTTTCATTTTGGTTTTTTTTCTTGTGGGGTTGGCTTTAAAAAAAGAAGTATTTTGGTTTTCTTTGGTTTTGTTTGTTTTGCTGGTTTTTTTTGTTCTTTGTTTGTTTTCCTGGGTGAGTTTTCTGCTGGTTTAGTGAGAGGAACTGGCTTATGAAAGAAGAGCCAGCAAAGTGCAGAGCTAGTGCGAGGCAGGAGCATGTGGCTAGAAAAGCGGGATGCAGGTAGGACATGAGTTAGGAGTCACTACCTGATCGGCTGCAGCATCACGTAGGAGTTATCTGGTGGCTCTGCTCTGGATGAGCGAGATGAGGAGAAATTGATGTTTCTGGGAGCCCTCGTGCTTCTTGTGCCCTGTGGGATCTCACACGTTGCACTGCAGCGCAGCTGCTCCAGATGAGCATGGTTGCCTGTGCTAGCCCCATCTTGCCCTACCTGCAGTGTGTCACTGCTGGGGGGACCTTCCTCCAGATGGGTCTTGGCTGCTTCAGGCAGCTGCCAGCTAATGACCATGTCCATCTATGAGGAGCAGAGACCACGTGGTAGCCTGCTTGAATCAAAACAAGCTTTCCATATTCTCCTCTCATGCAGTGCTGTGGTATTTCAGGGGTGCCCCAAGAAATCACCTTCTTCTGTGTGGAGCACTGGCCATCCTTTCTAAAGCCAACTTGCATCAAATATCCCTTGGTTTGGGTTGTTTCCTGCCTCATGTGATTGTAGGACTCTCTTTCCTTGATAGGAAGATGAAAACTGTAAATTCACACTTCGGTTTTGGTGGTGTTTAAGAAAGACACTTAATAGACTTACTTTTGTGTCACCGAGATGTTAGTGAAGGTTTTATTAAGGTGTGATACCATCAGTTGTTGTTGGAATTGTAGAAAAGAGTGAGACCACATTGCCTGGGTGAGATTTGTGGCTTAGGAGTCATTGTGGCCAGACCTCCTCCTAACCTGAGTAAGAGCTGCACTTGCTGCTATATAGCTCCACTAAAAATAAATCCCCTCTTGCAAAAGTATGGATAATACTCTGCACGTGCGTGTGTGTGCACGTTTGTTTTCATGTGCTGTAAACCCCGAGATAGAATCTCCTGTTTTATAAGGGCTAATAGTATGTTCCCAGATTTAACAAGGTGCTTAATCGCACGGCTTTCTTTAACTTGATTTAATTACACGTAGATCATATGCTTGAAGTCAGACGTGCACATGAATACTTTCCTGAACCAAAGTGCATCCTTCTTGTTGTCACTATATCACTGTGTTTAATGGACATGGAGGATTTATGGGCCTTATAGGCAAGCGTTTACGCATGTGTTACCCTGTGATAGCTGGAGTTAGTAACACTAGATCAGGGACAAGCTCTTTTACAACTGGCTATAAGTTTCCATAAGACTTCTCCAATACATGTTCATTTTCATTATATTTTTAATTTAATAGAGGAAGAATCTTGTAATTATGATTTTTCCCTGTCCTACTTAGTTTTTCAGTCTTTTTTTGGTTAAATTTTATTACGCAATTTATGTCTAAAGAAATAAAATTGTGGGCCAGAATTTGATTTTTTTTTTTAATTATGTTAAATATACAATATAACTATTGCTGTTTGTTATGGCTGCAACATATTGCTTTGGGACGTAAAGCTCTTACTACCCCATAGTTGGTGAGAAGAAGAAAAAAAAATGGTGTAGCAAATTTTTTGCCATTAAAAATCTGGAAAAACTTGTTTAAGAAAATGTTAGCTCAAGAACACACATCTTTTGTCAGTATAATATGCAGCCTTGAACACAACTCTTTTTATCAGCAGTACAGTGTTTCATATTTAATCAACATAAAATGAAGTGCTTCCCTCACATAAATGTAACACAGATCAAGTCTCAGCCAAAGCAAATAAAAGAATGAATGCTTTGTTAATCATCCATAACTAATTTGTGCATACACAGAAAAAAATGAAATCTGTTTCTGACAAGAGCTTTTTCATAGAAGCAGCAAGGGAAAACCGAACATGTAATGTGCATTAGTAATAGTGAATAGCAATGGGGAGATCTGAGATGTTTGCCTGGGACAACTTCTATTTCTTGATAGTAACATCATTTAACAGAAGCCTGAGATAAGAGAAGGGAGGAATTTTTTTAAGTTGTTTGCCAAAATATAAGACGACAAACCTGTGCTGAAGCAGACATGCATGGGTTCTTGTATGCCTTGCCACATATTCGTTAAGTATTACGGGGAACTGCCACATATCTCTGTGACAAACTCAGCTAATAGATAATACACAGTGGAGAAAATGTTAAATGCATTGCTTCTTTGCACAGGCAATATCATTGTGTTGCTCTAGTGACAGTGTGGTTATGGTTGACAGGGCAGCTTCATTACAACCTCCTGTTTTCAGGCTATTGCAGCTTTAAAAGAAAAATCACCCACTGGACTTTTTTTTATGCCTGTCAGCCTTGAGGTGAATTTTACTTAAAGTGCAAAGTTAGAAGAAATCCATGTAGCTGTTTCCCTGATTTAAACAAATTTGGAGGGAGAGATGGATGGGCTTTTAAAAAGTTGACATTTACGTTTATTGCAGAGCTGCATTTGGAACACTTTGCATTTGTCCTTGCTGCTAAAATATAGATTATGTTCTTTATAAATGCATATATATAAAATAAGTGACTACACCTGCACTATACATTATTCTCACTTTTTTGTGTGTGCATAGGGTGTGACAGCTGAGATGTCTTACATGCGTGAGCATGCCCCTGTTCTAGCTTCACACAGATCTTAATTTTCAGCTACGTCCCTTTTGCCCTGGTTATATACCTCCCCTTTGCCCCCTGCTTCTTCCCGCGTATGTCAGATTCAAGTCGCACGCCTTTGCTGTATAGTGGGGAGTACTGCATGCAGGAACCAGCACTTGCAAACCACACTGCTCTTAGATAACAGCTTGGAGTAGGTTTGCATATTAAAGTTGTCTCGCTGAGTTTTTTGTCCCTGATAGTGAACTGCAGATTTGGATAAAAGAAATAGCAATAAGGTGGCATGGGCAGGAGAACTGTATGTTTGTATGAAGACACTTTCTTGAAGAGTCAACTCTTTCAGCGTGAATTGTGTGATTGGGATCACAAACACAGAGCTGTAAGAGTTATGAAACGTGTCCTCCAGGGTCATAACTGGGACATAGAAAAGGAGGAGCACCTGGAGGTCCAATAATTTCTCTGTAGTTTGGGGGCCTTTTCCAACTATGTTATATCCTCTTGGGATTATGTATTTTTGTTGTTTTGGCATGTGGTTAAAGTGAAATTGTGAATAAGAGGGAAGAGAATAAAAAATCACAATCATTAATGATAGAGATAGATACATTGTTCCCGTAACAACTGAGATGTTCACTTTAAGTAACATCATGCTGGGTTTTTTTGAAGTGGCCTTTTAGCCTAAACCTAAGGTATGATCAATATGATAAATAATTTCACCCAAGGGCTCTGGTTCTGACAAGAAGAACGACTGCTTTGTGAGCATCACTGCTCAGCATGCAGCCATCAGGCGCTACAGACCATACATTCATTCATTCTGTTCTTTTCAAGTTGAGGTCCAACTTTCAGTACAGAAAAAATACAACATAAGAGTCATAATATCTTCCCTTGACATCATTAAAAGCTTCTCTGTATCATAAGCCTTGCAAATTTTATTTCATTTAATATTGTGCATTCACTCTATGGAAGTTATCCTCCAATAATAACAGCTGTTTGATGACAGACTGGTGTTTTACGAAACAGGTTTTATCTATGCTAGATAATTAAGTCTAGGCAATGTTACATGCCATTGTAAAATAGAATATTTTTTGGAAAGGTGAATTAAAGTATAAAAGTCAGTGGAGCAGTTAATCTTTTGACCTTGTTTCTTCTTTAATGACTGTTACCTCAAACTCACTTCCTTGTTGGAGATTACAAAGGAGATGAATAATGCGTTTATGTTTGTGAGTTTGTTTAAATAACCGGAGTTAATTCAGGGGTCTGTATTGTATGTCTTCCTGCACAGAATTTGTTTCCTCAGGAGAAGGCTTGGAATTAAGCACCACCTGATGTACAGAGCTACAGACCTTTCAATGACTGTTCTTAATAGCATATTGCACTTGTGTTAAATATTTGCTGCTGAGCTTGAGGTATTATTTTAAACCCACCTTTTTAATGTCAGTGATTTTGGGTCTTTGTCTTGGTGCGACACCAAGAGAGTCTAAGCAAATTTAGAACTTGGAATGCAAAATGGAAAGATCACAGAATGTTAGGGCGTGGAAGGAACCTTGAAAGATCATCTAGTCCAATCCCCCTGCCAGAGCAGGAACACCTAGATGAGGTTACACAGGAAGGTGTCCAGACAGGTTTTTAATGTCTCCAGAGAAGGAGACTTCACAACCCCTCTGGGCAACCTGTTCCAGTGTTCTGTCACCCTCACTGTGAAGAAGTTTCATCTCATATTTACGTGGAACCTCCTGCGTTCCAGTTTGTACCCATTGCCCCTTATCATTGGTTGTCACTGAGAAGAGCCTGACTCCATCCTTGTGACACTCACCCTTTACATATTTATAAACTTTAATGAGGTCACCCCTCAGTCTCTTTTTCTCTAAGCTAAAGAGACCCAGCTCCCTCAGCCTTTCCTCATAAGGGAGATGCTCCACTCCCTTAATCATCTTTGTTGCCCTGCACTGGACTCTCTCCAGCAGTTCCCTGTCCTTCTGGAACTGAGGGGCCACAACTGGACACAATATATTCCAAATGCAGTCTCACCAGGGCAGAGTAGAGAGAGAGGAGAACCTCTCTGGACCTACTGACAACCCCTCTTCTAATACACCCCAGGTACCATTGGCCTTCCTGGCCACAAGGGCACAGTCCTGGCTCATGGTCATTCTGCTGTCCACCAGGACTCCCAGGTGCCTTTCCCATACACTGCTCTCTAACAGCTCATTCTCCAACTTATACTGGAACCTGGGGTTGTTCTTGCCTAGATGCAAGACTCTACACTTTCCCTTGCTATATTTCATTAAATTTTTCCCTGCCCAACTCTCCAGCCTGTCCAGGTCTCGTTGGATGGCATCACAGTCTTCTGGCGTGTCAGCCACTCCTCCCAGTTTGGTGTCATCAGCAAAGTTGGTGACAGTGCACTCTCTTCCCTCATCTAAGTTGTTGATGAATATATTGAATAATACTGGTCCCAGTAGTGGCCCTTGAGGGACTCAACTAGATACAGGCTTCAAACTAGACTCAGTCACATTGACCACAACTCCCTGGCTTCTTTCCTTCAGCCAGTTCACAGTCCACCTCACTACTTGATCATCAAGTCCACATTTCCTCAGTTTAGCAGCAAGGATGCTGTGGGAGACTGTGTCAGATGCTTTACTGAAATCAAGATAGACCACATCTACTGCTTTGCCATCATCTATGTAAGACATAAGCAATTGGAGGGCTTTTCACATCTGAAGCCAATAATGAATAGGTAACTGCTTTACCCTCTTTTTAAAACACATTTATTTTTCTGTTAAAGACTGACTTCTGTCAGGGGACACTAACTGGACATCTCTTGTGTAGCTATTTGAAGGTTCAGTAGCACTGTTTGTGTGATACCTCTGCATGGAACAGGTGAGCAATAGAATGAATCACAAAAATGCAGATATCCTGCCAGACAAATTAGGGCTAAAGTGCCAGGCACTGGTAGGTGAGCTTAAATCCAGACTTTATAACAGGTATTGCCTATTATTTAAAAACAAAAGCAAACACCAGAAAACCCCTTTAGTCAATACATGGCAAAATGTGGAGTTATGAGTTGCTGAGCAACAAAATAAAGCTGTGGGTATAAAGTCAGCTCTACTTTCCTCTTCCTAGAAGGAGGAGATTCACATAACAGATGTGTGTTACTCGAATTTCAGCTAAAAATTTAGAAACCAACTTTATCATCTGCTATTTCTCCCCTTCTAGCATTAGGTAAATTATCTATATTCCTACTTTGTTTTGAAGCTAACTCTACAGAAGTACTGTATGGTTATACTCTTCAAAAGCAGGGAGGAGAAAAACAATCTCAAACCAGGGGGGATACTGTTTGGAAGTGCCCAGCTGAAGCAGAGCTCAGGAGTTGGTCTCAGAGGTGAACAGCACACTGTGAAGGGTCCAGCTCAGCAGCACACAGCTCACAGAAAACGAAAGGCTCTTCTTTCTGCCAAACTGGCAGCCCTGTGTTCAGCACCTTTCCCAACAGCCAGCCTCACCTGCCATGTAGCAGCAGCAGCTCAAGCCCAGACTTCTTTAAATCTGCTCCTTCGAGAGCAAAGGTTTGAGGATTTAAACAACCGCTTCGTAATAACAAGTCTCTTTGCCAACTTCAGCCCAGCGTCCATGAGCTCATGTCCTATGTTCATGGCAAAATTAAAATTCTGTATAAGAGTTACAGTAGGACTTACGCTTATAGCCTTTGCTGTCTAAAAATGATGTAATCTCAGTGGCTTCTACTTAGTAGTGATTTATATAGTAATACATGCAGACTTGCACATAGCTGTACCATGTACCTTAGCAGGCCCAGGGTCATGTAACTGGCTGCTGTAGCATTTTGGGCCAGGAAAGGGACAGACAATCCCTACCATGCAATGATCCCAACAGGACAGAGCAAATGGCTACAAAAGGGAAATAAAATAACAGACAGTATTAGGGTGCTAGTGAGCTCAGCACTTTGGGATCTAGGCATTGCAGGAAAGGATGTGAGTTTTGTTACTACTAAGTGATAGAGGGTAGTCAAGTATTCCTGGGCTTCTGAACGGTACAATACAAGCTCTATCTCTGCAAACAAAAGCAAAAATTCATGGACTCTAAAAAGCTAATGTTTGTGTAGAGCGTAAGGACAGACAGAGTTGAGCAAGTGATTGAAGGCATCTAACAGTAAATTCAAACCTGTTGTTGATGGCAGAAGAGGAGCTTGCACAGAATCTCTAGAGTAAGAAATCTGAAAGAGCAAGAAGGGCTACAACTACTTGAGTAAATGATTCTCAGCATCGGTTATCAATCTAACTGCATCCTTCTGTGAGAGAGTGTTCAGGAATTGTTTCTGTTTTGCTAAACAGGAGAAAGCGATGAAGACTTTTTAAATGGGTACATAAAGCAGTTATCCACATAATTTGCAAGATTGAGTATTTCAGGGTTCAGAAATTCTCTGCTACTTATTAAATTTGTCCAGCTCACCTGTAAAGTTTTTGCTATTGCCCTTAGTAAGCATCAAGCCCTCTTTAGAAGGGGATACCTGTCTCATACACATGGCCTATTAATAAATTGCTTGACTAAAACTTTGGTTGTGCACATTTTTTTTTTCCATCTGTCCAGCAGTTGTTTAAGAGGCTTAGTAGTATTTTTTTTAGCAAAACAGACCTCCAAATTTTCTCAGTGGTAGTTTGCATGGTGTAGATGAATTACCTCAATTTATTAGGTATCATTTCACTATCTAAGCTTCCTATCTGATATTAATCTTTGGAGATTTCCAAAGTCTGTGAATGCAAAGGATCAGTCTGTGAAGATGAACAGTCTGTTGTTAGCCACAGCAAATTGCTTGAGCACACCCATGGGTATGATTTTGGTCAGAAAATACCATTCACTACACATTCTGAGCTGCTCAGGGTGCATGTAAAATCTCATGGGACTGTGCTAAAAGGAGACCATAAGAAGACAGTAGCTGTAGGAGGATATTGTATTTTCTTTTTACTTCCTGAAAATATTGTCTCCACTGGTGCTCAGTAAGAAACAGTGTGTTATGCTTTTAATATAATGATTCATCAATCTGTACGTGCTATAAAAGCCATCATGTTGGTGTTTTTGAAGTCGCCTTTTAGCCTAAACAGGTTTTTACTCAATCTAACAAGAACAGTGGTCACTTTGCGAGCATCACAATTTAAAAAAATATATACACATATAAATAAAGTCAAGTGTAGCTGTTTCAACATTTATATATTTTTAATTTCTTTCCTGGTCCTCATGTCTAGGACTCAGACTTTTCTGGTATGTGCAGAATTTTTTAAACATTAAATTCTCCACTCAAATGCATCATAATTCTTAATAATGTTCTAGATACCTTGAACCATTATTTCCTTTTAAACAAGTTTTCAGCACAGATTGTGCTGCCTGCATTTGGTCCTCCAAATCTCCCATCCAACTGTCTAAATTATTTTAACTGACATAGTTTCTAATTTACTCTCTTCAGTTGAGAGATCTCCCTGTAGCCTGTCTATTTTAGCATTTAATTGCTGTATACTCTTACAGATTAAATTCCGCAGCAATCCATTTTGCTCTGCCGGTGAAGCAGTGATCTTGTCATCTAAGCAAGATGGCGCTTGCAGCTCAGTCGGCGAGACGTTCGAGCATCTTCCTTCGAGACATTCGCCATTTAATTCTGAAGCCAAAGGAAAGCAAAATCCTCAAAACTTGTTCCTCTCAATGGGTTTTTACAGCTAGAAAAACTGCCTTGTCTAATTATTTTATGCCCAAGTGTGCAGCAGAATGCTCCTCTTTAAAATCTGCATATCTTTGTGGGGTTTTTAGCATTTACTTTTATAAAATGTGAAAAGGCAGACTCTCAAAATGTTACACTGTATGTCTTCCCTTTCAGGGAGAAAGGTCGTGAAAAGTTGTCTTCCCTGGTTAGGTTGGTTTTGGATGGTGTTTGTACAGGACTTATGCATCACTTAACGTATTTCCATTAGAGAGTGTGAGGGACCATTTAGTATTTAAATAATTAAGAACAGTACTTTTTGATCTAATTTCTGCTGAATGGAAATATATTACTGTGTTTGTTTTCTCAATATGTGTGTTTCGAAAGGAGGGCTGTTGAGTCTTGGGGATTAAAGACTGCAGTGCAGCAGGGGTTAAAGGTCTGTACAGGCAGTACTTTAACTCACATGTTAAGGAAAATAAAACTTGAAAGATCAGAGATTGCCTTTTTTTTTTTCTTAGTATGATAAATTTACAAATTTATATTTTTATAGGCAATTGGAACCTGAAAAATCAACTTCTGTCTTTGGCCCACAAAGTGATTATGAAATTAATTCCTTTCTCAGGAAGACTGAACTTGATTGCCAAGTATGTCTTATTCTTGAGAGTGCCTCAGGATATTTAGTGCTAAGAGAATCATCTTGCACATGGCTGGCTTCTCCCCTTCGTACTGGCACACGGCTGCCTGCACTCTTGTCTCCTTCCTCCTCTACACCAGTTAACCCCAGCAGTTTTCACCAGGAGTTGCTTATGGTGATATTCACTGGGAGAGCTTCCCCTCTTCCTTATTCACCTTCTCTTATTCATCCTCTGATCCAGAAAATCTGAAGCAGCAAATGGCAAGATGATAGTTTATACAATAAATAGATATTAAGTGAAAACGTAATTCCACATCTTTCCAAAAGTCTCGTGTCTCGATGTCCATGTCCAGCTTTTGGATGTTTGCAAGTTTAATGCTCTTCACTTCAGATTCACCATTAGGTTGGCTTTGCTTGTTTGCTTTGACTTTTTTAGTGAAATCACCTTGATAAAGGCCACATGCATCTCAGTTATGTTATCAGATAAGATCATTTGTAGTGGACAGTGTAGTTCTTCCCCCAAAATACACCTTCTGTTTCTCAAAGTCACTGAAGTGTATTTGTATTTCCTACAGTACCTCACAGGGACCTCATGGGAGATCTCAGTGTTGCTCTTGTAGCATTGGGTGTAACAGGTGAGCCAGTGCTAAGAAGGTATTGGTAGGTACACAGGGAAATAATCCAGGTCTTTGTTAAATTGGGGTTGTTTACAGCTGCTGGGAAATTATTTTCATAGTCTAACTGTGAGGAGTATAATACATCAGAATACAGGCATCAGGTGGCTGATCAGAGGGTCATCTGGAAGGCTGGAAGCAAGTACACATGATCATGATTTGTTCCCTACACCTGTTTCTCACTGGGTGTAGATACACCTGTTCTTTTTGGGGGTGTTTTCATTGATGAATGGGAGTGAGGACATGACAACAGACATGTATCCTCTGTAAAAAGGAGAAAAAAGATCCTCAACCTTTTTTTTTTTTTTTTTTTAAAGGAAAGCCTAATTGCCTATTTTGGGAATAGTGAACAAATGAAGAGTCTTTCCACATATTAGAGTTACGTGGTGAACTATCATTTCAATAAGAATAACGCTGATACCATGATACTGATTTTAAAACCAGTGTGGGTATAGTTGGTTTTTGTCTGCAAGCATAATCTCATCCCAAGCAATTCAAAGAAGAGTCAAGTCCAAAGCGTGACAAATGGTTCCTAGTCATTAGAGCCCATGGGTAGAATGTTTTCCTTTGGGCTGTCTGCAGGTGAGGACATCTTCAAGGCAGAGTTGTAGAATCATTGAACAGCCCAGGCTGGAACGGACCTGGAAAGATGTCTGACTCAACCTTTTGTGAGAAAGGGAGCCTAGGTGACACTATCTAACACACAGTCCAGTCGCATCTTGAAAATCTCCTACGATGAGGACTCTGCCACATCCCTGGGAGGTTGTTCCAGTGAGTGATTGTTCTCGCTGTAAAAAATACATTTCTTAAATTGATACTGAACCTCTCCTGGTGCAACTTGTACCAGTTGCCCATTGTCTTCTTCAAGTGGCTCCAAATTACTTTGTAATTTCTACTTGCTCCTTTTCTGTTTGGCAGGAAAACACATGCACCAGAATCAGCATGTAGTTTTTACTGTTCCAGTTGCATAAATGTTTTCACACCACATTATATATGCCAGTTTTCTCTAAAGAACCTTAAAAAAAAAATAGAATAGGTCTAAGCAATCTTCCTTTCTGTTCACCTTGACCACCATTTTTACATCATAGCGTGAATACTGAAAATTTAGCTGTATGAAACAAGTTACTGGTAAGATGCAAACTGCTTCCCTACATTTACCTGGAGAACATGCAAAAAAGAAATGCCACGTCTCTCACGTTGCATTTTGAACTGACACCGCAGTAAGTCTTGCATTTAGTATAATGAGTTGTAATGTTTAGTTATTCTAAAGGTATGGTACAATAATAGATTACTGTTGTTCATATCTGTGTGATAATTGAAACTCCCTGATCATACTTTGCATTTTACACATTGTCAGGACCTTGGACCTTAATCTTGCTCTTTGATTGACAGTCGTGGCCAGGGAAAGAGCACTCAAATTGTTTGTGATAGTCGCATCTGTTCAACTGGATTCAGTTGAGAGTATTTGCATATTCTTAAGTATTTCTTCTGAGAGGGCCTAAATCCTTTTCAAGTGTTTGATACATTTTTGAAATTCATTCATAAGGTATCTACATGCACTAATAGTTCTGTATAATATTGCTGTGCGTAATCTGAGAGATAAGACTAGTTTTTTAAACAAGGTATTCTTTGGGGATGACATATTACATTCTGACTTATTCTACTGGGTGGAAATGTCAAGTACTTTGAAAAAGGATGCTTGAATGTTGTGACTGAATTAGTATTCTTTATTCAACACAAATCATCAACTGCAGTAAAATGTAGTCTTATTGTGAGAACATTTTTCAAGAGTTAATTGCAGAGTTTTTTTGTTTTATTTTTCTACTGGAGTTTTATTAAATGTAATTGTTCCTTTGCTGCTGATGCTGATATTAGATGGAACAAGAGAGTAGATTCTTAGATGCATTTTAGTTTAATTTGACTGAATTGTTCAACTATGAGCAAAACCTTTGTCTTGAAATATAATTTAGGCTTTGAAATACAACTTAGGTTTTTATCTTTCTCTATTGTTGATTTTTTTTTTCCCTTGCAAAATTTTTTTCAATATTTTTGGAAGCATTGTTAACTTCAGTTTCAGAAACATGTCACTCTCAAGTGTACGTATAAAACACTACTGAGAAGTACTCCTGCTTTGAAGAAATATTTAGGCATTATATTTGAGCCTTGAACACAGCAGTTCAACATATTAACTCGATGGCCTCGTAGCATTACATAAAGAAATATATGCATAATTGAAACCCATGGAAGTCCTAGTCCAGTACTATCCTAGTCCAGTTTGCTGTCAGAAGGAATGGAGATACGTTCCCACTTGCTTAAGTAGTTGTGTGCTGTGGATGCTGCTACAAGCTCAATCCCTTAAAGACCTAGGATCTCATATGGAAGGCCACTAATCACAATGAATAACTTTTTGTTTTCCAATCCACTAAGCAAGTGTTCGAAGAGCCCCCATTGTTGGCTGACCTATTTTAGGAAATGTGTTTCTGTCTCTAGAAAGGACCACAGCAATCCCAGCTACCTGTGTACTTGAAAAAAAGAATGATGCCGATTTAATAAGTGGTTTGTTTTTGTTGTTGTTTCAGGTTTAAGTGTAACAGCACCTTTAACGTTAGTTTTGTTTTTCCTTTGCTTGCAGGAATCTCCTTCTGGACGCAGAAAAGCGCTTGCCACCAGCAGCATCAACATGAAGCAATATGCAAGCCCCATGCCTACACAGACAGATGTCAAGTTAAAATTCAAGCCTTTGTCTAAGAAAGTGGTATCTGCCACACTACAGTTCTCTTTATCTTGTATTTTCCTGAGGGAAGGAAAAGCCACGTAAGTTGTTTGGGTTTGTTTGTTTGTTTGTTTGGTTGGTTGGTTGGTTTGTTTGTTTGTTTGTTTGTTTGTTTTAACCAGGTAGCCTACTTTCTGTTGCTTTTCAAAGAACTCTTTGGATAAAGAGCTCTTTCTGTAGAGAATGGCAGAATTTGAGGGTATCCTTCAGCATACCCGTCATTCCTGCCATACTTAGTTTCTTAGTGGAGTAAAACTCGGTTCTTAGTCTGATTTTAGTTCTTCAAAGACAAACAACTTGTCCTCTTAGCATTTTAGGCTTAACATAACAGCAGCTTAAAAATATCTACAGGCTTGAAATCAGTAGGAGTGTATGTTTGTATGCACATGTGTTTTCATCCAACAATACCCTTAGCAGACTGCAAGGGAAATGTGAGAAGGAGAAATTATTTCTGTTTCACCTATTTATATTTAACAAAAACTTGAAAGAAGGACAAAGCCAGTTGTAAGGCGTGAGAGGGTGGAATCAGAAGTAAGATTTTGAGTTGAACATAAGAACATCCTGTGAAAAGAGTTCAGTTTGGCACTAGTTACCACTCACCCTACTCACTTATGTGGTTCTAGCCCGTATTCCAACAGCCTTTGGAACGCAGAGGATACAGATTATATCTGCAGATGCTATAACCTCTCCTACAATTTCTGTCCGATTCAAGATGTCAGATGTGCATACTTCATGTAGCTGGAGGATGGATCATTGTCACCTATCCTGTTTTGCTTTTCCTTCTTGTGTCTAGAGTATAGGAACATGGGAATCTCAGAAGAAAAAGGGGTGGATGAGGAAATTATGGCTCTGGTCGTTCTTTTACATATTTTTAAATTTCTTTTTTTCTCCAAAAAGGCTAACAGTTTACTTCTAGCTTTCAGTATTCTGAATGCACTTGTGGACGTTGCCCACTGCAATACAAGTGCACCAAAACTGTTGCATGTACAGCTTCCCAGACTGCCATGTTAAGGTATACATTTTGACACAATAAGGCTTTTTGTCTGCATTCTTTGAAAGCCACAGATCCACTATTAATTACTGTTTTCCTTCTCTGATTAACGTTGTGAACTACATTTTGACCTACCATATAAGAATGGTATTTTGCAGTATTTAGCTGTGGTTTAACATGGTATTGCAGCTGAAAATGGGAATGAAGAAGCCACTATCTGATAACCTCTTACATTTTTTGGAACAACCATAATCTGTGAACTACACTATAGCTATACTAGGCTCCTAGTGCTTTTGAGTCCATAATTTGTGAAAGCTGATCCATTTAGGATCACATGTGCTTTCTTCTCTTTGAAATCTATAGGTTTCATGCTGAAGACTGTAAGTCAGGTAGACTTTAAGTTATCAACAGGGCTTTAATATTGCCCTGAACCAGGGACATGAAAAAAGCAAGCTGCTGTTTCTGAAAGCGTTGGTTTCCAGTATGTGTAAGTAGAGACTGTTTTACTAGTCAAAACAAAACAGAGAATTCAGGTGTCAGATACATGAACATGTAAGAAAAGGTAGCTAGGCCAAGGCTTACTTATATCTCTTACAAACTGTAGTAGTTCCATAAAGTGAGATTCACTTTAATTTATGCACTTTATTAAAAATATACTGCAACCTGTTGCTGCGCAGTACCAAAAATAAGAGTATTTCTAAAACACAGAAAAAAAATATTACGAAGTATCAATACAGAAAGGACAGTAAAAGAAATTTTACTTTGGAGACCTTTTAATTTCTAAACTTTATGTGCACATGTGGTATACAAGATAGGTGTGCTGTGTGTGCTAACTGCTCCCAGCTTTTTGTCTTCAGTACGTAAAAGAACCTACCCATCAATGCCGTTACAGGATGCTGCATTTTTTTTCCTGTCTGTTTAAAGAGTCGATTTAACCTACTGGTGATCAAAACAGAAAGATGAAACTTTAAGGGTTCTGCATGAACGGAAAGGTCTTTGTGACTTCCTGATAGTTACTTATTTTCTACTTGTGATTATTAATAATACTTTTTATAGAAGTACTTAGTTGTCCTATGTAAGTGCAGGTTCTGTAGTGCTGATTACCTTGAACTCATACAGTAGGAAATTATTGCCCCAAAGAGTTTCTGATTTTACAACATGTTAAATCGCTGAGTTTAATCCCATGTTTTAAGTGCCTCTGTGTTTCTGTGCAGATTTGAGGCATGATTAGTACGTGATTTTTATTCCTGTATTTTTATTCCTTTAAAATAATACTTATGTTTTTCTTGGCATTGTTAGGCACAAAATCTGTGGGTTTGGGTGAGGTTCTTAAGGACATGGTTTAGTGATAGTGTTAGGTTAGGTTATGGTTGAACTCGATGATCCTGAGGGTCTCTTCCAACTGAAATGATTCTATGATTCTATGGTCAACATCAAAGAAGATAGAATAATTCAGGTTGGAAGAGACCTGTAGAGATATCTAGTCCAGCCTCCTGCTTAAAACAGTCAGCTGTGTGATCAGACCAGTTTGCTCTGGGCTTTGTCCCACTGGGGCTTCAAAACCCCTAAAAATGGAGACTGCACAACCTCCGTGGGCAACCCATTCCACTGCATGTTGATGACTGTTCCAACTTTTTTCTCACATTGTATCAGAACATCTCTGGTTTCAATCTGTGTTCGCTATCTGTCATCCTCCTGCCTTGCACCACCTTGCCTTCCCAGCAGCATCCTCACAGATGTTGGCAGGCTGCTGCTAGGTCCTCCTGAAGCCATCTCCTCTCCAGGATGAAACACTGGACAAAGTACCGTAGAAGGCTGTCCAACAAACTCCAAGTAAATGGGGGACATGACTTCCCTCAGTCTACTGCTTGTGGTCCTGTTCTAATGTGTCTCAGGATGCTGTTTGCCTCCTTTGGCTGCCAGGGCATGGTGCCAGCTCTCCTTGAGCTTGCTCTCCACCAAGAACCCCAGGTTGTTTGCAGCAGAGGTGCTCCCTTGCCAGGCAATCTCCGGTGTAACTTATTTGAAGGTGCTAAAAAAATTCGATTAATCCCAATAAATTGAAGTGGTTTTAAAAGAAAAGAGGTAAGACTGCTGTTGCTTCAAGAATTACATCATGTTCTTCAAAAATCTTGGGGTTTTTTATGAAGCAAACATAGATCATACATTTCTCTGAGTCTTTGACTGCTGTTATCTTTTCATCAAACATATATTTGATATGAAAGGTACAGTTATGTGACAGATGTATGTATGAGATACAGTGAAATAAGAATTGTTATTGGCCATTGATATGTAATATTATATTTTTACCTTGGTAATGAATTCAGATTTTTAGAAATGGGATTTTAATTTCAGTAACAGTGTCAAGAGTTCTGAATGAATGTAGTGATGGGTGTCACATGCACCACATGGACAGTAAGTCTGACCAAGCATTTTCATTTCAAACAAAGGAGACCAGATAAGTGCTTACTAGTATTTCTGGACTGCTTTAAAATTTTAAGAAACAGTTATTAAACTGAATCTTACTGCACAGCAGGACTGGTTTTACCCTTTAGAATTTTGTTAACAGAAAACCTTCCCTTTAGAAACTAATACACAAGTGTATTTATTTTGTTCTTTCACTATATTCAAAATCAGATCTGACATCAGAGATTCCCTGGAGAAAAGCAAGCATAAAAATATTTAAAGGATTTTAATAATGCAGTAGTATCAGATGTGGATTTAACAGACTGCATGTTAATGCCTTGTTTGAAATTTGTTATTTAGGGATGAAGACATGCAAAGCCTGGCTAGTTTGATGAGTATGAAACAAGCTGATATTGGAAATCTAGATGATTTTGAGGAAGACAATGAAGAAGATGAAGAAAACAGAGTGAATCAAGAGGAAAAGGCTGCAAAAATTACAGGTTGGTTTTGCTACAGGGATGGTAAAATATAGTTTCCTTTGCCAGTTGCCAGCTGAGTTCCATAAATTTTGTCCTTAAGCTGTATTTGTATTTAATTATTAAAAAATCCAAACCAAAACAAAATTTAGGATAGTTTGAAGAGGGACCCATCCATAACTCAGCAAAGTTTAGTATTTGTGAATTTAAGAGCATTGATTTTTGTGTGAAGAGCGTTGATATGTGTGTGTTCTGTTCTTAGGAGAGAATGCACTAAGTAGTTAGCATTTTAGGGAAGCAAAGAACCAGTGTGAACAGAGAAGTAAAGAGATGGAGGGAAAGGGTCAGTGAGCGAGAAGGCGAGAGGATGAGCTGAAGTGAAATAATGAAGACAGTTTGTGAGAATAACTGCGAAATGAGTTGTGCCGTGGGTAGGTGCTGAGGTTCTGCTCAATAACATGGTAATTCCAGGCAGCCTTTTGGTTGGGGGTGCCTTGTGGAAATGCAATCAGGAGACTGCTGAAGGACTTGAACAGAATTTGATAGTAAGGTTGTTTGAAGTGACATAGTATAACTACATTTGAATTGCTTACTGATGAAAATTCTTAGTGTGTCCAGGATAGCTGAACTAATCGATGCAAGTCAGCTCAGGATGTGATGATGTTAAATTGTTGGTGGAGATCATTATATAGCACTGCTTCAGATGTGTTCTGTGGGAACTCTTAGTGTAAAAGAATCAGTAAAAGACAAATTAACTTATGGTGGCAGCCTTCATGCCTGCTAATGTTATTTAAAAACATCTGTTGAAATAATGGGATACTTTTCTAAAGTGGGGAAGAACATCCCAAGCAGAGAACTGAATTGTCAGATCTGTTCTTAAAAATCCTGAAGAATGTTGGTTCGGTGTTACAAAATACTAGTTACATCTCTTCTTTTTGAGCTTTTGTTGCCATTCAAAGGTTCAGCCTGAAGCGGTTGTTACTTAGTTATATTTAGTGTTGTGAAAGGATGCAAATATGTTTTCTCCATGCTTTACATTTCAATTAAACATTTTGTACCCTGACCAAATCACTACTTATACTGCATGTGTCTGGCACAGACCAGATTAGAAAGTCCAGAATTAAATATTTGAGAGACAGAGATAACATATTCTTGGTCGGAGAGCAGAGAAATACCAGTCTGGTCACACTGAAATCATTCTGCAAGGTCTTCTCCTTCTCCCAGTGCAACCAGAATAATTGAGGTGTGTGTCAGAACACCAACCAAAACCTGATTATTTGCCAGGCCGTCCTATAATCACAGACAAGGGCACGTAAAGGAGAGGCTACATAAAGTCTCTATATAAAGTATTGTGCAGAAGTGTTTCGTTAAGATACGCCTAGATACTGCTATGGAAAACCCATGTGCAGAAGGACAGTAGTTGACAACTACTGCAGATCTTGCTCCTTAGCTTTATTGATTTTGCAGTGTTCAGCATCTACACAAGCCAACAAATGATTCCTGAACAAACAAAAAGTTGATATAGATTAGTTGAGTCTGTCCACTGTCCTTTGGCTCAGTAGTGAACATCCCTGGAGGTGGATGCGGAATGATGAGCTGTCTGATGTTGCAACATGAGATCCTAGCTCAAGTTCTTTCCTAGGCTTTTCAGCTTTTCCATCTGTTGTTCTAAAGGCCAAAATTATCTGTTCTAAGCAAACACTATGGTACCTACTTGAAAAGCAGAAGTAAGAAAATACTTCCGAAATGCACAGTATCTGTTCATCTGTTCTGATACTGTTGTCTAATGATATAAGATGGGAGGTTCGAGTTGGGTTTTTTGTAGATGCAGCATGAAGGGAACGTGAGCAGGGGAAAAGGTCAGCCTTGGACTTCTTCTTGTGTTGGTTACAACAGCTGAGTTCCTTCGTTATTCTGACTAACTTTTCCCATGTTAGACAAGGAGAGAGATGAGAGGAATGTTGAAGAAGTGCACGTCATTTCCCACGCAAATGAGAGAGCATAAAACGTAGGGCAGTAAGTAAACATTAATAATAAAATGCGAAGTATCTATTTCAACATGTATTCAAGACTGATTTCATTGGCAGTTGGAGAGACTCCTGTAATAAATATAATGAACTGGAAAAACTAAGACAAGAAGAAGAGCTGAGGAACCAAGGGGGAAAGAAGTAGGAATCAGTATAGAAAAATAGGAAGAAATACAGAAAGAAGGAAATGGAACAAAACTGATGTAGTAAAGTACTCCTTTCAAATTTCTTTCAAAAATAATTATGTTCACAGAGTCCCATAAAGTTAATTGGGGAAGTTACATAACCCTTTTGAAAGCTTGCTGCTCCCAACATTTTCTCATCTGTTGCCATGTTAGGGTGTTGGCAGCCGAACAAGCTGGAATGCCTTCACTGACTCAGAGTCCCCCGCGGCAAATCACTTCGCCTCTGTGTGCCTGTTTTCCCAACTGTAAAATGGGGATACTGACTATAACTACATCACAGAAAAGATGGGAGTATGTCATGGTTAATGTTTGTAAGCAAGCTTTGAAGAAGAGCAAGTAATAAAGCAGAAGGGGTTATTATCTTTTAACTCAAGGTCTTCTCACAGAAATGTTGGATGACTTGACAACTGAAACATTGTCATTCTCAAGCCGCAGCTACAGGAGCTAATGCAGATCTTTGTCAGGGACATTGTTCCTTTTTTCAGCGTACAAAAGTTAATTAATTCCTTTATTGGGTTCAAAGTTATGGTTTTATAGATGAATAAATATATGTCCACCACTAGGAGAACAGAAGAGACCTGCTCACTGGGGCTCTAGGTGGTGCAGGTGAGTTAGGAAATGCTGTTTCTCTTCCTCGATGCATTGCCTAACTTTGGGTAAGTATCTGTGCCTCTGTTTCTTCAGCGATGAAATAAGTGGCACAGTACTGACCTAACTCAAAAGCACTGTGGAATTTGGTGTGGTCGACATGTGAGCTGTTGCCATACAACTGACCTTAAGATCAGACTAAGAGATGTTTTCCATTTGAAGTACCACTTTGATTAAAAAAAAAAAAAAAAAAATCTCCCTTCATCTCTGACTATTCCCCTTCCTGCCCAATATTTCTTGTTTACATTTTTTGTGTGTAAAAGCTTTATCTCCACTTAACTGTTCTGTTTTATGAGAACTTGAAGATGATGTTTGTGGCCATGAAATATGTTTCAAATATTTTGCTTCCACACAATTAATATAGATGAATTTAAACTTCCCAGAATTATCCTGTCCTTAGTCTTCAGTTGAAGACAAGGCATCCTAGTGTACTTGAAAAAGTGTGGCTCATAGCTCACAAACCTAGGGTAATAGTAAATACTTTGCTTCTCTTAATTTTTTAATTGATATTTAGAGCTTCATGCTGAAGTTGATAGTTGCCTCGTGCCCCATCTGCACAGGAGCACAGTAACTGTGCTGGGGTACCACACGGAGTCAGCAACATGCCCATGTGCCTATTGTAGGAGTCTGAATGCCAGTGTTTGTCAAGAGCAGGCTTCTGGAGAGCAATATGTGTAACCCTTTGTTGCCATTTGCAAAACCCTACCTCCCATGTAAACTTCTGATACCTTTAATCGTCTTTGTCAGTAGCACCAAGCTGCTTAAAAAAAAAAAAAAAAAAAAAAAAGGCAAGAGAGAACAATGAAAAAACAAACCTGGTGATTTATATGACATACTTGTAGAACAAGCTAATGTACGTTTGTAGATACTGAGATTTATAAAAGATAATATAGGACATAAATCTCCAACCTACCATTTCCACACTCCAAAATATGCCATAAACCATTTAATATTGTAATGAGAAACATTGTAGTGCATACAGGTGTTTAGTTTGGCAGATGGGACCAGGTGATTGAGACCACATCAAAGAATTCCCTCTTTTTAAAACTCTGAACTTAATTTGTTATTTTCTGACAATAAAAACTGAGTTGTAATTGTTTTGGTTTTGGTGGGTTTTTTTTCACATTTTGGCAAAATAAGTTGTAAATCATGTCAGCATCCCAACCTGTTGTAAACTAGTAATTCATTTGTACTACTGTTTCATAAGGTCAACTTCATTTTATTTGAGTACAGCAAAGTATTTCCCATTGTGACTTCAATTTTTAAAATTCCCAGAAGATAGTATTATATTGTTCAGATCTCTAAGGTGATATGATTTTATACTTATAAAGTTAAGTTGGGGCAGTTTTGGTGTTATTTTTTAGGACAATAGTCTTGTTTCCTGGAGCTAAAAATAAGAAAGTGAGGATGGTGAAATAAGTCTCTGTAGATAGATAGAAATGTGATCCCATCTAGGTAGATTTTTGCTTTAAGGTCAAGATCAGGAGGTGCAGTTAAGAGGAATTCTGCTATGGCTTTGTCATTGTCAGCATAGCTTTTGTCCAGTAGATATTGGCAGAACAGATAATTTTACTTGGTAATTTGCAGATTGCCATATCTTTGCAAAGCAGTTTAAATATGGAAAAGAAGTTTTTAACCATATGACTGAAATATTTCCAGGTTCTGGACTCTGCTTTTGGCTTCAGGTTCTTTATGCTGTCTGTGAAGGCAAGAAATTAAAAGTTGTGTCAGTGTGTCAACTGATGAAGATGTTACCCTGTGAAAAAGCATGAGATAGGAAGTTCTGGGTGGCTGTGGGCACCAACGTGAATTCAGACAGTCACAATACTACTCAGTTTTTACCTCAGCCTGATATCTTGCTCCTTGTAACTAATTCATAGAATGAAGATTACTTTATGAGAGTCAGTGACAAAGGTTTCCTTTCCCAAACAAAAGCCATATGAGAAAAGTCAAGTTCAAAACACCAGCAAACTAAAAGCCTTATGAAGGAGTAACTTCTTGTGTACTCGAGAAATGGAAGTTTAAAGGAAATCCAAGAATGATTGGCATGATAAGTGTGCAGTAAAGGCATCTACATAGCTTTAACTTCACTGGTGATACCAGAAGACATCATCCATTTATTTTGTTGGGAGAAGACAGGAGATGAAAAAACCCGCCAGAGGGGCAATGGTATTCAACTAGCAGGATCATCTCTCCTGCACAGGTTCCTCCTGCTTGTTTGTCAGCTAGAAGAACAAGGAAGGCTGTCCCCTCTCCACAGAAACCTGTGCCTGAGGGCTTTCAGTGATGTTCCAGGCTCAATCCCCATTACTATAGAAACTGCATTTGTCAGATGCTGTGGATAAGATTTTAGCAAAGAATCACAGATTTAATTTTTCCCCTTAGAGCAGAAACCACTAAGACATAATTGTTTTTTGTTTTTTTCTTTCTTTGCTTCAAAAATTATGGAAGCATCAATGTCTTGGCTAGAAGTAAACATTAATACATTTTAAAAATTGTGAGTTTGTGGCAATTCAGAGTTGTCCACTATGGATAGAAGGTGAAATAGGATTTTACAAAACATTAAGATGTTACTTACATAGCATTATAGTGGCAAATTCAACCAACATATACATTCAGAATGCATTCCTATAGCACAATACTGATCATATCTTTTAGAATTATTAAATAAATTCAACTTGTCATAGGTCAGAATTTAATGGTAACTGTAAATTTTAAATAGAGTGTGTGTGTATAAATAAATAAACTATATAAAATGTATGTCTAAGTATTCGTTTTCTTTAGCCTTAAGGGTTTGAGAGGGAGGTAAATTGGTCTGGGGCTGTTTTGTGTTGATTAACAGTGGTTTAAAATTCAAGTTTTCTTCATGACCAAGGAAACTCTTTAAATCATATCTTGTATACTCAAGTTTTGAACTGGTGTGCATACTCACACAACTAATTGCTGTTGCTAACACCAGGAACCCAACAAGGTTTTGTTTGTCTATTACCTGGGTTTCTTATTAAATTGTCACTGAGGCACCTACACAGGTGCTTTGCTGTAGGTACATCCTTGTAAGGACTTGTTCTAAATGTATTCTTTTAATTAATTCTGAGTGTCTTCTCTTTTACCCTCTCTCTCCCTTTCTCTCTTTCTAGTAACAGTGTTCGTTCCACTTCTGTTTCATTAAATGCCCTTGCCTTACGTTTGTCTTGACTGGCTTCTATTTACAGAAATTGTAAACCAGTTGAATGCTCTGAGCAGCTTAGATGAAGATCAAGATGACTGCATAAAGCGAGCAAATATGCCTTCAGCTAAATCAGCCAGTTCCTCTGAAGGTCTATGAGCTTTCCTCCTTTCTTTCTGTTTCCGATTGTCTGTATTTACTAAGACCTGTTACCTTTTGACTCCTGCTTGTATTCAGCTGTCAGTTTTATCTCTGTGCTTCCACCCAGCATAACTGGTAATCTGTAGTGCATCCAACAGGTAGCAACACGATAAAGAGCCTATGTTCCTCTACAGCTCAGTTTGCCATCTGATAATGAACAAGAAAGAAAAAAAATTACAAACCAAAACAAACAACAAAACGAAAAACAAACCCCAAGTCTAAAACATTAGTTGTGGAGTCAGTAATAGGTGACTTTTCTAACTTGACAAAATGTCCCCTCTCTGATTTTACATGCATGTTGTGTCCAAAACTTAAAATTTTCTGCCAGTAGTTAATGTGTGTGTGAACAACCGAAAAGAAATTGCTGCATTTAGCTTGTTAGATGTTCTGCAACTTTTATTTAACGAAGAGAAATCTCTACGAAGAAAGCCTTCTATTAAGTTCTGATCAGTGAAGATAAGTTGTTTGTTTGTTTGTTTTTTATTTTTTTTTTTATTTTTTAAATTCTCTTTTGTTGGTGTACTACTGAGATGCATTAGCTTAGCTGTGCAGTTTGTGCCATACCCTGGTGCAGTGTTTTGAGGGACTGTTGATACAAAGCTTTTTGAGCTTGAAATCTATTAGATGAACAGTTTGTATCTACATTAAAACAATATTCCAACTTGTTTCTAGAGCTTATCAATAAGCTTAATTTTCTGGACGAAGAGGAGCAAGACCTGACCAACTCTAGTACGAACCCTTTTGGCGACCCTGACACAGCAGAATTAAATCCATTTGGAGACCCTGATGCAGAAGGTAATAGATTTCTATTACATAATTCATCATTATTTGCAAATGCTTAATGAAACATGATTTTTTTATTGTAGGGCTACAAATGAAAAATGTTTTGATTAAATATAATTATTACATGCAGTACTGAGGTAGCAGTAGCAGT
This sequence comes from Streptopelia decaocto, assembly GCF_964273445.1. NCBI lineage: Eukaryota > Metazoa > Chordata > Aves > Columbiformes > Columbidae > Streptopelia > Streptopelia decaocto. The sequence continues at coordinate 10,494,461 of NC_138656.1, read as the reverse complement.
GATCCAGTTGCCACTAGAAAATTGATTTATCCTTTGAGTTGCATCCTTATGTGTATTTGCCACTGGGGGCTACCAGTTAAGAGTCGAACCAGAGACTTTCAGACCTATCTGATGTGTTACTGCTACTCACCTTATGTGGTATAAATGAGTGTCATTGTTTGGCCCCAGCGGGCAACTAAGACCGTGAGGCCGCACGCTTACTCCTTCCCGTTCCCTCCCCCTGGCTTCCCTGGTGGGATGGGGAAGAGAATCGGCAAAACAAAACTTAAAACTCATGGGTTGAAAACAGTTTAACAGAACAGCAAAAAGGAAAAGATACACAATAACAATATTAACAATGGATGAATATACAAAGCAAGGGATACACAATGCAGTCTCTCACCAACCCTTAAAAATGATGCCCAGCCCACTCCCAAGCAGCAATTGTGAACTCAGATCTGGTACTGCTGGTCCTGGAAGAGTGGAGACCCTGGGCTGCAGTTTGTGATTGAACAGCCAGTCCTGGAACAATGGAGACCTGTGCAGTAGAGATTCCCCAGGCAGTGAGACCCTCCCCAAGCCAGCTTCCACAGATTCATACTGAGCATGATATCCTATGGTATGGAATAACCCTTTGGCTAAGTTGGGTCAGCTGTCCTGGCTGTGGCCCCTCCCAGCTTCCTGTGAAAATTAACTCTGTCCCAGCTGAACCAACACAATGAGCAACACAGACTATCAAGCGTTGTTCCATATGGATGCTGGTTTATATCTTAACTTCCTTCACTGCAATCTTCACTGCATCACAGCTACTCTTGGTTAGCACTAATCTTTTTTTATTGTAATTTAATTGTATCTCTTTCATTCTTCCTTTTTTGCTTTTATGGTTTCCTCGGTTGTGTCTTCTGGCATTGCGCCTTGCACCACGTGGTAGGTGTTAATCCTCTTTTCAGACCAACATGCCTATTCTTGTTCTGTTTGAGTGAGAAATAATTCCTCTGTAAGTTTTTAATCTGATAAAACTTCAGCCATAAAGCCAGCAAGGAGCATCAAGACAGTAGGCATCTCTGCTGTCTTCAACTCCATGTCCAGATACACAGGCTTGTATCTGCTGCCATCAAAAATGGGCATATGACTTCCTTAGTTTGCAGCTGCTTGAAATGCCAATCCATAGTTAAGTCCCAAGTTTGTACTCAGCTTTTCCTGTTCAAAGTTCCAAGACTTTTCTTCCCACAGAAAATACCAAGGAGGATTTGCCACCTTTGACCAAACCTCAGAAACCACTGTGTAATGGCGGTGGAAAAGAACCACACTGAGCAGGAGCAGCCCAGGGTACAGCTGTGGGATTTCTAATGCCAGGTCTAATGAGGTTGTATTTCTGAGCTGCAGTTTCTACCTGTCGTTATTCTCTTTTTTTGGACAAGCTGAATGTTTACTCACAATGTGGCTTTCTTGCCTTCTGACTCCACAAATGCAAATGTGTATGGTGATCTAAGTCCTGTCATGTTTCAGTGGTGGTGTAGTCTCACAGCTTGTATTTCTCAAACAGGAGCATTGCTCTATCTTCTGTACCAGGCCATTAAATCACAGAATCACAGAATGGTTGGGGTTGGAAGGGACGTCTGGAGATCATCTAGTCTAATCCCCCTGCCAGAGCAGGAACACCTAGATGAGGTTACACAGGAAGGCATCCAGGTGGGTTTTGACTACACAACCTCCCTGGGCAGCCTGTTCCAGTGTTCTGTCACCCTCACTGAGAAGAATTTTCATCTCCTATTTAAGTGGAACTTCTTGTGTTCCAGTTTATACCCATTACCCCTTGTCCTGTCATTGGTTGTCACTGAGAAGAGCCTGGCTCCATCCTCGTGACACTCGCCCTTTACATATATGAGGTCACCGCTCCGTTTCCTCTTCTCCAAACTAAAGAGACCCAGCTCCCTCAGCCTTTCCTCATATGGGAGATGCTCCACTCCCTTAATCATCTTCGTGGCTCTGTGCTGGACCCTCTCCAGCAGTTCCCTGTCCTTGAACTGAGGGGCCCAGAACTGGACACAATATTCCAGGTGCAGTCTCTCCAGGGCAGAGTAGAGGGGAAGGAGAACCTCTCTGGACCTACTGACTACCCCCCTTCTAATACACCCCAGGATGCCATTGGCCTTCCTGGCCACAAGGGCACAGTGCTGGCTCATGGTCATCTTGCTGACCCCCAGGTCCCTTTCCACTACGCTGCTCACTCATAGGTCGTTCCCCAACTTATATTGGAACCTGGGGTTGTTCCTGCCCAGATGCAATACTCTACACTTTCCCATGTTATATTTCATTAAATTTTTCCCCGCCCAACTCTCCAGCCTGTCCAGGTCTCTGGATGGCAGCACAGCCTTCTGGCGTGTCAGCCACTCCTCCCAGTTTGGTGTCATCAGCAAACTTGCTGGTAGTACACTCTATTCCCTTTTCTAAATCGTTAATGAATATATTGAATAATATTGGCCCCAGTACTGACCCTTGAGGCACTCCACTAGATACAGGCCTCCAAGAAGACACTGCCCCATTGACCACAACTCTCTGGCTTCTTTCCTTCAGCCGGTTCGCAGTCCACCCCACTACCTGATCGCCCAGACTGCACTTGCTCAGTTTAGCAGCAAGGATGCTGTGGGAGACTGTGTCAAATGCTTTACTGAAGTCAAGGTAGACCACAATTGAAGCCATAAAGCCACTGTGCTGTGCCCCTTCTTCCTCCTGTAAAGTTGTCAGGTGTTTCTAAAGCTGCAGAAGTGAGTTGTTTCAGCTTTGTAGATATCAATATATACGGATTAGGTTCTAGTGTCTGGATCTTTGGCTTCATTTCCTGTCTGTTCCTCAGCTGTGAATTCCCTTGGGATCTCAGAAGGAATCAGAATAACCAGGGATATAAAACACCTATTCTAATGCGTCTAGTTGTCCGTACACAACTTGCTCTAAGACACTTGACCTATATTCCTTTCTTCCTTCTCTGCTTCAGCAAGAAGAGCTCCCTTCTCCCTGGAGCGGGCTGTACAAATCCCATCCTATGTAAACTGCTGTTTTCCAAACCCAGCTTTTCTTTCCAGGGAGAACCTGCACTGACAGAAAGCAGCAGGTCTTCTGACCACAAAATATAAGGACTAAGAATTGGTTCCTTGTCATCTCAGGGACAGAAAGTTACAAACTGGTGGTGTTTCTTAGTGCCAAGTTAGCTTGGCATCTCATGTCAAGTTCTATGTGAGCAGCTTGCATCCAAGACTCCAGCCTGCTTATGTTCCCAAAAGATTCCCAATAGATGTGGGGCAGGTTCTTTCAGGTGATTCTGATCCCTTTGGTGTCATCTAACCTTTACTGCCACCTTCAGTCACGGTCATTGACACTTCTCTGTTCCCATGGACCTGTACTGCATACTTGGACAGTCTCATAGTTCAGACTGTTGGGTCCCCAAAGAAGTTCCATCTATACAGCTGTAGGCAGCAGTGCTGAATTGTTGGGTGTGTACCAAACATTCCTCCCACACATTGTCACCATCATCCAGCAGTCGATGTACAACAACATGACAGTGATTTTAATTAACAGGGTGTCACTAGATTCTTCCTACTGTGTCGTAAGGTGTATTTTATTTGGGAGGGATGGAGCTTCTGTCAGGTTCATGTGACAGCAGTATGTCCTCCTGGAGCACTGAACCAAGTGGAAGACTTGAGGCATTTCAGGCTGTCAGACAAAGAGTGGGACATCTGGTGTGACATTTTTAAAGCTTTTACTTTCTGATTAGTGGCTCCCCAGGAACGGAGTGGAGTGTCTTCTCACTAGAATGGGCACTGCTTGTGTTCATCTTCCCTTGCTTGGCCTTCTTGACATGTCTTTCCTCCAGTCCTCTTCCTTCACAGAAAGGTTAAGGAGGAAAAAAAGGTGCTGAGACAAATTAGTTAAAAGTTTTCTGGTCTTCAGCAACAGCTGGAATCTGCTACATATGTCTCTGGCTAATTGGATCAGTATCTCTACATGGGGTCCTCCTAGACCTTACTGTTTTGGGGAGATTTCCATTTTTGTTGGACTGTGTTTTGGAACTACATGATATCAAGGCTGTTCTTACCCTGTTGCTCTGCTGCAGACAGCTGCCCTGTTTGTTTTCCGTTTGGCTGCAGGTATATTCCCTCATGATTTAGGACATTTCTTCTACTCTTGAGACCTCAGTGGAACTTTCGTTGCAGCCATCCGTTTTTTAGGAAGCTCTTTGAGACTGTGCCCACTGTTTGCTTTTGCATCCTTAGGTGTATGTGACCTTTTTGGTGGCCACTCCAGGAGCCTGGGACCATGAGAGAGGTTCAGGAGTTTAAGGCGGACTTTCTCCTACAGGCTTAAAGAGTTACATGATCTGTGTCATTTCTCTTGTGATCTGCTTAAATCAAGAGATTAACCTTTTATGCATGCAGAAATGAAATATTTTTCTATTCTTTCCTTAGAATTTGTTACTGAATTTCTCCAGCCTCTGCAGAGCAGTTGTCTGGAGCCTCCCGAGTACTTTGCCATCAGATGCTAGGAGGCACAACGTTCCATTTGGCAGAGATATTCCAGGGATATTCCTATTAAGCCTGTGACCTGTGTACTTAGTGAGAGAGTGCTTAGAGACACCCAGGCTATGAATATGTGTTTATTGACAGTCACTCAAAGAGAAAGGAGGATTACTTGCCAGTAGATACTTGTTTCCTAGACAGATATTTCTTGTGCCTGTTCACAAACCAGCTACTTTCCCTCTATCTTCCTAATCCCATAATCGCCTAACCCTGGAAATGCAGGGTGGAGTGAAACTAAAGGTGTGAGTGCTCCCAGCATCCATGTGCACACTGTGGGTGTGGTATATGGCAGAGGGTTATCAGCAAGCTGTCTCTGGATGCTACTGTGGTTTAAAAAGTCCATAGTGTAAATCATCTTATATGTACAGTGGAGTGAATGTCCATATGAACAACTTGCCTGAAAAAAAACTTCAGCTGTGCTTCATGGTTGACATGTCAAATTGAGGCTTATTCCTTCTGTATCTAGTAAGCCAGCTAGACATTAGAAATATGGAAAATAAAAAATAATCTCTTGAACAGTATGTCTCTACAGCTTTATACTGGACAAGACGTAGATGATCATATGAGGACTGCCTTTTGGGTTGTGTTTTAGTCATGTTGCAACAGAACTCTAAAATCAGTTAATTTTTGTGCAAAATATTTTCCTTGGGGAAGTCAACATATACAACAAATGCAAATAGAAAGCAACAACACACTTTCAGTGCTCCAGATATCTTTTTACTTGGGTGGGGAATGAAAATGTTGAAGTTGCGTATGACCAGTGTAAGTTTCCTGCAATGCACCTGAGACATGAGGGTAACTATTTGCTGGCACTGCCACACCCTTTCATTTAAACCAGCATTTACTCCACCAATTCTTTGCCTTGTATGTAGACTCCTGAGCTCCCTGCAGTGTGTTACACTGCAAATGAAAACAGAGCTACAACCCAGTACCAAACCCCAGAGTCCTTCTAGGATAGTCCTAAGGAGAGCAGTACAAGAACAAATACAGAGGAGAATAATTACTTTCTCCCTTTTCCTGATATTTCTTATTGAAAAGTAATGTGTTGCTGGTGTTAGTATTAATAAAAGTAATATAAAATTATCAGTGGTTTATAGGGATGCCAATCATTATGCTTTCTAGAAGTTACATTTTTATTCTATGCTGTTTGTTACTCTGCTCACATCACCATCATGACTGTGCCTGCCAGTAGTGCACCAAATGGCATAACTAAATATCTTTCACATGGGGCTTGTTCTTTCATCCTCTGCCAACGGAAAAGTGGTATGTGTAATGTTGTGGTGGATTTTTTTGTTTTGTTTTGTTTCGTTTCAAGGGATGTGTCACAATATGTTTGTGTTACAAAAGGCAAGTGGGTTGAAGGGCAGGGTGATTTTGGAGATCCTCTGGGAACTAGAAGGCTGATTGTGCAGATGGGTAGTGCCAGAGTGATTACTAACATGAGTAGTCTTTCTCAGTGGAGCTGGGGGCAAGTAATGTTTCCAGAATCTGGCACAGGAGCAGCTGGTGTTTCTGCGTAATGCTTCTACCTCTCCTCTCGTCACTCCTACCCCTGTGGCTTTATTACTTAACCATGCAAAATTATTGTGTGTTTGACCCTTGGAGTGCCAAACTGCAGGTGTCTTTTTTTTTTTTTTTTTTCCCAAATATCAGTGTAGAGAACTGCAATTAAAAAAAAAAAATAGTTAATTAGTTCCAGTAGAGACTGGAGTCCTGTGTTCTCAGCTGTGAGTAATGATTAAGGGGAAGCAAAGGAACCTGTGTTGACTCCTTAGTGTAAAATCAGCTTGAAGAGGGAAATAAGCTCCTCTTAATCTGTTGTATGTTCAGACCCCCAAATGCACTTCCCACCACCATTAGATCCTTTAGAAAATATCAGTGTCTTTGTTACAGAGAAGGTAGCTGTGGCTGCAGCTTGAAGAGCAGTGTCATTGAGTCACTGTCCTAGCAATTTAATTTGTCATAGAGAGGCTCACGAAGTGGTGACCTACACTTGACATAAAAGCTGGTCCTAAAGGGTTTCAGAGACCTCATGGGAAGTAGCCTGGTTGGGTTCAGGTGGGGACCCTCGTGGGGATCTTCCCTCCTGTGGAGACATAGAAGGATGCAGAGGGGGAAAAAAAAATGTTTCCTGGATGACAGGAGGAGAGGGAATGAGCAGTCAAGTGGGTTCTAGTTGAGCCCCTACAAAATTCTGCCTATAAAAGGTTTTAGCAAATGATACTTTTGGAAGATCTTTTAATTTTAACCTGCGTGTAGGATTTTGTGAAATCTTTTAATAATAAGCCAGAGGTCTCTGAATGCTGATCTGCAATGCTCTCCATCTAAGGCCAAACCTGTAGTTACTGTTGAGCCAATGAACAAAAGAAAGAATTTTGTCCTAGTTAGGGTCACAGCACTTGATCCATAGTGTTGAAATAATCGCAAAAAAAACATTTGCATTACCCCTTAAAATGTAGCTGATTTTAAAAAGCGTTTGACTCTCATTTCCAGGACACAAAAGCAAATTAGAAGTTAAAACATGCAGCATAGGTTGAAGATACCGTTGCCCTGATTTTTTACCTTCAGGAAACATTGCTGGCATTCCTTCTAGTAATATTTGTTTGAATACTGTGTGTGAGTTATCAGCAAGTTTTGCTCAGATATGATAATGTGTATTTATCAACAGATTCATGTGCAGGTGCAGTTATCCATCATATGGAGTTGCAGAAGCAGGTATTCATAATTGTGCACTCTCTTGAGAAAATATTTTAAGGTTTGAGCAAAGTTTAAAGTCTCAAAAATTTTTGTTAAAGCGTGAATAAGTTGCACAGTTTGAACAGGGCATACATGAGCCATTCTTGTGCATTTCATTAGGTTACTTCTGCTCTTTATAGGATGCTGTCTTTTGAGGGTGGATCTCAAAAGCATGGCTGCTTGGCTGAGTTCATCAAATCACTACATGTGTGGGTATCATTCGAGTAGTATTCTGACTACCATGAGTTTCAAGTCGTGCATGTCTATGCAGTAAGAGCGTGATTTGGCTCACCTGATTTGGAACACTAGAGAGTTTTGCTTTGCTTTTTGCACTTTAAGGTTTGACTATAAAGGGGTCTAGTTCAGCTACAGGTACCCACACTGTGGACATCTGAGGGCAAGCAGGGTGAAACTTTTGCTTGCCATGACCACCTGCACTGGACACTAGAGTGATGTAAGTAAGCCAGGGTAGAACCACTTTTCCAGTTTTAGCTTAAAATGAATGAATCAATTTAAAATGTTGGACTCTGCTCTGATGTATTTAATCTAGAATATTGTCAAAGGATTATTGCTTAATTTGATCATATTTACATTTTTAAGAATTTCTGCCTTTAATGATTTATTTTCCCCTGTCAGTTAAACTGTAGACCTTCAATATTATTTTATTGTTGCTTTCTCTGAAGCATCTTTCTTAGAAGGATGCAGGCTTATGAACAAATCACTACACATAAACTGGGGTGTGAGCTTAATACACATCACTTACTGTGCAGTAACTACCCTTTCTCCCAGGAAAAATGCCCAGTGGTTTATTCCCTTTTATTAAGGGATAAGCATGTTATATTTGCTCTGGGAGCAAACACATACACTACAGTTGACATGCTGCAAATACACATCCTGATTTGTCCTACAGTAGTTTGGATATATGTTCATCTCCTAAGACACAGCTGAAATGTTGCTTTATGTCATTCAGGTGAGGTCTAAACAGTAAGAGAACCTCTTTTTTATGTTTAGCTAAGACTGTTATTGCAACCCTGATTATTTGCGTTTTTTTACTGTTAGTCACAAGAATTTTGACTATTTTGTTCTTTTTAGAACACATTTTGATAGTGCAAAGACTGACCATTAAGCATAACAATGACTTCTTGTGATCTCACTTTACCTTTGTCTCATCCCATTTCAGTGCATTGTCTAGTTTACACTTCTTATCAGTCTCCTTTTTTATTCCAGTTTTTGACTTGAAATAGTGTTAGCTGTGTTCTCAAACTGAAGTTAAATATAAGAACTTCTGAGATACATAAGAGATAGATGTGTACTGTATATGTTGCTTTAATGCTAACCTGGACCTGGTTGCTGAGAGAACAATAAACTGCAAACCTCACCTGGAATTAAAGGAATTTTTAAAAGTAATTTTCTGAGTAATCACTAGAGGGAAATTGCACAGGCAAAAGCACTGTCTGTAGTTGTATGTCTAGCAGTTAAAACCTGCAGTATTGTCTGGCGAAGTACAATTTTATTGTGTTTTACCCAGCTGAACTCACTCTCAATCTCAGATGCATGATTTATCTCCTGAGGGTCCACACTGGGCTTAAGTAAGATTTTGATTAATCTATCCTGTTTTTCAAGCCAAACTCATTTGATTTCTACTTTCTGACCATAGAGAAATGATCCATCAGTTCAGAAAGAGAACCTTAGAAATAGTGTAGGAAACAATATGATAACATAGTATTTGAGGTTTAAATGTGAAGAACCAAGAAGAAGAAGAGGAGCACGAGGAATGAAATCTTTCCAGTCCCTGGTAGTTTGCAGCTGTTCCGAGAAGGCCTTTGCCCTGGTATAGTGACTGGTGACTATTCCAATGCAGGAGAAGCTGCTGCTGCATCTGGGACCATATTCCTCTTCAGCCACTGTGTGAGGTGGGACTTTCTGTCACCTTGGCTGGAGACAGGGTGAACTGCAAGTTTACTGGCAGAGTAGAGAACACTTATATTTTCTAGCAATTCACCAAGATTAGCAGCTTCAGTACATCATCCATCCAAGACCAAGTAACGACAGTGCTGGTTCTTTCACTGCACCTTCCCTTTGTTAGTTGTGTGGCTAGGGATTTTGTCTGCCTGAATATTTGTTTAGTGATAAACACACTTGGAACTCCATCTTTTTCTTCTTTAGAGCCCTGCTACAAATAATTTTTAGTTTTTCTTTTAGAGCTAAAAGGTACACTTTACTCAATTTAGTAACCATACCTCAGAAACACTTTTCATTAAGAATAATGTGGGAGTGGCTACTGAAAATTGGGTTTTAATAACACTATATTGAAGTTCCTATTTGCATAGATTTTGAAAGTAGATCAGATCCAAGATTGAACTGGGCTTCTGATCATTTGATGCTGCAGGAAGAGTAAGATTAACATTACTAAGTGTTTTAATAAGAAATGTTGTATTGCTGTATGGGGATTGTATTATTCAATATCTACCAGCCATTCACTTTTGTGTGATGTTCTTTCTGTAGTGCCTGTTACTCTAAAGAACATGCAGCTCCAGGTTGCTAATAACTTTTTGTTGTACAGCCCAAACAATAGATGAGTGATTTGATTATCTGTCTCTTCAGGATTAATTTAAATTAATTTTTTACTATGAGACTTTGTATTGTTACTAGGAGCAGTTAGCAGTGAAAGTATGTATGTTTTGAAATATAATTACTGATCATACCTAATAACTGATTTTTAGTTCACTCATTTTAAGAAATGAAAAGAGCACCTGCTTGCTATCACTATTTTTAATATCCAGTAAAAGTAATTTTATTATAAAATACAAGATATCCTTTTTCTTTATTAAAAGTTCAAATAAACTATTAAAAACATTTTGTTAGGACATAAATTGGCTAATAGCTTGGGAAAACGTTTTAAACTCTGTTGCAATACTATTTATGTGACAAATAAGAAAACTAATAACTAATTAGGTTGAATGAGCTTTAGTGAGAAAATGAAACCTATTCAATATGCTCTAGATGAAGTGACCTTTTGAAAGATCTATTTTTGAATAAGCAAGGTTACCCAATAAATAAATAAAGCATGAAAATTTATCTAAGTCTAGGACTTTATGTATTGAGAGTCATGAAGCAGGCCTTTTCTGATAAAATGTTTTCAGTTTTTTCCTACGTTAAATCTGTTTAATGATTTTTTTTTTATATATTTCGTAGAACCAGATGATAAAATAGCTTCATCTTCAAAGCCAGAAGAAAGTTTCTATGCTGACAGTTACAACCCCTTCAAGGATGAGGATGCCCCAGAGTACTTGAACCCATTTGATGAGCCAGACCATGAGCCTGAAACATTTGTAACTGTAAAAGATTCTCCTCCACAACCTGCAAAAAGGAAAAACGTCAGACCAGTGGATATGAGCAAATACCTCTATGCAGATACCTCTAAAGCTGAAGAGGAAGAGCTAGATGAGTAAGTATGATTCTTCAGCAGCTTTGGAAGTATTAGTGGGATCCTTGGCTTAATACTGAGATATATTGGTTCAACCTTGGTGATCCTTAAGCACCTCCTTAGGACAGACTGATCCTTCAGCAGCAGGAAATACCACAACCCCAAGTCACACTATTCACCTTAACATGATCAATTAGGAAACTTTGCCTCATTGATAACAATAATTCCGTGATAGGGAACGAGCCTGTGCACTTTTTTGGCACTTAATACCCTGACAATTGCAAATGAGCCATAAATTAAGGAGCAGCAAAGCTTGGTCCTTCCTGTCATTTTTGCCATTGTTTTTACTACATGAAATAATATTTTTTTTAATGATAATGGAGAGTTTGTTTTATATTGGTACGATATATAAAAGCAAGAGCATTTTGTACTCTGTATCGCACATTTTTAAGAGCTTCGTAAAACTGAATGGGAAAGATAACACAATATGCACTTTCTTAGGTTCTTTCTTTTATCATAACCATGCATAAAACTTTTATAAACTCGCACTGACAGCCTTACAATATAGAAACATAACAAGGAGTGAGAGCTTTTTGCAACAGCTGTGCAGCTTGGGTGGTTTAAGGTATATACTTACTCCTTGTTTGTGGTCGTTAGTCACCAACCACAACACTCGTAAGACAGTTTACGGTGATTACATGCAAGCAATTTTACAGACAACAACTGTAATTAACATTTAGTTTTACATTATTTAATGAGATTTATCATTGCATGACATTTGCATTGCTTTCATATTTACTATTAATACAGGTTGCCATAACATCATCTCTATGTTTCTCTGTTGATAGCTGTGTTGTAGGAAACTGAAGGATCCCAATGTACTCTAATAGAAATGTACAAAGGACCCCGCAGGGTTTTTCCTTTTAAAGTCCTGTGGCCATGGATTTCTAGTTTGTTCTGTGGAGAAAAAAGAAAAAAGGCATTGGGGAATGAGGCCTCTGCCAGCTCCATTCATCAGGGCACTGCCTGAACAAACAGCACTGGCTGTGTCTTCAGAGCACAGTGTGATCACGCTGTTGTTGATGGTCACACCAGGCATCCCTGATCATTCACTGATCACCAGAATCTGCAGGGAGAAAAGAATGCGTATACTTTACACCTGCAAAGATGCAGGTATAGAGGACAGAAACAGCTGAGAAGCATAGAAAGAGCGAAAGCCTCATGGATTGGCAAGTGAAGAATTTTCTCTGTTTTATATTTATACTCACATTTCCACCCTATGCAACCCTGTGCCAAATGGGCTTGCAGCAGTGTTGTAACAGGCAGCCTTGTTTTTTCAGTGTACTGGACAGTAGATTTCTGTAGCTCTTAATTTACAAAAGCCGCCTTCTTATTTTAATGACCCCATTTGCTTTATTTCTTTTTTTTTAAGGATAAAAATAAACTCCCCATAGGTGGATTCTACTTGAACATAAATCTGATCTGTGTTTTCCTTTTAAAGGCATTGTCCCATGGAAGGATAAGGAGTCAAAAAGCACTGTAAAATAGGTTTTACATCTTTTACATAAGTTTTTAATGTCCTGCCCCGCAAAGTAACTTCCTTTCCACATTTTCCTCCCAGGTTACAGGAGTGCCATGTCATTGAAAAAGACATGGAGACTGTTAGATGTATTGGGTAGAAGTGTGGCCAGGAGAACCTTTGAGTCTTTATACTGAAACATTCTGGAAGAATAAGGGTGATAATAAAACTCCAGTCTAGGAACACCGGACTTGTGATACTAACTCACACCTACAAGCGCTATTATGCCTTACCTCATGTCATTAGTTTTCATATTTTTCAGTAGAAAGTTTTTGCTAAGGTATGGTATGGTGAGCACTGAAGTAAAGATTTTCATGGGCAGTGCCAGTTGGTAGTTTTTACGTGCCCTAAATCATGAAGGTTTATGTCCAGATGTGTATTGTTTCTTATATAACGTGAATATTGATGCTTTTATTATCTACATAAGTGGCTAATCTTCTTTCAAATCCTATTAAAGTTTAGGCTTCAGTGTCAATTTTTGGCAGAGAGTTCTGCAAGAAAACAGGATCTTATACAAAATGTTTCCTTTTGTTGATTGTAAATAAGTTATCTTTCCAATCCCATACACAATCTCTTCTGCTGACTTATCAAAATAATAATTAGTAGTATTGGATTTATCTGCCATAAAGAGTTGCTGTGTTATGTATCTCTAGCATGTTCACCATTACTTGTCACTTGTCTGAGTTAAATGGTGCTAACTTTTTCAATCTCTCTTTGTACAGAAGTCTCTTCATCTTTCTAATCATTTTCACCACACGTCTCTGGACCCTGTTATTTCTTCTGCTATTTATCTATTTTAAGCTGTGTTGACTTGGCCTGAGCAGTATATTCAAGACAAGGCTGAAAAACTGATCGCTGCAGTAGAAAAATTTACATATTATTTTCAACCTCTGTCCTAACATCTTGTATTTTGATTCCTTTTTGTGTTGTTTTGTGTAGTTTTTAATCATTTTTGCTTTCCCCAAGAGTGATTTTGAACCTGGTAGATGGAAAGCATGAGAAATAGAAGGCTCCTGAAAGACATGTACTGCTGCTCAGGAAGGATGATGTATTTTTATCCCTGCATCTTAAACATTTCGTTGGAGTTCACTTAATGCACCACTTGGCATTTTCCTGTTGTATTTTGTGTGAAATGCAATGGTGTGTTGTGATGGACACATCAGTTAGCTTCAGGACCCTTGTCCCACTCTGCTCTGGCAGATCCCTAGTGCTGCTTCTGGACTTGGAGCTTGCTCAAAGTGCCCCAAAAACTGAGCTCTGACTCCAGTTTTGTAACAGTCTCTAAAAGGTACTTACTCTCACTGCGCCTCTCTGAAGGATTTACCTTGGATAACTGGCTTAACTGAAACATATTTCACTAATGGTTGTGAAGATAATGTAAGATTTTACAACAGACATAAACAAAGCATAGTCACAAGCATACATGGAATGAGGTATCACACGGTACGAAGGACTTTGATGAGCCAGTACAAATATTCTGCTGTAAAACTACGCTCTCAAGACATACATCCTCATACCTATCTAGAGATAAGGAATGTTAGTGTGAAGTTCTGCTTTGGGCTTTTTGAACTTTATACATTAAAATCAAAATGGTAGGTGGCTTCCAGTTAATAACGGAAAGCACACCTTGCTAAGCTAAGTTTAATTATTTGATAATAGCATGGCTCACAACTACTTAAAGTGTAATGCTTTCAACTTTAGTACTTCCGATTGATAATATTGCCTGATCATTTAACCCGGCCACACTGACAGCTTTGTTTTTTCTCCTCAATAAAATGTTTATTTTTTTTCAGTTAACCAGTAATGCCGATTGAAATAATTTTTAAATTGGTCAGAATAAAACTTGCTTTCAGATATTATTTGGCTCTCTGGCTCATTATCTTGTTAATCATTGCATGGCTTAGAATAATGCTGTCTAAGTGGAAAGGCTCTTGAGCTGCCTGTTGCACAAGAAGCCACAAGCCCCCACACTGACAGTGACAGCTTAATGCCAGGTAGTTTGTCAGGTCTGGGATTTTTTAATTTTGTAGTGGACAGTCTAGTATCTCTTTAGGCAAAAATCATATTGTGTGGATCAATTAACTTCACAGAAGCAAAAAGTATTGGAGATGACCTCAGAGAAAAGTGCTTTCGCTGCCAGACTTTTCCCATGTCTAATTTCTTGTGGAAACTGTTAGACCAACCTCTGCATATGTCAGACCCCCGTGACATCAAAATGTATAGACTCTTAAATCAAGAATGATCTTGGGTTTTCTGTTTTAAACTTATTTTTAAAAAAATCTTTCTCAATATTTGTCAGACAAATGAAAAGTGGTGCAGAGAGGAAGGCGGGAAGTAGCACGTGTGTGTTCTGCCCATACTGTCACCAAAATGTGAAGGTTTAGTCTGGGTTCAGGCAAGTTCTTCTCTAGGATAAAAAAAGGCAGTTGCTTGTCTCCTTATAGCACTTCCTTGTGCTGCATTTCCATGCAGTAGCGTACAATTCTTCAAGGTCATACATGCAGCACAGACAATTCTCAAGCATAAAAATTCAAAAGGTGGCTCTTCCAAACTTTTTTACTCTCATTGATAAGGTGTGGGTTTTTGTTTTGTGTGGTTTTTTTTTTTTTTCTCTCCACCAAATTAATTTTAACACGTTAAAAACACACCCTTCTAATTCCAAGTTCACAGAGGTAAATTACCTTCCTGCCAAACATGCTGTGTCTGTTGGCTGTTCAGAAGGCTAACTTGTTGAACTAAAACAACCTTGTCCTCTCCTGTAGAAGGCATTGTTCTTCAGCCTTTATCTCTTTTATCTTCATTTTCACCTCCCTTTGAACTTTACAGTGTCTGAAGACAGCTGAACTGGGCTATCAGCTAAATTAAAGCTACTGACAGCTAGGTGCATTCTCCACTCTAGCCTGAATACTCTCCTTTTTCTCCTGCCTCCCATGGAAAACACCCATCCATTTCTATTTAACTCATTATTTTGTGCTGCCTTCAGTTTTGATTGCACTGGTGGCTTTGTGATTGATGGTGAACCTGAAAGTTTCCTTCAGTCAGATGAGTTATTTTAGTGTTAGTCTTTCACTTCAGTATCTGGATTTAGATCTGTATAACAAGCAGCAGCAGATTCTCAGAAAGGTCTGGAGGTTTTATGCCTGGTCTTCACTTACATGCTTCAGTAAACTTTGTCTTTCAGAAATAGATTTTTGTAGTGTGGATTATTAATTGCTTGGTTTTTTTCAATGAAAAGAAGGTGATGGTAAACAGCATTAAAATAAATGCTAAAATCAGTCCATGAGACTGAAAGACACATTATTGTACTAAAAGTACACAGAACTGAAAAAAATTTGGTGTTGTGTAAAAGGAATCTGGATGCATAGTTGTTTTTTCACTTGTGCTCAAATTTTGCTGTTGTAGTTCCTTAAAAACAGTGTGTATCAGCTCAAAACTCTTATCCTGAGAGGAAATTTGTAAATGGATCTAGCTAGGTAGGCTCTTGTCTAATGCCGTATGCACTAATTTTTCCATTGCATTGAAATTTTCCAATGCATTGCATTGCATTGCATTTATGTTGCATTGAAAGGGCTGAGGTTATTTGCCGTCATTACTCTATAGCTGTATGCAGACAGATCTTTGGGAATTGAAGAAACTTAGTTACATAAATGTAGTTTGAGATACATGATAAATCTATCTTGCAGGGGAGGTGTGGACTAGAAAGGAGTTAACTAGCATATGAGTTTTGTAATTAACAATCCAATTTTGGATTGTAAAATATGAAAAGCGAATATTATTAATGAAGTGCAAATAAGGTTCCCATATGTGTCCTTAGCAGGATACAAAATTTCTGACTCTTCTAAGTATGTAGTAGAAGCCATTATTTGATGTATTAATTATTATTTCATATATCAAACTAACAGATAACATTTGGAAATGCTGTGGAAGTGTTTACTTAGGGTGGAACAAATGCGGAACTGGAACATGAATGCCAGAGTTGAGAATAATTCGTTGGACTGCATCCACTTGGTGGAAGATGTTTACTGTGTTTCTTAAATGAGGTTCAGTTATAAAAAGCACTGTCAAAATAGGCAGATGATGGCTACTAGTGTCTATAGAGAGGCGTACACGAGTCAGCTGTGGTTTTCTTGTACTTATATACTTACACTGTTATCCAAAGAGTGTGCTTAAAATGGTGTGCTGCAGAGTTTAAAATACACTCGATGTGGATTGTATCCCCATGGAATCCGAAATTTTCAGACTTAGACAGCCAAGAGTGAGGCCTCTCGAAGTGTGTTGAAACGTGAATGTAATAGTGGTGTGATTCTTAACTCAGTTCTAGTGAAGCATTCTTAATTCTGTTCATTAGAACAGCAGCTTCACTCAAATTTGTTGTTATTGAGCTTGTCAGTATGTCACTCTCTGGTAGATATCTAAGTATAATCGAAGAGTTAGCTTTATGCAATTGATAATATTTCTATAATTTACAGGACTTCACAAAATTTAAGGAAATTCTGACCTAACGCAGTTCTAACTGTTGTAACTCACTTTTCAATCGTATGAAAAAGTAGTATCTAAAAGCATGTAAAGGCAAAACATATTCTTACGTGGAATACTAGAAACATTTTAGTCATTGGCTTCTCTAAACAGGTCTTATTTTCTGTTTTAATTCCATGGAGATAGCAAAGAAATATGTTTCCCTTCTTTTAATTAGATCAAATCCGTTTTATGAACCAAAATCAAGCTCCGCTTTAATTAAAGTTGCTCCACTGCAAGAACCGGAAAAGAAGATGAAAAGAAAGGCTCCTGAACCACCAAATCTCTTGCCAAAGACAGAGACAGGCATGAATGAGAACATGCCAGCTGTTCCCGCATCGAGGGAGCTTTCTTCTTCTCCTAAGGTAGGTTTTTCATACCAAAATTCTGTCTTTGTTATTAACAGTACCTTTATGTGTATTGTAGACATCCTATTTATTTCTGCAGGCCATCTTAAAAGCTTTCCTTATACTTAATAAGGTGTTGGCTCATCTCTATTCACTTACTGGTTCATAGGGAGAGAGCAGCAGTGGGAGCTTGTATTTTTTCTTTAAGGATTTAATGACAACAGTAACAGCAACTGCAGTTTCAAAGAAAAGAGTCTTCCAGTAACAAATGTTACAGGACAGCTGGATATGCCAACGAGAAGGAAGAAAATCATGTTGAACAATACTATGTCTTGATCTATTGTAATGCTGTTAAGCCTTGCCCCTGTTGAAGAGTCTGTCTCCATATTTGTGTCAGAAATCTGGGTTTTAAGAGTATTATTTAAGTATTGGATAATGTTCATTTATGTTTCATTTATATATGCCTAATTCTATAGGTACGTTGAATTAATTAAAAAAAAAAAAGTAATCTTTAAATCAGATTAACTGTTAATTAGGAATGTCCAGACAAAGCGTACATCTATGTTTGTCAAGGGAAAATACGAGTTAACTTTGGTTGAAGAGGGCAATGTGAGGCACAGGTATTTTAGGATTACAACAGCTAACTTGAGTCCGTGTGAAGCTCAACTCCAATGATTCAGCAGTTAGCACCACTTGTGCTAACTTAATAAGCACTTAATAGTGTATACTAATGGGTCTTTCTTAAAAATTAATTTGATGTGTGCTGATTGCTTGTTTTGAAGGGTAGGAAGATGAGAACAGAAGTCTTCCCTTCCAGCACATCTTGCCCAATTTATTCGTATTATCATCTGTTTTGCCTTGTATTGGAAGTGCTGAACTTAAAGAGTTGAATGAAACTACTTCTCATACCTATCATTTCATTGCTTAATTACTCAGCCAGATTGCTGACATGTCCTTGTCCCCTCAGGCTCTGATCTTGCAGTCATTTTAGCACTCAGTCAGGGTAAAGAGTATGAACCCAGAAATCTGATCTGTGTCTGTTCATAGCAAAACAAAACAACATAGTAAGGCCACAAGCACAATTCACAAGTTATTCTTAATATGCAAAACCACAACCAGGGAAATACGAAATCAAAGCATAGCAGTTTTATAATGCTCTGAGATGGGGTTTGATCTCATTTGCTGGAGTTTCTGTATGAAAAATACTGCAAAATATTTGATTTCTGGTGGAGTCTGGCCCTCAGGTCAAAGCTAAGCAGCCAAACTAAAGCGTTCTGGTGCTACCAGGCAAGGAAGAGACATACGTGGAGGAGATTTTATCATGTTACTTGATGGAGGTTGTGCCCCCATTGCTCATTGTTTGAGAGGTTTTTTTAACAGGTCTGCATCCAAGGAAATAAGTCTTTCTGCTTTATTTAATGTCTTTGTTGTACTGAAATAACATATTACTACTGGGTTTGATTATTGTAGTTTTTGTCTACCCCAGACTAAGTTTTAGATTGTCTGAAAGCTGGAATTGATTAAGAAAAGATGCAGGATTGTACTCGCTGAGGAGACTGTGCTGCTATGAACACGGGTAGTTCCTGCTGTTATGTAGGAATTTGTGCATATTTCGGTGTCTGCTGCTTGCAGCCCACCTCTCTGCCACTGATGCTGACCCACAGCTGAGACCAGCAAAGGTCCAGGTACTGAAATTTTGATATTCATTAGGGCCACTGGGGAAAATGGAGTTCTATGACCCTCTCTGGTACGGAAAGCTTTAATTTTTTTACAGGATTTTGAAGGATACGAGACTGTTAGGGAAGGCTCCAAACAGATTGTGTGAACCAACATAGGCAGGTTGCAGGAACAACCACAAACCGTGGATGAAATGCAAAGAGTAAATCTGTTATTGTTACCTTGCGAACCAGGAGATCTCCGAAAAAATGCCTAAGCACCTGGCCAGCAGTACAAAAGCAGGAATGCAGGCACTGCAGAGCTCGGTCTGTGCTAGAAGATCTACGAGCCTGCTGCTTTTGCCTGTACTTCAAGGGTTCACAAAGGCACAGTTTACCATGCCACTTTGATCTTTGCCTGCAGTAGAGCAGGAATTTCAAGGATGTTCACTAAGGTGCCTTTAAGACTTTCAGAGGCCTGTGTTATCTAAACACAGAGGTTCTACTCGTGAAGCACAGAAGGCTAAACAACAACAATTAGTGTAATATATGTGTTTTTCTACACCTCAGCTGCATTTGCTTGAGCGTATTTACAGGTCTCCTTGCCAATCTTCCATTATATTCCCACACAGATGCAGTGTCCTGGTTTATTATATTTCAGCTAGAGTGGAAAGTTTCGCTGACTGGGTGCGTTAAAATATTGTACGGTCACTTGCAATTCAGAAAGCTTTCTGTAAGCAGAGTCTTTTTTCCTGTGCTTGAATTGTTTTACTCTAAGGCAATCTAATAACGTTAAATCAAAAGAACTTTACTTGGAATGCTTTTTGAAATTCGGAAAAGTACTGTCATCAAAAAGAAAAGAAAAATAAACCATTTCCTCACACCACAATATCAAATAAGGCCCAGGTAGGACCTGGACTGTTGGCACAAATAACTTTTTTATTACTCAATAATAGTAACAATGTTTAGCAACCCTGAAAAAACTTCAATCAAAAGGTATAGGCACTACACAAACATGAACTTAGCGCATACCCTTATGTAGGGGGAATGGTCCCATGGAGGTAAACTTAGGTACAGGAAAGTTAAATAACATATCTTATTCAGTGTTTTGTCCAATTTTGCTGTGCACAAAAAGCCTCTGCTACAACTCTGACCAGAACCTACGTGTCCCAACAGGTTCAATCCCCTGGCTTGGTTGCCTTCATAGGAAATTACTGTGGAGCAGAAATGCTAATCTTTAGACTACACAAACACAGCATTAATATTAGAACTTTTGAGTTTAAGGGAGAAGACTCCAAAAATGCTTCTGCAAATCTTTGACAGAGTAGTTGGAGCTAATTTTTCCTTCACATGCTAATGGTGTTCATCACATTTGCTGGCACAAAAACTACATTGCTGTTATTAACATCTATAACAGCAAGTTTATCAGGTTGAAATTGCTCCTGAAAGATTATTTGACACATGACAGATTTCTACTCAAGAGACAGCTTCCGAATACCTGAAATTTTGTTACTCTATTAAAAAAAAAACAAACCAAACACATATTGAAAACAGTAGTGAAGTCCCTGGGAATTTAAATACCAATTTAAAAGTAAAGCAAGAAAGTTTGGTATTTTCCTAAGTATAAACCTTGAAATCAAATCTCTAGAGTATGACTTGGACACCAAAATTGCTTTATTCAGTGTTGAGCTGCAATGAGCCTTCCAGCATTGTCATGGTGGGTATAGGAACTCTTCCACAGAAGTGCAAGTGGATTTGCTGTTGAAACATCATAGTCTGAGTCCAACATTCTACTATTACACAAGTAATGATGGAAGGTGTTTCGCAGCTGAGGGATATCTGACTTCTCACACATTATTTTTCTTTAATGTATATATGTTTTCTTACTTTATAAAAGCAGTATCTGCAGTAATGAAAGAGAAGAATAAATGAATTTTAGCAGTCATCAGTCTTTGGCCTGTCTTGTTTGAGAACAGACTTAAACTAACACATCTACATGAATTGCAAAAGCCTTTCTCTCAAGGGAGTTGTATGGTCTTTTAACAGCTGAAGACTATTTCTAGATTTTCCTGGAATCATATCCACAATTAATTACCTCTATTACTCCCGGCACCATAAAAATCAAAGTTTCTCTAGTTCCCTTGTTGAGAGTTGTATGCTGTACAAGATAATTCTGTGTGAAAAAATTAATGTAAAATTAGGGAGAAAATTCCAGAAGGTATCTTTTGATCTGGTGGTATCAGCATCAGGCTTGATATCCCCAGGTTAAAGAGGGTACTCCAGGGTGAAACTTACTCAGGACCTCAACAATCAGTGAAAACAGAACATGAGACTAATAAATAGGCATGAAGGGACTTCTGGAGGTCATCTGGTCCAAGCCCCCCTGCTTAAACAAGGCCACTAACCCAGGACCGCATCCAGACAGTTTCTGAATATCTCCAATATTCATCTGATGTTTTTCAAATGTTTGCCTTGTGCTGCTTCCCTGAGCAATCAGTTACGAGGAGTAGCAAGCCCTTTCCAAGCCTCTTTAATTTCTTCCATTTGAGCAGGCCCTTCTGATCACTCAGAGATCCTCATGTCATCTCTATTGGTAAGGAAGGGGCAGTTATCTGTCAGAAATAAAGCAGAGTCTAGCTCTCCATAAAGGTCCAGCTGGGTCTTGGCCCCATAGTACTAGCTCAGTAATTGCCATATCTGGGTTGGGAGGAAGTTTTGTTTCCAAATATTTTTACCTCCTAAAGGATTATCTTAATTCCCTTTTGTCTTCCTTCCATGCCTCCTCTAAACTAACCTGAGTCATCAGAGAGAGCTTGAAAATTCAAAGTCTGAAAGCCTGGAATTATCCCACAGTTAATCATCTCAAATGGCTTGAAGGCTGTGGTGTGCTGGCTATATTTAGGTGAGCCTAGCAAAGCTGTGGATAAGGTCTTCAGTCATCAACCTGCTACAGTGCTGCCAAGTCCAACAGAAGCCTTGCTGGGCTTGTTACCATCATACAAGTGTTACTGTTCTTGACATGGTTTGGCTAATAAGGTTCTGCCTTTCACAGAGGTGATGGAGATTAAATTTCTTCCACTTGTTTGACTTTGTGGGAAAAAAATGAACAAACTCAAAAAAAATTGATCAAACTCAGTCCAGACTCAAAAAGTGGTATCAGACCAGTGGATAGTTCTGGTCAACAACAGGTTGACCATGAGTCAATGATGTACCCTTGTGGTCAAGAAGGCCAGTGGTACCTGGGGTGCCTTAGAAAGTGTGACCAGCAGGTGGAGGGACGTTCTCCTCCCACTCTGCCATGGTGAGGCTGCACCTGGAGTATAGTGTCCAGTTCTGGGCTTCCCAGCTTAAGAAGGGCAAGGAATTACTGAAGGGAGTCCAGTGGAGGGCTACAAAGATGATTAGGGGTCCAGAGCATCTTTCTTATGAGGAAAGGCTGAGAGAGCTGGGTCTGTTCAGCCTGGAGAAGAGAAGGCTGAGAGGATATCTTATTTATGCTTACAAATATCTGAAGGGTGGATGTCAAGATGGTGGATCAGACTCTTTTTAGTGGTGCCCAATGACAGGATGAGGGGTAATGGGCACAGACTGGAGGTTCCATCTAAACATGAGGAGAAACTTCTTTACTTTGAGAGTGACCAAGCACTGCAACAGGCTGCCCAGAGAGGCTGTGGAGATTCCTTCTCTGGAGGCATTCAAGACCTGCCTGGACACATTCATATGTGGTCTGTTCTGGATGAACCTGCTTTAGCAGGTGGGTTGGACTAGATGATCTTCAGAGGTGCCTTCCAACCCCAAGCGTTCTGTGATAGTGTGCGTATCAGTGCCCACCATTGCTTTAGCCAATTAAAAAATGTACATACCAACTTGAACAGTCTCAGCATCTCTTATCTTTGCTGTGTTATGTTGAGTTTATTGGAAATACAATCCAGGTATCAGTTCCAGAGTCGGCAATTGTGTCCTATAGTAGAGAAGCTGAAGTTGTGTGCCTCTGCACAATCATGGATTTTATTGCCTTTGTCAGAATGGGGGGCAGGAATGCTGGTGCATTTACATGGGAGGTGAAGAATTATTTACTAGGGAACAGAGGAAACAGATCATCACTCTCAACTGCAGAGCTGTTAAGAGAAAATAGCTTCTGTGCTGGGTTGGCATTGTTCATTCATTCATTGGAGGATGGCATTTGCCCTTCCCTTCAGGAAATCATTCTGTGAAAGGCTTTTCCTATTACATGATAGTCTCATTTTGTTGCCAGACTACTGCCAAGGCTCATATATCCGTGCAGTTTATGAATACTGCAGTTACCATTAACCTACTGAAAGTCAACAAGTTTGGTGAATCCAGCTTGGTCTCACATCCTTTCTCCAGTCTTCAGGGTCATGAAACCTCTGTTTGTTGGGCACACACTTGATAGAGTGGCTACTGCAGACTGACTAGTTGTCAGCCTGGGATTTGGTAGCTCACAGATCTCCATCTCACAGCTGCCTACTGGATTAACCAGAATACACTGATAATCATGAAAACATAGGCATTGATATCAGTGCTTGTAGGCAAGAGCTTACAACAGCCGTTTAAGTTGGCAGAAAATGAGACTACACATTCATATAATAGTCCAAAGCAAATAAACAGCATTTTGGTTCTGCTCTCTCATGCCAGGCAAGCTAGCTGGTTTAAGCTCTAATGAAACATATTAATAGGAAACGTAGTAAGAAATACAGAATTCTTTTTCTGCATGGTGTGTAATAACCCATCTCCATCCAGTATCCTTGGTAATCCATTGTACATCTGCAATACTTATGTTCAGACTGTTCAAAAAGATTTCTGCCTGATAGTTTATCCTTCAAACTGCAAAGGAGGTACAAATTGCCTCTGTATGAAAGAAGGGAACTTCTCAGATACTTTCCAAGGGAGCAACAAGAAACTTGTAGTTTCTTCTTTTTTTTCTCTTCTCGTTCTACAATAAGAATAAATGCTTAGACAGAGATAAAGCACAAAACTCTCAGGCGAGTTTAGTGGAAGGGGAGGAATGTAACATTCAGTATAGTACTAGGTACAACTCTCCAAAACCTGAGAGACCCTGTAGTCTCCAGTTTCTCACTTTTCCATTTATATTTACCTCAGCATTATCAGCCTTATGTGACTGAACAGTAGTAAGAGCTCACCTTAAAACATCAAATAGAGAAATTACATTAAATTCCAAACACTAGATGTAGATCACTCATTGTCTGTTGGTATCAAAAGCGTTTTAGTTGTCCATTCACATGAGGACTTTCTGGCTCTCTGGAACACTTTATTTAATGATTTTGCTCCTTTCCAGCTTCACATGAGCTGCAAAGGAGTTGTGCAGCTCCTTTACATGAGAACGTTGTCACTTTCTTTGCAGACAGATAGTTCGTCAACCCCATGGAAGACTTGGGAGATAGTGGACAGAATATTAAGATATCTAATGTTATGAACTTGTGCAAAAAAGGCACTCTGAGAAAATCTGCTTTGCATACAGCCCTAAGACATTTTATCTTTTAATAGAGGAAAAAAGGCAAGGCACACACATAATGTGAACAGAGAGATAGTGAGATAATCATATTGAAGCACAGACAATTTGTTAAACTTGCAGCTTTTCAAGCGTTAAATAATAAGAGGGTCCCTTTTTTATACAATAATTAAGCAATTTCTTATTACTGTTTGCCTGAGTTTTAAATGGTGTTTGTCAACTTAATTAGCTATGTGCTTTTTCTGTGTTCCTTACTATTAACCTGTGTTTGGACATAAAACAACCATTTTAGAATACGTATTAGAGTAAGGAGTGAACTGTTCTCTTCCAAATGCAAGTTGTAGCATTTTTCCATTTTGCTGAAGGTATAGGCTACAGAATGTCTTCCTCTTGGCCTCAACTAAGTCACACTTCAGGGTTTGGATTTACTGCATTGCGTTCGGTCCCTTTCCTGACTTCTCGTGTTGCCCTATTCCTTGCCCCACCGACTGGATTGTTCTGTGAGTACTGGGAACACAAGACTGACATGGGAACAAAACACTGACACACACACAAGAACACAGCATGACAGGCCCTTTCAGTGGCAGCACAGTCATCACTCAGCTAGAAAACATACCCTTAGTGTCTCAGCAATGTGCTGGTTTGGGGTCTTCACTGCTTGCAGCAGCTGCTGGTTCTAGCAATCCAGTGGTGCTCAGGCTAGTGCTGCCAGGCAACAGCCTGTTAAAATCGAAAATGCAACCTTAGGTGAGACTTCTAAATGTCTTTCATGGTTTAACTTTCCATCTGTTCAAATTAGTAACAGAATAATTTAAAAAAATATTATTTAATCATCCAGGTTCCTACATACTAAATGTAGTTACTCTGTCAATATGAGGAAATTAAACTCTTATATTCTCTGTTTTTACTGGTTTTGTGCAAGTCGAATGATGTGTTAATGAAGGGGCCACTGTTTATGCAGATGGAAGTAGGGATGTAGTATATTATTGTAAAGTGTCAGACAGCTAATTATTACAACTTCTAGGTGCTGTTTCTTATAGTTCTGTTTCATTGGTGACCAGAATCTTCACTAATTTCTCTGTAAATGGGAAATGCATTTTACATACGTGCACACACGTATATGCGTATACATATACTATTAATTTTTACACATAGAATTATCTAACGTCTTTTCTGTAGGCCATATTTAAAAAAAAATATGTTGAAGGCAGAGAATCTTAAAATGAGTACAGTCTGAGGATTTGAAACCCAGTGGCAAATGTGGGCTTTTAAAAAGTGTCTTTTAGAAAAGTAAAAATTGCATCTTTTTGGGGGAAATGAGCTTCTGTTCCATGGTGGTTTTCAGTCTGCTTTTTATCTTGGAACCATGATGACGGGAGGTCACTGCATCCCTCTGTAGCAACAAAACCAGGACAAACAATAGAACAAACACAAGTGCATATTGTGGAGAAAAATGAATGTTTCAGTAATATACAGGAGCATTAAGCAGCATTATTGATCACTAATGTGAGTAAGAGTTCCCAGGACTGGCCCTTCATAAAGTGGATCCCCTTTTGCTATTGAGTCATTCAACTGCCTCAGATACTTTATTCCTAGAGGTGTCTGGTTCTCTCCCTTGGCTGTAAAAGAGCTTAGGTAAGTCAGACTTGGCAAACTAATTCATAGGCATTTAAAGGTGGTGAGACTAATTGTCTCTGAATATTTACAGTCTCTTGTTTATATGACCTAAAGAATAGACCTATGATTGAAAAGAAAAAAATTGGGAAGATATTGCAAAAGCTCTTTCTCCCTTCAACATGCAGGCATGACTGCACATGAATAGAAGACATGGTTAGAGAGTAGGAGCGTTGATGGACAAAGCTGTTCAGCAAAATGGAGAACCCCTGCTTTGTTCTACATATTTAATAAGAGATTTTGTGAAAACTGGTACAAGATGTGGTATGTGACATGAGATAAGGTATCCATGAGCAGTCACAAAAGAGACCATGAGGAGGATCAACTTCTCACTATCCATGAGGATCCCCAGGAGTATGCCAGATACTGCATGGATGTGTTTGAGACTCATGCTTTTATGAGTTGTTTTTTGCTTACCAGTGGTCTCCTTAGGCTACCAAAGTGATGAAATCATTCTTAGCTGAACATTGCTTGTTTTGCCTGTGTCGTTTTAGTGTAGCAGTTTTCAGTGTTAACCATGTACTGGGTTTTGTTTCTTTGCAGCCTTCCTTGATCCCCTCCTTCTCCTTGCAGGTGGCACTATGAATGTAAATTGGTGGAGGGGGATGTCTGTTTGTGTTATTCCCATGATGGTTGTCAACAGGAGTCAATTTTTATACATCGATAGTATAGGTGAAAGTGAGCCCTTCCTTGTTCTGTCGGCTGCTTTCTGCCCTTCTGACTGAAGTATTTTGTTCCTGTCTTTGAGCAACAGACCAGTCAAAATGCTGTCAAAAAGATGTATGTGCTCTTACCTCTAGGATAAATGCTTCCTTCAGAATTTGAGGTTTAAAACCAGATAAGCCAATAATTTACCCCATGTTCCTGTAGCGGGAGTTGTGCATGGGTTTGGAGGCAGACCTCAACTCCTCCCAACCTCAGCCCCTCACTTCTCACCTTATCCCCTTTCCGAGCTCACACAGCAAACACATCATCGCATGCAGGTCTTTCTGCAGAGCTCGTGACTCTTGCAGCACCATTTGTATTGTTGCACAGGGAATTAGTCCGCGTTGTGTACTGTTTGAGAGAAGGGCCAGAGGAAAGTCACCACTTTCTCTGACAATAAAGCAACCAAATGCTGACCAGGAGCAGTGCATATTATCCTTTCCTCTGTTGTGAATTCATTATGTTGTGCTAAGCTAATCTCTTGAACCAGATTTTGGACTGTGGTGGGGGTTTTTAAAGTTTCTAGCTTGATACAATCATGATAAATCAGCAGAGCTATTGGCTTCACTCAAGTGCTGTGCAGCTGAAAGAGTGCTGCTTTGTGGCACATGAAGTATCATAAAACAAGCAGTTCTCTGTAAGGTCAGGTGTTAGGTGGCTCAGACTGAGGACTCAAAAGCAACACCTTCCAATATTTTAGAGTTGGGCTTTTGGGGACCTCACTTTTTCTTCCGTTAAATGGACTGCTGCCTTACAAGAGTGTCTGGAAGATTAAATGTTTCATCTTCTGGATTAAAATACGATGAAGATGAAGATGAAAAATGTAGAAAAGCCTTTTGATGAAATTAATGATACTGTGTTCAGTTCAAGGTCCAGGTAGTGTGCATCAGAAGAGCCATGAGGACAAACAACTAATAATTTGGAAAAATGGCAATACTGGCTAGTCCCATTCACTGAGGTTGTTTGTTGATTGCTCTCCATGAGGGAGAACTCTAGGGGAAGAAGCAGCTTAAAGACTGTATCATGATGCAAATATACAAAGGGTACTTATTCACACTGAATATGTAACCATAATTTTGTAATACCTCAACTTCTGAACACTTGATTTGGCAACTTTAAGTGCTGCTACTTAAGTGTTTTCAGTATTTCTTCTTTAGATCCTTATCAGTAGTGGGGATGCAGATAACAGGTCTCCAGGGCTGTCCTAGAAAAATCTTTTTAATATCAAATTAATATACATAATTTGCAAGATGATAAATGCTTGTCTCCTGTCATTTTCATAATTGCTTTTTAAGGTATTACTGCATTATTGTTGCAATGTAGCTCCTAGCGAAATGGATGGAAACATTGTCAGAGCTTGCAGCACTTCTGGGTTGCACCAGTTAGCACTTCTCCAAAATGTCTGTGCAAATAGGGTTTGGTAATTTAACCACTGTTATGACATTCAAAGCCTCACTTTTCATAATTTTATATTTAAGTTACATTTACAAATCACAGATTTGTACAAAGAGTTGTCATCATAAAATATTACTTCACTTTATCTGGAAAAAAATATGCCCTTTTGATATGTAAGGGTGGTATTTTTGTATGCTTTATTTCATCTTGAACGTTTAAAACTGCGCACCATTGTGTGGGAAGAAAGGGAAAAGACAGCAGGCATAGAGCATATTGTGTAGTCAAGTAAAGGGGAATATTGTTGCTATATGTCATTAAAACATCAAGACCATTGGATGTAGGTAAACTGTAATGAAAAATACATTTTCATATTTTAATTTAAAATGACACTGATACTAGAATTCCCTCAGTGTTTCCCATGTAAATATTTATGATTATTTATATGAAACTTTGAATTTCCTTGAATCATAGAATCATAGAATGTCCTGAGTTGGAAGGACCCACAAGGATCATTGAGTCCAACTCCTGTCCCTGCATAGGACAACCCCAAAATTCACAGAATCACACAGAATCACAGAATGGTTGGTGTTGGAAGGGACGTCTGGAGATCATCTAGTCCAACCCACCTGCTAAAGCAGGTTCATCAGAGCAGATCACACAGGATTGCATCCAGGCAGGTTTTGAATGTCTCCAGAGAAGGAGACTCCACAACCTCTCTGGGCAGCCTGTTCCAGTGCTCTGGCACCTTCAAAGTAAAGATGTTTTTCCTCATATTCAGGTGGAACCTGAATGAAAACGTGCCCAACAGTCTGTCTTACCAACAAGTGCAAGATTGAACAAATGAGACATATATTCTGATGCAGGAACCACTTCAAGGCTGTTGAGGTCAGGGATGGTAGGAATACCCATGCTGCGTTTTCAGGGCTTGTGGCTTCCTGCTTTAGGAAGTGCATCAAATACTTTGAGAGCAGAAGAGAGAGATGGGGGAGAGTGAAAGCAGGGGATCTCCGGAGGGCGAGCAGGGAGTTTGAGCTGAGCTCTCTGTTGCCTTTGGGACAAGCATCTCCTTGCACCCATTTCTGCGGGATCTGGAGGCGAATGTTCTCCTCATGGCGGTGCCAGAATTATTTGCCTGAAATCTGTTCTTTAAATATCTCTAAGGTGTATAAACGCAAGGAAGAAGTTATGAGCTGCCAGGAGCAGCACTGAAGTTTCTGGAGCGCTGCTCTTCCTAAATGCCAGCGCTTTTGTGACACTGTGGAGTTTGTCTCTCAGAGGACAAGCCGGATGAGGTACAGACACCGCCGGTCAGGCGAGGCGGCTGCAGCCTGCCAAAGCGTTTGAAAAACAACCACGTTAGGGTAGCTCCAAGTGAGATCTGGCCTAGCTTCTGGGATATGTAATCTGAAAATCCTTATCCGTGATGAGGGCCTCGTATTTTATTTTCTTTAAGTTATTTGCCTCTGCTCTTACGGGGGAAGGGAGCCAGGAGGAGGCAGAGAGCCGGCGCAGGGCTCCTGGCGTAGGTACCAGAGGATAACTGCCTTCCTGCCATTCATGTTAACCTTTTCAAAGGATGTGGAGGGCTTTGATTCGCATGCTTGGCTTCACAGACCATTACTCCTGTTTAGTTCAAGCTTTGCTCTTTAAAAGGTAGAAGAAAGAAGGAATGCTTCTCCTCTTGTAAGACCTTTTCTAAACTACCATCAAAACAAAAATCCTCAAAATCTTTGCAATAAAAACCTGATAAAACCTATCCTTTTTCTGTAGAGGTTTTATGCCTTATTATCAGGCTCCTTAACAAGAGCCACACAGGCAGAGTACAACAGCTTTTACATTGAAAACTTGATTCTTTCCAGTGTTCCCTTGCACCTAACGACAAGCTAAACACAATTTGAATAAGCTGACGTTATTGTGACGATGAACTTTTAGCTATTACATCAAGCCCTATTGTGGGGCTGATTTAGATAGTGGAAAGTCTTGGGTGCTCTCTCTGCGGTCTGTGTCCCTCAGCGCTCTGTGAAGGAGCAAGACTCACAATATCCTGTTTCTGCACTTGCCTGAAGGGTGGGTTTGGTTCATCGTGGTTGGCAAGCACCTCAAGCTGGAAAGAAGCGTGCATGAATAAATATTCCTTTGCTCCTGTCATGATGAGTTATGGACATACTACAAAAATCATTATCTTCCCTTCATAAATCAGTCTGATAGTTAACTTCGCTTTGCTTACTAATTCACTCACTGTTCCTGCTAATCTTTCTTTGGTTTGGGTCAGATACTTAAGCATAAGAATAAATCACAGGTCTGAGACAGAATGCTTTTTTTGTTATTATTGTTGTTGTTGCTGGGGAAGAAAAATGCATCTAAAGTAGACGCCTTCTGTGAGTGAATCTACAGTACGGTGATGGCCCTAAAATGAGGTGTTTGTATTAGCTGTTCTACCCTGCTTTTAGGCACAATATTGCCTCATTTGTTTAAAATACTGATACCTGTTAATATTAGATGGACTGGTTAATTAAATAGATTTGTGAAGCTAGATATGCTGAGAAGTAAAAACCAGAAGAAATAGGGAAGCCGTACAAGTCAGAAGCTAAGCCCGAGGGCATGTGAAATAGTCAAATATTGTATATGTATGTTTTATGCACACTCACTAGCAAATATGAGTTAAGTGCAAAGCTTTTTAAGGAGAGAGAATCAAGCCAGTTAGAAGGAAATTGTTGTATTCCTGCATTGCTAGGAAAAATGTGTTGCCAATTCATATTGCAACACAGCTATGAGGACTAGAAGCTGCATAATGAAGCAAGTACTTGTGTGATAGTGCCGGCACACTAGCTGCATGTTCTACAACAGTATTTTTTAGCCATGTTCAACAGTGTGCCTGCTATCACTCCTCCATTTGTTGAATTCAGGATGACCTTTGCATGAATAAAGTCAAATAGGATTAAGGCAGGAATTTTCAACAATGGGAAAGAGCAACAGATGTAGCCGACTTTGAACGTGGGAGGATTGTTGATGCAAGGTTGCCTAAAGGGAGTGTCTGTGGTGACAAAAAAAGGGGGGAAAATACAACAATTTCCTAAAAATTTAACCTCATAAGAGAAAATAAAAGAAATTTAAAACAACCCAAAGGAAGTGAGTGATCCTGGGTTTTACTGAAGTCAAGCTGCATGCATGATTTTGTGACTCACTGCCTCCTTTTAATCGTTTTTTTCTACTCTCGCAGAATTACTTTCTGTTCTCTGTGGGTATTACTATATGAGCTGAGGGTTTAGATTCACTTTTTTTTTTTTTTTTCTGAGTTATTTTAAAGTACCTAAATAAAATTGAGAGGAAAAAGGAGATGTTGTTTCTCTGGAGAATTAGAATTTAATTATTATTTAATATTTGAATATAAAATCCAGAACATGCTAATATTTTTATATTGGATTTATCCTATGTACAAGCATATAGATGGATCTCAAATGGCTACAGTGCAAGCACTTTACATAGAGGCTTTTCTAGAAAGGGGGAAAAAAGGTTTAAAACACATTTAAAGCAAGACCTCTTTCTGATATATCTTATGCAGTTTTATACTTTATGTGCCTGTTAGATAAACTGAAGTGGTTTTCATCTCAGTAAAAAATAGAACATGCATATGTTTTTTCTTGATATATTTAGAGAATATTTTTGTACTTTATAGAAGTATTTAGTTACCATTTTTTTAAATACAACCAATTCTTTGAAACTCACTTGGTTTCGTTATTGACAAGAGCTATTTTGCAGTTTAGTAGATAGTTGTGTTAATCCCTAAATGATACTTCATAGTTTGTAGTAATGAATAATGCACAAATTTTAAATATAGTTCATATGTATAATTCAGACAAATCAGCTTTGAAAAGCATGCATGGGAAAAGCTTTTAAAGTGTGAATGAAATCATGTGCTTTAGCTCAGAGAATGGGCTTTAAAGGAGCTAACTAGAAACTAAAGTAATTAAGGAAATCATGTTGTAAATGTTATGAAAAATATCGGTGAAGTTAATATATTGGAAGCTCAACTGTAATATTTAAAAGCTTGATTAAACACCAACTGATTAAATGCCTACATTACACTATGTAGGCATAAAAGAGCTATGCTGTTGAGAGGGCAGTCTCTCTCTGTAGAAAAATCATTTGGATTCAGAGGATGTAGCATGGTAAAACATCTTCTAATACAGCTTATCCTGGCCTCTTCCCATATTCCTTTAGAGCAGAACTCAATGAGGCGAGCTGTGGGTTACCCACGAGCTCTTGACGTGCCACTGTAAACTTGGTAGTTGTAACACATGTCCCATGCACAATAAAGGAGTATTTCAACAGATATTAAAAAAGAAAAAAAAAAAGGAAGTTGTCATCTGGGATTGAATATCTTGAAGAACACGGCTCTAGGTGCTGGAGGCTTCATTAGTAATTTTTGTTACCTTAATGAAGATGCTGTGACCTTTAATTTTGGGACTAGGAGCAACTTCATATGCATACCTGGCATCTCTAGCACCAGGAACACCTAACTCTGCTATTTGAATTTGGGGGATTTATGCCCACTGTGGCTGTAGAAAGTAACCTTTATTTCCCTGGGGTCTCGCTGTGGGGACAGACATTAAGCTCACAAATATATACATAACTGCTTGGCATCAGCTGTGCATGCACAACTGTGTGAAAGGCTGTCATATTCACAACAGCAAAACCTCCGAAATTTAGTTTGAAATAACAGTTGGATGGTGAGTGCTAGACACCTGGCTTTTTGTTAACATTTGTAAGACTTAATGCAGAGTCCAGTGAAGGCAACAAGACCTTGAAGTCCTTTAGTTGCTCCTGAGTTAAGTTCCTGGGCAGTGAAATCTAAATCTAAATTTCCTTGAGTAGTAACTGGGGCAGGTTAGAGCAGATTCTGGTTGCTTAGTTGTCATGGGTATCTTTGAAGGGCAATCCACAAGTAGGAGTACAGTCACTTTTTCTTTGGTGGGCCAGCCAAAATCTTCATTCTCCCTCACAACATCAACACCTCTGAGACAAGGAACTGGAATCTTGAAGCCTTGCAAAGGTCACGTTTCCTGGCTTGCTCCAGTGCAAACAGATCTTTGAAATCCAACTGAGCCAATAAAGCTTTAAAAGTACCCAAACATGTTACACCATCTGAAATAATTATAAATATTATATTTTTGTGTTCATCTTTTTTTTTCTCACCCCAATTACCTGCTCATATTTTATGCTGCTGCAGTGTAATGAAAATAATTTTTACTTACAAAACAGGTAAGCAGAACGTGTTTCTGTTATTTCAAGTGACCTTAGTTATTTCTTTATGTATTTCTATAAAGACACAGTGTGTATGTGTATATTTCATTTGTGTGTGAATATATGTGTATATATAAAGTAATATCTTAGTATATTTGTTGCTATAAGTATGCTTATTTGTCTCTTTTGACCTCTTTTTTGTAGTGAAGTCAGTTACAGCTGTATTGCTTGTGTCTCGTGTAGGACATAAGAGATCTCTGGAGTTTTCCTACATGTACCTAAATGGAATTGTGTAGGCAGACATAGCCTCTCCTAAGGCCACTGTGGAGCATCTAGATATGACTTTTGCTCTGAAGAATCTTCTAAACCACCTGTCTCTCCCATCTGGTCTTGGGAGACCAATCTTGCCTACCTAAACTCATCTTCTGAGTCTCTCCTCTTTCCCCCGCAAACTCGCAGAAGGGATTGAAAAGCTATGAAATAGTAGCAGCACTTAACACTGCCAAGGTTTTATGAATAGGAGATAATAAAAATTGTTGCAAAATTACTTCTGAGTATTTACATATCGTAAAAAAACTTACGTGAATGTAACTCTTTGAGAAACTGCACTATGACTAAAGTAGCATGCACACTATATATTTATCAACTCATCATTCTTCCGCTAACTCTTCTGTTTGTAGTCTGTAAATTTTATTGGAACTGTAGGTGAAACTGCTCTTTGAATTTCACTTCTGTGCAACTTTAAGGGTAAAGTGGATCTTAGGCAAGTGATGTCACTGTATGTGTTTCCTAGTCACGTCTTGGGCCAGGCTTCTGTGGGCAAAGTCTTGTTTAGCAATCTGCAAAACCCCTGTTTTTGAGAGGATGGATCCTCCACCTTTAAAAAAATTTTAGACGCTTATGTAACTTGTAACCAATACTTAATATTAGAACAAACTTTGTAGATTCTGCTGGAAGCTTATTTGGAGTGGTGTCAACAAAGTATGAAGTATGTTGACTTTTCTACATTTGTCAAAGATTAGAAATTGCAGCTACTTTGCTGTGTTACCAGAGTTCTCCCTTAGATGCGCTTTCTCTTCTCTTTATTCTCCCCATTTCAAAGATTATCATAATCATTTAATCTCTCATTATGCAATTAGATATGTTGCTACACATTTATTAGCAAACTTACTGCCAGACTTGTAGTAATGCTCTAATTTACACTTCCCAGAGCATGGAAATTCCTGTGTAGGGGCGAAAGCTCCCTTCTTTTCCCTCCTCCACCTATCCTGAGGTGCTCATGCAGTGAAAGGTATTGCAGGAGACTGAGATGTGTGAATGATAAGTGCCCTACACGTTGCAACACCTGGACATGATCAGACTTGTGAAAGATGACGTACGAACTTGAGCTTGAGTTTTCTGTGTTTGTGCTGGCTGCAATTTCCCTCCCCGCAATAGCTCCGTGAGGTTTTCTGATAAATCTCATCTCATCCCCCAACCCAAGAGAGAGCAATTGATACTTTCTCCCACAGCTCCTTCTAATAGCACTGGTACTACTGGTTGGAAGACCGAAGTCTTCTGGTGCAGTCTTTCCATCTAGGTGTTCCCAAGTCCTGTCTGCAGACAAATATTTGGAATAATGAAGAGATCACACCAGCAGCATGTTAATCATTGCATCACCTTGGGACCAACTGAGAGCCTTTCTTTCAAGAGTGCTTAATTGTATTTAACCCAACCATGTAAATTAAGTCCAAAGGACACTTAAAATGTGATGCTTCTTCCATTTATAACCAGTTGGCTCAAAGGCAGGACATCTCTTAAGGATTTTGATCCACTGGACAGTATTGTATTAGGGATCCAGTGATGTCATCTGTCTTGTCACTGTGGAACTAGTGACGGTTAACGCATGGATTAATGATTCGAATCATGGTGAAAGACCAGTGAATCATGAATCTCTGTGTCTGATACTGCCTTCGAAATACCAACTCTAAACAATCAGAAGCCCCTATAGAGTTGTCTGTTCAGGAAAAGTTATCAGGCTGTCATCGTTGTACAATATTCATGAGCATTACATGCATTACATATATAATACTACATGCAAGAAGCCCTTTCAAGTTCCTTGTGTTACCGTATTGTAGCAGTACTTTTTTCCTCTCTCAGCAGCTTGAAATATTTTCTCTATTTATGATCTGCAAAATTTCTTCCTTGAAGTCAAAATTGGCAGTTTTTCTCAAAGTCCTTAATATTACAATATTTTCCATGTAATTTTTTGCTCAAAGTGTTTAATTTTTATTTATCTGACAAAGTGTTGTTTTATTTTAGGGAATTTAAACCAGAAAAAAAAAAAAAAAAAGAGCTGCTGAACAAATTCTGTAATTCCAAATGTTAAGCTAGTTTTTAAAATGTTGACATAACTACTACATTGTATTTAGGAAAAAAAAAAAAATGCAAGCTATCTCTGTGGACAAAATACTAATCTTTCATTCAAAATTTTATGAAGTACGTCCTGGGGATCATTCAGGAGTTTTACACGTGTAAAAAATGAAACACAGAAGAACTGACTGCTGTGTGTTGCTGTAACACCCCTAGAATATGGCTAACACCCAATTACTGCATGCTTAGACTTGGATGGTAATTACAATTGAGCTGTAAAATATTTTGACAGTCTCCAACTGTTGTGTGGTTATTAGCCAGGCATCATATGGGAATGAAGTACAGTGATTTGATTAGTTTTCTATCACAATCTGCTTAAATAAGGACTTTCAAAATAAATATGTAGTGTAAAGTGTTAATCAAAAGCATTATTTATTGGCAGCTTTTTTTGACTTCTGCAGGAGAGAATTCCTCTTTCCCAAAGATTTTGATTTCTTAAATGAGACTTGCCTTACCTTTATGCTTCAGCTTTTCATTTACAAGCTTTTACTTGTTGAGTGCTAAAAGCGTAGCCACACCAAATTTAATTTGTAGCATGAAAATGATGCGTGTATTTTTCAAGGGGATAGATTTGCCAGTGTTGAAGCTAGA
The DNA here is from genome assembly GCF_964273445.1 of Streptopelia decaocto. Taxonomy (NCBI): domain Eukaryota; kingdom Metazoa; phylum Chordata; class Aves; order Columbiformes; family Columbidae; genus Streptopelia; species Streptopelia decaocto. The sequence goes on along the minus strand of NC_138656.1, from coordinate 10,458,137 downwards.
AAAGCTTGTGTTAATTATGTATCATAAAACAAAAAGGATATTTTCATTCAACATGTATTTCTTCTTTTAGCTTCCCCAGTCCTAGCAATTAGCAAATTTGGATAGTGTAAGAATTCCTGGAAAAATATATGTTAAGCTAAGTGGCACTTGAATTGCTGTTACTTTTACATGTATTTTTATTTTGAAATGAAACTAATAAAGCAAAAATATTGAAACTGCATGCAAATTAAGCTCCAGATTGTACCACTCTTGTTATGTTCATTAAGCTATTGAATCTTTGAGTAGTGGCTGTTATTCCGTGGGGGATTTTCACAGAATAAAGTACTATTCAATGAGGTAAAGACAGCAGTCTGCCTTCATACTGCTCATATGCTTGTTCTGTTTGGCGACTAAAACAAGAATATTTGAGTCTGCCATTCCTTAATTTTTCACTTGTTTTATTTATTTAATAATGCTTTTTGGTTTTGTATGTTGTTTACGAATGGTGTTTGTGAGTGAAGCATTCTAAGCATTCTGCTTACGGTATAGAATAATTTTTCAAGCATTATCACCATGTTTTTTCTTTAAAAAGAAAAAAAAAGGGAGAAAGAGCCACTGAAGTTACACAGATGCTTGTTACCCACTTCATTCTGCCTGTGACGTCTGTGCTGTGACTGAGCTGAATCCAGCTGATTCAGTTACCTGTGTTGCTTGTGACTTACTATTTGCCTAAATACCTAATTTCACCCAACTGTAATAGGGTGGTTTCTTTTGCCAGCTGTTGTCCTGTGTTTGACCTGAACCCTTACCTTGCAGCCAAAATAGTCTTTCTAATGTATCTTATATTTTAAAGATGGGAAAGAGCCTTCCTCTCTCCTAGTGTTCATGAGGAGCAGCTGGAGTGGTGAAGTTACACTTCTTCAATAGCCAGTCTCCTAAACAGCTAAAAGATAAAATACATACTGTGTAAAATTATTCATTTGGAGAGCTGTGTTAGTGGTTACTGTACTTTCTGTCTATTCAGATAGCCACGTGCCAGGAAAAAAACCAAATATGCTGTGCTTTACAAGGAAATCTGATTAACACAAGTGAATCAGTGCATTGTTTATGAAACAAGTAATACTGGGACCCAATCCCAGGCTTAATTTTTAAAGTGGTAAGTATCTTTTTTGGTGGGTGATGTGAGCCTAGAGGCCAGTGTGATGTGTCCTCGGTGGGAAGGCGGGGTTCATGGACTCACTTCTCTACTCCCGGAGAGCCAAGGGGAGCTCTGCCTGTGCCAGCCGTGTCCTTCCCCTGTAGGACCTGGAGTTCAGAAACACAGAGAAGGTAGGTCTGAAACACAGCTTAAAAGATCACTTGGTCCTTCTGCTTGCCCGAAGGCAAGTTCAGCTTTACGAAATGAAGGATTTCTTCAGCCTGTTGTTAAAAACATCCAATAATGAAGCATCCGTGGCTTTCCAAGGCAGTCTGAGTACTTCATTATACTGTCTTATAGATTGCTCCTCCTAATGTCTGACCTGTTGCAATTAAAGCATGTGACTTCATTTTGGTAAACATGGGCATGTGGGCCAAAGGGTTTTCTCTCTTTTTCAGAATTTTACCTGCCAGAAGACTTACCAAGCTCCTTTCCTTTTTATTTTTTCTTTATGTAAATGACTTAAATTTGCTCCAGCTTTCTTTGTGGTTTGGTTTTTTTTCCCTGATCTTTCTTTGTCCTCATCTTACACTGTGTCATGCAAAACTGAACATAAAATTTCTGCCGTGGCTTTGTTGATGTTGAGTGGAGTGGGAGAGGCAGTACATGTCTTGCAAGCTTTATTCCTGTCTGTACATCTCAGTGTGATGTTTGTCTTTTTCACAACAACCTGATGTTGTTGACTTATGTTCAGCTTGAATAGACTGTTTCCCCCACATCCTTTTGTGAAGAACTGTTACCTAACCAGTTCTTCCTTGTCTTGCATTTATGTAAATGATTACTCCTTCCTATGTTGCACTTGTACCTATTGAATTTCATTCCATTTTCTTCAGATCTTTTCTCCTTTATATTGGAGTTCTTCTAGTGTCCATCCCAGCTTCATGTGTAGTGTATCATCCACCTTCCTAAATCAGGCTTACAACACTGAACCTAAGAAATACTCTTGTAGAACCCCTTTTAATGCATAATTCCAAGAATCATTTAAAATTAAGTCTTGGATATTGTTTTCTAGCCTGTTTTGCACCTATGCCACGTTAGTCCCATTAAGGCTCCATTTTCCATGCTTCCTTATGAGAGCATTTGAGAGACAATAAAAAGAGATTAACTACAATCATAATATGTTATCTGCTGCTTCTCCCCTCCCCTGCCTGCTTCCCTCTTATAGAGGGATCTTGGACTGGTGATCATGATTTGTCAATGACAAATTAATGTTTGCTCGTCTCATTTTTAACTTTCACATGCCAAGAAGCGACTTCAGTATTTGTTCCTCCTCTTTTTTATTAACTAGTCTGCATTCTTCTGATTTGTCTTCGTTTTATACTTTTAAAGACTGGAAGCACATGTAGTCTTTTTCTGCTCTTTGAGTATTTCGTATGTCTTCAAGTTTCCAAACTGACCGTTAATTTCAGATGTTGTTTCATATTGGTTCTTCCAGTACCCTAGGATTACACTGAATGTGTTCAGCTGGTCTGAAAACATCTTGCTTATCTAAGCTGTTTCCACACCTATCTGAAATATGACATTTTGTGTTTGATATTAGTAATGCTAGTCTCCAACTTGCATCTAATTTGTGGAATAAAGACAGATGAAGAAAAAAGGAGGGCATTAAGGCATTTTGGATGTCTCCCCATCATCTGTGGATAGCTCCTCCTTACCATTGGGTGGTGAAGCAATATTTTTATTAATCTCCATTTTATGATTGTTTGCATAGAGCGGGCTGACAATGCGGTAGTTTATCAAGGCTAAAACTTACTTGTTTCCATTACATTCTCATTTAACTACAGCTGTCCTAAGGAGATTTCTTGAGAACAGCCATCTTTATGCCTGATGTAAGCTCACGGGCACCAGCACCTCATGCAGGATTGTAAGATATGTTTATTCTACTTCCACCCTCAGTTAAGAGGTGTACTCTGGCCTTCAGAGGCACCACATCAGGCTCTGTGTAATCAATACCAGGCTTAAAAATACCAAGTGCTCTAAGCCCCTCCACACACAGAGACTGTTTTCCTTTGTCAGTACAATACCTGCACAAATCGGGCATCTGTGTTCTGTTCTCAAGTATTTGAAACAAAGATTTCTCAGAGACAAATGCTTCCATAAATCTGCCTATGGCTGTGCATTAATATAAATGATGCAGTAGATTTACAAAATAGGTATCTGTAATGTTCTATGGAGCAATGTCACCTTAATGATACAACATCAAAAGGTTGCCTGAAAAAAACACAGCTGTTGAAATGTTTGCAAGAGTGGCAGAATGACTTGCATTTGTTTAATGGCTAATGTCAAAAGAAATTTCTCCAAATGCAACAAGAGTTCACTGTTTTTAGGGAGAATTGGCAGTGACTCTCATTTTTAGTTTGCCTTGTGCTTTCTTTTAGAAGAGATTCTTGTGACCTTTTCTGACAAGCTCTAACACTTCCATTGTTTGCTGCAGGCCTTTGAAATGTGGCAGAGATAGCCTTGGGCCCAGGGAGGTGCATTTTGCTAGTTCAGTTCACATCTAACAAAGTTAAAAGCTTTGAAAATTGCTATTCCTCATCTGTGGTTTAAGTTGCTTAATTCTGGCAACCTGCCCAAAACCCTGAACGTTCCCGTCGTGGCAGAAAGCCAGGGATTGTGAACCAGCAGCATCCTGGTAGCTCATCTGGGCTTCCAGCACAGATTGCACAGGAGCAGAGGCTTCAGCCCACATGCCACCAGGGCAGCTGAGGAAAGGACACAAGGAAATTGCCCATCTTCTGAAAGCAGAAAAATGAGCCCCCATCCCTGCATGTGACCTGTTCATACTGTTACATTACAAATACATGTAATCATCAGAGAATGAGTTCAGCATTTGCTTCTGCTTAATGGTATGAATTATATACCTTTTCCTGTTTATTTTAATTGAAAACATGTCATTCAAGGCAAAGATTATGTGACCTCAGGGAAGAGAAGCTGGATGAGCCTCAGCCAGTCCTTTTACAATAGTTGAATCTGAGAAGGAGCTCACTAGGACTTTTTTATCTTGGCTGTATTGACCATCAGGTGAAATTACTTGCACATAAGTAACCAATTCATTATGTTGTCTCAGATTTGTTTCTCCTTTAGCAGCTTATTAACATAATCTTCGCCTTGACATTAGCTAATAAGTGTAGGCCTCTCAATCTGGCGAGGTATAGCTACCCTTACTGTTATCCTGTATTAGGAACATCCACAAAGGGAGGTAGTCATCTCGAAATAAACAGTCTTTCTTCTTAATTAATTCCCATGAGCAGACAGGCTCCGTGTCCTGTTGCCCAAGTGAGGAAATTGTCCAGTAGTTGATGGGTTGTGGCTTGTGGTTCTGAAGGTTTAGAGTTCAGTTCCCGAATACTTGGGGTTTTTTATCCTTTTAATCCCCAACAATGAAAACCAAACCAAAACCCTAGAAGACTATGCTAAGAAAAAGTTACTTCATTACTACACAAAATAAAAGGCAAAAAGAGGCTACCAGGTAATTACAAAAATTACAAAATTAAGTACTTAGCAGTTATGAATTCCCAGATTTAAAGTAGCCTCTGTTGCTGTAACTACTCCCATCTTTGTGCACTGTATGCCTGTAGGTTATATACATGTACATGTTTCAATTGTATGACTCCGTACCATGGTTTTCTGCCAGACCGCTTCCTCAGTGCTTGGAGCAAAAGTAACCAGAACCTGTCATAGAAGAAGCAGCTGTCTGCAGGGCTGCCATTTTATTTTTTCATAAGAGTTGGAAGGTGTTTAACGTAGCTCGGTCTCCTCGTTTTGATGGGTAATTGCCACAGAGAGCCCAGACAGAACTCACAACATAGAACTAGTGTGTGACGCTGAGCAAGCTACCCAGAGCAGTGTTTGAGGCTATGAATGTGTTCCTGTCCTCAGAGTGGCCAGGGCTTAGACTTCATCTTTACTTATCCAAGCCTGGAAGCTGATTTTTGGTTATTCTGAGCACTCTGACCTGCCCCTGGAGCCAGGAGGAGCGTGGGAGCTTTGGTGGGATGCTGTGAATGTGTATACCCAGGTTTACATTAGGTATCGTGTTTGAGTTCTTGTGATGCTCGATTCACCAGTTTAGGCAAGTGATTTAATTCAGACTGTTTCCCTATTTGTAAAATACCAATTGTGAGTTCATTCACCCATTGCAGAGTGCTAATATTCTGTGATGGCTATCATGTTGGAGATCACAGGAGAGTCATGTCATGCTGCTTAAATGAAGCCCAGTGCCATGCGCTGTAAGTTAAGGATAATAAGAAATAATGAGCAACAGCTTTTGCCTTGAGCACAGTGAGACAGATAAGCACAGTGTGGGAAGAAATGGATAGTGATGATGATTAGAATAAAAAACACCACCATGTTTGTTTGTGGGGTGGGACAAGTAAAGGTTATGTGGATGAAACTAAGTCAAGCACAAGGAACTGCAAAAGCTTACAGGCTGGGATCAGAAGTGATGGCATGTTGAAGGACAACTATTGTGTATGTGACTCAGCCACGTACAGCACAAACTGGGTAAGTTTAGACATGAGTCAGTGAGGGATAGCGGCAAACAGGAAGAAGCTGTGGCTGTCTAGGAGAGGGAATACAGTAATGGGGTCTTGTGTTCTGTATGCTTCTTGATGGCAGGTGTTACCTTCATCGGTTCTTCCTTGGGTCCAAAGTATTCAAACACAGCATCATACAGCTTATGACATGAGACCACACTGTCTGTCCACCTCCAAGCAACAAAGTGAAAACAGGTGGAAAGCACTGCCCACCCACAGTTATTTTGAGAGGCAAAGCAAGGTGGATTAAACCTTGCAGGGAATTGTTCCGTTCCCCAGCATGTCACTGCGCAGTGCTGCAAGTGCCTTTTGCAAATGGGCATGATTTGGAAAGCTGCAGAGGAGGAGAGCAGAATATCCAGACAGCTTTGCTTGCTTGCTTTTTCTTCCCAGATCAAGAGGGTCCACCATTCTTGTTATCTAGAAAGCTATGTTTGTTCTACATCCTGGCACTTAGGTACCATGCACGTTCTCTTGCTGCTTTCCTTTCTTTACCCAGGCGTAGTTTGGAAAAACTCTTTCTAGTCCCATGGCCACCAAAATATGTAGCAGGCAACTGAAAACCCTCTGAATTAAATAATTTCACCTATATGATAAACAGCTACCTTGAGGCATGTCCCAGGGATTTCACTTTCCTCCTTTACCTTCCCAGTCTTGCCAGGTTCAAAGGTGAGAGCATCGTGTCGGCTCGGGCAGATGTCTAAATGTCGAGGTTGTGACTGAATGTGGACTGGTTTGTTTCCGCCAAAGTTAAAACTGTAAAATGATAAGTGATTAAAAGCTTATGGTTAATCCTTCTAAGATAAAAGTTTATATTTGTTGTATATCCACATTAGCCATAGGCATGATCAGAAGAGTGAGGAAGGCAAAGTTTAAAGACATCTGATGCTGAAGAAACCTGAAAGTTACCTAAACACTTGCTATTAATCATACATATGTAAACCAAATTCAGTCAGTCTCTAAGTCATACCAGGCAGCTGGGTTTCCAGAACTCCTTAAACTTTAGGGGCGATAGGGACTAGAGACCTTTTGTGTGAGCATACAGCATGCAAATAGAGAGCAACGAAGTTGAAGAATATACACACAAACTGATAAGCTTGTGTATCAGAGTAACAGGATAGCAGAACTCTAATATTCTCACCATCAAATGTATATTTTCTAATGCATGCATGCACTTTCCTTACCAGAAGCAAAGAGCAATGCCACTTGTATTTTATTGTGTCACTGAAGTCATCATAATGTTATGGTGACATGCTATTTAAAAAATAACTAACCTAAATAATGAACATCTCAGCACAGCTGGGCCATGAGAGTGTTTTTTGCATCTTTGGAATAAAACAGTTTTATTCTATCATTGCAGACTCGATTTCCAAATTCTATTTCAGTCCTGTTAATAGTTTAAAATCAGCTTTTGACTTATGCCTGGACTGTTCCACAGCCCAGAATAAACAAAATTGAATGCATGTTGGACATGCACAGACCTTGTCATAGGCATAAATTCCATTAAATGAACCATATTCAATTTAGAATACTCCTGAGCTAGGCAATTCCTATGGTTGGAGCCCTGTGTTGTTTAAAAAATAAAATTCTATAATATAATCTCAATGATATAAAGCTATCTGACTGGAATGTATTGAGGTTTCTTGTTTCTGTTGCACCTTTATGACATCTTTCAGAACGCAACTCTGTTCAGTTCTTTCCGAAACTTTTTCTGCATCCAGCTGCATGCTGCACGTTTTGTCACATCTAGTTGTGTGTTACTTTCATTTCACTTATCTTGCATTTTAATGGTGTCACCATTTTCAGTGACTCTAGACAGCATTGTAGCTTTGGCAGGGGTAAGGGAAAATCCCTTTGATTTTGCTCGGTCAAATAAGTAAGAGACCATTGCCTGTACTTGCTACTTGAGGAACATAACTTGTTTGCTGATTGTTTTTACATCTTGCCTGTTCTGACTTTCAGCCCCATCTCAATCTCAGCTTCCTCTTCTGCAGTTAATTATTGCTCCTAGGTTGTTCTCTCGATTAATTTGCTCTTTGGAGAGTTGTGTTCATTAATATAAAACTCAAACTATGTACGTTTTCCCAGCCAGATTCCCACAGCTGTTACGTACTTTTTTTTACAGTTCCTCCTCTCAACATCTTTCTCTTCCAGCCCTCAGTGCTGCCCCTTGCTCTCTTTAAACTCCTGTACTCCTGTGCAACCTGTCAACAAGCTCCTGAGAGCTGCTCAGACTGAGCCCCTGTAGTATTTATTCTGGCTGTTCCCCGTGTCTCGTACGAGGGCCGTGTTCCCATCACCAGTTCCCATCTTGATTTTCTTCTCCTGGGTGTTGGCCTATGTGTGTCAGAGGTGCAGCTGAACCTTTGCTTTGCGAACCATCGGTGCACCAGGTGCTGTGTTCCTGACAGCAACAGAACAATTATTTACATGTTTTGAAATGTAGGGATGCAGCCTAATAGTTAAAGCCGTGGTCCTTTTGTTGATGTAGAGGAATGGTCTGATGAGTTAATCTTCAAAGAGGAAAAATACATGCACTATGAAACTTAAGCTTCCAGAACATGTAAAAGAAGAATAAAGAAAAGAGACATCAGTGCTTCTGTTGACTGTGAAACTATGGTGGGGTGATCTTTAAGGTCACTTCCAACCCAAACCATTCTGTGATTCTGTATCTTGCAGCTAGTGCTGATTCCAGCTGATAAATCCACCAACATGATGCAGCATCTAGATCTGAGCCAGCACGTGAGGGACAAGCTCTGGAACCTCTGCACTTGCCGTGCAGTTAATCCACAACTGGACACAAATCAGTTGTATTAGATTCAGTAACCTGTTAATCAGCAAGCAGAGTTGGCAATCTTATGGGTAACTGATGCTTTTTAGTGGTATTTCCATAAAAGTTCTGACGGACTTGGGCTTTTGAACTCAAAAAGCTAAGTCATGACTGCCGTGTGGTTTAGAATAATTGTGTGGTCAGTTCTTCAAATAATTATACTAGAAAATGCTAATTAAATTTTCATTTCATTTGATCGGTTCCTGCCAATCTTGTAGAGCAAATATATGCTAGAAATAGGTGCCTGGTAGTATAATAATTGCATTTGCACTGAACCTGTAACTAATATGTACCAACCTACAGGTATTAAAAGAAAATATTTTTCATAATGGTGTTTTACAAAAAAATCAAAACTAACTTTGTTCACCTTTCTGAAGGGATGTCAAGTGCTCATGCACAATTCAGCCATTGTTCAAATATCTCCAGTGTGTCTTGATTTGAATGCTTTTATCGCAGGTTAAATAACAAAAGCTTTGACTCAGGTGGTGAATGGGAACATAACATTATCATCATATTAACTTCACCTTTATGCAAAAAACTTGGATTACTAATTCTGGAAAGAAAGCTGTGTATAATTTCTGCTTTATCAGGTAGAGAAGAGAAAACTGTGTAAGTATGTTATGCACATGCTAAATCATGCATATTCTGGATAAAATAGTTTTAGAAAATCTAAAGTAAATGCAAGAACAAACATGGAAAGAAAAGTTTCATCTTAAGTACAGATTTTCAAGGAATTGTTATCTGAATTTTTAAAAATGATAATTTGTAAATAAAATGCAAAATTCTGCTAAATTTATTCATTTAATAGCTTTGGGTGTCCTTTTGTAAAGCCTACTTTTAAAATCAGTTACATTTTCATGTAGATGTGTAATAAGGGCATTTGAATGATGGTATTGCCTAAGGCCGTTTCAGAGTTAACCAGAGAGTATCTACGTGGTGACTTGAACATTTAGCATTTCTGTAGAGAATTTCAGCAACAAGTATTAAGACTTTATAGTTGACATTTAATATATTGAGTAAGTAGTGCTCAATGGCTCAAAGAAGTAGCTCTGTGCTTTAAAAATTTGTTAAAATATCATTTTCTCCACATCTTGATATTTTAATTATTAATAGCGCTATTTTAATTACTTTCTCACAGCTCTGTTAATTCCATATATATAATTTAGATTTTGAATAGATTTTAAATAATGTGGTACCTTAAATTTGGGGTCAGTGGTTAGTTACTATCTTTTGGTTCAATTTGTAAAAGACATAGAAGAAAAACCTGATCTTAGTTACATCACTCTGAATCTGGAATAACTGTCTGGCAGCTTCTGAGCAATATTTGTGACTGTGGTTAAAATCACATGTGTGGTTAAGAAAGTTTATCATCTGTTGCTGCTTTTTCTTCCCTGTTCTGTATATCTCCATTAAGATGCTGATTTAGTGTAGTTAGAGATATTTGTCTTGTCAATACATTTGTTCACACTGATTTGAATCATTGACAGGATTTAAAACCAAAACAATTTTTGAACAAGTTGTTCTGTACATATGATCCAGCATTTAAAAAAATCTCAGCAAGGTGTACATTTTGCGCTTTCTAATTGAGCTGGCAGTGCTTCTACCTGATGATGAGTAGGTGTGTGTTTATAAAACAACTTTTTAGGGCTGACTGTCACGGTAAATGAAAAATTACTTCCCTGGTTCCTTTTCTTCCCCAGAAGCAGTGAAAACATAAATCAGTTGGTAGCTGGCAGGTAATTGCTCAGCACTGCCATACTTTAGTCAAGTGGGGGCATCCTTGGTCTTTCACAAATAGGTAATATGGCCAGAAGGATTTACTTGTTAAACTTAAGTGGCTGGGATATAGTAAATTACTTGCTCTATTTTTACCTTCATTTGGAACTGTCTAGCAATTAGGTACATAAACAGCATGTTTGTTGTGTATATATGCTTTTAGTCATATTATGTTAAAAAAATACGTGGGCTCAGTTCTTTCCCTATAATTCAGACTTTGGATTTATGTCGGTGAAATTCTGTCTGTTTAATTGCATCTAAGAAGATTTTAAAGTGACAATATTTTTCTGGTGAAATGAGTGCATATTTCTTGAAAACATCAGCTGCAATCACTAAGTTCTCTGCTGAATTTGAGAAACAGCAGATGGTCTGACAAATGCCAAATGCCTGAAGTATTTTATTCCATTTTAATACTTGTTTTGTGCTAATAAAAATGTTATTAAAAGTGTCAAAGTACCCTTTTGGGAAACGGTCATTATTAGCTAACGATGCTTGTTAGAAACTACCTTCTGATAATGATTTATGACCGAAATTCCCTTTCCACGTAGAAGAAGTAAAGCCTGGAAGAGGAGGCTCTTTGGGAGTGGTTGGAAGTGGCTGTTCAGAAACAGTGTGCTGCGATCACCTTTATGTGATCGTGCGCTTTAACGGGAGGAGCGCAGCCGAAAACTTCATGCTGGAGCCTCTACGAGATGAACGCATTAATCATATGTCGCCGATGTAGCTGCTTAGATCCCCACGCCGTGACACTAAATCTCAAGGTGTCCTAAACTCTGCCCTGGCTGTGCCTGGCTTGTGGTCCAGTCATGGTGTTATCTTCATTAAAAGCAAAAGGGCTTGTGGGGATGTTTTTCCATGGCTGCATTTTGGGGAATCTTTTCAAGGGTGTGTATCACAGGCTGTGCAGGACTATGCCTGAAGTATTTAACCACAGTGTTTCCACTGGTGCAGTTCTTGGCCTGTTCTCCTATATAGATGTGGAATCCCGTATATCTGCATCCTTTGGAGACCATTGCCAAGGGCAACGACTGGAGATAATAACTTGTGATTTGTGTCTTTTGCAAGTTACAATCATTGTAAACTGACAGCTGTGAAGGACCTAAACTCACATCAAAGGATACAGATCATCTAGTTAGGTCAATTAATGTTAATTCTCATCTTCCATTAAATTCTTTTATCTTCTTCTCTTTTTTTATTTTCTTTTTTCTTTTTTTTTTTTGCAGCCAAGCCCAATACCAAGTCCTGTTTTGGGGAGAAAGCCAAATGCTAGTCAGTCACTGCTCGTGTGGTGCAAAGAAGTTACAAAAAACTATAGGGGAGTGAAAATCACCAATTTTACTACATCGTGGAGAAACGGTTTATCCTTTTGTGCAATATTACATCATTTTAGACCAGACCTGATGTAAGTTGTATACTCTTTGCCTGCGTAAACTAACTCTCATAGAAACACCTAACATTTAAGTTTCTGTAAAAATCAAATCCCTGTTTGTTTCAGGTGTTGAACTGTTTTCACCCATTTCTTTTAAGCAGGGAACCATTCTTTCTAAGAAAAGAGATTTATGAATGCTTAAACTTTATGACCTCTTTGCTCTCCCTTGTTGCATAAACAATTGCTTCTCCTCTCTCTGTGATTTGTTTTTCTTCTTCTTAATCTTGCACAAAGAACTGACTTCAAAATTATTATGAAAATTGTGCCAGTGTTGAAATGAGATGAGATAAGATGAATAAGCCTGTAGCTCTTTATACGCTGACAAGGACGGATTACCTCCTGGTAAATTTGGTTGTCAAGGCCGGCCTCTAGTCCCTGCCTTAACTTCTTTTTTAGATGGAAAGCTTCAGGCACTGAAACATTAAATCGGTGTTCATTTATTTATTTATTTATTTATTCCTTTAATTTTCCACACTATTAGTTTAGTTGATTGAATTGCTGTGAAATTGCTAGTTACTGTATGATATTATTCTATGTCAAATTTTTAGATTCAGTTTGTTTTAAAACTGCTGCTTTTATCAAATACTGTACATACCCACTGTGCCATTTTCCCCCTCAGTGACTACAAGTCCCTGAATCCTCAAGATATTAAAGAGAACAACAAAAAGGTAAGAACTGCCAGGAAAAAAAAAAAAAGACATAGCTTCAATTTTGGCTTCACTGCAGGTTTTTATTAATTTTGGGAAAGTGCGGTTGTTTTGTAAGGTCATAACTGCGGCTCACAGAAGGTATTCGGCCTCCTGCAGTTCAAATCGGATGCATTATTGACTCTCGTTTGTCAAGGTCTTTAACATTCACAACAAGTGCAGGGCTGGCATTAGAGTTTAATATTTGTATGTCCTACATTAACTGTGAAAGCAGAGGAAAAGGCTGGCCAGCCTTCTGTGATCGCTCCTGATTTTTCTAATCAGCCACGTAATTAAAAGCAAGGAAAATGTGACTGCTCTGGGTTTGTCATACACAAGACTTCTCTTTCTGTTGTTTTAACAGGACTGTGCGTTGGTCATGGTCAGTGTTGCTTTGATGGTGATTTTTGTATTTTGAAAGATAAAATTTTACACATGCTTTTGTACTGTGCAGCTGAGTGAAGTGGTGCGTGGAGAATCTACATTTTTCTGCAACACAAAGTTTAGGATAAAAACTGCTGAAAAACCATTTTCCAAATAAATCAAAATATTAGCAAAATGATTTATAGCATTGTGCTGGGCAGCTGTTTTAAATGTCTTTTTGTACCTTTGTGTAAAAGATGTAAAAAAATTCTCTGGAAGATAACAGGAACTCAGTTTGGGAATCACCTGAAGACTTTTTATTTCTGCTCATTATTTTAGACATAGTACAAACTTTGGTTGAGCCCTAGGGACTTGGTTAGAAATTATAATTTTCATGTGAGTCACTGATAAAAAACTCTTCCTGAAGATCATCTGAAAATTGTTTTTAAGTAGCAGCTTTCTCCATGCTGTGATTTTTTTATACCACTTTAAAAACACTGAATTTAATTAGGATGAAGGTATAAAAATATACTTCGAATAAACTAATTAGGTGCAATATTATATAGCAAATATAACTAAAGATTGTAGAAACGTGGGATTTCTGAAAGCGCTTTATTAAAATTCGTTTGTGTTTAGGGTTATGTTTTAATGTGCCTGCACAATTATGGGTTAGCCAGGGAGTTACTTGTCTTTAAAACAGTACTTAAGTATTAGAAATAATGGAATATCTCTGAGCTGCTGTTATCTAATGAGTGATTTGGCCAATGATATCTTTTTTATAATAATACGGGGTCTTATGATGACCTAAGTGGATTATCTGTGACGTCACAGTGTTTTCTGTGACCATATGTTTTTGTACTTCAAGTTTCTTTGACCGTCCAGGCTAATTAAGTCGGATTATAAAAAAGAAAGAATAGATTATTAATTAAAAACGTTAGCAGTACGATCAGTCATCTTTTCTTTATGAAACTGTGATGGCAAATGGTGAACCCTTCAGCCCGTCTCTCTAACGGGATATAGTTCCCAGGACTGAAGAAGTACTGATTGTTGTTATTGTGCAGCTTTTTTCTTTCATCACTTTGCAAGCCTTTGCCTGTCAGCTACATTGAGTATCTCAGTTGCTTCCTGCAGATTTATTTCCTGGTCTCACACAGTTCTGCCTGATAACCCCGCGTGCCCTTGGTCGGAGTGAATGCAGCACTGGCAACAATGGCTGCCTATAAATTCCATGCAGATATGTAACACATTTGACAATGATTCCTCCTAACCAATTAAAATAACATCTATGGATGAAAAGGGCAATTTTCTTTGTCTGAAGCATTGCTTTTTTTTTTTCCCCCATTCCCATGAAAGGAGGTAAGAAGTGACTGTGACCACAGATTGAAGATTAACCCATAAGAGTATATCTTTTAGAAGTGTGTGACCCTGTTTATATTTTAATAAAAAAGAAGAAATCTTAAGAGACAACTATTTCAGTGCAATTACTGTGTATAATTACAAACTGAAATGCACTGTTACTAAAAGCACATCATTGGCATTTCTTTATAACACACATTAGTCTTTTGCCAAATTGGTGCTGCCACTGATGCTGAATAAAAAAAAGGTATTTACCTGTGACATCTGATCTTGGCCAATATATCAGTGTGTTACATAGTCGGGAAATGGTTGGAATACTGCCTGTGGTGCTTGTGCTGATGGATCCCAATTGATGTCTGTCAATCAGCTTGTCAGTAAATTAAAAAAGAAAAAAAAAATCATCAGGAGGTAGGTAGATAGACTTAGCGTCCTGAATATACGTATTATGTGTATATGTATGTGTTGTATTTTCCACAATATAATTATATCTCTTTTAAGATAAATAAATAAATGAATAAATGGCTAAATAAAGAAAGAAAAGCACACAAAAACCCCCACAAACAAACAGACCAACAAAAACCCTACTCCGGATTAGATTAGCATCAGTCAGAATTCAGATACGTTTTTGGTGCATCGTGCTCATTGCACTTTGAAATTTCTGTGAGCAACAAAAGTGAAACCAGGGTTATATTTGAGAAAATTAAGAACAATACAGGGATACCTTCGCAGCTAATCCAAAGAGTTGTGGTTCTACTTAAATGTCATATATATCTAACTATCCATACAGCCTTCCCAATAACATTAACCATCTAAATTTATTTACTGTGTCTATTGGATTATTAGTAAATTATAATGAAAAATACGGTAAAATTACAGCGTACAGGCAGTATAGTCCCTTATCAAAAATTGAAATTTTTCATATTGGTAATTACATGTCCTGCACTTTAAAAATGTAAGCTACTAAACTACACTCCGCTGGAGCTTGGAGGGGATGAAAGGGTGAGAAGTGGAAGGGCACAACAGTATGGTTCTACTAATGAACTTCTGTTTTTAATTACTTTATTGTTTAGAGAAGCTTGTTTCATTTGAGGGATTATTGTGTGGAAATAGTAATATATCTTCTGGATGTTCAGTGCTTTCAATTTTTTTTATGCTTTTTTTTTTCCAGTTTTTGACCATTCATACTGAATTCCTCAATACATTTGAACTAGAGCGATTGTCTTAACAAAGCATTCAATTTCACAAGGAAGGGATCCTTTTAAAATATACGTTTAAGCAGAAGAATTCAGAATTACATGAGTAGCGTTGAGTCAAAATGGAAAAAAAAATCCTTACCTTTAAGCTGGCAGCCATATTTTTATAACAGGTGTTCATGCATGCTTCTATTATTTGATTCTACAAAATCATAAGCATGTATTTGTGTGTGTGTAGGAGTTGCTTGTTGACCTTGGTAAGATCATTCAGGAGCATAGTTAACGATGCATACACATTTGCAAAATCAAGGCTTAGTCATGCCTCTGTTTCACAGAAAGTATTATGATTTGATTTGGAAAATTTACTCTCTTAATACCATGTTATACAAACTAGTTAGAAACTAGTTAGAAACAGTAGTCGTATATAAATATACTGAAATATCAAGAAGCTCCTGGCTTTTCTTACAGTGAAGGAGAACCTATTGCAACATGTACAGAACATACAGTTGCTGTGTGTAGAACTGGACTGTAAAACGTTTGTGTGCCAATCTAGATATCTAGTGTAGTTTGAAAGGAGAGAAGCATCATCCAGAATGAGAAGAAGAGGGGATGGGAAATGAGTATCTGGCATCAGTAGGAAACTATTGTGTTTAATCCCAAGCATCACCAGAAGAACCAAGCAGAAAGTAAAAACTGATTGCAGCTGTATCGAGAATATCCATAATTCCAAATTCACTCCTTCTGCTGTAGTGTTACCCGTTCTAAGCAAGTGCCTTTCCTGACAACTCAGAAACACTGTCCCTACTTTCATTTTACAGACCCTGGGAGGTATTCTTAGGATTTAGTTTTATTAGCATATAAATAAGAAATTAAGAGTATAAAAGAGTTCAGGTCAAGTTATGTCTATGGGCTTTGGCTGCCATGGTCTGCTAAGCCCATCCTTACGTCCTTTCGTTCTTCACACGGTAACTCCCAGTACCTTCAGTGTGGGGTAACAGGGTATTTATGCCACTGAATCAGCACTGACCCACTTAATCAAACAACAAATCCTGGTGTTACCTTTGGTCCACAGGACGGCACAGCTGCCGTGCTATGCTTTCACACCCAGCCTGTTTTCTGCTGGCGTGTGAGCATTCATCATTCCCGGAAGCTGCTGTGGGTTAGGCTGCCCACCCACATCCCTGCACTGCTCTCCTTGAACTCTCCTTTCTCTGTGTTCCTCATGTCTGTTTGGTTCCACCTCTCTTGTCTCCCTCTTCTCCATACCCAGTCTGATCCTGCTCCTCCAGCTCTGTGTCCCAAGAACAGGTAAATGCCATCCAAGTTCTCTCCGTTCCCTGCCACCCATCATCTTCCTGCTACTCTGCTCCATCTGGAGCTTTGTATCAGCAAATAAAATGTTCATGTTTTCTACTGCTGTTCCTATATCTAAACACACCCCTGCTTTTATAAATGGCGTAACAATCTCTCATAATAAACCTTCCCAACAAATGATACCCCACAAAGACCAGCAATGATTTGGGGCCAAGTCATTTTACCCAGGGAGAGCCAGAAGGGCTTAAAAGTAACTTATTCAGATATCTAATTTCTATGTTCACATAAACTCCATGAATTGTTTGTTGTAGAGATATAAAAAACAAAAATGCCTTGGCAATTTATACCTGAGCATGAGATGAAGCATACAAAATTTTAGGAAGATAAATTCCAGATCTCAGAAGCAGAGTATGAAAAGGGGCTGAAATGAAAACTGTTTGACTCTTGAGTAGGGAATGACGTTGCAATGGCAATGAGAGAGCCTCTTTTTCTCAGAGCAAGTAATATAACTGGGTCTGCAAGTAATATTACTGTGTCTTGTCTTAAGTTTAGCATCGATTTTTGTTCAAATAGTGTAGGAACAACTGTGAAAATATTAGACCCCTTCAGAAGTGGGTGAAAAGGAGCTGCAGAAATACTGGGGGAGGAGAAGTCCGAGTGCTTTAACTGACTGCATCTAGGCTAACAGGGGGCCTTTTTAAAGGCTTCCTTGAAACACAATATTGTCTTCCAGGGTTAATCCAGGATAGTAATAATTAATTGTAAATTGAGAAACGGCTTTAATTCTTCAAAACTAGAAAAACCTGATGCACCAAGCCCACTCACATAAAGGGCTAGCAGAAAGAAGACAATGTGACCTCACAAAGTGTGAGGCTTGCACACTGGTTAGCCTTCTGAAATTAAAGGGAAGGGAGAATGAAATTCACTCTCTTTGTCTTATGAAATTAGCATCAGCAGATGTTTTTAAAACACATGTGTTTGCTAGATTAATGTGATTTATGTCCTGTATCAAGTAATCTGTGGTAGTGTTCTTTTTGGCTATCTGGACATAGTTTTTCATCAACACAAATCACTGCAATTACATGAGCAGTAGAAGGGAGAAGGTTGATCACCAGTGATAAAGCCCAAGATGGATTAGTGTCGTGTTTCTTATATCTTTGTTCCTTATCTTAAAAAGCCATCCTTAGTTGCTTTTTTTCTGGTCCAACTCTTACACTTTTCTTATTTGCTTGTTTCCTGCTACTTGAGTGAGAACCATTTAAGATATTGGTAGGTTTTCTTGGTGCAAACAGAATGACTTTTAAGTTGCAGTTTCATTAACAGCTTTTTACTCAGGAAAGTGGTATAATTTTGAGTAACCAAAGATTTTAGTATAGTATGGTACTGAGGTATGTTGAAAATATTTAAAACAGTGCAATTTAAGTGCCTTTACTGTTCACATTCTCTCAATTTGCATTGCTATGAAGATACCCTGGGAGATTTCTAGAAGCCATTGGTAAAAATTGTTGAGTTCAGATTAGATTGTGCAACAAAAACCAGTAACTACTGTAATGAAGCCAAAAGAATAATAAGTAGTAGAGTTGAACCCATACTGTTCCTGTAATACTGGATACGTTTTAGGCTTACTTATTTTGACTCAAACTTCTGCTTGCATTCTTGAAATGATATGATATGTAAGAAACTGCCGCATTGTAATCTTTGTTTTGTCTGTTTTTTAAAGGCATACGATGGGTTTGCCAGTTTAGGAATATCCCGATTGCTGGAACCTTCTGACATGGTTTTATTAGCGATACCTGACAAACTGACTGTTATGACCTATCTCTATCAAATAAGGGCGCATTTCTGTGGCCAAGAATTAAACGTGGTTCAAATAGAGGAGAACAGTAGTAAAAGCACATATAAAGTGGGTAACTACGAAACGGACACCAACAGTTCTGTCGACCAGGAAAAATTCTATGCAGAGCTGAATGACCTGAACCGGGAGCCCGAGCTGCATCCGCCAGACAGTGCTTTGGCAGACTTTGCTTCTCAGGACGACTCCGTATTTGTAAATGACAGTGGTGTTGGTGAATCTGAGAGTGAGCATCAGACTCCCGATGACCATTTAAGCCCAAGCACAGCTTCCCCTTCTTCTCGCAGGACTCGAAGTGACACAGATCCACAAAAATCCCAGCAGAGCTCTGGAAGAACTTCTGCATCTGAAGACGTTGGGAAGTGTAGCAGCACAGATACAACACAAGTGCAGCCCGCGCTGGGAAGGAAGAAATTGCTGTTAGCTGACGCTTTAGACTTGAGTGACTTGGCACATGTCAGTGATCAAAATGGGAACGCGTCTCCCACAGTTGCTTATGAAGATAACGACAAGAAGAGACACCAGAGCTCAGACAGTACCATTGGTTTCTCAGAGCAAGAAAAGCTGGGATGTATAGCATCCACAGAGAGCACAAGAGCAGATCCTGGTTCACCCGTTACAAAGCTGAGTTTATCTCCTACTTCTAAGCTTGGATACTCCTATAATAAGGATACCGATCTTGCAAAGAAACCGCATGCTTCTCCGAGGCAAACAGAATCCGATTCTGACAATGATGCCAGAATGGCTTTAAATCATGCAGATCAAACTGCAAAAACAGCCCAGGTAAGAAATGTAAACTTTTGATATGCCCGTGAGTCAGGATGGAGATGCTCTTCAAGTTTTTCCTCTATGTTTGTAATTTACGTCGTATCTTCAGTATAAATTGCAAGGTGGGTGGTGTATTTTTTTTTTTTTTTTATGGGCAACAAACACTTTGACTGAAAGTAGGTAACACTGAAAAAGAACCCTTACATTAAACATTTATTTCTAGGAATTATCCTACTGTCAATCTTTCCAACCTCTCTACCATTAAAGGAAGTAACATTGTATTCTCAACCAGCTCAAAGATGACTTCAAGGTTTTTGCCACCTTTCTTCTGAGTATTGCACACTGAAGCAGAAACTGGAAAAAGGTTTATCAATTCATTGATCAATATTCAAAAAATGTAGAGTTTTGAACACCTTGAAATATACCAAACATATTTCCAAATCTTATTCAAGAAACTGCATGGCTTTGTGAACATAGCCCACAATGGTGAGGCAGAAACTTCAGAATATTAAGTTATGCTGTTCATTGAGTGGCCTTGAGCATCTTACTTAACCACAATATCATTTTTCTTTCTATAAAGATACAAAGGATATGCCCACCTACCTTGCAGATTTATTGTAGGGACAAAAGTTGAATATTACATAAATGCTGAGTACTATCAATAAATAGTTTCATCAGAAAAAATATGTAAAAATGCCATCAGCCCTGTTTACAAAAATGCCAAAGCATGATTATAACTTAACCCTTGTGAAGATCTTTCTTGAGTTCTGACTTCAGTCTTGTGGCATTAGCTCTGACAAGAAGAGAATATATCCAGCCTTTTGGTAGTGTGGATTGCTTCAAATATTTTTATGTTTTCTTCTGAGTAAGCACCATAAGGATTCATTTTTTTGCAAGAGAAACAATCCACAGACGGGAGTTAGTGACTGAATATTAGTTCCATAGCCAGCTAATTTTTTCTTTTAATCGGTGACATCTCATTAAGTTTCTCTTCATCATGAGCTCTGTGTACTGGATGAGAAATGAACAGTTTGGCCCATACAGATTAACAGAGCAGGAGGATGTCTTTTCTATGAAGATTTTCATGTGTAAGCCAAGAAAAAGGAAGTGATGACTTTAAAGATGGTTTTCTGTTGTTAATCATCTGTGCATTTGCACATGGTAAGAAAGTCTCATATGCGATTCTCAATCTTAACTTTGAATCCTCAACTGTTGGTTAGAGTCAACCATCTCAATTTCCACATGGTTGTTGCAGGAACAAACCTGCAACATCTGTCCCAGCTCTACCTCCAGTAAAGGCCCAGAGACAAATTTTCCCAGAGTTTTCACAGTTGACCTTGACTAAGAATTCAGCGTTTGGGAGTATGTATATATAGGAGCTGCTCATGTTGCCTATGCAGAAGCCCTCATGCTGTTATTTCTACTCTACAATATAATCAGTCATGTGTATGAAGAGGGGACGCTTGTGGATGTTCATAAATGAAGTAGAAGCAGATATTTTTTCAGGGTTTTTTGTGTTTTACCCCACCTCTTTGTGTTCTATTTAAGTTATGAGAGATACCCATATAAGTAGCCAATGAAACATTGTATTTGCATACATATTAAAGTAAATAAGTAAACACATAGCACATTTAACCTAGCTTCCATGAAGCCAATTATTTTTTTTCCACAGCTGCAGTTTAAAGGCATTAAATATTGATAGAAATTAAGTTTTAAGGGGAGGAGAGAAAATTCTTATTTATATTACAAAGGCCTATGACTTTTTTAATTTTACATTTTGATCATCTTTACTTTTCATTTCTATAGAATGCTCTTTCACCTCATGAAACTGTAATCCATGTGACTCCTGACCTTTATTATATAGGAAGGCTCCTGGCTATTAACTGCTATATAAACGTTGAGTAACCGGAGGCCATCTTGCTCTTAATTATATTTCTTTATTTTTAAGCAACGAATGTTGTCAAGACAGGAAGAACTTAAAGAACGAGCAAGAGTTCTGCTTGAGCAAGCAAGAAGAGATGCAGCTTTAAAGGCAGGGAATAAGCAACTAACCAATACGATCATCCCAGCCCGCAATAAGCAGCTGAATGATGTAAGAAATACTGACCACTATGGCAGTTTACATAGTTAAAATTTATTTCATGTACATATGCTTTTGTGGGGGGCATGTCCTTGCAGAATATTTCTTTTCCACGCTGAATTACTCTGATGTGTCATGTAAACTTAGTTCACTTTTAAAGCCTGTTTCTCCTGTTGTTACGGCCAACAGAAAGATGCCTTAAACTTTACTGGAGGCGGAGGTCTGGGAGCACCTTCTTTGATTGGCACTGAAGTTTCTAATGGGACAAAAACAAAAGTTGCTTCTAAATGATAGTGAAGTAATTTATGCTATTTTTGATTACTTCTCTTTTTTCACTTAATGTAAATGCATTCCCTGAGCCTGTGATGTCAACTACTTGCTGCTTCGTAAGTGTTGTTGCTGTGAATGAGGCTGTTTGTGACAGTCTTGTAAAAGAGTTGATGGAACAATTCCTTTTTATCACCAAAGTTGATTATGCTGGTGAGATGGGAAAGTGGAGCTGGGGAATGAACTCCAGTGTCGAAGCAGCTATGGTTGCACCTCCAGTGGCCTCTGTGGTGACTTGGAAGGATGCATTTTCTCTGGAGATGAAAGCTAATTAATTTTTATGCAAACCTTTGCAATGCGGGTTTTGTGATTCTGAATGTTGCACGTTACAGACTGTACTAGCAACTGAGAAGGTAAATGTAACTCAAAAATAATGATACAGAGAAAGGCTCCAATCTTTACCAGTTCACATCTTTCAGAGCCTGGTCCTGAGGAGCAGATTCTGTTTTTTACATAAATGGGATCATACAATCAAAAAATGAAGACAGTGATTTACATATCTCATTTCATTCTCTTAACTGTCTTGGATCCATGCTGTACTTTTTTTTTCTTAACAATTCCTCTCCCCAAACTGACACTTTTTTTCTTCAAAATATGTTCATGTATGCAGCCAAGTCTTACTTGTCTAATGGTAGCATAATTATATATAAGCTTTTTTTACTACTTTTTATTTAAGTTTTTCCTAGATAAGTGTACTTTTATATAAATTTCACTTTGGATTTTTTTAAAATTCGTTTTTCTTAAAGCAAACAGCATTAAAAGAGACAACTATAGGCAACTACTCACACAGGAACAGCTGTAATTAAAGTTACCTAACATGTTTTATTACAAGCTCATATTTTCAAAGATTTTACAACTTTCTGAGTATTTCATTGTTTGAGCTGAAATTTTCCCCATCAGGTCTCTGCCTCAAGGTAAATTTTCTTTTACTTCAAAAACCCCTTTTCATCTGTTTCTTTGTGTTAGGCTGCATAAGGCATTGTTTTATCCATGTCAAAAATGTCTTATGGGCAGAAGGTTCCATCCACTTGAAAAATCTGTTCAAAATGATCAAAGTTGTGTTAATAGTACAATATTGTCAAAGAGTCTCGAAGGTCAGAAGAGTTGGTAAGTGTTAGTAAAAATTGTCTGTATGGACACAGCACAGCAAGAGCATCTTTTACTGTTGCTCCCCTAAGGATCAGGGCCCATTCTGATGCAAATTGTAGTATTGGAAAGCAAAGCTTTCTGTTTAAGACTCAAACTCCTGCTGATGAAATGCAAACAGGAGGAAAAGGAGCCACCCCACTGGCATGCAGAAGAGAGGTGCCCTGAGTAGATGACGAGGAGGCAGATGGCAACGTGAAGTTAGACAAAAATGAAGACTGTGTCTAGGCCATGAAAGCCAGCTGTAGGAAAGGAGATGGGGACACAGTTTTCAGGTTGAGGGTTTTCAGGATTGTGTAGTTCAGGCAGCCAGATTACCCATGGACCTTATTTCGTTTATTACGGAAGCTGAAAAATTAATTAGAGGCCTGCAGGAAAGGGAATGGCAGTGTTTTAGGGCCCGTCTGCAGAGCCAAAGTTTCTTTCTGCCTCCATCAGAACCTTTTTTTACGATGTTGAGAAGGTACGTTCAACCCAACATACTCAAGGTGGCAGATTCCTTGATTTCTGATTTCCAGCCCAAGACTCTTGGGGACTGATTTCTGGACGTTTGGAATGCACCCAGCTGTAGCCAAGTCAAAGAGAACAAATGGTCCTGGCCCCTCTGAAATCCTGGGCGCTCTGAGAAAAAAAGTAATGAGAGCTCTTGACTTGAGCCAACTGTAATATAAGAATAACAAAAGAGGCTTCTCAGCTCAGAAGGGTGTGTGGAGATGGGAACTCTTATGTGATAGTGAAGAGTGCCACAGAAATGCTCTGGAAGAAAGTAATAATTCCATGTTCAGAGAAGTTTAAATAGTGTATTTTAAACAAGGTGTGGGGCAAAGAGTGAGTGATGAGGGCGAAGTGAGATATTGAACAGTTATTTGTTCACTGAACATTGTCATTCATGACCAGTGGGAAAGACAAGTATCCTGTAGGAAAAAAAAAATATGGGTTATGCAATTAAAGACTGTATGAAATGAGAACCAATACAGGGTTGTATAGCTAGTGTAATTTTGACATTTTCTGAGTACGTACCAAGATCAGTGTTCTTCTAATGCAATTCAGTGGGCAATGTGCATTGTGAAAGGCGGTTGTATTTAATAGAGGCTGGTATAGTATTAATATTTCTTATATAAAGTTTATATATAATAATATATACAAAGCTGTGTATAATGTATACCTATGTTATACAAATATTATATACATATCTATGCATGTGTATGTTCTGAATGAGGATGTGCGTATGCATCAACATACGTAAATACAAGATAAAATACATTGATTTCTGCTGTTCTTTAACATATTTGATCTTCATAGAGATGAGACATTTCCATTTGATATAGTTGTGCTGGTTTACTACAGGTCATTGCTTATTTAATTGGTAGAAAAGAGCACAAACTTTATTTCTATTTGTTTTTTCTGGTCATTAAGATTAATAATAAGAACTTTGAGTCAAAGCAGTGCTGTATGTGTCAGTGTGTGGTAACGTGTAGTAGTGAGTTATCCAAATGAGAGTTGTGATAATGAGAATCAGTATTTATTTGTGGGAATTGGACTAGGCACATTTTGGGGATGGGTTGAGAGGGATTGAAAAGAAAACGGTTTCAAATAGGAAGATGTAATTTTAAATAAGAAAACTTTAAAGAGGTAGTCCAGGGACAATACTATCAATAGTAACTCTTGAAGTTTGCCTTTGCACCTTTTTTGATACTTTCATGAAAAGAGCTTTAAGCAGCCTGGTCCTTCTGCCTGTGCTCTGAAAATCGGTCACCGCAGCTAAGCTAAGCCTGCAGAGTCATTGGTTACTTCTGAAAATCGTGTCTCATTTGCCTTACTGTTACCACTTTACATTTGTCACATGAGAAAGATGAATCACCATTTTCTTAGTAAACAAGTGAGAACAATATACAGTGCGTGGGGTTTTATTGCTGCTTGAGGTCAACAAAAGAGAGGAAATTTCCCAGTCTGTCCCATGATCATAAATACAGGTTACTTGGTATGTGCTTACCGGATTTGTTTGTAAAAGTATTTTTTGCAAAAACACAGCGTTCCTGTTTCTCCTCTAAGCAAAGAGCAAATACCTTAGAACTTCAGCCTAAGCCTTACCCTTCCTCTGGTGTTATAGAACCAATATTGTATTCTATTTCAAGTAGTCATGTAGTCTAGACTTACATTTTTTTTTTTTTCCCCCCTCGCTTTTAAAAAAAATCTCTGTTGTCTCTTTATTGACCGATACCTGGGCTCTCCTGTAGAACTGGCTGTTTTCCCATGTCCATTCTTTTGGTTGTTTACCCCTTTTCTTGAGTCTTCTTTCTTGCTGCAGTGTGCTTTCATCTTCTCATGTTTGTGCTCTGAGGTTAGGCCAATGTCAGTATCCTCACTTGCTTTACTTTTTTTTTCTTTTTTAACTTATGGATTTGTGGGAACAGAAGTTTAAGGCCCTCCATTTCCTCATAAATGAGTTAACTCAATCCCATTTTCCTCCAAATCACATATTTCTTATTGCATCCCAAGATGTATCCTCTTCCCCTTTTTTAGTTTGTGTCTTCTCTCCTCTCTCTGTGTTTCAGCTGTCTGCCCTGTCCATTTCTGCTCCCCTTCTTCTCCTTTTTAACTTTTCTTTCTTAATACCTGCTCTCTTTACCCTTTCTGCACTTAGGCATCTTCCCTCTGTGCCTTCTGCCCCATCATCTTCCATTCCTGTTCAATCCAGCTGACTAAGTCCTGTCATTCTCTGCTTACTTCCTCTATTTGTATCATATTAGCCCCTTTTCTCCCTTTTGTTCCCTACTTGCAGTGTAGTAGGAGCTTTTTATTATTAGGTTTGCTCATTTTGCGCTTCTCAGAAACCGTCAATCTGCAAGCCGTATGCATGCCAGCATGTATGGAGGTGTGTGAGCCTGTAGACAGGTATTTGAAGCCTGCGAAGGGACCACGTTGATCAGAAACTCCTTGAGAACATGCTCATGGTTTGGGAGGATCATAGGTGCGGCCTTAAAATTGATGCCGCCTTCTGGAGACTGGAAGAATTAGCTTAAGAGCTCTGTGAACAGACTGCTCCCCTCATGGATCCCTTTCTCTGTGGTAGATTTATAAACAGCTCAGCCTTTCTACTTGCTTTCTTGATGTAGGTGTGTATGTAGTGACTCTTTCACAGGGTGGTTCTGTCATTTCCAATCTGGTATAGCAGCAGTAATCACGCAGCTTTTAACCAGGAGAGCCTTTTTATTAGCTTATTCATTTTTATTTAACTCACCTTTTCTCACAATGAACAACACAGGGCTAGAATGGACATATCTGCTTCCACCAGATGCTGTGAAGTATAAACCTGTAGTGATGGTTGTTAGCAGCAGCAGCTTGGCTGGAATGAGATTTTGGAAAGGCGAGGAGATTGGAGCTGGTCTGTGCACCCTAACTGGCAAAGTGGCAGGCTGGAGGGGATGGAAATGAGTGGGAAATATTCAGGAGGGATGGGCCTAAAAAGTCTTTCCAGCAAGGAACCCTCACCTGCAGAACCTGGAGTGAAATTCGTAATTCTTGACTCTCAGCATAACTCTGCTGTCAGCAAATGTCTGCAAAGGCCAGTGGCAAAACGTTCGTCTTATTCTCCTTTAGTGACTGGTTCACATAAAGAATGGAAATTTACTGCAGCTGTCGTTTACTCTGTAAACTGAAATGGCAATGGTTATGGAGTCAGCATGATTATAGAGAATGGAATTAGGAGTTAAGAAATGCACAGGCAACTTTAATTAACCTCTTTTGTGTATATGCATTATGATGCAATCTTTAATTATGTGATCACCTACTATTTTCCCCAAAGCAATTGTGTCTCATTTAGCTCAGAGGATTGAAGTGATGTAGAACACTGTTTGTCCAGAGTACCTCTGTCCTTCTGGTTGCAGAAATTGGAAGGTGAACAGCAAATGAAGCAGGGACTGCAAGGAGCAAAAAGATTAGGTCACGGTTAAGGTGCTGGAAAGAATTAAATGTAATGCTGCCTTTGCCTCAGAGTTCCTGATCAGTGCTGCTGAGTGTTCTGAACCTAACTTCCTCCAAGTGGTCATTAACTGGGTATCCTTCCTTTCTCCCTTGCCATTTGAGGCGAAGCTTTGATTTACAGATGTATTGAGCATCCAGATCTGTCAGGGAAGTCATTGGGAGATGTGCTTGAGACTCATAAAGGGCTGCATAAAGTTTTGTATGCTGAAAAAGGGAAAAAAAAAAAAAAAAAAAAGGAAAATAGGCTTCCCAGAGTGAGCACCCAGTGTTAGATCCTTTTAGCAGTATCTTTTCAGTTCTCATCCGAATAACAGGGTAATAACACCAACATGGGGTGTTGTGAGAAGGGGATGTGATTAATGCTTTGAGGCACTTAAATACCGTAGTGACAAGCACTGTAGAAAAGCCCTTGAAGAAATTAATAAGTCTGTCTACAGAGCAAGATTTAAATATTGTGGAATAAAGAATGCTGCTACATATTGATGAACAGTGAAAATAAACCAAAGTATTGAAAGCCACAGGGTAGAGCTCAGATCTGGGCTGACAATAGAAGTGAAAGGTGGCGGCAAGGCCCTATTGTAAAGGCTACAGAGCAGGATGAAAATTAAGATTGTGCTCAGTAATTTTATTTCTGGTATCTCAAAAATCATGTGTCAAATTCTTTTAAGTTGGTTTTGCAAAGTAGATTGCTTTAGCAGAGAATGCCATCTGGCATAGAATTCATGAAAAATAGTGCTCATCTGATAAAGGATGGTTTTTTCTTCCTAACACAGGCCACAGATCGTTTCTGAAGTTATTTGGGTTTTGCTTGAACTAAGGATTCCTCCTTGGTGAATTCAGGTGCAGGACTGGGCCCCTCATATGGATTCAGCCAAAAATTTTGCATATTTAGAATTCAGCGTAGGTTCTGGGATACAGGAGTTCAACACTGTGGTGCCTGGAGGAACTCAATCTCTCTTTTGCTTCTTGTGAAATAGGAAAAAAGTAATTCTTTCTTCACAGCAGCATTCTGAGATGACTACACTAAAAATCGTGAGGGACTTCATTTATACAATAAGTATTTAAAACCAACTTAATATCAAGTGAAGGGATATTTTCAGAGAGCAATCTGGATGCTACTGCTGTGCTTAAATGCAACTGTTGCCAGGCTGCTTTCAGTACAGAGAATGATTTGGTTTTACTTATCTCTGCTACCATTATTTCATATTTATTCACGTTGAATGACAGTTATAGCTGCCTAAATATATATTTAAAAATATGTTTGAAAGAGCAGCAGGAACTATATTCAGCTTTTGTAGTAGAATTTGCAGATACGAAGTACCTCACCAAAAAACTGGTACCTCCAAACATGCAAACACTGTCTGTATACACAGGGCAGCATGAACAGGCTATGCCATAAGATTGTTTCTTTCTGTTCGGAATATTGCTTTTTATTACTCCCTTGCTCAAAGGACTTGTTGCAGCTGTATCTAATTCATATTTAATAAGCTTTTTCTACTTCAGGTGTCAATCTGTTTTGCCCATTACTTTTCATTTTCATAAATATTTGAGTGCAAAATGATAACTTTTTTGTATCCAATGGACTAGTAGAAATGGAAGTCTTTTTAGAAAAGCATCAGAAACTGACAAAATCTGAAAGAGTTTGTATACTCTTACTTTAATTTTGACTGCATACATTTGCACAGATATGGGATATGACAGCTGCAGTAAAATGAAAATAAGCAATTATTTTAAATGCTCAGAGAAAATGCTTTAATAAGTGTTCCTATTTATTGATCATGTCCTGCAATAATCTGCTGCCGCTCTGAGCTAATAAGCTACTCACTATCCAGCTCTAATATGTGACCAAAAAGTAAACTCTAGTCAAAATGACCATAAAGTGGTACAAATGCAAATTCACAGTAGACAACAAAAAATAGGCTTCTTTTAATTTGATTGAAAGATGCCTTAAACACAAGTTGGCATTGCAAGTATTCTTTCCTCCAAATATTTTAACAGGTTCTTGAAAATAAGTACTGGATAGCTTTATTCATTAATTTTTATTTCTACATGAAACTAGAATCTCTACTTCTGTTGCATTAGGAAAGGCATCTAGCTTATCAGTGAATTTTGGTTTGTAGTCTCCTCAGCTGGAAAATAAATATCTGTGATTGAGGTGGTAATGTTAATTCATTGAAGGAAACACTCCCAAGTTACTACCATCTTGGTTTTCTTAAAAAACAAAGAGATAAAAGCTGATCTTTATTAATTAAACATCTAACATGAATTTATTGAGGTCTAGGATTTTGCAGATGGCAACCTTGGTCTTTTAATATTAATTGGAAAATATTGATTGAAAAAAAGACTAGTCTGTCATGCTGATAATTGTGACCAGATTTAGATATGATCACTAGATCTTCCTGAGATTACAAAGAAGCAGTTACCATCTAATTGGTAAAAAGATTGAACAATATTTTGGTAATCTCTGAGCTTTGGTAACTTATTCTCTGTTGTTCATTTGTATGTCCTGTCTGTATGCTACTATAAAGTGGTTAAATATGGTTTAAGCTGATAAGACTATGCTGTGTAGTATTTACATTTCATGAGCATTCCAACTTTTATAGCTGTTTTAACAATATACTTTTCTTTAAATTAAGGTTAGACCTGCTGACTGAACACTTCAAAACCACAACTGAACTGATATTTACTTCTTTATAATGACATGCTAAGGTTGAGATAGCCTGATCTCATTTCCTTGATGGCAAGAACAAACAAGTTGTTTCATTTAACATTACTCAATACATGAAAAATAGAAGTAATCTGTAACTTTCCAAGAAGGTTCTACGTCTTTTGACTTCATATTTGATCTGTTTAAGCACTTTCTTACTATGAAGTTGTGATATTTCACTGTAAAATATTACCGCTATTGACAACTCCCTGATGTAGCTGGGAAAATAAATCAATTAGTGCAAGTAAACTCATTTCTGAGAAGAATTAGTATACACTGTCAGTTTTATACCAGGAGGGATTTCATGAATAAAGTGTGACCTTTGATAATGCAAGACAAATGTTATGCAGTTTCAGCTTTAAATATAAATGCTTAGGTTTCTCAGCTGAGTTTTAGTGCTGTTATTTCCTTAAGCTGTATCTATTTACACCACTTAAGCATGCAGCCTAAATATATACATATGTGGTTATTTACTACGTGGATGTAAGTTCAAGGTGCTGTGTGGTCTGCAGCTGTAACATTACGTTGCACACTCCCAGAAAATACACTGTCAATTTATTAACTGAATTTTAAGATCATCTGAACGGCATCAGTTCAAAAACTTAAACATCTTCTATCTGTTTATAAATATTAGCAAAAAAGAACAAAAAAACAAAACAAAGCAAAATAAAGAAAGTCTTAGTGCTCACAGTGTTTCAGAGCTCTCTCCCTTTGTGTACAAAGCGAGACGCGGGTTTCTTAGCGTCTGGAATACTCTTTTTCTATTGCTGCTAATAACTGTGGACATTTTCAGTGTGGATGTTCAGTACACGCTGTTGTGAATCCCAGGATGATATTGCCATTACTTAAAGCTGTATTTTGCATCGCCTATTCTGTTATTGCTCAGCATGCACAAGGGTAGAGTTAAAATCTTTATTCATTTCATTTAAAAATGTTTCTTTTGTTCTCCTTATCATGTTCTGGCTTTCCCAAGGATATATGCCTTGAACGAAAAGTCACATGTGCATTACTAATTGTGTGCCATTGTATTTACAGTTCCTAGTGGTGGCACTGTGAAGCTACTAATTCTTTTGCTTCACTTGATGTAAAATAATCTGAGTGTCTTTGATAGCAGTGAAACAGTATTAATTGTTTTGTACATTTCTTGGTCACTCTTCTTAGGTGGTCTTCATAATCTATTAGAACTTTCAGCCAGATTTTTGTAATGTCATGCCTCCAGCAGTGATTAAATTGGTAATTAATGAACAGTCCTTGGCAACATAAACCACATCCCGTTAATTTTCCCTTTTGAGTTTTTAGAAGTTGTCGTCTCTGTCAGAAAGCATTGCGCCACCTTGCTACGGCCCCTTGGCATGAAACCACGACGACTTGATTTTTTGCAGCCATTAGTAGATCAGAGCAGTAATTTCACAGTATTTTGGTCAGGGTAATTATAGTACCAAGTACCAAGTAGAGTTGGGAATTCACACAAGAAGTCCAGAAATACCAGGTGAGCTTCCTTGTGTTCACTGGGACGTTATGATTAGTTTAATTGGGCTTTGTTTGATTTCAGCCGCAGAGACTCTTTGTGCCACGGCACTGCAGCCACTTTCCACTTTAGTGTTTCTGACCTGCATTGACAGGAACCGGTGCAAAAATGAACTCTTTGAAGTGGGACTCTTTGGGGAGGGCAACTAAAAAAGGGGAAAAGTGGTGTGTAAATAGTTTACTGTAGCAAAGCTCGAAACCGGACTGAACACTCTGCATTTTGCAGGTGATGTGATTCAAGTTCTTTTATATTTTCAGCTGGAAGGGATAACATTTCTGCTACGTTCGTGCAAATGTTTAGTAAATTACTGCATTTAAAAACACAATCTTTTTTTAATCGCTGGCTTTTATATAGCACCTGCTGTTCTTCTTCCTTTGAAGATACAGTCATTTCTCCCACCAGAAATACCGCGAATCATCTCTTTAGTCCTGCAAACAAATCTGGGCAAATGCATTAATGAGACTGCAGCTGCACTTAGTAGTTCACATGTCACAAAATAGTAGGTAAAGGCATTCATACTTGAGTGACTGCCTATAGGTGTAGCGGCCTTCAGCAGTACATTGTGCACATTAAAGTTTAAATAGTCACTTGCCTGTTGGCTTCGGAATGAAAAGACTGTCACTGGTCACTTCTCCTGAAGCCTTAATGAAACCAAATAGTTTGCTGCGAGTTTGGGCCTAACCATTGGGGTGTTTCATGCAGTCTTGTCAGTTGATGTTCATGAATTGACTTGAACGGAGATCAAAGTGTTTCTCAAAATGGAGAAGCGGGGAGAGAGACAGCTCCTTCAATTGCACCACAAGAGCTAATCAAGCCATCAGTTCTTTATGCACTCTGCGTGCCTTTAGAATTTAATACCCAATGGTTTGTCAGGACAAATTGAAATTCGGGGCTTGGGGGGGGTGGGGAGTCCCTCCTCAGCCCGCTGCAAATAAAATACGTACTTCTGTCTTCTGGAGGCTCGTTTTGATAAATTTTCTAATTTAATGTAAAGCTGCACTGTTGATTAAATATTTGGGGTTGAAAAAAATAAGGAAAAGGATTCAATGGGCATTATACGCCTTAGCGTTGATTAAAGATCCAGGTTTAAAGTGAAAGAGAAACTAAACTCAGCGTGATTTTTTGTTTCTTTGATTGCTAATGAACTTTTTTTGCTGAAACATTTTAAACTGGATTCAGCAGATAGTTTTTTGAGTGTCAGTTAAGACAAAGTCATGTGAAAATGCCTCTCTCCCTCCCTCTCTTTTTAATTGATATGATTTAGGCAGAGGAAAATGGTAAGGGGGATTTTTCTATTGCAGAAGCAATTTTTAAGGGATTTAGTCATATTTAGCCTGAAGGTCTTCACACTAATGAGAGCACTTAAGTTACGTCCAGGCGTTGATTAGACAGCTCATCTATCAACTGGAGCATGAGAATTTGTATTTTAGGTACCTTTTATACATTATAAACCTATATGCTTTTTTTTTATTATTACTTTAGACTTTATTTTCTGCAATTTTTTAATTACCTTCTTTTACAACCAAGGTGGCTGTAATGCAGCTGACAGAGCACAAGCGGTAACAGGGAAAGCTCTACATTTGACAAGAAATAATATCGAAACTGTATCTTGTAGAAAATGACATGCTGAATGCAAAGTGCTACCCGGATACCTTCCTTAAACTGCCACAAGCCACCTCAAAGTCTAAAGAAATTTATTCAGGAACAAAGAATTATATATATATATTAAAAAATGCGCAACCATCACCACCCCAAAAATTGTGAATGTTCTCTCTACTTGTAGGGTTTTTCGCTGTATTTAAAACACAATAGCGTCTTAATTATTTTCTGAATCGTTCTGAAAAGTACAGCTTTTGTAACTTTTTGACATTTCATATTAAAAAAAAAAAAAATTAAAACGTTGC
This sequence comes from Streptopelia decaocto, assembly GCF_964273445.1. NCBI lineage: Eukaryota > Metazoa > Chordata > Aves > Columbiformes > Columbidae > Streptopelia > Streptopelia decaocto. The sequence continues at coordinate 10,425,179 of NC_138656.1, read as the reverse complement.
CACCAGCTTGCACTATGAGCAGCCTGTAATAACAGTTAAAAAAGCTTTCTGAACTATTTGACAAGATTTCTTAGTGCTGAGGCCATATGCTGTAGCCTTTAAGCTATTTCTTCCTATCAGTTTCATTATCACCTGCCTCTGAGTCTCCAATATCATCAGTAAGCACATGCAGAATCATAATTATGCCATGTACAAGTTCTTTGATAACATGTACAGTTTTCTTCTTAATTCTTTATCAAATGCATTGATCGTGGCATGTGTGCATTGATCCAGGTCCACCATCTGGCTGTGTGTGATAAGCACAGTGGCATCTTTGCATTTCCACTGTCATTCATTGCGCTACAATTTGGCTGCAGGGGAGTAGTGGCTGGGATTAGCCCTGTTCTGCTACTTACTTGCATTTTAAGTTGACACCTCTACAGCGGCTCAGACCACATTACAAACTGAAACACATACGCACGACTTAGTGATGTGACACTCCTCAATAAGCTTACTCCACTAGCTACTCAACAATCTGTAATTGGATTTGTAGGAATAACAGCAAAAGATTTCCTAAGAATTGCTGGGGACAGAAGGTGAAGTTTTCTCATTATTGGCAAAAGGCTAGGTATAGATCCTAGGCGATTGGTATTTTCCATTAAAAAACAAGCTGCCAGCAGTTTGCAGGACATTTTCAAAAAAAAAAAAAAAAGAAAACAACCCTGCAAAATAGGATCCAGGGAGGCACAGAATTTGAGCTTGTTCTATCCATTCTCATCACATGCGAGCAGACTGGGATCCCACCACCCTCCCCTGAAAATTCAGAGGCGGGAGGGGGGAACCAACTTTCAGAGGCTCCCTGCAGCCCGCTCGGCTTTGTTCGGCTGGGAGTGAACCGGGAGCATTCCTCAGGAGGGCACGTCCTCCTCCCTTGGCGCGGTGTTGCCTGCCTGACAGGGAAGCTTCCCAGGATGGCAGTCTGAAAGATGCTGCTCTCCAGCTTACGCATCCCGTACACTTGCCAAAAGTCTTTGTTTCATAACACCACTTTTTTTTTTTTAATTATAAAATCAAGTTTACACAAGAGAAAATCCCTTAAGTGGAGCTCGACGAATGTTGACTCCTACAATGAGTAAGCAGCTTTCTTTAACTTCTGTCTGTAACTCGGCTAGGGAAAGGCATAGAAAATACCATCTTTAGAGGATTGATCTCTGATAGGACATTATGCCTGTATGTGTGATGGCACTGTCTCAGAATATTTCTCAGCCTGCATGCTTGAGACCCTGTTTGTGGGTAACGCCAACAGCATTGACAATTACGGTGACAGGCGTAACAAGCTTCTGCATCCCGACGCCTTAGGTGATTGTTGTCCTTAATTATACTCCCCGGATGAGGGAGAACACAAACTTGCGTAAGCAGAGAAAATTCCAGGGAAGAAGTTAACGGAGGGCTTTGTCGCTGCTTTGGGTTTAGATCGACTTTCTCAGGGATCTTCCCTGGGAGCCCCGGCAGTAGGCAGGGCTGCCCTCGCATTGTTCACCAGGAAAGCGCTTTGCTTTTGGTATCGGTGCAGGCGAGCGAGAAGAGCAGGAAAACATAAAGTGTATTGGGAATTAGGTGTTTCAGCCGTTCCTTAAAACTTGCCATAGAGGCAAGTGCAGTGTGAAATAGAAATGCTCGCCTTGATCGTCGCATAGATGTGCAACTCCTAAAGGGTTAAACGGGTTAAATCTTATTTATCTGAGTAGAACTGCAGGGCTGTTTTGCAGAATGCTCTAGCACAAATAGCTATGGTTCACTTTGACGTTACAATTTTTTTGTTGGTTTCTTTACTTTAAATACTTGAACTGTTAGACCTTTTACTTTTTTCTCTGAGAAAGATGTATTTGTACCAGATTAGAAAAGCTAAACTGTTTCTTTACATTGAATAATCAGCCTGTCATGACAAATCTATCTCCTTCTGCATGAGTAGGTGCCAGTTTGACTAGCTTCTTTTAGGCTCACACTGGGTTTTAAGCTGGATCCATGTGCATGACTGGCAGTGCATTTGTTGGGCCAGATCTAAGGAGCCAGAGAGCGTTCAGCTCCTTTTTGCCTACAAAAGAGCAGCCAGACAACCAGCAAGAGGCCTTGGATGTAGCACAAGGTGATACTTACTTAGTCAGCCGTTCTTTTTTCAAATATATCTATATATGTTTTTTTTATTCAGTAAAGTAGGAGTTTCTCAGTTTCACAATGACACAAGGCATTAAATTGCTAATGGATTGTTTTTCTGCAGCCAGCATTCTTCACATCAGAAATATTGTACCAAGTGAATTGTAGGTTTTCCAGAACAACATAGATAATATTTAAAAAAAGAAATAAACATTTGAAAAAGCTGGCTAACATTTCTTTAAAAATAACTCTTAGATTAAGGAGATGTTTTCCATTTTACAGCTACACAGCCCCATTTTATTGTGAATTTGGGGGTGCTTTTTTTTTTTTTTCTTAAAGGGGATGGTTTTGTTACGATATTGTGATTCTTCCAGTTTTAGACTTTGGGCTACTTCTATTTTCATTTTGTCTCATCTAACTAGTCCATCAGTATCATAGATCGTAAGCCAATAGCTACTTCTTTATGACAAGGGATTTGATACTTTTTGTGATATACATTCGTGAAAAAACATTTTCAAGCTATATACAGTTTATTGGTAGTAGGTTACCTGATGAAGACACCAGGCAGAAAATACCCAAGATATTTATGTCTTTCTTTGCTGACCACTTCCTACTAGCCACAGAAGTCCAAAGCCAATGCACTTTTGTTTATATCAAGTGATCCCTGCTTAGCAATTCATATTTTGCTTGCTACCTGTGTATTTGGAGCTGTTCTGAAATGGTAGGAGAGACCAAACATAAATGTCGTCCCCAGGGTGATCAAAGATTTAATCTGACCAGATGGGACAAACTTGAGAAAGATTTTGACTTTCCACTCTGTTTTTCAACAAGAAAGGCTGGTTGGGTTTTTTTTCTCCCATCCTTTCTTTGTTAGAAAAGGCAGAGATCAGGCCATCCCCAGAGAAATGAGCAGGTGTGGCCATTTACAAGCATGTCTGGTTATATTATAAACCAACATAAGTAAAGTTTGAAATGTTTTGAAAAGATCTGCTGAACAGTTTTAATGTTTCATCCCAAATCCTATTTACTCAAACAAGAGCCGATCAAGGTCACAGTAAAACCCAGTCTGCCCAAAACCTTTAAAGCTCGTGTAATTTTTTTTTATTATTATTATTTTTTATTCTGTCTTCTCTACTAACTGAATAGGTGCATTTTGGTAATCCTTGCCTCTGGACAAGCACAGAAGTCTTTTTCTTTTTGAATGGCTAGTAACAGAGCCGTTCTTCCTGTCTAATGATGAAAGAGGTGGCAGTCAAGTTCTTTCTCTTAAATGTACTGTGCACTCAGGGCAGACCACAGACAATTTTGAAACCTACATCTATGGGAATCGCTCCCCCTTATAGGTACAATTCTGGTTTAATTTTGTTGCTATGGAGTATCACTAATTTACCACATTCCCCGCCCCCCCCCCCGCCCCCAGTCTATGGACATGATAAAGAATTTTCTTTTTAAACATCAAATAAATGCAGCTCACGGGATTATATTTTTTATAGGGAGAAGATAATATGTTACCAGACTTCTGGTGTAGACTCAATTTGGATCCTCCCAAAATTCTGCCAAAGGATGACTAAAAATCCCTAGCAGAGGTTTTGGTTTCTTTTTTAGAAAACATGAGAAGATAGCAGAATTTTTACTGATTTAAGGAGACGGATTTTATGGGGGTGGCTGGTTTTTTGGTGTGGTGTTTTTTCGTTGTTGTTATTGGGTTTTTGTCCCTGCAAGACTCCACCACTCTCAGTATTTTACTGAGTTGGTCAGCTCTCAGCTTCTGATGCCGTGGAGTGACATCGCTGGCTGGGTAATGATCTCGGGAACTGCCCCGCCAGTGTTTCACATTCAAATTCACCTTCCCAAATCCACAGCATCATTTTTGGCCAAAGTAATGTCAGTCATTGCCGTCTGCGGCAACTACAAAAAGGACCCCCTAATGGCAGCCATTTTTATTTGTTTCTTAAGATCCAAAGGCTGCTGAAAGAACAATTGGATAAAATTGAGGATTGGAGAAGCTTGATTTTCTTGTTCCAGTGAAATGAAACTCCAGGCCTTTTTTCCTTCCCCTTACCCTTAAAAACCAGAGTCTGCTAGGGGGTTGTAGCTGTGTCAAAGCCGTTGGGATGCCACTGCTGATCACTTTAATTACTAGGACTAAGGAGGATAAAATTAAAAGTAGCACCATTGAAGCAGTGGAAGAAAGCTTGCCGAGATGTCGGTGAACTGTGAAATATAAAAATTGCATACCAATACATTTTTATAGGAGGGAAACAAGGAATTACATTACTTATTCTTGAAGAGTTTGTCCTTAAATGGTGAAGTTTTCCTCGCTGTGCATCCGCGTGGCAGGTTTTTAGACCATTACAAAATAATTGGGGGAAAATAGCAGAGCAAACTTTAATGTCTCTTTGGCATGTTAGTAGGTTCATGCCAGAGGGTGAAAGATTTTACGGAGTTTTCTCTTCAACTGTACAGGAAAAAATTGTGTATATGTTTGCATGGTCCTTTCTTGGTGTGGAGCTTCTTTTTGTGTCTATTTTTTCTTTCAAATATCTCTTCATGACTCTGCACTTCTCCCGAGTGCTTTCCTTTCCAAAATCTAGGGGACTGACTTGCTGTTTAATAATTGTTTTGTACCTCAAAACTTTATCTACCTACTTTTCTGCTCTCAGTTTCATTGCTCCTTCCATCAGTGTTCCCCCTGCCAGGCTCAGTAACTAAGGGTTCAAATACCTGAATTGAATTTAAGCGAGAACTAGGCTGTTTTTTCTCTTTTTCCACTGGTGATTATTGGCTTAATCAGCACAAACACAAGCCACAATAATCTGTGTTTGCTTGGAGATCCCCGGGATGTTAATGACTATGCTAATAAATCAGGATACAAGTTCTCTTTCAGGAGGAGGGGAGAGAAGGAGAGGGGGGAGTCAGCCGGCTCAGTTTAGGGCACATTTGTCACAAACACGTAACTGGCCTTATTTTAAACTACGGCGGCTATAGTAGATTAAATTGTTTGATGTTAAACCACATAGGAATCTTGAAATAAATTTTGCACATTCCCTCTTAAATGTAATTTAAATCAAACCCACAAGTTCCTGTATCCCAGGAATTACAAATAGTAGAGATTTGTGCTGGTTTATTTCACGTAAAATTGAATGTAATTTATGTTACCGAATACCGCAGGTCGAAATAAAATCGGTTGCTGTATCAATTGGCTAGCTAGAAATTAAATTAAATTGATCTATTATAGTGCATAGAAGCAGGGGGGAAGCTTTCCAGTTGTCTTTTCTAATGTGTACTTTACCAAATAAGTTTTTTTTTTTAATAGAACTGTTGCTCTGTGCCTTCTGGGAAGTTCAAAAGAGAGAAAGCAAACAAAGCCGATGTGCCATCCCGCTGCCTTGCAGGGCCCGGGCAGAATTGTCTTTCCGAGGGAAGGACATTAGGAGAAAAGTAAATCAAGGCAATCTGATAGGGAATCAGGGTTCTGTCACTCAGAGACAAGATATTGTGCTGTGTCCATATACTTTGTTTACTGTAGGGTTTTATGAGTTGTAACCTGCCCATGCAAGCTGTTAATGAGGCTAAATCTTGCTGCTTGAGGATTGAATTAACAGCACACCTCTGGGCTAATGGTTATAAACAGAAAGTCCCATTAGGGCTGCATTCTGATTCAGTCATTTGCATTTTTCCTATTGTGCCGAGAACAATGCTGAGTAAATAGCTACAAACAAACAATTTACATGGAAATGGGTAAAATGTACCTAATTAGTATTTTGTGCTTGTTTTATTAATGATTGCTTAAACTAAATAGCACTGAGCAGTAGCTCTCAGCAGCATCTGCAGGTGTGGGGTGCTGGGTTTCTGGGTCGGTGGGAAAGCTGCCAGGACAGCTCTCCAAAATTAGGCAGTTTGTTGTATTCCACTTAGTTCAGGTCAACTGCTTGTACCTGGGCTTTTTCCTGGTCATTATGTCAATAATAAGAACTTATTGGCAGATATGACTTAAAGCCAAATGCTGACTTTGTTACACCTACAAGCATTTATAATAATGCGGGGAGGGAGAAAAGAGTCCTAACTTTGAAAAAAAAAAAACCAAAACGTAGTTTTAAGGTGAAAACTGAAATTGTTTCCCTTATATTGTAATTGATTCTTATAAATATGTTTAAACACTTTTTATTAACGATTTTTAGTATGGTAGATTAGTCTTTTCCAAAATTTAATGCTGTAGAACTTTGCTTATTTATGTAACTGAAATATTACTGTGCTTCTAAGATAGTTCTGAACTTTAGTGGGACAGTGCTATCTGGGATAGTTCCAATATGATCTCTTTACTTAACTGAGCAAAGCCCCACTAGTAGGATGTTTTAAAGAGATGTGAAGTCTTTTCTGCTCTGGCATCTTTTTTTCTTTTATTCATTTTCATTAGTTTAATTGGGGGGGGGGGGTTGTTTGTTTGTTTCTTTTTAAAGATATATCCATTGGAGTCGAAGGATTAGATTCCTTTCTGTGCCTCAGATTAGATGTCACTTTACACTTTGAAGTCATCTTGGTGATTGGAGTAACTGAAAGCAACATCTGGCTTCTCATTTCAGTTCTTTGAGAGAATATTACTCAAACAAGTAATTCCATTTAGTAAAACCATTTTTATAGCCACCGTAAAACTTTTTGTAGCTACTGCTTTGAGATAAAAGTGTCTGAAAATTTTCATCAAGGTATTTTTATAGAATATAATTTATAAATTATTTAAATTGCAAATAATTAGGTTTCTAATGCATTAATAATTTGGGGGATGCTTTAAGAAAAAATCTGATTCATGGATGTCTTCAAAAATTGTGTTGTGACACCCAACTGATATCGAGCATCCTATTTATAATGTGGGCCAAGCACCATGCTGTAAACCAGTTACTATCATGATGATCAGATTGAGAATGAAATTGCATTTCTGTCAATTACTGAGTTGGCAACTGTTCAATATATCTTAGCAGCAAGATGAAGAGCGGCATCGGCAGCTGAGAGAGAGAGCTCGTCAGCTAATAGCAGAAGCTCGATCTGGAGTGAAGATGTCAGAACTTCCTAGCTACACTGAAATGGCTGCAGAAAAGTTGAAAGAAAGGTCAAAGGCATCTGGAGGTGAGCTGAGGAACCTTGTGTATTATTCCTATGGTAACCTAGAAACCAGAGACCTTTTTGGATATCATTTCTATTCACACTTCAAAACGTTGTTGTTCATCGGGTGCACATATCACAAGACCTGGCTGTAGATACGTTTCCTAAATCAGTGCTGTGTCACTTCATTTCCAACAATTAAAAGAAAAGCAGATATCTGATTGAAAAAAAAGGATGGTATGGGAACAAGTAGCTCGTGTTGGCCCATTATTTACAGATTTGTCATTACCCACAGTTTTTTAGTATTTTATGATTGTTGGTTGAATACATATATATTTTTATATAGGAGCATGGACATAATTTGAGGGGGAAACAACGTTAGAAATATTTAAGAAACTTTATTTTGTATAAAATGTATTCAAAAGACTGCTGGGCAAGACCATTTTAAAGGCAACCCAGGGGAGGTGAGGGCAACAACCTTTTGATTTTAAATGGCAATCTTTTGACATACCACTTGCCTTTACAGATTTTGAGTTGTAATATTGCTATAATGTTATTAAACTGACTTTGAAATGTCATTAAAATTCATATACCTGACAATGCTACAAGCTGGAGTAATGTAGTGTCACTCAAGCTCAAATGGGTGCTGAGCACATGTTCCATTACAGGCTTCTTGCTCTTTTAGTGTCTTCTATGTATTCTAAGGGAAAATTGTGTTTCTCATGCTAACACTCAATTGTAAGCCAAAGTGTCAGGAAAATCCAGCCTTACATTCACAATGCACGTAGATTCAACAACAATACATTTTTCTTCTCTACTACATGTATTTTATGGGCATATCTATTTAAATATAGTCTTATTGCACCCTAAACCCTGCACTTCTGTTCCATTTAACACCAAAGAGAAAAGCAGTTAGTTGTACGTCTCCCTTTGGGTCTGATCTTCGGGTTTTCTCACTTTGCCTAATAAACCAAGCTTGCTAAGATAACTCTTTTGTGATAAATAGGGAAATTACATCCTCGATGGGGAGGGAGCAAGACAGGCTGGGCAAAATTGCATAGGACTTGTATACTAAACAGACTATGGTGTCCTTCATCCCTTTTCACAATTTATTACTCCCCATCCTACATTATTTGATCACTTCCTCCTCACTGTTTTATCGTGCCTGTGCATAGCTGTTCCTGCCATTTCTCCCCTCCAAGTAAGGTAGGTTTTCTGGGTACATCCTGAGTGCTCACCTGGGTGGTAGTTGCCCTATTTTGTTACAGTGTCACACTTGTAGTGTTGCTAAATAACCTGGTGTGGTGCTTTCTGGGGTGTGGCCTTACCTGTTCACATTTTCCTCTGAATTTTGCCATTGCTATTCCTGCCCTTCATTCAGTTTATAAACAGTCTCGGACGTAACCGCGCGTTGTGCATATATAATGAAAAAAAAAGTACTTATACATATAGATTGCATATGCACTCCAAGAGTTTTGGTGTTATTACAGTAGGAGACAGTATCAGTACTGATGACAACTTGTTTATAAAGTTATTGACACTATACTTGTTGGGTTTTGTACAGTATAACAATTTCAATGCTTCCTACTGTTGAATGTGCTTGGAGTTATGTACTTGGTTTCTGTTTCCTACTTTGATTTTTCTTTATTTGTACAGTTTTTTGACGAAGCTATTTGAACTTATTTCGGACTTCCAGTTTTCGTTTTCTGTCTCCTTTTATTCGTCTTTTCTCTTTTCATGTCAATGTACATTTTATAGCACCTCCTTCTACTTATTCATTCTCAAAAAGCTTCCCTATGGCACATTTTCCACATACTTCTACCACACCACTCAAGAAATTAATTCTTCTAAAATGGAGTAGTTCTGTGAAATGACACCAACTCTTTATAAACCAAATAAATTATAATTATTTCTAGGTTTAGTATTTTTCATATATTTTCACCAGACATTAAGATTTAATACACAGACTCCTTATTACAACTGAATATTGCCTCTGACAGCACTCACATGTAGTAGGCTTTTTTCTGTGTATAGTCCTTTATTCCCTATACGATACCCAAGACAAGCTTATAATAACATCTTCCAAGCTCTCTTGTCCATTATCCTTCATTAATCTCTCCTTCTGCATTGATTGCTACGTTTTAATTTATGAAAAGGAATGTACCAAATAGTTTTTCTCTCGATTCAGTTATTCCAGAAAAAAGTGATATTTCAGCTGTGAGATTTTGGAGTTTTTAAAGACTAACTTCTTGCTCACTATTGTAGGTGAAAATGTGATCTCTTTCAGTGTTCCTATATGCTCATTAAGAGTTTCATGCTTTGGCACTAGTGCTACATTCTCTGGTAAAAGGCTTTATTTAATCATGGTCTGAAAAACTCAAACGCCTATGGCAAGTTGAAACTTTCCTGGATAAGCAGGATCCTTTGCTATGAAATCCAGTCCTTTTCATAGGTTATTTGGCATGTGAGACAGAAAATACTTTTTCCTGCCAACTGCCAGAGGGTTTGGGATGGCAGCTTCGCATTTATTAGATGTCCCACTAGCTTCAGGCTGATAAGCGGATGCCTTGAGATGGGTCCAGGGACGGTATTGAGATAGGAATCCAAATACCCTCATTTTTCCCAGCAGCAATGGGACAAAGGAATTGACATCTTATCTAGATATTGTCCCCATGCAGTTGGACACCCGTTGACTCTTGTGGGATTTGGGTAGTGTGTTTTCTTTACTCTCTGGCACATCTCCATCCTTTATTTGAGATGGCGTCTTTGTGAGGATGTGGCTCAGATCAAGAGGTGGCGCATAGGCAGTGGAGGGAGGGAACAATGGAGAGGACAGGGGGTAAAACAAGTATAGTGTGAAACAGCTTTGGTGAAAAAGTACTAAAAATAGGCAAAACTGGGAAGGGAGAAGGCAGCGAACACAAGAATGGCACAGAAAGGAGATGTTAGAGGAGCAGGGAGGGAAAAACATAGGAGAAGCAACATCCAAATGTATTGTAAGAGAAAAAAAGTTTTCAAAAATTTTGGAATTAATACCAAAAGCTGGAAGGGTGTGCTGTCATTAAAAAACTCGCCCCAGAGAGCCCACTGGCATTGCATTGCACTTGTATGCTTAAAGTTTTCTGGCTGTGTTACAGATTTTACTTCCGAGGCAATGATTTAGAGGGAAGGTACATGGTAGCTCAGGCTTACTCACCATGCTTACCCTCCAACTCATAGAACAGTGTTAAGTCCATTATTTAATATTCTTAACAGGCAGTATTTGAATCGGTAGGCAGTTACTGCTATACTTTCTTGTCCTGAAATCTCTTTTTAGCTCTGCAGTTCTTCTGTTCCCCTCTTTTACTTCCTTTATTACTGTTCAGATGCTCCTGTCCCATCCTGTAGCCTTAAAGTGAACTCTGTACCTGAAAGTAAATAAAGCAAATATCTGAATATTTGCAAGCTTGAAGGATTTCCCAGAGACAATCCTGGAGGCATCTTCCCTAAAGAGCAAGTTCTGTTCATGCAGCTCCCGTGGCACCTTGTAGACGCTTCTCCCAGTAATGTGATCCAACACCCATCAATGCTTTTACCTCTGTATGAAAACTGTACCTTTTTGGTTTCATCTAGAAATTGATGTAATCTGCTGCAACTCCATCACATGTGGACAAGCTTCAACCAAGTCAATAGAATATCAGTTTAGCCACAAATTAAGCCTAAACTTAAGTTGAATAGTAAGACATATGAGCTATGAAATGCCTGTGGATCTTTTTTCCACCAATATTCTGGCATTTCCATTTGGTTCAAGAAGATTCTTATTTATCTCTCTTCAGTCCAGGCCGTGTGGATAGTGGTCAGTGATGTTTAGCTGATAACTTAAACCTTTATCTTTAATTCTGTTTGCTTCTTCATGACACAGTGAAGCTTTGCTGTCTTTCTAGCATCCACATTTACATACTTTTCAAGGAAGCATTTCTTTGGTACTCTGCTAAATGTGTGCCCTGGTTCTAGACCAAGTGGTTTCAGTTTTTCACACTAGTAATTTGTTCTTTTCATAAAAGATATCTGTTATCTCTTCGTCATGTTGTTCCTTTTATCATTTATAATTGCAAAATCTTGTTGCAACATGCTCCCTAAACACATTTCCCTTTTTAATACATTGAAAGAACATTGGACTGGAAAAAAAAAAAGGGGGGGAGGGGGGAACTAAAGTGGTTTAAAATAAGTAATCTGTTGATTTTGAAAGATATTTGAAAATTTCTCAAATTACTTCAAATGAATGTTTTAAATTGATTTTTTTAATGAAGTGTAAATGTTCTGATAATAATATTCAGTCAAAGCCTGCTAACTTTAAATTAAATACTAGGTCAGGTCATGATCTGACACTAGGAACTGGTGTCTTCGACATTCCCATCTCTTTTGTTACCTAAAATGGTGGTGTCAAAGACAGTGCCTCTGATCTCATCTCGCTATATTAAATTAAAGGAAATCAAATAATCTAATATAAGCATTCCCTTAGTATGCAGCAGTCTTAAACCCTGTCATCTTGTTTGGATTGTTTTGACGCATCCAGCATCCTGCTGAATGACTGGTACTTGTGAGCTGACCTTGTGAGCTGACCTCTTTGGATGCTTTGGAAGGTCACTCCTGCCTCTAGGCTCACAGTGGTTTTGGCTTCCCCCTATCAAGGCAGTGTCTTTCTTTCTTTCTCTTCGACCTCTTCCAAGTGTCCATGGCCCTCTGCTGCTGTTAGCCCGGTCACGCTTTCAGTGTGTGTTTGGGAGCACCGTGGCCTGGATGCCACTGAATTTCTCTGACACCATCATGAAGGATTTAAAATCATGTGAGAAGTCTGATTCCTCATTATAAAAGGTAGAGATGCTTTGAGGAAAATTCAAAACTTCAGAATTGCTGCTGTTGCTGCTTTACCATTCTCTGTTTTCTCTTTAGTCTACTTTGTGCCCTATTCCTTTCTCCATGATGATCACAGTGGGCCCTTCTGCTTTGTCCACCTGCCTCTGCACTACCTGAGTCAACGCAAGTCCAGGTCGCAGAACCATCTGTGTGAATTTAAGTGGGAACAGAAAGGATGTCACAGGGAGTCCTGGGTGCTTCTGCCCACCCAGTTGTAAACCTGAAGCACCATCTGTCAGGTCCCAGGTCTGGTCACAAGATCCTGGTTTGGTTGGGGAGAGATATTCTTCTCCATTCATCTGGCTCAAGCTGGGGCAGTTTGGAAGAACGCTGACTTTTCCAGGGACCATTGAGAGTTAGTGGAGAGGAGCCCAGGGAAGTCATTGTGGTCAGCTGAAATGGAAGGTTCCTACTGCACAGACTGCTGCTCCATCATACATGCAACAGATGTTGAATGACACACTGAAGTGGAAACTTCTTTGCTCCTGTCTGTCGCAGCAAGAGCCTTACCCTGAATTGGCAGAGGTCTGTGAAAGACGTTGATTAGTTACAGAGGAGTTGAGGGAGCAGCTTGTTAGAAAAGAGTAGCAGACAGATAAAAAATTCAGCAGACTCCTAAAATGGGAATTATAGGGACTGTGGAGATAAAAGGTAATTAAAAGAAATAACTGTATGACCTTCCTGTCTACAACATGGGACATGGGCCTGAAGTGCAAACTTCAGGTCTGGGGATGAGGTTTGGTGTATTTCAAAGACAGATGATGAGTGTTCAGCACCAATCTTGGTCCAAATTTCCCCAAACTTCTGGCATTCAGGATTACAGCATCTTGGTACTCTGTTTAGGATCCTTTTTGTTTATGTAGCATTTGAATGCACCATATCTTGTAATTATAATTAGTATTTTTTCCTATTATGAAGTGTTTTAAAGTTCCTTTAGTTACTATATGTGTCATCTTTCTCCAGACACACTCCAGCCTTCTCTTTTTTGTCATTTTTACATGCATGCATACGTATGTAGGAAAAAAAATTGTATAAGTCTGAACAAGTGTAGATAGCATTTGATATGAGAATAAAGTGAGTAAATACAATGCAACTACATGCTTTGAAAGTACTAATCTAGCTTTTATGGACTTTAATTTCATTATATATTTGTATTGAAAATGTGAGTCAGAATTCTTTTTTGGCATCTGCTTCACAATTCAGCACTTGCTATTTGATCTTCCTGAGGTTACTTACTCTTTCTGTGCCATAATTTACCTACACCATCATCATAATTGTAATTATAATAATCGCCTACTTCATGAAACATTATGAGGCTCATTTACAAGTGATATTCACAAGCTGCTCTGAGAAACTTGGTAGAAAGATCCCATAAAAATATAAAGTATAATTAGAATTTATTATTTTATTTCAAATGTATGCAGCTTACAAACAATACTGATTCAGAGTGGTGCAGTAATCTGTGAGTGTGCTCTTGCCACAACTGAGGTCAGCTTTTGCTCAGCGTGATGTTCCAGGTGGTAGTTTTCCTCCTTGTAGCAGACATGGCAGGAGAAGGTAACACCCAGGCAAGGTATGGTGATCACGGGTCTGTGATATATTGTGCAAAGTAAGGAGCAGCAAGTCTCACCAAGCTGGGAACTCAGTACCCAGAGCTACTGCCTTTCTCAAGAGACTGCAGCTCCCAGGTGCTTCTGCTGGCCAGACCCATCCAAACCTGCCGTATGCCAGCTTCGACACCCATCCTGCCTTATAGAGAACTGGGAGCCTAGGGGAAATTATTTTGGCTCAAGTTATAAGGAAAAGCATGTGTGCTTTTCAGAGTTAGCCAGAGACTCAGCACAGAGAACAGCCACTGCTGAGGCCAGACTCTACCTTTATTGTAGCAGGAGTTTCCAGCAGAGTCCCCTGTGTGTGTATTGAATTGCATCAGTTTAAAGATAAATCTGTGAGTGGACAGAGTAAAATCTCCTTCCAGACTTATTTAATGATTTGCATTTTTATCATAACTCAGCTTGTTCTCTGAAGTATTCATTTTTTTTAGTGATGTGGTGCATGTATGTAAGAAAATACTAACCTTAATGCTGTGTGTTCCTACAGATGAGGATGAGGATGATGATAATATTGAGATAGATACTAACGAAGAAGTTCCTGAATGCTCTGTTACTGGAGGTGGAGATGAGCTTACTAACCTAGAAAATGACCTTGATTCAACGGGTAATTTAAATAATGACTATTTTGTGTATTTTGCATGACTAACACTCCATCGTCATATAGGTATTAATGTGCTGCTTCTCTGTCATAGCTTTGTTCCTTTGTGCCTTTTCAGGTCTTTTAAACCCTAATGCTTGTTCTTTTTTAATATTTTGCATTCGCACCTAGTTGAAATTTAAAATCAGCAACAACATCATTATTTCCAACAATAGCAGATTTAAATCTTTCATGCTGTTTTGTGGGGAAGGAGACCCCAGGCCAGACTGGTAAAGCAGAGCCACCTGAAATCTCCCTGCTTGGATTGTCCTAGCAAAGCAAGGTAGAGAGGCCAGAGGAGTGAGCACAGCTCACTGGTGAGTACAGCTGCCACTCTCTGCACTGACATCCTGGTCCATGCGCCCAGTGGAGAGGAGCAAACATGTCTCTGTGTTTCCATGTAGGCTTGTTATCCCTCCAGCTCCTTCCTGAGGGACAGTTCTTGTATTTATACCTTGTTGTTCCGGTGGGGACATGGAGGTATAAATTTGAATGGAATTAGTCCTATTTACAAAAGTTCAGGTAATAGGTTTTTAATAAATAAAAGCATTGGAGGGAGCAAGTCAGCTCGAGCCCAGAGAAGTGTGGAAAGCACAATTCAGCACCAGGATAAAGGCAGTACAAGAGAGAACTTCTTACAGCACCCTCTGGCTTGGTTTTGCCCATGCCACTGGACCAAGTGTGTAGCCCATAATATATTAAATCAAAATACTTCATTTAGTTTTTGCTCTTTGTAAATTAAAACAACCATGATGAGTATATATAGCACCTTCTTTCTAGTCTTTTTTTTAATGCTAAAGATTTGAGTCATGTCCTTTGTTTTTGGTTTTGTGGTTTTTTGTTCTTCTATTTGAGGATTTCCGAACACATTAGAAAATATATTTAGTGTTTCCAGCATTTGAATTAAGGTGATTTAGGGCAAAATCATGTCAAATAATTTTCTAATAAATACTGGTTCATTTTAGGAGAAATAGGAAATCAGTAAATGAATATTCCTGTCACACAGCCCCAGTGACTTACCAATATTTATTTCTGTGGGCCTTTTTTCTTGAGAGTTGCCTTCTCAGGGGTATAAACGCACTATCCAATGCTTCATCTCCACCATGGGAAGACATTCTGGAAAACACCTGGGACATCACGTTGCAGTTCAGTCTGCACTGTAGCCAGAGGGACAAATGACTGGGGGAGGGAATGGGCAATAATACAGAAAGCAGTCTAACGCTGTGATAGAAATCAGTGTACACAGATTTCAGAGGGATTCTGCCAATTCATACCAAGTTCTAATGAAGGCTAAATCTCCTGGGAGCACCGAAACGCAAAACTGTAAGGGGCATTTCACATTTAGGTTTACAATGACCACCTTAATTTGTTTGTCCCATGCTGAATCTTAGTCCCTCCCATCTCTCTCAAGAAGAAAAAACTTTTAAAAGTTTTTTTTACTGCTGGTTGTTGGTTTTAAAGATGGCATCTGTCTGTATTTCTCAGTACTGCTATCGTACACTGTTGCGAATGTATCTGATAAAATGTCAGCCTCTTGTATCACAGTTATTACGTGATGTTTGTGTATAAATGCATGCGAATGTGCATGTGCTTGCATGTGAGCCTCAATTAAGGGCACCCTGACTGAGCGTGCCAGAGGAAAGGGAAACTGTCCTTCGTCATCGCCCAGCCCAGCCTGCTGCTGCTGCAGGCCCGCATCATTTGATTGCCAGCATGCCAAAAATACTTTGGTTAAGATGAACTGGAGCATTCCAAACCTTGGAAGAATCTGTATGGCAAAAGTCATGGCTTCACTTCCCACACCAGCTAGAAGTTACCAGCCTGTGGTGAAAAACTCAGGCTGCCTATAGAAAAATGTAGCAACTTCTGTTTGTTTGACCCAAGGCCCAGAAGTACATGCATAACATACACAGGTGATGCTTCATTCGCTGTATTTCAGGGGTGATTTCTCGCATGGTGCTGCATGTAGAGTATGTCTGGGGGCTTCTGCGTAGCATTACTCTGCCTTCCTACCCAGGGTTAGCTCCATAGACCTGCGCTGTGGTTTGTTATTAACACCTTTCTCCTTATTATGTGTGTATGTGTAGGTAACTGTGTGTGTAGGTGTGTTACAAATTCATATAGTCAACGGTCACGTACAGAATGAGCATTATTGGGAGGTAAAATTCTCGACTCTTGTTTCTTTGGGCTCTGATCCAAGTTGCTAAAACTGATAAAAAAATTTGGGGGCTTCAGCAGATTTTTGAATCTGCCCCTTCAATGCAGTTACCAAGGGTCTCACGGTTTCAATGTATTCTATAAATCATAGTAAAATATTACTAGCAAGCTGTCTCTTTTGATACTGAAATTTTAATGTTGAGAAGCTGTGCCAGGGATCCTTAGGATGAAGTAGTAGTTCATAAACTAGAGGGGTTATTAGTACTTAGAATCTGTGATAAATTGTTATCTGTCATCTTAAAATAAATGGTTCTTTAAGTGTGTTTTTATACCAAAGTATAGGTATGTACAAGTTGGGAGTAACTTAAAGTAAATATTGTTTGCTTTCTGTTTTTTCATCTGCTGTCTACATATATATATATTTTGAGAGAACTTAGTCATTATCTGTGTACATTACACAAGTCTAAGCCAGTCCAAATAGCAAAAAAAACCCAACCAAACAAAAAACCAAATTCCCTCTAGTTTTTACTTTTTCAGTTTGAAATGATAGCAAAGTGAATGAAATCTACCTCTTACATTGCTGCATTGTTGTAGCAACTCTGCATTTAAATGCATCTCACTCTGTTGTATGTGGTATTTGCATATTTAGCAGAACAAAACAGTAAATTGGTGGATTTGAAGCTGAAGAAGCTCCTAGAAGCTCAGCCACAGGTGGCAAATTCACTCTCCAGTGCTGCTCAGAAAGCTGTAACTGATAGCTCAGAGCAAGACATTAAGGTAAGTTTTGATTAATGCTTTTGTCTTGGTACCTGTATGTTCTGATTTTGGGTTTGTACTTTGTGAGGAAGAAAATGATTTCTTATCAAATCCTTAACAGTAAGAAGTGCTAAAAATCTTCATGGCAGTGCAGTTGCATAGACTGCAATGCACTGGATGTTTTCCTGATGCTTAATCAACACATTTTCCTTTTTTTTTGATCTTGATACTTGTTGTTGGCATAGCAGTAAGAGATATAAGTAGCATTTCTCAGTTCTTATTGCTCAGGTTGTCACTTAATTCAGAAATACAGTGCAGGCTCCATCCTGCTGCTGGTGCAATCAGCAGCAAGACTCTCCCTGACTTTAACGGGAACAGGATTGGACTCTCAGTGATTTGCTTCGCTTTTCAAGCTTGACCCTCTGTGTTTTCTCCATTAAAATTAAGCTGTGGTACACTTTAAAGGCATACATACTTGGGTGCTTGACAACAAGTGTTTCTGAGAAAAATAGACACGACTATGTGGTCGTTTCGCCTATTCTTAATGTTCACCACTTCAGCATAAAGCACACACCAATCAATTTTTCATTTCATTTTCTTGATTAGACCCCTTGCGTTCTTACTATTATTTTTTTTTTAAATAGTCCCTGTATGTCATTAATATCCCTATGGCTCTGGGGCACTTCCAGTTGGGTATAACTTTTCACCCACCTGCAGTCTGGGGGGAAGGCACTGCTGACTGAAAGGATTTCCTTCCCCAGATACAGAGATGCTTTGAAGTCCCAAAACAATGACTTTCATTGCTTTTCCCTTGCACTGTCGGTTCCTATAAATTGGTGATGAAAGTGTGTGGCAGCAGCAGAGGACTTTCGGTCTCTATCTTTGAACAAAAGGAAGCCTGGATCAAGTCTGATTTTTGCGTTCAATTTAGCTTTCTGCAGTGGATTTAATGCAAAATGAAGCTGGCCCAAGAATAATGCAATGGATTGAAAAGGCTAACTGAATTAGTGGGCTTAGAGGAATACATTTGTAAAGTGGCAGAAGTCCCCAGTCATAAAAAGGTTTCTTAAAATGGGATTTACTGGCTAATCACACTAATATTTTAGCATGTTGCCAGACCTAAAAAATTAGTCGTGTTTGTTTATTTTGGTAAAGACTCTGGTTTAGGCTGTCAGATGGTTATTGTGCTAATAACAGGAAACCACCTTTTATTTAACCAGAGTCATAACCACCCGATTAGTGCAGCTGAAAACTCATCCAGAGCATACGAGCGATACTTTTTTTTAAGCTTAGTTTGACAAATGACACATGGGCCGCTTCTTAGGGTAATTTGGTATCACCTAACTTGACGAAAATGGTATTTCTCGTTAGGAAAAGCTTCCGTGAAGGAGTTTGGTTTTGGGTTTGTTTTTTTTTAAGGTACTCCCACAAAAGGCGCAACTTAACAGTTTATTTCTGTGTACATCTTTCTAAGGAAGAGCTGGAAAGCGGCATTATAGGGAATATATGGTGTCCATCTGTTCTCATGGAGCTCTCGGCATTGAGGTGGATTTGTTTTTTAATAAAATGCAGTTTACACGTTTCTAAATGAGGCATTCTGTGTTTGTGGAAAAGGATAAACTGTTACCTTCCCTTGGGGATTGTGTATCCCCGGCCTCCTTGAGGCCAGAGAATAGGCCATTGGAGAACTCCCTCATTACCGATTGTCTCAATGCAGAGGAAGGGCAAAGTCTTGGTAGCTTTTGATAACCAGTTTCAGCATTCAGCAGGCTTAGCTATTAGTCATGCATCTTAGCCTTTCCCTATTTACTTTCAAAACACTTAATAAAAATAATAAAAGATTAGGTATAAAATGAAATATTTGTTTGCTACACAGCACCTCGGTATCTGCAGTTTCCACACACTGCGGTGGTTCAGTCTTCTGGGATATTTCGTGTTGATAGAACCATTTGAATTTGTTACCAGTATTAACATAGGAAGCCCTGGAAAAGATAATTGTAGTTTCCTTAGCTGTAAAGGGCTTACTTACAAATCTGGCTTTGGAAAGTTATAGCTGATGAAATGCAGTTCAGTGGGGTAGTATTATAATCCTACCTTTTAGCCTTCATCCAGCATTAGTGGTTTATCTCAATGGGCATAAAATTAGAAACTAGTTCTTCTTGTCATACAAGTCTGTGGGACTACAGAAAATGACAGATTTCTTTACCGGGCAGGGAGAAGGGCTAAAGGCAACACGCTTTTAAAATGATACAGATCGTGTTCAGGGGTAGAGACGCCGCTACTTGGCAGCAGCATGCATGGCGCTTGGCAAATCAAAGTCGCAAAGGAGTGATTTTTCATTTAAAATTGGAATCTCTGGCAAATGCCGGACACAATTAATAGGGCTGGCTGTTAAGTAAGTAGAGAGTCCTGCAGGAGCGTGCCCACATAGCAAAAAGTCAGTCATTGCCACCACACATTAAGCAAAAAGGAAAAATTAATCACTCTTCTCCTTTTTTTTCTGCAGCTGAGACTTTCATCCTATATAAACTGCAGCCTGAGCTGTGAAATCCTCTTTGCAAAAGCTGCATCCCGTCCCCTCACTGAAACGTACATTTCGAATTTGTGTCTTCCCATTTGTAAACAAAAGAAACTGTTGTGTGTCTGGGTTTTTTCCTAGCAGAATGGAACAGAGGAACATCGTGCTGAGCGATTACAAAAAGCAGCAGAACGGTTTAGAAATCCTGTTGTGTTCAGCAAGGACTCCACCGTCAGAAAAACTCAGCTCCAGTCTTTCAGTCAATACGTGGAGAACAGACCAGGTAGGAGAAAATATAAACCCTGTTTTCCCATCTTATGATTTAATAATATTTAACAATAAATATATGAAAACCTGATAATGTAAGTCCACATTTCAATACATAAATATCAAGCTTTATAATAATTTTACATGTCTTTCCCCTTTTTTCAAGAGATGAAAAGGCAGAGATCAATACAGGAAGATACAAAGAGAGGAAATGAGGAGAAGGCTGCGATAACTGAGACTCAGAGGAAGCCATCAGAAGATGAAGTGCTTAATGTATATTAATTTTTTGTCTGGTTTCATGATTGCTGATAATTCCAAACTGTATGTGGAAATAGTGCCTTTATTTGTTAAAATGAGATGTTAGGTTTTTTTAGATGTCAATCTCCAGTGCATTCAAAGCAGAGTGAGAGGGGTGCACTGTTGAATTAGTCTGCAGTGTGGTGATAATTGTCAGATAAAAAAAAATGAATTTTTCAGAGTTCCACAGCCCCAGCTTCCTTGAGACATTTCCATCAGGGCACTTCCCATAAAGAGATTCCAGTATTGATCTACCGGGAGGATTTTAATTATTACAATAGCAGATACCGCAGAGCTGCAGTTAGAGGGAAGAGTCACATGAGACCTGCTAGAATTTCTCAGCCAACCCATTTTGTTGGCTTGGGTTAATGGGTGTTCAACCTTTCCATTATCCAGATCAGCCGTGAATTACTAGCTGAATGATGTTTGCATTAATATAATATATATGGTAATTTCTTCACTTAATTAACGGGGAGGTTCAGCTCAGTAGGGGTATGGGCTGATCATGTGTAAAATTGATTTGTGAGGGAAATATTTGATAGACCGCAGGGAGAAAGCTGGTTTTGATGGACAGCTGCGGGACAGAGGCAGGCAGAACAAGTTTTAACCTGAATTTTTTTTGTCTGAAAACACAATACAGCCTTTGATGGTGGTCGTTTGTTGCTCTCCACAATTCATCTAAACACTTTTGTCATTTTTGCTGAAACAATCTAGAGCTGAGTAGTGATTTTTGTACTGCTGTCATATCTCCAACAAAACATCGAACTTTTTATGAGCCAGAGTTATTTTTAGCCCGGTCGTACTTTTGCAGAACTGAAGAGGTCTGGCACAGTAAGTTCACATTATATATGCAGATGATACACATGAACTCTTGGGCTATTTCAGCCTGACACAGCATTTCTTTTCATCTTCTAATAACAATTGTTAACAATTATGCGTGCTGACATTAGAGAAGTTTTCATACTATTTTCAATTAATTATAGTTGATGAAAGGCAATATATTGCACATCACCTCAACTCCACAGACTGACTTTTTTTTTTTTGTCTTCAGGGACTACTCCCAGGAAGTTTTGTTGTTGTTTTTCTGGCTGTACAACAGGTAGAAAAGGGTTTTCCATTAGAACTGACACTGTTGGCTGTTGTTTAGGAAGAGAGGGACCAAATCAATGGGAGCAAAATGTCCTTAAACTCAGATATTCCAAATTCAAAAGTTCTGTGCTTGTTACTGGTCCTGAGAGCTCAGCCGTGCCATTAGCCTTGACTTTGAACATGGCTTTATTTGGAATAATATGCTGCTGTGATTATTATACCTGTTGCCTGAATATGAAGCCGAATTGATGATTTTAGACACATTTACAGAAAAACTATTTAAAACATTCAGTGAAAGCGTGAGAACCTTACACAGCAACAAGTTAACTTCCAGTAGAGAAATAAGCCTCATAAAAAAAAAAAA